>NW_027513180.1:0-1200000 GCF_048772815.1 Callospermophilus lateralis
TTATGAGAGAGAACAGAATCTCATATTTAACTATACCATTTTTTATTGGATTTCTGTTATGCAGCTGAATGTCATCCTGGCTGACAATGCTCTTCCTGAAAGGAGTTCCAGTGAGGAGTTTATTTTCTTTGTTTCTTGTGGTTTTCTCTTTTCTGAAAGGCTTATTTTGAACAACTCAAATAAAACGGGGCCATTGGGCCCCTCCCTTCAGGCCTCCGTCAGCATGGTGACTCAAGAAATACAAATCTGACTTCAAAAAGCAGTGTTGGTATCATAGGAGATCCCTGGGCATGGGAGAATTGCAGCTCACTGCAAAACATCCTCCAAACCTTTTTACACAGCTTTCTTTCTCCAGTCACGCATTAAGCTATCTTTACTTCCTCGTCTCTTTTTGCTAATTGCTACTCCAATCTCTGTGCACCTCTCTTTCGTCCTGTTCCTTTTAGTCCAGTCTTTTCTTTAAAAGAAGCTTGATACTGCTACCAATTTTGGAAATCAATCTTTCCTCTTCTCTTTTTCTTCCTCTTTTTTTGTGTGTATGGTGGGGGGGTGCTGGAGATTTTGGATAAAGGGAATTTGACCCCTGAGCCACATCTCCAGCCCTATTTTGTATTTTATTTAGAGACGGGGTTTCTCACCGAGTTGCTTAGTGCCTAGCTTTTTCTGAGGCTGGATTTGAACTCAAAATCCTTCTGCTTCAGCCTCCTGAGCTGCTGGGATTACAGGCATGTTCCACTGCGCTGGGCTCTCTTCTCTTTTTCTTAAATTTGTAGTGTTACTTATGGACCCCAGCGACACATCTAAGAATCTATTTGATGTCACAGAATGTCCTCAGAAGGCAATTGAGGGAGAGAGCTGTGAATAGGGATGCTTGAATACGTTCCCACATATATTAGTCAAGTTGTCCAGAGAAACTGAAGAATAGGGTGAACGTATATGAAGAATTTATTATAAGGAATGATTCATGTTAATAGGGACACTGAGAAGTCCCAAGTGGGACATAGGCTGGGGAACCGAGAGAGCTGATGGTGTAGTTCCAGTCTGAATGCTCAACACCTAGGAAGAATCTGTGTTTCAGTTTGAATTTATAGGCAGAAAAAAATGATGTTCCAGCCTACAGGATGTTAGGCAGGAGGAATTCTCTCTTCTTCACTTGAGGGTCATTTTTTTTTCTATTTGATCCTTCAATAGACTGGATGAGGTCCATCCACTTTAGGGAGGGCAATCTGCTTTATTCAATCTACCGAATCAAATGTTACTATTATCCAGAAATACCCTCACAAACACCCAGAATCACATTTAGCCAAATGTCTGGACACCCCTTAACCCAATCAAGTTAAGATATGAAATTAGACATCACCCCTCATCCCACTTGGTCTTTTCCCCATAATATGGGCCTAATCTCTAGGCTCATCTCTTCTCATTTCCCTTCTTTGTCTCTTTCACATGAGGCTATTGGTTCTCATATCCTGGAGTAGACTCTTTGCTACCACTTTCCCTTTAAAACCATCTGTGTGAAGACCACAAAACTTAGATAGAATATTTCTCCTTCTTTAAGTATTCCTTGATTTCCCTCACTCGACAAAATTGTTCTCCCTTTTATCCATCCTCAGCACTTTGTATGACTGTCAATCTTGTAGCTATCACAGATGGCTTATATTCTACTCATGTCTGTGTCTCAAATGTCCATGTTCTGTAAGTGACCCCTCCCCAAGAGGTGGAAGTGTAGCTGATGTGATGGGAAAGGAGAAGCAATGTCATATTTGCATAGAAATGATAGCAAAAATAATTATTTGGCATGCAAGCAGTGATTTTTATATGGAAAGACCCTTTAGTTTAAAATCAATGCATTTTAAATATAAATGTTAACAATAATAAAAATAGCTAATAGGCAGACACTTTTGCTGCATGCTCTGCAGTATTCTAAGTGCTTTTCATATATCACCTATTTAATCATCAACATTATGAAGTAGGTCCTAATAACCTGTTTTGCAAATAAGGACACTGTGGCAGAGAGGGGAAAGGTAGCACGACAAAGTCATAAAGCTGGTAGGTTTGGTCTGAAGTTTGAATCTAGCATAGATGCATAGAACCCATGTTGGCTCTAGGGAGAGGCAGAGGTTGGTGAAGTTCCCAGGAGGAAAGCTGCACATCTGTGTAATCTATTATCCATCTTCCTGGATTCCTCCTAACCCTACGTATCCTTGCCACCAAAGAAAGATTATTCTCTGCTTCTTTTTTCCCTCCTTTAAAAAATACTACTAACTAATATAATGAAAACTTTTCTGGAAGAGCAACACCAAGAGCCACAAGCATTTCCAACCTGGTTTTTGTTATGAGAGTTTCTTTCCACATGTGATTCTCACCAAGTCATTAAGTTGTGGTACCCTTTCTGTCATTCTGCTTTTTTGTTGGTACTGCCAACCTCTGGATTAAGCAATAAAGAGCCAATTGTACATTTCAGAGTTATTATACATTTAATCAGGACTTTAAAAAACTGTATAGAGCAATGAAGTTTGTAAATATGTCTATAATTAATGTTATTTTCATTTCACTGAAGTAAAAACAGATTTTGTATATTATCATGAGAGGAATATCTTAATTTTTCTTTTCTAAAAATGAGCAACTTTTCCATTCAGAGTCTCCCTCTCTAATACCAAAAGAAAAATCATTGTAATTTTCTGTTAGAAAAAAATAAAATAGGTGGATTCTAATATATTTAAAACTAAATAACTAAATAATAGGACATTATCCACACTGACATATGTAAATAAATTTAGGCCCTTTAAGTTTTATACATTGCAGTCTAAAAGCTATTAAAATGAAATTTAATTCACTTTTTCAAGGGTGTTCTTGTAGGAATTATAAAATGTGCTATTGTAGGGATGGACAGGACATTTATCTTGAAGGAAAATGGTTTTCAGTACTTAAATAGTTATTGTATATAAATCATGATAGTTTCAGAGCAAAACCACATTTCTTTCTTCCTTCCTTTCTTTTCTGTCTCTGTGTATGTGTGTGTGTGTGTGCGCATGTGCACATGTGCACGGGTGTGTATGCTAGGGATCAAATCTGGAGCTTTGCACATGCTAGACAAACATTTGACTCCTGAGTTACATCCCCAGTCTCTACATTTTTTGATAAGCAAATGAGATTAAAAAATAACTTTACCTCTCACAAGCTCTTTGTAAAATTTAAAAATGTTGACACATAATAATTGTATATATTTATGGGGTACACTGTGGCATCTCAAAACATGTATAATTGCAATTAGCATATTCAAGCAATTAGCATATTCATCAAGCAATTAGCATATACATCAACTCATTTGATGCAAATATTAAGTTCCGATGGAGCTCTAGGGAAGTTCCTGGAGAGTTAGCGTGGGCAGCATGCTGGTGTGGGTTCTAAAAATAAAGTTCCTTCCTGCTTGAATCTTCAAGTGGCTCCCGATTTGAACCCAGCCAGACTGTGGCAAAAATCTACTTCTCTTAACTATTTTCCACAAAGCTATTTTTGATGAAAAAGCACAAAAGTTGGGCATTTTAATGTAAAAATGTGGAGGTTTTCAAGATGATTCCTTGGTTCCAGATCTTGGTTCACGTGTCTCTGTGGCCAAGAAGCTGAGTGTGTTGTGAGAGTTTTGCTTTGTGGGACCATCATAGGCTTTATTAGCAAGACATCTATTATGAAACAGCTTAGGGAAGGCTTCCAGAGAAAATATGAGAAATCTGCTATGTATTTGGAAATGCCCTTTCCCAGATATGGAAAGGACATTACTTGCAAAACTGAAATATTTTGGAAGAGAAGTCATTGGCCCATAGCCACCTTTTTTCTTTTTTCTTTTTGCTGGGGATGGAATCCAAGGCCTGATGCATGCTAGGCAAACACTCTACCACTCTTTTAATAACTCTTAATCCCCATAGCCATTTAATTAAGATATTTTAAGAATCTGTTCTCTGATTGGCATAGAGAATAACTTCTACTTGAACAGTCCGATATTTCAAACTCCACTCCTAACCCCTCTGCCTCTTAAAAATCTATTGTGTCACTTGATTTATCAATTTTTATTATTTTAAAAATGAAAAATTAGAGGCCTAGGATTGGAATAAAAGTTTTCTGGATCCAAATTTAGATTGACCTTGGGCAAGTCATTCATTTACCTCTTCAGGTCTATTTTTTTTCTCTTGCTGTGTTTAAGTAAGTTGGACTGAGTCCCAGATTTTCTGGTTTGGTAGAAGAGAAAATGTGTCCTTTGCTTTGGAAGCAGAAGGTAATGTGGTAATTTCATGTGTTTTATTTTTAGACATTAAAGACTTGCTTTCTTAACTAGAACAGTAGGATGGTGATATATATTTGTCAAGAATTTGATGACTGAATAAGAAACAATGATAACGATACAATTATCACTTCTATATGCTTTTTTTTTCTCTCTCAATGATCATAGGTACAAAGCAGCCTCTAATTATATGTCACTTAGATATAGTATTTTTCATTGAAGGATGTCAAAGTGTTTTGTAAACATTAAGGCTTGCATCTTTCCTGTGAAGTGAATATTATTATGTTACTGGTAAACAGAACAGCAAACTGAAACACAAAACAGTTTGGAAGCTGCTTAGATCACCTTAGAACAGTGCCATTAAGAATCAGAGGCACTGTTTGTAAGTTACTTGCTGTAACTGCAGCACTATATAGTTAATTAATAGAGGTAAACTAATGAATAAATTTTTTAAGTGAGGAAACTTTTGAAAGAAGGCCAGTTGGTCTTGGTGACACTGGCTAAAGTTCTTAGAAGTGCCAGTATATTGGAATGCTTATTTTCTACACAGAAATGGATGCAAACTTATATAACTAAATTCTAGGAAGGAAAGTTACCAGGAGACAGCCTGGTTTGTCTTACCTTCAGAAGTCACAGGCTTTATTCCTACCTTGTATTATGGGTAGATTCTATGGTATTCAGTGGAGTTCATAAACGCAGGTTGCTCTATTTTAGTTAAGTGTTCCTTGAAGTTCCATGTGTTAATGATTTGGTCACAGGGTGGTGCTATTGGGAGGTAGTGGGACCTTAAGAGGTGGAGACTAGTGGGGGGTCTGTAGGTCCCTGGAGGTATGCTCTTATCCAGGATTATGGGGACCCTTCTCTTTCCCTCCCTCCCTCCCTTCTCTCTCTCTCTCTCTCTCTCTCTCTCTCTCTCTCTCTCTCTCTCTCTTTCTTTCTGTCTGCCTGATGATATAAGTAATTTTGTTCTCTGTCACACAGTTCCTCCATGATGTGCTGCTGCCTTACTACTCAAGGCAATGGGGCCAACCAGTTATGGACTAGAATCTCCAAAACTGTGAGCCAAAATAATTCACTCATAAGTGAATTATTTCAGGTATTTGATTAAAGCAACAGAAAGCTAACTAACTTGGAGGGAACCAGAATATTTGCCAACTTTCTTTTGTGAATAGCCTTGGCCAGTAATTTTCAGGTGTTTGGATCATATCCTGTTATAAAAGTATCTTTTCTGTCACAACTCAACATACAATACAAACATGAATGCATATAACTTGAGACAAAATTATTGTTTTAGTCAGTTATTTCATAGCTGTGACCAAAAGATATGATAAGAAAATTTTTAAAGGAGAGTAAGTAAATTCTTTAATGGGAAATCTTAACTCAGACACTGACATAACCAAAATCAGTGTTGCAGATAAAAAATAGATTCTGTTTCACTGATTTCTGGGTTATGGATTCAAATCAAATATATATTAGAAAAAAAAGTTAAGCCTACTGGTTAAAATCTACTTAAAACGGGTATTAAAAATGTACCAGGGTCTGGGTGTTTTAGTGCAAGCCTGTAATCCCAGTTGCTGAAAAGTCTGAGGAAGAATTATCAAAATTTCAAAGCCAGCATTAGCAGAAGCGAGGTGCTAAGAAACACAGTGAGATCCTGTTTCTAAATAAAGTAAAAAGAAATCCTGGTGATTTGTCTTAGTAATCAAGTGTTCGTGAGTTCAATCTCCAATATCCCCGATAAAAAATTCTAGGTGCTAGGGCTCAGTGGAGCTCACTTATGTCTGGCACATATGAGGCACTTGAATATAAGGTCTATCAACAACTTTATATATATTGTACCAAGATATTGACATGGACTTTGATCTAATTTGCGAGTACTTTAGCCCCTAAGAATGAAGTTGGTTGGGGCTGAGGATGTCACTCAAGCGCTGGCAGGCTCGCCTGGCATGCAGGCTCGCCTGGCATGCGTGCAGCCCAGGTTCGATCCTCAGCACCACATAAAAACAAAGATGTTGTGTCTGCCCAAAACTGAAAAATAAATATTAAAAGAAAATTCTCTCTCTCTCCCCATCTCTCTCTCTCTCTCTCTCTCACACATACTGTCTTTAAAAAAAAAAAAGATTGAAGTTGTCCAGGCATGGTGGTGCATGCCTGTAATATCAGCTGTTTATAAGACTGAGACATAAGGATCATGAATTCAAAACCAGTCTCATCAATGGTGAGGCACTAAGCAACTTAGTGAAATCCTGTCTCTAAGTAAAATACAAAATAGGGGTAGGGGTGTGGCTCAGTAGTAGAGTGCCCCTGACTTCAATCCCTGGTCTTTCACCCCCAAAAATGGGGCTGAGTAAATAGCTCAGCTTGTAGAGTGCTTGCCTTCTGAGCATGAGGCCCTGGGGTCAATCCCCAGTACAGAGAGAGAGAGAGAGAGAGAGAGAGAGATTGAAATTGCATGTAATTAAAATTCAAGTTAGTCCCACTTTTTTTCCTGCAACACCGGAATAAAACAGTTTTCTGAAATATTTGGAATGTTTCTGTGGGTTATTTATTTATTTTTTTATTTACTTATTTTTATATGGTGCTGAGGATCAAACCCAGGATCTTGCATGTGCTAGGTGAGTGCTCTATCACTGAGCCACAACCCCAGATTGTCTGATCATAAATAAATAAACAAACAAACAAATAAATAAATAAATAAACCCTCAATTGATGACCCATTAGAGTTTTTAAAAATCCTTAGTTGGGACACATAAAACCTCATTTAGGAGAGATTCATTCTTCTTAATGTCACCTAATTTTATTCTGCTTTCTTTTCATGTGAAAATCTCAGAATGATAAATTAAAATCTCTTAAAAATGCCCTCCAGTTCTTGAAGAAAAACATTATAAATGATGAATACATTTGAAATAAAACATGGGAAAATGATTAATAATTTTGAAAGTGGAGTTTTGAGATGAACCAAAATTTCTCAGTATGCAAACTGAATCTGGGTGCTTGTCACATAAATTTTGAAAAAAAAAATCTATTTAAGCAAGAAGAAATAGAACACCCACCATGTGGTATGAGGAATGATACCAGAAAAAAAAAAAAAAACCTCATTTTTGTGTGCCAACTTAGAAGTTTACTGATGGTTTTGGGCAGAACACAAAGCATAATGCATTTAGAATAGGCTTTGGAAAAGGCATCCTGACTACCATAAGGGTTCACTTTCATTCTTTCTATGACCCATCCTTTTCTCTTCAAATTCAATCAGGAATCACCCCTGGGGCAAAGGACTTTGTTGAAGGTGTTGCCACAAGTGGGCTTCAAGGTCTTTTACATTTGAAATAAGCCTTAATGTTGCTCATTAACATCTTTCAGTTAGCCACCAGGTGTGTTTGAGTGAGGCCCATTATCCCCATTACATGGTCATTATACTATCTATTCTATTTTATATGTATTCTCTGTGAACAGAGAACCCTAGTTTTGCATATGTGAACAGAGAGCTAGAAAACTAGGGGTTTATTCTAAGACCTTTGGAGAGCTAAACTGAAGTTCTGGATTTCAGATTTTTGTTTTGGATTTGAGATACTGCTTCTGCTACATTTAAAAATCTCAGGACTCATGAAGAGAATGAGTTAAAAGCCAGCATCATCAAACTTGTGAGGCCCTAAGAAATTCAAAGGGACCCTGTCTCTAAATAAAAATATTAAAAAAGGTGTGGGAATGTGAATCTGTGGATGAACACCTCTGGGTTGAATTTCTGGTACCAAAAAGAAAACAACATACAAACAATAATAATAATAACAATAATAATAATAATAATAATAAACAAACAAACAAACAAACAAACAAGAAACCCTCATGAGTATCAAGCCTGAAAATTAACAGCCTCTCTCATACATGAATACAATAAATGGATTTGTAGTTCTCACCTGTTAATTATCTCAGTCTTCACTATGAAATCTGGAGCTAAGCTGGACTCATGGCACATGGAAGCCCAAAAAGGGCTTTAGAAAGAAGCTGAAAACACCAAACAATTATGGAAAAAAATGCCCAGGTTTTCAACTGCTGATCTAAGCTACAGAGAGACCCTCTGGCCACAAGACTCTGGAGAGGACCACGAGGAGTCCCTAGCCAGGACTGCCAGTTTCCAAAATTACCACTCCTGTCAGCTTTAAGCCACCTTCCTACACAGTCTCAATATAACAAGGCACACTTACCATTTCCTGGCTCTTAGGGTTCTCAGCGTTCTCCATGTGGTTTGTTTTCAGATTCTGCATAGGACAGAGAGTTGGGCTCCAGATCCAGGACAGAAGCCTACAAAAAGATTGAAAAAATGGCGGGTTCCAGACACCAAGGGAGCAGAAGATTATGGAAGCCCTCCCCCTCATCACTGGCTGCATGAGCATTGGACAGTTCTCACTTAAGAGAGTGATTGGTCAAGGCTTCAGGCACTGCCTCCAACCTGAGCCAAGTGGGCACAGAATCAAAGTCCGAATGACAGGCTGCTCCATTGTCATAGTTAACCGACTACAGATCAGGGCTGAGAATATAGCTTAATCAGTAGAGTGCTTGTTTTGCTGATATAAGGCCATGGATTCAATCCCTGCACTACACGCACACATTCTCCCTCCCCCAAAAAAAGGATTAAGTAAAGGACTTTGGGGACTAGGGTTATGGATCAGTGTTAGAGAACTTCCCTAGCATGCATGAGGTACTGGGTTGAACACCCAGCACCGCATTAAACAGCCACCCAAGAGGGGATGTGGCTCAAGCGGTAGCACACTCACCTGGCATGCGGGTGGCCCAGGTTCAATCCTCAGGACCACATACAAACAAAGATTTGTGTCCGCCAAAAACTAAAAATAAATATTAAAAAAATCCAACAAACAAACTACTAATGATACTGTGTCCATCTACAACAAAAAAAAAATATTCAAGAAAAAAAGACTTTGTATTGGACTTGTGCACCCTCACTACAGAATTCATAAACACTTTTTATAAATAATATATACATATATGTCTTCAGACAATGTATTAAATTCTCCTGTGATGTCTTTTCAAGTAACTTATATTACAGGTATGCTTCACAACCTGAAATCCTCCCCACCACAATTATTATTATTATTATTATTATTATTATTATTATTATTATTATTATTATTATTATTATTTGAGGCCTGTTAATTGCATTAAATGCCTCTGTATGGGGTTATTTTAAGGCAAAGTTTTCTTCCAATAATAGGACCTAGCCCAGAGAGAAATGTATTGACACTTATAACTGTTTATAAGGTTAAAGCAATTTGTGAATAAATATGTATATATATTTTTATGAAAATAATATCAATTAATTTAATATATTTTTAAATTTTTCTATTCTTTGTCTCATAAAAAAAACAGTTTGAACTTTAAACTCATTAGCAATGTCCTTATATACCTCCCCCTAAAAAAGTGACCCATAAGAATAATTCAAATTGTTGAGACTCATAAATTTTTGATCCTTTATTTTAACTAGTGAAGTCTAAAGATTTTCTTTTTATTTTCACCTTTAAATGAAGCCCACTTTTTATAGCTTTCTTGTTGTGTAACTGACCTTTAATATTCTACAATTTTTACCCCCATTCTGATCACTTTGGACTATTGATGTTTTCATGGAGGGGATCTCAAAGTGGTCATGCACAAGGTACGAAATGGATATAGTAAGATATAAGACTGGTGATTGCTGAGTATGTAGATTTTGCTATACAAAATAAGTCTTGGTGGATGATATGGGGGTAAGGTGAAAAAGAACAATGAAAAAAAGAAGAAAACTTGAACAGTAGAGGGGTTCACATGCTACAATTCTACAATGATAGTGTGAATATAGAGGGAAGTGTTCTTGGAAGCAGCAATAAAATTTGAGGGTAAGAAAAAGGTAATTTTTTGCACAGTTCCCAAGTGAGAGATCCAGGTGAATGAGTTCTGTGTTCAACTCTTCCAACCTAGAAGCGGAATTTGTAGTTCATATGGTATATCTCAGTAAGTAGTAAAACACCATTTCTATGTATCTTTACACTTTTTCATGGCTACAAGCTGACTTTGACAATTCCAGTCACATTACATCTCTGCACTTGTTAGCTATCCGTTAATTCATTCATTCATTACATTATTTATTTATTTTTTTATTAATTCACTTTTACTTTCATTGTCATTGTTTTTACATTACTGGTGATTACATAATTGCATAAATATTCTGAATGTTGACTTTTGGTTAAATATTGTTTTATGTGTTTATTCATACATTTACTTTTCTTTGAAATGTTTTTCGTTTGCCAAGCCTGATTTATATTAGACCTCAATCTTCATTTATGAAGACTAGATAAAATCACATTATTCCAAATAACTCAAGGATTTATCATCTTTGCAGAACCCTAATCCCCCGCCAAATTTGACCCAGTCTGGGTCAACTAAAAGCTGTGTCAAAAGTCCTTTTTTTCTTATATACACTTTAATAAAGAATTCCTCTCTCACTTTTATATTTTGGAGAGTAGACTAACTTCCCAAGCAGTAGTTAATAACCTAGATGAGTTTTCCAACAGTGTCACTGATTACTTTTTTTTTATTTTTGCAAGATCTCTCTCTCTCTCTCTCTCATATGACAAATTGAAATCAGACATGGTTTTCTACTAAGAAACACTCTCAGCCTTTAATAAAATATTCTACAAAGATAAAAGAGTTTTGCTGATTTTCTTAGAGCCTCACTAAGTTGCTGAGGCTGGCTGAAATTCATCTAATGTTATAGAAGTTTGCAATATATATATATATATATATATATATATATATATATATATATATATATATATGAGAGATAGAGAGGGAGAGAGAGAGAGGGTACTGTTCATTTGACTCTTTCTCTTGGGTACTGTGCCAGAGTTACCTTCTTCTTTCATTTCTACCTTATTTCTGCCTCCACAGAAACTACCCTTTACCCTCATACTACCATTGATCCACCATTAGACTTTTTAAATCTGAACTCTTGAGCTGGTCACTCTTTCCCTTTTTTCTTCACAGCACATTTTTCTCTACCCGTACCTATTCCACCAATACTTTTTCATGAATACTCACTACTACATACTCAGTATCCACCAATCTCACATCCTGACCCATCCCTGTTCTGCCTTTTCCGTGGATCACTTTGAGACACTCACCACCCAGATATCAATAGTTCAGAGTAAGTTCAGGTAAGAGTGTTATATATGCAGGTTTTTAAAAGTCATTTACATAACAATAAGCCTATTAAAATTGGGACGTGTTTTGTCTTAGGTTAAAAAAGAAAATCTACAGACAGCACTGATATACTGAATTGTTTAAAATTTATTAATCTTAATAATTTGGAAAAAGAAATTCTATAAAAATGAGAATAAAGAAAAGAACATAATACATAAAATGGACAAATTTGAAGACACACCAAGTGTACATATCAAAGAGTGTCATATGTCAGTGCTTTCAAAACACAAATTAATTTGAAATAAATGTAGTTAATGTGAGATGTAGTAATCATTTATTAATTATATACAATGGTAGTATACATGTATATGTACAAAATGCATCTCATATAATTATGAGTATACATTGCAAAAAATGACTCTACATAATGTTTTTTTTTTTTTTAATTTTGCTGACAACACTATAAATACCTACATCTAGGTTTATGTATTATCAAATGTTCAGGATACATTTTGTACTTTATAAAGTTTACAACTGACCAACAGACCTTTTTTTTCCATTTTTAAAAGGAGTAGTATTTATTTTCAGTTAGAACATAATGCCAGCATTTATCTTTAATTTTTAAATATTTTTTAATTATATATGACAACAGAATGCATTACAATTCTTATTACACATATAGAGCACAATTTTTTATTTCTCTGGATTTATACAAATTATATTTACATGAATTCACTTCTTTATACATATACTTTATATAATAATATACATCATATTACACCATGATTTTTAACCCCATGATCCCTCCCCCCACCTCACAACCCCCCAAAGTTCATTTTGATACACACTGATGTATGTAAAGTTATAGAAAAGATGATATACCTTTTAATAATATGAACAGATGAAGTTTTGTAACTAATAGATAGCATCATCATCATCATCATCATCATCATCATCATCATCATCATAAACTTGCCATTTAGACATTAATAAATTATACATCTAGCACTATTGACATCTTTTCCAAAAAAATTGGCATCTTTTCAAAAAAAAAAGAGGGGGTTATTTGTGGGGGGAAATGGTATTCTATGCTTTCTTAATGTCAAGAATAAATTATTTTCAGAAGTAATATATATTTCAATATAAAAATAAAATAGAACCAGGTTCCATTGCACACACCTCTAATCCCAATGGATTGTGAGGCTAAGGCAAGATAATCCTGAGTTTAAAGCCAGCCTCAGAAACATAGCAAGGCCCTAAGCAACTATGTGTGACCCAGTCTCTGTGTGCCCCTGATTTAAATTTCCAGTAAGAAACAACAACAACAAAAAGAATATAATGTATTGATGAGGACACAGAACAAATTATCATGAACTTAAGATGAAGTAGAAATTGCTGTTATTTCATCATGAAAACTGTACATATATATATGAAATACTCCTCACCAAGCAGCTTATACCTGTAGAAATTATAGTATGTGTGTACAATGACAGTGTACAAGTATGTGATAGCATAAGACTAGAGCTATACTTGTCAATACATTAGAAATCTGCAGCCTAGAAGGAAAGAGGAGGTGATTCAGAAAAATAAAAATAATAAAGTTTGAGAAAAAATAGTTTGTGGAACCCAGAAAGATTTTTGGTTTAATTAGAGTACAAAATACAACATGAGTATTATATTGTTAAATACAACACATGTATAATGGATTTCAAGGAAAATATGTGGAACTTATCACAAACTAAATAAAAATTTACAAAGGCAGATAAAATAGCATGTGTGTAAATAAAACTAATCATTACAAAGACAACTATTTTAATATTTAATAAATTCAATTTAATATATAATATTTTTCTATCAAAATTTTAGCATGTTTTTCTTTAAATAAAAGAAGAGAGCTGGGCCTGTTGGTGCATAACTGTAATCCAAGTACCTTGGGAGGCAGAGTCAGGTGTATTGTGAGCTCAAAGCCAGCATCAGCAAAAGTGAGGCCCTAAGCAACTCAGTGAGACACCGTCTCTAAAGTCATATAAAATAGGTTTGGGGATGTGGCTCAATTCCCCTGAGTTTAATTCCAAGTACCAAATAAAGTAAAAGAAAAGAAGGGACCAAAAAAATTATCTTAGAAATAAAATATATGTAAAATACCCCAAAACATTTAATAAAAAAACAAATAATATAGTTATTGTTAGGAGACACATTTAATGTATATTATGAAACTATATTGCAATAATACAGACCAATATATCATAATATAAACCAAATCTGAAACCATATGTAGATCAATAGTATTGTTAAAAGCAATAGAAAGGCATATATAAAACCAACTATATGAAAAATAACATTAGACATGAATGAATGAATCTATCCAAACTAAAGTTAGAATTGGGACATAGAGGCAAAGTTCACTGTTAGAGTGTGTGTGCAGAATGTGCAAGATAGTCAGTTACAAACTTAGCAACACTATGAAAAGCAAATATTAAGAGGGAATGGGGATGTTGAAAATAAAGCAGAATATTAAATGAGATAATCTCCCTCCATCTATCAATGAATTTAATAAAAAAAAAAACTACTGTGAGTATTTTGGTACCTCTGGACAAATTCTGTAAGACTTTTCCAAAACTAAGGAATAGATAAATTTTGGAGCTTGGAATGTGGACAACATACAGTAAATTCCTCAAGGGGGAATCTTAATTCAGACACTGTGATAAGGTGCAAGAGTCTGCAGAAGAAAGAGGAATTAAAATCAGAGTTTGAGATAAAATTAGGTTCTCAGCTTCACTGACTTTGCTTCACTGATTTCTAGGTTATTGATTTACTCCAAACAGACATTGGAAAAGGGTTAAAGCTACTAATTAAAATTTATGTAAAACAGGTATTTAAAAAGTACCAGGAAAGAGCTGAAGGTGTGGCTCAGTGGTACAGTGCTTGCCTAGCATATATGAGGTCCTGAGCTTAATTCTCAGCACCACATATAAATAAATAAAATATAAATAAATATTAAAAAAATACCAGTAAGGATTTGGGTTGTTGCTCAGTAGTAGAGTGCTTGGCTAGTATGCATGAGACAGTCTGTTTTATACTGGACCCACACTAATAATAATAATAATAATAATAATAATAATAATAATAATAATGATATTTTGTTCATCTACAACTAAGAAGAAAAAGTTATTTTAAACAAGTACAACAGTGCTTTATGGCCTGTAACCTTCTTATTATCTGTGTTCTAATTAAGCCCTTGCAATTGAATTTTCTTGTTATTTAAATTAAAGTCCAGTTTCACTTTTATTTCCTGCCACACCAGGACAAAGGAGTTTGCTTGAATATTACGAATGTTTCTAAATGTCACTTTAATAAAGTTGTTTTACATATTTAAAAACTCAGTTGAAACAAACTTGGTGGCACAGGCCATAACCCCTGTGGCACAGAAGAATTATACATGGATATCATGAGTTCAAAGCTACCATCAGCAAAAGAAAGGCACTAAGCAACTAAGTGAGACCTTCTCTCTAAATAAATACAAAACAGGACTGGGGAAGTATTTGAGTGCCCCTGAGTTAAATACCTGGTACAAAAAAAAAAAGAAAAAAAAATCAATTAAGGACAAATACATTAAAGAAACAAACAAACAAAAAAAAAAACACCTTAATTTTGGACAAATTAACAACACTATTGTGAGGATGGTCTTAGGCCTGGCCTCAAAAAACTCCATTTTAAAAACTTCAATTTGAAACATGCAGCCTCACCAGGCTTGCCTAAAGAATCCCTGCAGTATTGCCCTCAGACATAAACAAATCACTTCACCTCACCTTGATGAATAGAGTGAGGCCTCTGTCAAATTGTCCTCACCTAGTAAGAAGGAAGTGTGAGAATACCAAGGTGCAGACCACCAGAGAAGATGTTTCTGGCCCTAGAGTAAATGATGTCATGGAAAAATCTGGTGGTAACTAACAAGGATTTAAAAAAGGGTAAAAAGCTGCAAAATTTAGTATAAAGAGTAGAGCAAATGAACAGATGTTCAGCCAGCTCAATAAAAAATGCACTTGAGCTGGGGAGGCGGATGAGGACTTCGAATGACATCTCATCACTTCTCATCATTTGTATTATCCTCACCACTCTTAAACTCTACAGCCACAATTTAGTGAGAGGGGAAAAAGTAAAAGATTATGTGATGTTCTTCTCATGTGATGAAAATTTCATTTCAGTGGGGAGAAACCCAATGGGGAAAATAAAACCAAGAGGCAAGATCTCCCACACACCTAAAATATATACTTTTATGAATAAAAATTTTATCAAAATTACTTTAAAATTTCATTTAACTTTTGTTCTGTCTGGTCTTATGAGAAAGCAAATTTTGTTTTAAACTTCTAAGCAATATCCTAAGGCATTAATATTTTCCCAGTGGGAATAACAATATAATGCATTAGAATAATTTAAAAATTTCTAGTATTCAAAATAAAAATTAAGAAGGACAGCTTAAATCAATTTAATAACTTAAACCACTATATTCAAAATATTGTTATTTTTGAAAATATAAATTTAAAAATAAATAAATGTATTTTTCAAGTTTCATCCTAAAATTCACTCTAGACCTCTCAGGGATATCTATGTTCACCACAGCTATATTCCATGTTTGAGATCTATAAATACCCTGACTTCAGCAAGGTGAAAAAAAAAATGGACAACTCAGTTCTGTGTAATAGGTTATGGAATAAACATACCAAACAACATTCTCTCAGGGCCAAATAACAGGAGAGATTCTGCACTTTGAGAAAGCAGCCATCTACAACTCAGAAGTGTACAAAAGTGGACACTGTTTCTCACAGGATTCTGGGCACAGATCCATATTCATTTTAGATATCATACTTTAACCAAAAGAGATTGGTATCACTGGAGAGGAAACTCTAGGTCATCAGATCATCAGTAACCCAGAAACTAGTGTCTAAACATATAAAAAAATTATTGTCTCAAGTGTGGGCTTATCATCAATTAAGCCTGGGTTTATATGGGATCTTTTTACTGCATTAGGTGATAGTTGGTAAGGTTACTGAACTTCAGAGGGAGATATGGTTTCCAAAAAAAGCACCCTTCTTCTCAGAATAAAATAAATTAAGGTCGGCTCATTCTCATGGAGACGACAGTGTTATGAAAGCAAAAACAAAGTATTCAAAATGTTTCCTGACTAATACACTTTCATAGTCACAGATTTACATAAGTCACACACAAAAAATAAGAGCTCAGATCCAAAGTTTGGGAAACATACTCTGAACTTTGGCTACAAGAGGAGTAAAAACACATTGTCAACCTTATGTGTACAGATAGGGCTAAAAAATTGCTAATATGTTGACACTTGTATCATTCTGCTTTTTGTAATGAATAAGGTTTACATAGCTGTTCGGTGTGAAAGAATATTTGAAAGGTCTCATGAATATTAAGCTACTTTACTGAAATTCAGAATCAATTCTATGTGACCCCAAAGCCACAACTCACATCCTCTAGACTACATGAATTATCAATCTTTCATTATTGTCTTAGAAGTTAGATAGTGGCACAAAAAAGCAGAATTTTTTTTGTACTAAGGACTGGACTCAGAACACTTTATCACAAATCACATCTCCAGCCCATTTGTTTTTAAATACAAGCCAAGTTCTCACTAAGATGCTTAAGGCCCCACTGAGTTTCTGAGACTAGCCTTGAACTTAAAATCCTTCTTCCTCAGCCTCTTGAGTCACTGAAATTACAGACATGCATTACAATATTGGCTCTTGTTTCCTGGTTTATGAACAGGCAAAATTGAAATGCTAAGCATAGAAACAGCTGTTAAAAATCACCCCTTTGTTAATTCTAGCTTATTTCCTAAGGTTTAGGAAATAAGTTAGCCAATCCTAATTAGTCAAACCAATACTTCAATGTATATTGAAGGTAACATTATCTATTATAGTCAACAGTCTGTTGATCTCCATTCCATCCAGACATTTTTTACTGCCTAAACTTTTATTTAATTTTAAAAGATTACTCAATATATTTGAATTTCTGGTTTTTCTGCTGGCATTATTAGGATACTAGGTTCAAACCATACAGCCTATGGAAAATTAAGGTGTGGTTATATCTAAAGAGAAGACTATATGATAAATAAAATTTTTAACTAACGAGGATGTTATTTTTTTATGTATCCTTGGTGAATAAGATAGAGTACACAGCCAAATCTTAAATCATACAAAGCAGGCTCTATCTCTAGTTAATAAAGAAAAATATCAAATACAAAAAGTTGTGTTGCGAAATCACATGGCACTTGGTTTGTTAACAGCAGCACAGGAATGGATTTCTGCCATATTCTGTTGTATGCATATTCTATATCACCAAATAATATCAGTATTACTTCAATATATATTGCATCTTTAATTGCAGCCACACAGCAGTTGAACAATGATAAGTTGAAAGAATGATGAGCTTGTCAGGATACTATCTGGAGAATGCTTTTAGTAATCCTAGGCAGGGGGATTGTGTTCTAGTCATATCACAATTCAGTGTATTTTTTGTGTCCTGTGGATGCAGAGCTCTTACTTCCTTGCTAATAGATCATTGCAGAAGACTTCAGGTGTGTAGATTTTTTGATGATGAATCCTAAAAGGGTGGATCATTGGAAAGGCCAAATATGGCTATAGCTACTCTGTTGTTGATGCTTCCAACAGGTTATTGTTGTTGTTGTTCTTGTTGTTGTTATTATTATTATTATTATTTATTGAAGTAATAAATACCCTGATTTAGTGTATTCATTCATTGTCATAAACATTTTCTTTTGAGCATGTGTTCATTATGTAAAATATTGACCATCCACCTTTGTTTTCTGTCCTATATATGAAAAGACCTATGGAATGATGCAGGAATCTAAGGGCTGAAGGTTCTCGGATGTCTGGGAGCTACTGTGTTTTTTTTTTTTTTTTTGCATAAGCATGACTACACTGCCAACTCTGCCTCACATCTCTCAATTGCTAGAGACCCAAATTTTACATCCTGGGTCTCAACATCCACACAGCAACTGGCAAAGTATTTAGGATATTTGTAGGTGAGAGATATCTCAGTCCTGATAGATTAATAGAGGTTGTTAGGGGAGTGGTGGCACCTATGGACACCTAAAAGCATACAACACCTAGTTGCCTCAGTCCAATTACAGTGGACTCCTATGGAGAGTTGTGATATAATGGGATTAGTTCCTTGTAAGCCGAAATAAGGATTCTGACTGCTCTGTGGGAAAACATGAACCCTGCAAGTTGAAGTGTCAATAAAGTGTTGAAGCCTAAGCCCCAGCCCCTGGCCAAAGAAAAAAAGTGGCAGCAGTGGCATAGATGATTTGGGTAAGTAGTCAAATGAGTCATGTGCAGCTACTCTGGCCATGGGATGAATGGTTTCTATAGATTTGAGAGCAAAACCTGATGCAAGTGTATGAGAGACTATCAGAATGAGGAATTGCAAGATAGTCAAGAGGTCTAGGAATCCAAAATACATCCAGTAGAGTAAGATCTCTGTATTTTGAAAATACCTATCAACCTGCCCCATTGTGATGTTGAGTCTCTAGAGAAGAAGAAGGATAAAGGCCTTCAAGTCCAGTCATTGGATGATGCATAAAGAGAAACAACAGTAGCCAATGGCTCCAGTGAACAACTGGAATGGCCAGCCTGGGTATTCAAGTTTAACCTACTTTACCTGTTAACCAGAACTGATGGACTTAAAAAAAATTTACCCAGGTGTCAAGAGAGCAAGATTATTATTTTTTGTATGTTAGAATTAGAGATAAACAGCATTTTGTGTTGCACCCTAAAAATGGTGAGGTTAGCATTGCTCCTTACAGTAGAAGTTGTAAAATTCTCAATTCCATGAGGCATTTAGAGCCAAAAAAAGACCAAAAAGACCAATTGTGTTAGTACAGCTTCCAGAGGGCTATGTTTTTAGCAAGTAGCCAAGGTCATACACACTCAGATTCAATGTATGTACTCAAGGTCAAAAACATTTGTTTGTGAGCATGCTCTTAAATTAGTCAAATGTTGTTGATGTGCCTTCTTTGTCTGACCTGCATAAAAAAATATTTAATAACTTTGGGGGTGAGGGATAGAAGCTAGAGGCTGGTTATGGGCTATTGCTGCCTTCAGAAGCAGCAAGCCTACCATCTGAAAAGTTTCTCACATCTGGGGAATAGGGAGCCTACACCCTGGGAACAATTTTTTACCCCTCAAACATCAGATAAAGCTCTAATCTCTAGAGTATACAAAGAACTTAAAAAGTTAAACAACAAAAAAGCAAATAACGCAATCAACAAATGGGCCAAGGATTTGAACAGAAACTTCTCAGAAGAGGATATAGAATCAATCAACAAATACATGAAAAAATGCTTGCCATCTCTAGCAATCAGAGAAATGCAAATTAAAACTACTCTAAGATACCATCCCACTCCAATAAGAATGGCAGACATTATGAAGTCAAACAACAATAATTGCTGGTGAGGATGGGGAGAGGAGGTACACTCATATGTTGCTAGTGGGACTGCAAATTGGTGAAGCCAATTTGGAAATCAGTATGAAGATTCCTTGGAAGGCTGGAAATGGACCCACCATTTGACCCAGCTATTCCCCTTCTCGTACTGTACCCAAAAGACCTAAAAAGAGCATACTACGGGGACACAGCCACATCAATGTTTATAGCAGCACAATTCACAATAGCTAGAATGTGTAACCAACCTAGATGCCCTTCAATGGATGAATGGATTAAAAAAATGTGGCATTTGTACACAATGGAATATTACAAAGCACTAAAAAATAACAAGATCATGGATTTTGCAGGCAAATGGATGGAATTAGAACAGATTATGCTAAGTGAAGTTAGCCAATCCTAAAAAATAAATGCCGAATATCTTCTCTGATCTAAGAGGGGTGACTCAAAATGGAATAAGAAAGAAGAGCATGAGAAGACTACCACGAAATAGGAAGAGAGGTGGGAGGAAAAAAGAAGAAGAAGGGGAGTTGCATGGAAGATGGAAGGAGGACCTCATTGTTGTACAGAATACATATATGATGTTGTGATGAGAAAAAAAAAGTGTGTTGTTGAGAGCCACAGTTTAGTTGGAATGACACCTGGCATTTTGCTAGAGGGAATGGTTGAAAGGTGACCCTGCTCCGGGAATAGGGCAGCTCCAGGATTAGGGCAGATCCTGCTGCCTTGGGCACCCGCTACTTTGGAGTTCCAGTTGAGTTCTCGCGGGGGTGGGGGGTGTTCAGGAAGAATTGGCACATGGAGCCTGGTGAAGGGAGTGTGTTGTGTGTTTCCGAGAAGTGTTCCCAGAAGTGTGTGTAGAGAGCCGGTGAGAGTTTGGGAATAAAGAATTGCTGTTTGAACCTAACTAACCTAATGGCTTAGTTATTTCTGCCCAGACAGACTGTGGCAGTGTGTCACATTAGATTGAATGAAGAGAAAGTATGGAACAGGATGGCAGGAGTAGGGGGGATAGGAAGGGCAGCAGAATAGAATAGACAACATGATTGATGTATATGTCAAAATATACATTCCATTTATGTATATTCCATGTATGTATATGTCAAAATACATTCTGCTGTCATGTATGACTAAAAAAAAAATATAAAAATCACATGGTAAAAAAGAAAAAAAAAGTTTCTCACATCTTCTTTCAACTGCTTGAGCCCCAAACATTGCTTTTTTGATATGAGCCCCTACACAGCAGCCACAGATGTGAAACTATTTTTAATTTGAGACTATCACAAATCCTCTGCTTTATGCAAGGAGTACTGTTTTGTTTTGTAGACATGCTCCCAGATAATATTTATATAGTGGATATTTAGTGAATTATTTATTTTAGATTACATATATTGCCTTAATGTTGTCTCCCCCTCACTTTTTTATGTAGTGTTTTTTGTTTCATATTCTCCATTTACAAAATTTTCTGATACAAATAGAGTGGTTTTGTTGCATTTTCCATACCATGCTGCATTTTTATCATGACTGTAATGAAATATATCTGTTTTTAAGTTTCTCCTGATAAGAAATTTAAAAAATGTTTCTTGTCCTTGATTTTTTAATTCAGTTCTCAGCCATTTCCCAAGTTTATTTTAAATCCTTGTTATAAGCTTCAGAAGTTTTTCTCAAACATATTATTCCCATTTAATAGAAAGTTCACCAGATGTATTTTTTTTATTTTCTTTTTCTTTTAAGGGGAGAGGAATGAGTACTTAACCCAGGATAGTTCTCCTAAACCCCTGTATCACAATCCCTTTTTAATTGTATTTTATATTATTTTCAGTTTTCAGACAAAGTGTTGCTTAGATGCTTAGGGCCCTCTCATAACATTTAGGCTGAATTAGAAATTGTGATTCTCCTGATTAAGTCTCCCAAATTATTAAGATTGCTGACATGAGCCACCATATGTGTGTAACCTCCCTTTTTTAAAAAAAAAGTGACTATTTAACTTTTAAGAGAATTTAAAAATAACGATGAATCATGGCTCCTAAAGGAGATAAGATTTGCCTTTGGTTCAGGCATATTTTTTCTTGATATGTACTTAAAAATTGTGAGCACACAAGAAATCATATTTGTAAGATTCTGTCTCAAAACTAAAAAAAAAAGAAAAAATTGAAGATACAGCTCAATAATATTCCCTCAGTTTATACACACACACACACACACACACACACACACACACACACACACGCAGTACTTGTGGTACTTTGAAAATATTTTTTGATACCAAACAGCTGTATAAACCTCATCTTTTACAAAAGGCAGAATTAGTGCCATAATATCAGTAGTCCTTTAGCCTTATCTGTGTACAGAAATTTGGTATTGTGATTTTACTCCTACTCTAACCAAATGCAGAATGTATTCTCCAAACTTTGAGTCAGGGCTCTTCTTATTTTTTATGGCTTATATAAATGTGTGGCTATGAAAAAGTACTTTTCAGGTACCTAGTCAGGAAATACTTTTTAATGATTCTTCTTTTGCTTTTAGAATACTGTCTCCTTGATGAGAACAAGTCCATCTTAATTTATGTAATTCTGAGATATCATGTGAAGAAGATTCACAGTAATCAGGTCCATAATCAAGGCAGATTTTTCCTGGCATGGAGTGGATGACCTGTTGAGGAGAGGGTCATAGAAAGAAGTTGAGGCTCTCACCATCCAGATGAGGTTATAGAGTTTGAGAGGATCTCATCAGGAGAATGATGATAAGTAATGAGATGTCAGTCCAATTCCTCACCAGGCTCTCAAGCCCAAGTGCATCCTTGTTTCAGTTGGATGAATATCTGTTCATTAGCTCTATTTTTACACTAAATTTTGGGGCTTTATGACTCCCCTTTCAATCCTTATCAGCTGCCACCAGATTTCTCCAGGACATCATTTACCCTGGGGTCAGAAGCATCTGGTCTGGTGGTCTCCACCCTTATCTTCTCACTTTATCTTCTTATCAGGAGAGGACAGCCTGCCAGAGTCTTCACTGTGTTTTTCAGAGTAAGGGGAAGTAATTGTCTGAGGTCATACTTGAGGGATCTGTGGGTGTGCCTGGTGAGACTGCAGGTTTCAAACTGGAGTTGTTAAAATGGAGTTGCTTAGGCTCAGGCATAAGGCCATTCTCACCATTCTCCCACTTGATTCACATTGTACATCCTGGGGAAGGGGTGCCTAAGCTTGGCACTGTGAATCATCCATTCCATTGGCCAAAGGCCGGACTTCACCTATGTCCAAAAGTCAATTCTCATTGTGGTTTGTTGCATTGTTCCATAACCACCAATAGTGACCATAGTTGAATTACATCTGGTTAAGACCAAAGCATTTGCAAGGTACCCAGGGATTGAAATGATAATATAATCAAGTGGTATGATAGGGTTGAGACATTTTTAAATTTGTCTTGCATGTAAGTCCCAATGAACTAATTCTGTTACATTGTCTCAGTTGATTCTAATAGTCACTGTAAGGCTCAAAAATGCTCTGAGATATATTGAATCTAAATATTGACTAAAATACAAGAATGAGGGTGGTTCCTCTAATTATATATATGTAGGCATGGCAATTCCAACTTCCATCATTCTGTGTTTATTAAAAGCGGGACTCTGTCCTCAAATCACCTCCTGGGAAAGATGTGGGTAGAAAAACAAAAGATGGAGTTCTCACTGTTCCATTATAAGCTCAGGATTTAGATCTCCAATGGCTATTTTTGCTTAAAAAATAATGTCACTTTCCAGTATTTTGTAGCCTGTGAGTGACTCTTTCAGGCTTTCAGAAACTGTGAGAACCTGGGTCTGTTTCCCAGTCCAGCCATATACACACCCCACAGCCTTGGCTAATTGCTCCAGCAATCCCCCTGCTCATTCCACATATGCAAAATGGGCCTTATACAGTTCTGGATCCTATGGTGGTATTGGGGTTCAAAGAACAGGCTGTGGGGATGAGTGGGAGACTCCACATAACTGGAATCCTTGTAAAACCAAGGTATGCCCAGGAGACATGGGGCTGCATTTTGGGCCTGAGAGACATTAGTTTGTAATGCATGACCTGATTGTCTTCTGAGGGAATTTAATCAGGAAACCTACTCTGCATTTATCATGCTTGTTTTGGTGCCAATAAACTCATAGAGAGACAAAGGGGCAAGAAAAATGATAAGGCCATGGTACACACCCAGACCATATGTGCTTAGCAAGGTTAATTTCTTTACGCTGATTCATTATTAATAAATGGGAAGAATAGGACCCACCTCATGGAATTTTCAGGAAGACTGAGAGATACGGGTGGACAAAGCATCGAGCCCTGTGTCTGGCATACAGTAAGCTCTGTAAATTTTATCTGTGTTTTAGAAGACAATTTAAAGTTTTTCTTCCTTCATATACAGTAACATCCTGATATTTTCTCTTTCTACTTTTAGAAGAGTGGACTCACCCTGACCATCCCTAACCCAGCTGTAACTGGATCCATGGAGGTTCCTGAATAAGCGTGACTGCAAGATGAACCTGGGAAAGAAAGACAAGGAGAGGAGGCCATGGCTGGGAGGCTCAGGATAGACAGTATTTTAATCACCCCCAAGGGCAGGCTTGTAAAGGGCCATGAGAGATCACAGTGATGGAGTGCAGGCTCAAGCAAGGCCAGAAGGACCAGGACCAAGAACACAGGACTTTTGTTATATATCCACTGCCCAATCTGCTTGGTGCTTTACCCTTGACCAAGGAGGGCAACATGACCAAATTATTGCAGTCTTTTCCACTGAGTGAGCACTGTAAGGGTCACTGACTTTGACTGACACTTGGCACCACCCATGTGCTCTCTCTAGAGGAGATAGGTTCCAGAAGGGAAGACCATGGCTTTTCCAGGAGTGGGAGATAAAAAAGAGAAATAGAGGGAATGGAGTGAGAAATCTCAGGATGGAAAGACCAGATACTTTCAATGCTCTGTTCAGAAGAGAAACCTGGCCTCTGACCTAAGCACACAGGGTAGAATGAAGCAATATTTAATCACAAGACACATTTGAGTGAGGAAATTAGGCAAATAAGTAAAGATTTCCCGACTTCGCTCCCAGAGCCCCCTCCCACCTCCCACCCCCTCTTTTATTCAGCAAGACAATGAGGTGACATGAAAAGGTTCCCAGAGGCAGGACACATGTCAAGGTAAATGTGGGGATGAAGGGAGTGGAGATTCCAAAATTCAAACAGCCCCTTAGGGCCAACCCACCCTATTTTTTGCATTTCTCATTGTCTGGGAAATGGAAGGGAGGGTTGCTATGGTCCTAACAGGCAACTCCTGTTTGCTCCTGGACCTGCAGCTGGCATGCTGGGAGAGGGACCCCCCCTGTAGTGGTGGTGATGTTCATTCGAGGGCACAATCAGGCTGGATTCAGGTCCCTGAACCCCAGGACTAGGACTCAGAATGGGGGAGGGGCTCTCTAGCTGGGATGTCTGGGGACTCACCTTCCCACAGTCTGTCATGTGGCAGGGCAGCAGGGCACCTGAGCAGGCTAGAATGAATGGCCCCCCAAGGAGAAGCCCCCATCTCAAGTCCTCAGAGGGCCCTGACCTAGTCCCTGAAGAGTTAATAGAGTCAGTGACAGGATAAATTAGAGAATGGCAGAATGAAGACAAGTCACCCATCAGGCTGCCCAGGACCCCATGTATGAGTGACCTCAAAAGTTTGTTCCTTCCCCTTCCTGTGCCTCAGTTGCCTCACATTCAAAATTGGAAAGTGTGCTCATGGCATTCCCTTGGGACCATGAGGTCATCAATGTACAGACGAGTCCCTGGAACACAGTGAGGCTTGGTAAATGTCAGTGATCTGCTCCATTCCGTAAATGCATAGATGAGGTCCAGAGAGGGCTGGTGGATCTCCCCAAGTCACACAGATTAACAGCAGACACAGGACTTGACTGGAGCTTTGGGCTGTCCAGCATAGATTTAGGGGAAGGATGGGTGGGGGCCAGGACCTGGCCCTGGCCCCCTCCCCTCTGGGAATGGTGCATGGCAAGAAGTTAGGAGGAACCTCTGAAGCCACTGCTCCCTAGGGCTGGGGGGAACCAGAGCTGGGTCCTGGCAGGGCCTCCCCAGGGCCTGGGCAGGGGAAGCTGTTCAGAACTGTCTGTCCATGGAGGGGGCAGGGAGGCTGTCACTAGGAGCACGCAGTGTGCCAGTCCCTGGGGCCAGCCCGGCTCAGCCTGATGGCTCCATCCAGAGCCCGCCCCAAGGGATGCTGGGAGAGACAGCCAGGATCAGATCCCCAAGTTGTGCACTCCTCTCCCCTAGCAACAGGGGACTAAAGTGGGTCAAGGAGGAAGGAGGGGGCCCAGGAGGCCTGGTGGAGGGGCCCAAGGAGCTCAAGAAAGCACCCAGGGGTAGGGGACCAGGGGAGGATGCCTGGAGAGGCAAACCCATGTGTGGGGTGGGCCTGGGGGGCGGGGAGAGCAGCGAGGTGCTATGGCTTTGGAAGTCCTCAAAACTGCCTCAGAATCAAGTCCAGAGAGGCATCAGTCCTGACTCCTGCCCCAGAAGGCCAGTGCTTGCCTCTCCTCATCCCCAACCCTTCAGCTTCTTCCAGAACCCACAGGCATGACTGGCCCCAGCCCAGGGGTCTCTGAGGAGCATCTCAGACCATGGCTCTCTGGCTCAGACATGGAGGGGAGCCCAGCTGGGACCCCGCTGCCGAGCCAGAAGGTGGGTGTGGAGAAATGTAGGGAGACAAGGTCAAGCCAAACCCCAGGCTCAGTGGGACTACAGCCATGTCAGGTCCTGTCACCAGGGAGAAAGGTTAGAGTTGGCTCTTCCCCCCAGAGGAACCCCTGGGGAGTCTGGGTGCAAAATGAAAGGGAGGCAGACAGGAAATGCCAAAGAGGGTGGGGAAGCCAGGCCCGGGACCACCAGAGGAAGGGACTGGGGATCACAGTTTGATCCAGGGAGACACAGGCTGGTGTCTGCCTCCACCCCTGGCTGGCCATGACCCAGTCATCAGCCTGTCTCCCAGCTCCCAGCTCCTCCACCCAGCATGCCCCCCCCTGAAAATAAAAAACAACACCCAGGCAACTCCATAGGGTCCAGAAACCTCCAGGTTCCCTGGGTTCCAGGAAGCCAGCAATGGAGAGGGCGGAGGGCAGAGAATGCAGAGGGTCGACCCAGTGGCTGATTAGCTAGACTTCAGGAGGGAGAAGGGCTGGAGCTCAGAGCCCCTCAGCCAGCACGGGTGCCCCACGAAGGGCAGCCTGAGAAAGCAAGCTTGGGATGGGGCACACACCCACCCGTTCTGCAGAGATGTCACAGTGAAGATGATGCAGACTTACAGGCCAGGCCCGGGACTAGAGGGTAGTTTGGGTGGTGGCAGACAGAGGTCCAGAGGGCAGGGCCCCAATTTGAGTCTCTCAGCAAGGCCACACACTCTCAAAAAGCACATCCAAGTTTCCAAATTGAGCCAGTGGAGCTCCTGAGGCCTGGGGGATAGGATAGGAGGAGACAGAATAAAAGAGAGGACTGTCCACCCCAAGTCCCTAAAAGAGGTAAGCACCTCCCACATGGCAGGACAGAGTTGCTTGTCCAGCTGGGCCCAGCGATGGACACTGCTATTTTGGAGTAGCCAAGAAATCAAGAAGCAGGTAAAGCCCAGCCCAGCACCCACTCAAATGTCCCAGGACCTGGCCTCATCCTCCCACCCCTGACCAGTCCAAGCTGCTTCTCCCCCACTTAAACCTCAGCAGCTTGCCAGGCCCAGAGTAGGGGGTAGGGTGGGGCTGGCCATAGCTAGCTCCTCAGGGGGGAACACAGTGTCTCCAGCCTCAGAGTTCATAACTGTTTGCCCATCTGTCCCCATGATGTCAGAGGTTCACCAGGTATGTAGGAAGCTGTCCTGGGAGTGACTCAGGCAGGCATGGTGGGTGGCATCAGGCCACCTATATGACCTTGGATCCCTGGCTGTCCCTCAAAGCTGCCTCAACTGCAGACAGGTGAGAATAATGGAACCAACTTCACAGAGCTGTTGATAGGGCTCATGAGAATGGTTCATCAAGCACTCAGCATGCAGCTGGCCCAGAGTACACCTTAGTAAGCACTCTAAATAAATGTCCTGTCCCCTTTGTCTCCAGTCAAACCTCCCTCCCTGGAAGCAGACTTGGGACTCTCCTAAGAAAAATAAAGCAAGACAAGAGGCACAGAGAAGTTCTGGGACAGGCTCAGACTCGCCCAGCTAGTCCAAGTGGGAAAAAAAAAAACCTCAGTCCTGGGAATCCACAGCCCTCTCAATTCCCCTAGAAGAGCCTGAGCAATGGGTATTTGGAGCCGGACAGGAAATTCAGAATAAAACCCGTTTGGAGACCCAAAAAAAAAGTGGACTTGGGGATACAATGGGCACATATGGGCAGCTGGTTTTTTACTGACCTAGCGATATCCTGGTTGGACGGGGTTGGCTCAGTCTAGAACCAGGCTAAGAAGCTCAGGTGCATGTAATGGGGCACCCACCAGCATCTCTTTTCCACCTCCAACCCTAACATTGGGATGAGAGGGAGGCAGGCCTTGGTAAACTCCTCTCCATGGGATCTAGAGACCCAGGAAATGAACATCCCAACTGACAGATGGTCACAAGCCCTGCTGCAGGTGCAGCAGGACAAGGCTGCTGGCCTCTGTGGCCCTCCTTTCCTCATTAGAAAAACAAGAAAGATTCCTACAACCTACTCCCTGGTACTCGCAGGTACCAATGAAAATCTCTGGGAACCTTGAGGGTCAAAGCTTGAGGTCCAGGTGGCCTGCCCTGGGGACTCTTCAGACAGAACCTATGTGCATGCACCGAGGGCCACCCCACAATGCAACCCATGCCAGGCAGTCTCTACCACTGTCCTGCCCTGGCTCTTCTTCACCTGGGCTCCAATCCTCTCGGGAGAGTCAGTCAGCACTCGTCCCTGCCCTTCCAGACATATGTGCCAAAGATTCCCAAGATTTCGTCCTTTCAGGTCCTTGCAGGCAGGGGCCACAGCCTCCTCTTCTCCTTCTCCTTTGCAACCCTGGGGAAGGCACTCAGAGCCAGAGGGAACTAAACACCTTCCTCAGCAGTCACCTCTCTTCATCCTGCACTAATGTCCTCTGCAATGTCCTCCCTGAGCACCCTGTCTAAGTCAGATAAGCAGAACAGTCTCTCAGCAAGAAATTGCCTCTTGGTGGAACTGTTTACTCTTTACTGGGGTCTCACTACCACATACCCCACCCCACCGACTGTCTGCTCCCCAAAGGTATAGAGACCCCACAAAAGCAAAAGGTCTGGCCTGGGTTCAGAATATCCCTCGGAGGAAGGAGCCTGTGCATGAATTTGAAATGGCAAACCCAGAATGACTACGATCTGCTTGCTAACCTATCTTTAATTTCTTGGACATGTGCAAATGCACTCAGAATGGCCCCCATGCCCAGATGCCCAGGCCATCCATGCATGCCTGGACACCCTACAGGGACGACACGGTTCTGGAGTCAGAGAGGCCTATATTCAGATCCTATCTGGTCCTAGCTGTGCCTCAGTTTCCTCATCTGTAAAACGGGGATAATCATGGCCTTACTCATAGATACTGTGAAGCGCATGTTAAGGAATGAATGAAGTGAGTGCACAGAACAGTCCCTAGGACCTGGAAAGTGCATTTATTTTTATTGCCATACATTCAGATGGTAGAGGCTGCACTCCCTGCCTCCTTTAACTCCTCCCCAAGTCTGAGGGCCAATCATTGCTCAGCGACCCCAGGGCTCCCCCAAGGCGAACATCTGGCCAGTGGGGGTGTCAGCCCAACAACCAGCGCCCAGCTGAGGGTGAGATGCCCTTTGGTAGGTGCTCCTCAGTGTGGGGCCTGGGACTCTGCAATCCTGGGGGCGCCAGACTCTGAGAAGCAGGCGGCCCCGCGGCACGGAACAAGCCCGCCCCAGCAGGGCAGTGCGAGTGAGCGAGCCAGTGGCGCAGCTTGCGCCTTCCCAGCCAGAACCCTGCCACTGCTGCTTTGTGCCCAAACCTGGCCCTGAGTTATTGCAGCCTTGGAGTCCTCCCCAGCAAGGGGCAGCCCGATGCGTTCCCAGGACAGCAGCCTCAAAGAGGTCCTGGGCTGCCCCCGAGAGCCGGGCAGACAAGGGCCCAGGAGGGGCAGCGTTCCCAAGCACCAGCTGGGCTTGCCCAGGGCGAGGGGCGGGAAGAGCCCCCAGGCCCCCTCCCCTGCCTTACCCAACTCTGTCTCATCGCCACCGCCCTCCCCCACAACTTCTACCGAACTGCCTACCCCACTCCACCCCAGCTCCACGCTCTCTCCCACCCTCGCCCGCTTCCCTTCTCGCGCGGCTTCTCCATCCCCCTCCTCCTACCCCACCTCCCACCCGCTCACTCTTCCTGCTCCTCTCTCAGGACCCAAACCCTACAGGACCACTCTGCAGACAGGCGCCAGGAGGCTTTAAGGGGCCTCACCTGTCCCGTCCTGGAAATCTCTGTTGTCCCCAACACTGAGGCGCAGCCCCACACACACCACCAGCCTCAGGTCACAGCCTGGCTTGGATTCTGGGCCGGCCTCTCGGGGAATGGTCTGGGGAGCCTCCTTGACTCATTCCCCCATCTGTCAGATGGGGGGTGGGGGGAATGTGAGTCCAGTGCCAGATGCTGGGGACATGGCATGGGCACACAAGTAAGGTGCTTGGCCGGGTGGTGTGCGCAGCAGGCAGGCCCAGGGAGGAGTCATCCTTCTCCTTTCATGGCAGAGAAATGGGCCAAGCCACTGAGGTTCCTAGGACAAGATTGGAACCCTGAAGCACCCATGTCTGCAACAATCCCATTTAACTGACTCAACACAAGGGGAAGCCTCTCTCTGGATTCTGGACTGCAGCAGGGAAACCAAAAGGGTACTGAGTTGGTAGCAGGTGCTCCCAGAATGTGAGGGCAACATTCAGAGAGCCCTCTCTCCAGACTTTCCTAAAATCCCCCAGCCCCTCCCAGCCCCTCCGAATCATCAACTGCAAAGACTTTTGGGTCCATAAATCCCCTCATGAACACCCCTGTCATTTGAGCTCAAGTGTCACCTCCAGGATGGCCTTAACCAGAAAGCCTTCCACACCATTCCCTGCCTATTCCAGGATTGGCTTTTCAGGATGAATGGACCCATATACTTGTAGATGGGCCAATCAATTTTACTAGAATACACTTCTGTCTTCTCACCTGTGGAGCTTCAGCACCTTGAGCATACATGGCATATAATAGGTGCTCAGTAAACACTTGGGCTGAATGAATGAACAAATGAAGAGCCAGTAAATAATGTCAACTCTAAAAGCCTTGAAACTCAAACTGTGTCCAAGATAAAGGACTCCACAAAGAGTAATCTAATAAGTTTGGAAATCACAAACTACTAAAAATATCTGAGTTCTACATTAGCATTTTAAAGACTCAGAGAAGACCTAAAGGTTTAAAAAACTTTTTAATTGTTTATTCCAGTGTTTGCCAAATGCATTTGGCCATAGAAAATACTTTTTAACCACCCTCACGACCACAGCTTTATAAATGGTCAACTGATTCTTAGAAGAAAGAACTTGCTTCTTAGTTTTTATAGGACTGAGTCTAGCACAGTGCTCCACACACGGAAGATGCTCCAATTATTTGAATGAATGCATATAAAGTAAATTCACCCATGTGCATTCTCCCCGGGTGAAAACCTATGAGCCTAGGAGTTCAAACTTTTGGTAACAACTGTATCCAAAGTAACACAGCCCCTGTACTGAGATTCTGAACCAGGCAAGTAATGACAAAAGTCCTTTCCCTCAGCTGCAGACACACAAGGCCATTTATATACATTCATTCACATTGACTCATGCACACATGTACAGATGCATGTGTGAGCACACATAAGCACAGCAGCACAAATACACTCATATACAAGTACACATACCCACAAGCACATGGACTCATGCACACACAGACACATGGGCAACCCATTCTGGGGCATACGCCTTCCCTCCCACACAACCAGCTTCACTGTGCCTGGCCCAGGAGGCTCCTGAGATGGGCAGCAGTCCTCTGGTGGGGTGAGAAGAATGACATGAGGAGGGATGCACAATCTGGCATCACCAAGAGGGCTAGGTGTCACACAGCAGGTAACAGATTAAAAGTTTGTTGTTTCCTGCCTATTATCTCCAGTGCTGCATTTTGAGTATAGATATAGATAAGAGGGAATGGGAGAGTCTGCAGTGGGATCCCACCAGAAGAAATAACTAACCCTCCTCTGTATGGCTACTCAACTTACAGCTCTCTCTCCCTTAAGATTTCTTTCTATTTTCTGAACTATGGGTTGAGCCCAGGGATGTTTAACCACTGAGCCATATTCCTAGCACTTTTATTTTTTTATTCTGACACAGGGTCTTGTTGAGTTGCTTAGGACCTCAATAAGTTGCAGAGGCTGGCTTTGATCTTGCAATCCTCCTGCTTCAGCCTCCTCAATCACTGAGATTACAGGCCTGCACCACTGCACTCAGCTCCATGGAGTTGTCCTCACACTTCCCCCGGGAGGTAGGAAAATAAACTAAGACTCAGCAGTGACACAGCAAGTGTGTGTGGGAGCAGGGTTGGGAGCCCAGACCCATCTGCTCAGAATTCCCCCACACTCCAGAAGTTCAGGGGTCTCCAGGCTGTCTCCAAAGTGGGATCTAGCCTGGGTCAGTGGCCGCAGCAAACTCCCACAGCACATCTTCCCCCTCTCTTAGGCACAGTTTTGCCTCAAAATCACTGTATAACCTTGGACACCTGACTTGCATCTCTCTGGGCAAGTCTGACCATCCATATGAGAAGAATTCTCAGCTGAGAATTCTCCAAGGAGGTTCCATTGTTGCTCATGAAAAAGAAAGCCTGAGGCCCCACCTAAGTGTCAATTAGTGCCAATATTAAATGAGACCCTGCCTGTAAAGAACACAGGCTGGCACCTGTACCAAGAGGGCTCTTCTGATGTTAGCTGCTCCTTGTGGTCTGATTTAACCCTTCAGGGTCCAAACAAAATGCCATTCCATATGCTTTGCCTGATTTCCCCTATCAAAAATAATCTCCCCCAACCCCCCAGCCCTAAGCCTGGACCTCAATGCTGGACTGCCCTGTCTGGTCTGGGGATTGAGGCCTCATACCCTTCCAGTCTATGGGCTCCCTGAACATATGGCTTCCTCTTGGTTCTCAAGCATCTTCCTGGGAGTCCAGGCAAAGCTCAGCTGGTAAGATGCTCTGGATTTAGATGGAAGAATGGATGTATGCAAGGGAGGTGGGGGGAAGACTGGAGGACTCACTGAAGGAAAGAGATGCCTATTGGGTGCAGCCTGCCCTGCACCCAGTGCAGCCAAGCTGCCAGAGAAGAAATGAAACCAAAGTGGTCAACTTTGCTAATAATAAAAGAAGTAGAAACAAAAACAATGTGCAATGTCCTGCTTGCCTTATGGGCAAAAAGCAAAAAGGGCAGGGGGCTTGACAGAAACAAAGAGAAGAAAACCTCCTAGGTGGGCAAGGGTTCAGAGGAATGTGCCATGCACCTGGGCCCTGTTGTTGAAGAGTTCCCCGGCACAGCCTTTGCACAAGGTGACTCAGAAAGATCTACCAAATTGCTGGGCACAGTGGCGCAAGCCTGTAATCCCGGCAGCTCAGAAGACTAAGAAAGGAGGATCACAAGTTCAAAGCCAGTCTCAGCACCTCAAGGCACTAAGCAACTCAATGAGACCCTGTCTCCAAACACAATACCAAATAGGGCTGGGGATATGGCACAGTGGCCAGGTACCCCCTGAGTTCAATCCATAGTACAAAAAAAGTATCAAATTTTTGCAGTGATACACTTAGACCCAAAAATTCCACTTCTAGGAGTCCAGCCTAAGAAATACTCAAACAATAACACAAAAATGGATACCTGAGGATGCTCACTGCAGCACTGTCACTAATAGCAAAACAGTAGAAAGCAACTGTATGTCCACCGCTAGATGACTGTAAGTTCTAGAGGGCTGAGAATGTAGCTCAGTGGTCCAGTTCTTGCCTAGGGTACTGAAGGTCCTGGGTCTGATCCCCAACTCCATTTAAACAATCAATAATTCTGGTGCATCCTCTCCATAGAGCCCCCTCTTGCTGTAATGTGGAAATGTGTGACGGAGATGTGGTGCTAACTCCTTCACCAACAATTCTTAACCATGGCTGCACATTCAAGTTTCCCAGGAAGTTTTCAAAGAAACACTGACCTGGAACCCCTCCTCAAAGACTCCAGATGCTGGGCCCAGGTCAAGTTATCTTTTTTTTTGAGTGCCTACAATGATCTTAATTGTGCAACCAAAACTGAAATCTCTGCTACGTGAAAATATGAAATGAGAGTCAGTGTATCCAGGGAGTAGGAGGTACCATCTGTGTTTAAACTGACACACACAGGTGTACACACCCAGGTCTAGTGTAAAGGTACCACTGTAAAGGCTCTGGGTAAGGGGGCACCCAGGATGCTAGTGCTCTGGGAAAAGAATGGGACTGTTCTTTAAGATGTCAATCCCCCCTCCCAGATTGGAAAATGGACAGCCCTAAAGGCAGAACTCCACGGATGGACAGATAGGTGGGAAGGAGGGCTCCCCCTGGGTGTCTTTATTCATGGCTGTCTCACCCAAACCAGAGGTGGGCCTCTGCTGTCCTTCACAGCCACAGAGTAGTTATAAATAAAGGTGGTGGTGACTGCTCAGGCTCTGGACCTAGATAAGGCCTGCCCCCAAATCCCAGCTCTGCTACTTCCAGAAGTACGACCTTGGGCAAGGGACTTCTGTGCCTCAGTCTGCACACCTGTGAAACTGAGATAAGTAAATCAGAAAGCTGCTGTGAGAATATCATGGAGGAATGGGGGACAAGAGGAAGACAGAGCCCCATGGTTCCCAAAGAGCCAGGTCCTGATTGTCCCTCCATGTGTCCTCCATAGGGATCAGGGCTGGTGATTCTAAATGGATATGTGTCTGGCCTGGTCACCACTGGATTACAGCAGCATCCAGATGACCAGCAATGCTTTGCAGAACACCTGGAGCCAAAGAGCCTGGGACACCCCCAGCTGGAATCAACAATGCCCATCACCACCAACTCTCCCTCTCAGACACCTGGAAACAACACCGTCAAGCCTCAAGCCTCTCCCAATCTGTTGCTCACCCTAAACCTTTTAAAAGGCTAGGAAGAACCCAGCTGCCCTGCAGCAGATGCCCTAGAGCAGTCAACTCATATGTATCAACTGTGGCCCCAGCACTTGGAAAAGAAACTTTTTTTTGGGGGGGGGGACACTGGGGATTAAACTCAGGGGCACTCAACCTCTGAGTCACATCCCCATCCCCATTTTATATTTTATTTAGATACAGGGCCTCACTGAGTTGTTTAGTGCCACGCCATTGCTGAGGCTGGCTTTGAATTTGCAATCCTCCCACCTCAGCCTCCCGAGTCGCTGAGATTACAGGCCTGCACTACCGCACCCAGCTTAGCCTGCATTATTTTAAAACCCAAGTTTTGTGTGTTTGCCACTTCTTGTGTTCCAGGAATTAAAATCCTATAGCACCTAAGACATGCAGTTGATCCAACTGGTTCCATCCCATTGGATAGATAGGAAAACTAAGACTGAAAGAGGACACTCTCTTTCCCCAGATCATGGAACACATTGCCTCCAACCCACACCCATCCCCCACAAGAAAAATAAAGCATTTTGAGCCTCACCTTGGAGATAGGGTTGTTCGTTTTTTTTTTTTTTTTTACAGAACTGGGGATTATTGAAAGCAGAGGTGCTTTTCTACCTAGCTATATCCCCAGTCCTTTTTATTTTTTTATTTTTAGATAGGATCTGGCTGAATTGTTAAGGGCATCACTAAAAGGCCAAGGCTTGACTCAAATTTGCAATCCTCCTGCCTCAGACTGCTGAGACCCCTTGCTGGAATCACAAGCATGCACCACTCTGCCAGCTCAGAGTGAGCCTTGGTTTTTTACTCTGGGCAGCAGGTTTCCCTGCGAGCACTGTCCATTTCCTCCCTCCTGCTTCCTTCTCCCGATCCTACCCCTCACTCTTAGTGCTAATCCTGGGGCAAACCCTCCCTGAAAGAAAAGGAGGGTCAAATGGTAGCTGAACTGCCCAGCACTGGCCAGCACCAAGCCAGTTAAGGATGTCCCATCTGGCCCCTGAATCTCTGTGGCAGGATGAACATAAGCAGCAGGATGGGAATTTATTGAGTCAAACATTCTGTTTTATTTCAAATTAATATAAAAATCTCATATTGCTTTTATCATTTTCAAAAGACTATTTTTCAAGCCTAGAACCATAGAGGGCAAAGGCCCCCCATGAGAAGCAACTACCGTTTCATCTCATGGAGCACCTGAGAAGGAAGAGGATGGCACAAGCCACCCCCAGCTCCAGAGCATGAGGGCTGGCAGCCTCACCTCCTGAGCAGGAAAAAAGGCGGGGGGAGACCAGGAGGGTAAAAGAGACGAGAGAGAGTAACACCCACGGGAGCCCAAGTCCTGCCTGGGAGCTCACCCTCTTGCTATTTCTCTTAGAAATTCATTAGTCACAACCTGATCATTCATTCACTTACTCGCTTGCTCACCGGTTCATTCCCTCAACAGTTTACACCTTCACTCATTCAGTTCAGAAGTCCTTTTATTTTTATTTTTAAACACAGTAGTCCAGAATCCCAGCTTGGGTCCTTATCTGTGATGGAGCATGAGGTCCTGGAGGCCCCCCCAGGCTGCCCTGTGCCAGGAAAGGTGCTCTTCCATGGGGAAGGCAGGACCAGTCCGAGCAGCTATCAACAGGGTTGCTCTGGGGACTGGGAACCTGAGTGGTTCTCTGTGGCCCCAACAAGTGGAACGAGTACTCATGCACCTAAATTGTGGGAGCCAGATTGCAGATGGATGTGTGAAATTAAAGATGCATGGATGTGGCACAGAGAGAAAGAGAGAGCTCCCTGAGAAGAGCAGTGTTCAGGTCCAGTCACACACACACACACACACACACACACACACACACACACACACACACGTCTGAATGTAGAAACTCCAGGGTCCCTTTTCCATGGTTTTCAGGATTCTGAGAGATTCAAAGGCAAAAACAGTAAATGACTGAATCTTCCCAATATACATGCCCAGGGCCCTTGCTGACCACTGTCCCTCTGGGGGGAACAGGGCATCTGCAGACACTCTTTTGGGACACCAAGAACAGGTGTACAGCTCACGAATCCCCAGAGAACCCAGCGCTCTCTGCAGCCTTCACCTCAGGTGATGGGAAACTGTCCCTTTTATCCATCTTCCAGCCACCAGCCTGCCAGCCTGCTCTCCTTCCTTGTCCTCGCCCTGCGGAGTCCCTGGAGGTGGTGATTGTCTCCCATCTCCCCAAATTCAAACCTACAGCCCCAAGGGGGCTAAGGACAAAACCAAACCTCTTCTTCAGGAAGCAGAAACACACTGTATACTGCTGGTGCTCCATAGTCCCACCACACCCAGTCTAAGGGGCACAGCTCTTCGCCTGCCACCCCCCACCCCACCCCCACCCCCACTATCTCCAGGAACGCCCTGCTCCCTGACCAGCACCAGATGGCCATCACTCTGCTTTCAGGCAGGTAAAATTTGGTGCAACAGGAGTTAGGTGAACAGTATGTTTTATTTAATTAGGATCAACAGAATAGACAAACCTCACAGCAGGACAGGGAATGACAACGCTGCACAAAATAATTCATGCCCAGGTGGCGAATCTCAATTACAGGGAAATCAGGGAAGGAACAAGTTCCCCAGCACTTTGGAGGAGGCAGAGAGGAGACAACATGCTGAGGCAAAGCCCAGAACTACAGGCCCAACATGGGGCTTCAAGGACACCACAAATCAAGGCAGCCAGGTGGCCATCCTTTAACAGCTGCTCCTCCCTTCTCCCCATCACAGAAAAACCTGCCCCAAGTGCACTGGGCTGGGTGAGCCGATGCTGCCTGGGCGCTGGCAGGTAAGTGCTGGAGCCACTTGAGATCTGGCCTGTGGGGTCCACTAGGTGAGCTCCCACCTAGCCAGGCTTAGTCTCCAGAAGAATGGCACCCCCCCAAAGAGAGGGCAAATGTTCTAATCCTGGGAATGGTCACCAGATCACTAGAAAGTTCCTGTACTTGTCCCTGGCACCCCAGCCCCACTGGCCCTGATGGGGCTAGGCTCCTGCTCTCTCGTAGCGGCAGGCAGACTTGACTCACCTCTCACTCTGGGCTAAGAAAAAGAACTGTGAGCTTTTGAGACACCACATCATCTTCTGAGCAAGTTTTTTCAAATCTGCTCTGGAAGACTGAAGTTTGAACTGATGGCCTTCCCCCAACCATCACTAAATACTACTTAAAAATGGTTAAGATGTAAATTTTATATTATGCATATTTTACCCCCATTTTTAAAAAAGGAGAGACACAGAGTTTTTAGAAAAGGAGAGACACAGAGTTCTGAGCCCCTCCTTGGGTCAGCCAGGTGAGCAGAGGTCTCTGGGATCCAGGCCCAGGAATGCGTGACTTTAAGCAGCTTCACCAGGCAACAGCGAAAGGACATGACAGTTTGGGACCCACACATCTTTAGGAAGCCACTCTCCCCCTGCCAGAGCTCCCCTTACCTATACCAGCACAATGTTTTGAATTATCTCAGCAAATATGTCTCTAGTGACTGAACATCCTCAACAATGAACTCTCCAAGTTTCAGAGCTCAAACAAAAAGATTTTTATTGGTGCAGTCTCCCTCCCAAACAAACCCCCAAGTAGCACAAGGAGTGCCACCCTGGCCCCCTTCTCTCAGCTCCCAATCTCTGGCCTTTGGTGACATAGGCCAAGTAACCCCCATTATGGAGGAGAGGGAAATTGCTGTTTGATTAGTGAGCACATCCACAGAGCCCCATTTTATATCCCAAATCGGAAGATGACATGAACATCTGCTTTCACTTCAAGACATTAATTTTCAATTATTGGAGAAAAACAAAATTAGTTCTGACAAATTGTTGGCGAACACAGGCTCTTGTCTGATGGTTCATAATAATAACTTCGGGGGCCCACCATTAGTGTCCTTGGACGGACAGAGTTTCTGATGGAGTCTGCAGTCTGCGGTGGTGGCGGGCAGCACAGGCATATCTCCTACACCCTGTTCTGTGGGGCGAGAGAGACGGTTCTGCGAGCCCCTCCTCCAAGTGACCGCCTCTTCTGTGACCAGGTGAGGGAACTCAGAACTTTCAAATGTTCTGGAGAAGGGAGAGATGGTGAAGATGGCAGGTAAATAAAAACACCCTCTGGAACCATTTTCAGCTTTAGACATGTTGAGACTTCCTTCCATTCAGTAGCAAGATTTCACACAGGGATGTAAATCCTTCCCAAGTCCAAGTTTGCCCAAAAAGGCAGATTGGAATCCCCTAGAACAACATCTTATAACCCGATTTGTCATCTGCAGTGGGAGAATGGACTGCATGCTTCTCCTATGAGACCACTTCCACCCGTGACAAAAGGCCATTCAGGATCCTAAACCCCAAACTCAATGGCTCTAGCTTAATGCTACATCTGTAATAATAATAATAATAATAATAATAATAATAATAATAATAATAATAAAAATAATAAAATAATAATAATAAACTGTTTGCCAGGGTCCCATCTACCAGGGAACCTGGTTCAGCTCGAATTGCAGACTCTAGGAAGTGGGAGGAGGAAAAATATTTAAAACGCAAGCTCTGAATTTGCCAACCTTAGTGACCCCCAATCCAGAGAACAACCCACTTGATATTAGATTATCAACACTACAATCTTGTTGGATGGTTTTTTTATGTATCTTGGCTGCTGTAGTCACTATATCAATAAAAAGCTACTGAGATGGGGGCTGGGGATGTGGCTCAAGCGGTAGCGCACTCGCCTGGCATGTGTGCAGCCCAGGTTCGATCCTCAGCACCACATGCAAACAAAGATGTTGTGTCGGCCGATAACTAAAAAAAAAAAAATATTAAAATTCACTCTCTCTCTCTCTCTCTCCCCCCTCTCTCACTCTCTCTTAAAAAAAAAAGCTACTGAGATGTGAATGAGCAGAAGAATTCAGAGATAATGATATAGCAGTCTTTGAATTTGGATGGTCACAATTAAAACCAGAGTGTTTGACTTGCACACATGTTCAGACTTTGGGGGGGGGCGTGGGGGGTGCGGTTAGCACATGGAAGGGGAGGTAACCAGGGAGGGAGGCAGGTTCAAAAGGAAAAGGAGAAAAAAAAGCAACAATAACAATACAAAATTATATCTTTAAGAAGACAGTGAAAGACACTGCTACATCCAAAATCAACTGGGTAACTGAGCTCCAACATTGTGTAATTGACTTTGCAAGTAGAACAACAGCAATGTAACAAAGAAAATGTCAGTGTTTTCACAGCACTAATCTATAATGCTGGGAGGCCCTCCCCCTGTCAGGCAGGGCTGACAATACAATAGCTTTCAAAGGGATATTACCATCATGCTTTTATTCCTGACATCAATCGAGACAAAGAGAACCCTTTTCACAAGACATTAAAAATCAAACCCTTGTACAAGAAAGCCATGCAGAGCAATCAGATAATTGGTGATCCTTGAAATCAGTAAAATATTTTTATGTACTGGGTGTACAACCCCAGTCTCTGGCTCCCACCCCATCCTGGCAGGTACGCTATGAATCCAAAGTTTCCATCTTTATCTCCCCCACTCACTTCACCCTGCCTGGCACCCACAGCAGGCTAAGGGAACTGACAGCCAGCACTGAAATATTCAAGTGGGATATATAACCAATGGAGGCTTCACTAGTCCACTTTGAGTTCAAAACTACTCTGATTACAGACTAATATAACTACACACAAAACGCCCTTGCAAGCCAATGGGAATTTGCAGAAATTGACAAATTGTCCCAACCACACCGATTGAGGTTACCTATTATAACCAGGCACTAAGAGTTTCCAAGGTACTCTTCTGTTTTAATTACCCAACACTCACTCAGATAGGAAGAAACCCTGATATCTATACAAATATTTTCAAGACATAAAGATAATACTCTTTGCAAACATCAGTGTACCATGCATAGACAAGTTTGGACTTTACTTCAGCCAGGGATCAGAAAAAGCAAGCACCTAAAGCCACCCACCCAACTTGCAACATGGATGGGACCATCAGGAAACCTAGCCATCCACCACTAGATTACCTTGAAACAGTTAAGATGCCTGCATGCCATAACTTAGTGACACTTCAGGAAAACTGCAGGTCCCAGAGCAGGAAGAAAGGGGGAACTAATGTTCAAAAGAGTTTATAATATACACACCTTCTGAATCATTGATGTATCCACCCAGCAGCCTTCCAAAAGGTCCAAGATGATGGCCTTAACAGCCAAAGGAGGTCACCCCCACTCAGGGCTTGACAGAGCTTCTGGTAAAGGTAACTCCAAGTCCTAGAATGTTGTGAAGGAGGAGAAGAAGAGAGAAAGACACTTTGCTGAAGAGCCCAGACAAAGTGTTTTGTCCCTCTGATATCCAATAGACCACATGCCAAAAGTATGCAACCAAGTTGAGTCACCCTGAGACAAAGATGTTACTCTCGAAGCACCAGAGGCAGCAATGGTTGCTTTTACTTTTTCAGACAGAAGTAGACACTGTTATGTCTTTTTAAACAGTGTTTGAACAGGCTCCCTTCATTTTATTGATAAAATGAGGAGAAATGTTAAAAGAAGAGGGAGCTGGTCCTAACGCTGCCTTGAAAACACACTCTTCCACCACTGCCACCTAAATGAGTCTTTTCCAGAGCCAGGCAGCAAGTCTGCACGCTGGACTCAGTAGTGAGTTCCTTTCATTTACTCATCCAAATGAACAGTTAAGAGAAATCAATACATCGAATTGGCAGACTATTAAATCCTACATCAGGAGAAGAATTCCACAGCCACCAGCTGAAGAGTTGGCTACTGACATAGCAATTATTACAACTTTGTATTAGATTGAACCATATCCCCAGCCTTCCGACTCCAGCCAGGAGAGCTTTACTCCAAGATGCCTAGCTCCAGTTTCCTCCTTGCATGGTTCCCCCTCCTCCTCCTCTGTGAACACGCTGTAGCAGGCCACAACATTTGCCAGGGCTGGCGGGTTCTGTGGAATTACTTTATGACTGTTAAGTCACCAGCATTTTGCACCTTTCATTATTAATGCGCACTCGGCACCTTATGGTTAAATGTTAGCAGGATTCTCCTGCCAGAGGCACATAGTTATCTTATTTTATTGCTTATTAAGTTTTTGCAAGGAATCAGGTGTAAGAATCTAAAAAGCAATTATTATACATAAAGAATGTTTTCTAGAATAAAACAGGCCCTTCCAAAGCTAAGAATAGGTAACTTAATTGGGGGGAATTAATATTAGGATTAAATATCAGTCACCCCAATCCACATAGAAAGCTATGGAATGTACAAAGGATTTATTTTGCCCTTCCCGCAAGATCATGTACATTTAGCCCAACAAATGTCAACAATTTACACTTGTATGTGGTCTCAGATGAATCAAGAAACCTGTAACCTCAGAATGCCTCTATTTATTACATCTCAATTATTTCCATGGAAACACTAGCAATGTCAAGCTACACTGTTCCCAGATCCCTAGACTATCAAATTTATAAAATGGACTTTGGAGGAGCTCGGGGCAGGCAGAAGAAGACAAAGAAGGGGAGGGAAAGAGAGAAAAGTCACTGGGGGTAGTTTTGCATGTTGGGGTGGGGGTATGTGGACACAACCTGAGTGCTAATTAATATTAAGAACTATAATTAACAGGCAGTTGCTAGATGGAGAAAAACTGACAGCAGTACAAATTATTCAAAAGTTTTAAAAAGGATGGGAAAAAAGACGTATTCCTTTTCCATAGAAATGAGAGAAGTTGTTGCGTGGATCTGAGGAAGCAAGCAGCAGCCAGCCATAGGGTAAAGGGAGACAGGGCTCCTTAACATTGAGGGACAGAGGGAACTGCGAGGTAATTGTTACCAAACCATCTGGTATTATCAGCCGAAATAACACCATTGTGCAAGATGGGAACAGCCTGGAGAATGAGGCCAAAATTATCAACGATAACAAATCATTGCAACTATCATGCCGCACCACCAGGACTCACAAAAGGGAAAAAGGGGTGTAGAAAAATAAGTCAGAAAATACGACTTTTGTAACATTCATGGATTTGTTAGTTTTTTTTTTCTTTTTCTTTTTTTTTCTTTTCTTTTTTTAACAAAATCACAAGGCTTTGGAAAACCAATGAGGCTGTTCACTCCCTGCCCTACCACCCCAGCCCCCTTTTCTATTTGTTGGGTATCCTCCCTCTGGTAAATCTGGGTTTTCCAAAGAAGGACAAACATCCTGGGGGGGACAAATGACTCCCCACTCCAGAGGGAGGCTGTGTCTCCAAAGTGGGAAGTGAGCCCCCCTGAGGCCTGATTGATTTTCAAAGCAGCAATGCCTATGCTTTCAAATTACACTCTCTGAGCATCCATTCAAAATTGTTACATTTTTGTCTTTCCTTCCTGCTATGGGCTTTCATATTTCCAAGACCAATTATGATTTACAGTCAAGCGACTTTCACTGCAGAATGTTCAGAGCTGGGGAAGTCCACAATAAATTTCCGTTGTCCAGAATACAACAGTTACTAATATGGCATTATGTAAAAATGTGGATGTGTAACCGATGTGATTCTGCAATCTGTATTTGGGGTAAAAATGGGAATTCATAACCCACTTGAATCTAATGTATGAAATATGATATGTCAAGAGCTTTGTAATGTTTTGAACAACCAATAAAAAATAAAAAAGGAGGAAATGTTAAAAAAAAATTTCCATTGTTCCTTCTCAGGTGTATATCAACTCTCCAGGAAAATATCATCGTTTAATTTTCAGAAATTTTGATCATTTTTCCTTCTTAAGATATCCAGCTAATTCCAATGATTCAGGAGGGTGAGGCCAGAGAATCACAAGTTTGAAGCTAGGCAGAAATTTAGCAAGACCATGTCTTAAAATCAAAAAAGAATTGGAAAAAAAAAAGAATTGGGGATGTAGCTCAGTGGTACTGTGCCCCTGCATTCAATCCCAATCCAAATAATCATCAATGTAATGTACCATTATATTGATGACATTTTTCCCACTGGACCTGTCTTAGAATTGAATAATGTAAATCAATATTGAACTTTCAGGTTTAGTTTTATTCAAAAAATGACTTTTGCATTTTCTTTGGTGAATGTTTTACATTTTCTTTTGTATTAATTGTCTAGAACATTTTACATATAAATAATAATTGTCAGCAAATTAACACGTACTATTGACTATGCAAATGTTATTTTGACTTAATTAAGGAAGGAGTATAGATTCCTTTGACTCTGAGGAACAGAGATATATATGGGCCAATACAAGGAGAGTAAGTGAATTTTGCAGATACCCCCCTGGATTTGAACTTAGATTAGAATTGGAGCTCTGCCAGGATCACTGGAAAAATTATTAGTTGCTTTCTACTGATCTGCTTGGTTCTTACTAGGTCATGACTCACCAACCCTTTTTATGTTCTGAAGTCCACAGTTATGAAAGAAATTAATTTTTTTTTCAGTAGGATGGATTGAATCCAGGGGTGCTTTGCCACAGAGCTACATCCCCTTCCCTTTTTATTTTATTTTATTTTTTGAGATGGTGTTTCACTAAATTGAGGAGGCAGACCTGAAAATTACAGTCTTCCAATATCAGTCTCCCAAGTAGCTAGGATTATACCTCAGGCCTGAAAATAATTGATTGTGATAATGACTCCTGATTTATGGTTTTAATACTGAATTTCAATTGTTTCTCTTCAGCAGATACCTTGAAATATCTTCTCCTTTCTAACTAAAATGCACAAGAATAAGCCAAAGGGCTTTCATACTGTTGTTAAAAAGAGAAAAAAAATGTTTATATATAATACATACATGTCACACGTTTGTATATTGTATTGTAAATAAAGCATATTTTTGGTACATGATCATTTTGAAATACAGTAGGTAATGTCAGAGAATGGAATAGATAATTGCTGTAAAAGATGCACAAACTGATATTTCTAAAGGAAAATAATTATACACAGTTAAGGAATTGAATAAAACTAGTCACAGAAGGGCTAACATTTTAGAAGTCTAGAAGTGTACATAATATTTCAAATGTTAGAAACTGTAAAAGAAGCAGAGAACATTTCAGATAATGGAAATGGAGTGAACACATTTTATAGTGGGTCAGTATGGTTCACCTCAGCTGGAGACTGAGTCTGATGCAATCTGATTCACATAGAGTACATACAGAGACTTGGAAATAAAATTGAATATACAATCCAGGGCCATATGCTAGATTACCATAGACTTCAGGATGAGAAGAGATCAGTTAACTGAATGGGCTTAGAAGAAGGCATTAACAATGTTTGAAGGAAAGAGTTATACAATAAGATCTACTCCTGAAAAAAATGTTATTTTGGCTTAAATTTAAAAAGTATGACATAAGAATGGATGTTAACAAAATCAGTAGTAAAAGGGAAGGCACGAGGCCTGACCAGCAAAAACAATAGGAAATGATAGGACAATGGCTTGAATATAAGTGACAGTGTACAGATATAGACTATAGGATTTGAAGTATTAGAAGTGAGAAGAAAAACAGGAGAAAGGAAGAGATGAAAGGGAAAAGAGGCACTGAGCAGTAGATGACTACAAAAATTGTTTTTCTTTGTTTGTGCGCATAGAATGTTTGTTTTAGGCCATCTTAAATTTTACTGGCTAGCAGTACATTTAAAGCCAGACATCAGAATGTGTGAAAAGCAGAACAAAGAGAATGTGGAATTATAGGGGCCATATAAATACAGAATCTCACAGATTAATTGTTGCCTGTATGAAAATAAGCAAGATTCCTATGAAAACAATATTGAAAAATAGCAAATATGATATGAAGTTAGCACTGGCTGGTGTTTAAGAAAAGCAGAAATCCAAAGGAGGCAGTCAGTGAAGGAGTCCAGGGAATGGACCAAAAAAAAAAAAAAAAGAAAAGCCAAGAGTTTTCACAATGAATACATGCATTGCCTCTGTGAATTGCTACCAAGAGATCCAAATACCTAGTGCTAAGGTCAATCAAAAGGGATTTTTTTTCCCAGAACTGCAGGCCACTTGAGAGATCAATTTTAGCAAATGATGGCAGAAGCAAGAGTCCAGGGTGTTTGAATGGGTGGCAGAGTTTTTTATAGGCACAAACTACATTTTCCAGTGAATTTGGAGTAAAAGAAATGGGGAAAAATTAAAAAATAGTTTTAGGTAATTAAGAATTAAGATCAGGCTGGAAGAGGTTTGATGTATTTATAGGTTGAGGATTAGAAATCAGCAGAGCAATACAAACAAAATCTTATTCTAACCATGATCTCTGAAGCAGTGGGAAAAGATAGAGTAAAGAAGGTTGTGTCAGCCATTTTAGTGAAGCAAAAGATATAATATTTTGGAGAATACAACAAAAGAAAGTAAGAAATAAATAATTTAAAGCTATTTAGAGTAAGAAATACTGAAGGTATAGTAATACATGTAAGAAGCAACCTCACTGCTTCTAAGGCAGGCATAGATAACAAAGGCAATGAAATATGGAGAAATATGTCCAGCTTTTGAGAGCTCAGTGGAATTTACACTGGCTGCAAGTAATTTTCCCAAGCAGAGCTTAAATACATGAGAGCAATAACACATAAGGTATACATGTGAAATATGATAAAAAGTAAATAAATAACTTGAGTATTGAAGTGAGACAGGTTCAAATTTGATATTTCATGCTCCAATTTAATTTACTATAAGTGAGAACTTGATCACTTTAGATGCACTTGCTGAGATTTGGGTTCCTAATCTGTAATCTGGGGAAGATATCTCTGTCCTTGTATGGTTGCTTTATTACCCCAAAGTAATTTGCATAAAGGGAAAAGTAACACCTAGAGTACCTCAAAGTATATAAGGCAATTAATATCAGGAACAATGTAACATTCTTTTCTGATGCTTTTAAATAAACACTATTTTAATTGTTGATAATTCTAACAAATAGGAAATATTGGTCTATAAATATAAATTTCTTCTCAATGATTTCTTGCCAATGTGGTTGGGTATCATCAGATTAGATACTGATCATACAAATGACTTTTAGATACTGATCATACAAATGCCTCCAGAAAACCCATTCTGGAGGCATATTATTTTACTTAACTTAGGAGTTCAAAATTTTAATTTTCCTCCCCTTTAATTTGGCTTTCCATTTTGAAAGAACATAATGTAAACATTTTATATCAAACTTCATAATTCCCATGAAACTAACAAAATGATATATTTTAAAGTGTAACCATTGTATTGTTACTAAGATAATAACAATATAATAAAACATTAATTTCCATCCATGATTATACTTACCTTATTTAATTGCACATAAATTGGCAAATAGATAAATTTCAAAATTGAAATTGATAAAAGTGTATAAAATACACTTTCAATAGGGGTTTTTATTTTAATGAGCTCTATATTGTCAGAAGCATATTATTATGTTAACATACCATTTTTTCTATCATTTCCTACCAAGATAAAGGACTCTCAGTAAAAAATATCATATGGTGAGAAAAAGAAGAAATAATGAAAGCAAACTTGGTTGCTTATCCCTCAAATGATCCAATGGAGCCAAGGCATCTAAGAGACAGACATCAGAACTGCATAATAAATAATTAACCTAAACCAATTGCAATATACTTGTGGGTACCTATAATGAAAGTATGGTTTTTAAGTATAGTTTATGTGTAGTTACTATATATATATATATATTGCCGCAGTCTGGCTGCAGCAAAATAACCACCGGGGGGTGATGAACAACTTGTGTAGATTGATACAGCAGGAGTGGAGGCCATTTATTGTAAGACAACAGAGGTATTTATACATTCCACACAACTTATCTTAATTAGCATAAACTAGATACAGCAGTCAACCAATAAGAAATCTCCACACTTACTGGCTCGCTGGCATTACTTCACAAACCACTCCCTCTGGCATTTTGCCAGATGCCATCCAGACTTGTTTACAGACCTTAAAATTAACCACTCCCCCTGGCAAAATACCAAGCGCCATCCTGACTTGTTTACAGACTCTAACATATATATATATATATATATATATATATATATACACACACACACACACACATAAAATAATTACATTGTATTTCTGCAACATCAACTACGCCCTTTTATTTTTTTAATTTTAATTTTTTTTAAACAGGGATTGAACCCAAGGTGCTTAACCACTGAACCAATAATTTAGTGAGTGAAAATTAAATAAATAGTGGAAATAGGAAATGAAAAAGACAACAAAAATATGGATCTACTCTGTGGTCTTGTTTCTGTTTTTGTCAGATACAATGAAAAAACTAGTGTGCTAAAACTATATCTTCCAGTTCAATATCTATTTAAATATTATTCTAAATATAGGATCCTTTAATGCCTATATCACTTCCATAAACACAGTTGAATAAATCAGAACTTAAAAACTTGAAATAGAAATGTAGATTACCCATTTGAATATATACATTTATAATGACATTAGAAAGCTTAATATTTTGAGAGCCACAGTAATCAAAATAGAAGTCACAGAGCTTTTACCTTTTTAAATGAAATGTCAGATGCCTATATCCTAGATTTTTAAACTTTAATTTTCTGTTAAAACACCAAATACTTAATACAAGCTTCAAGTTTCTTCATACACAAGGTTTAAGGGATAGATAGGTTAGCAGTAATAGAGTTACAATCCTGTGATTAATTTTCTAACTTAAAAGTGGGACTTTAATTTTATTAGTGATGTTTTCTTCCTTATGTGTTAGCTCCAAATCATTTGCTTTGCTCAAGCATTCTACATCTTCCTGATTTATGATATTAGCTTTCCTTTAAAATTACTTTTATATTTTGCTATTAACATAAAGATTTTCTAGTAAACATAATTTGATTTTGTTAAAAAAAAAAGGATAATTGTAAAATTTGGTTCTATAGATTTTCAAGACAACATTTTAAAGTGTCCTAAAGCAAAGTTTTAAATATAATACGCAAAAGAAATATTGATTATAAGAGCATATTTAAGTATTATTTAGAATTATAAATATCATGTCATATGTTTAAGCATTTAAACAAATATCTGCCAAAATTTTTGTATTTTTTCAAATTTTCAAATGTCTTCAAATTATGTTGTATTTTGTGGTTGTATCTTTTATTCATATAACTTTTTAGATCTAAAGATCTGGTTATAAGATGCACAATATATTCTTAAACTCATAAATCATTTCTCTATATTAGAAATAAAAGTTACTCATAATTCAATAATGAAAACAGCAAAAATTAATATTTTATAATCCCATTGATACACAGCATTGGTCTTTTGCTTTCTTCTGAGATTTGTCATTTTGTCTTTATAAAAAATTGTACTAGGGTTTCACCCCTCACCCCCAATGCCTTGTACATACTAGGCAAGCACTCTATTGTTGAATCCATCAACAGCTATTTTTGAACATTATTTTGAGACAAGATTTTACTAATTTGCTGAGTTTGGGTTAAAAGGTGTTGTCCTACCTCAGCCTCCCATGTAGCTGGGATTATAGGTAATGTACTACCATGCCTGGTTTCCATTTACCTTTTAACATGTTTCTGAGATTTTGCTTTCATTGCAGTACCCATATCCTATTTCCCTTTTCAATTTTTTTTTTCTGTAATTGATGTCATGACTAGGCCACTATTTCAATTTAATTAACAATATATTATGTGGATATCATAATAAAGGTAGAATATTCTAATCACCAATATCAAGAATTAGAATGTAACAATTAACTTCTTATTAAAAGGGAGAAAAAATATACTTTTTTATATTATTATTTATATCTTCCTAAATTTTTTGATAGACTAGCCATTTTTCTCTTTTTTTCAGAAACAATATTTAGATTATTTTAAAATTTGTAATTAAAATTATTTTTCCTTAGTTTTTTTTCTAAATATTTTCTTTTTTATGCTCAATTGACTTCTATTTGCTTTTTAACTTGTTTGCCTGTTTAATACCAATTGTCTATTCTTATGAATCAGGCTGTATTATTGTCTGTATCTATGAATAATAGTGATAAATTATTTGTAGGAGAGGTCATAACACTTTATATTTTTGCCAGTATTATATGAATATTCAAAATTTTTCTCACATTCTTAATGCTGGTAATTTTGATATGTTATTTGGCCAAATTAGTTGGTGTACATTTTATCTCACTCTTTTTAATGTGCTTTAACTATTTAGTAATAGTTTGGGCATGACTACATAGATTTTATGAGGCACATGAACTTTTGTTCTTAAGACACTGCAATTTACAACTTTGTATTTTAGCTTGTTCGTCTTTTCTAAATTATATTGGAGAATCATTTCACAAAGTCTGGTTAATTATCATTTATCTAACTGCGTTATAGGATTTTATCATTTTCTCTTTGTATGGAAAAGTTTTTTTATTTTTTGTAATTTTATAGTTATAGTATTTTCCACCCCAGGTAAATATATTTGATTGTATTTTATATGAAACATTTTTATAGTTTGAACTTTCACATTTAATTGCTTAATCTACCTAGAATTGACCTCAGCATATGAAGTAAGGTAGGGATATTATACTTTTTAAATAAAGTTAGCGAGGTTTCTTGGTAATGCTTATTAAATAGTATATGGTTTCCAGGTCGATTTTTACATCAGCCCTATTATCTGTTTTTTTTTTTTTTTTATTCTTGAATTTGTGTATGGGTGTTTCAAGGTTCTCTCTTATCTTTCATCTATCATTATTTCTTTTCTTTTAATTAATATAATGTTTAACTCATAATATTGAGTAAGTCAAGACTGACCCCATTTAACTTATTTATTAAAGTCTTAGTTATTCTAATATTTCTTTCATATAATTTTCATTCAACTTTACATGTCTCATGGAAAAAGTCTATTATTTCTGCATGGAATTCTTTGAATTGATGAATTCTTAAGTCAGAATCAGTGAACAAAATATCTCTCTCCACTTATTCGATAGTTACTAATCAAGTTTTACACTTGCCTCAGTAAAAATGTTACACCTTTTTTTGTTAATTTTTAGATATATTTAATGAATATTAATGAAGCAAATAATTATAAAATGGCACTTTTAACTGTTGTTTTAGGTCTATTGAAATGCAATTAGATCAATACAGTTCAGAACCTTTCTAAAATATCTTACTACTTATAAATCTCTTTTGGATGATACTGTGGAGTTTTCAAAAAAATATACAATTATAAATTCAAGCAATCTTCCTTCTTATTATCTTCATTTTTTTATTCTTATCATCATATCATACTGAAATATAATGAGGATTCATTGTACCTTATGAATTTATATCAGATATCATTCTATTTATTGGAACTCTAAATTGAAAGTATTTTTGTTGTATAGGTTTTAACTTCTTTTATACATGGAACATTATTTTCATATAAAAGGTTTTACACACCCCAATATACCTTAAATATAATTCTTTTTTAATATTTATTTCTTTTTTAGTTGTACACAATACCATTATTTTTATTTATTTATTTTTATATAGTGCTGAGGATCAAACCCAGCGACTCATTGCACCAGGTGAGCACTCTACTGCTGAACCATAATCCCAACCCTAAATTTAATTCTTGATATAAGAATTAATTCTGAATGAAAAGAAAAATGTAATATCCCTCCCACTCAAATGAGAGCAAGTGACTATATATCCTTTGAACAATTTTTTATTGTATTTTTAAAAATCTCTATAAGCAAAAATAAATTTCTTGATTTCTAATTTAGGAAAGCTGCCCCCCCCGCCCCCTCAGGGTATAGCCTTCCTGACACCCAGTTATTTCTTCAGTTTTATCCAATCATGTTTGAATAGTGTCAGCTTAATAAATGGTCAAGAAACACATGTACACGCTACTCGCCGCCTGCACTTGTTTTCTAGTCCTCTTCTTTATAGGGACTTTCTAATATTATGTTAATTACAGTATATTACCAATTGACCTGATATAGACAGACATTTTTTTATCATTCCCTTGTTTAACAACTTCCCTTTTATATTTGAGGCAAAATCTCTTCAATTTTATTATGGAAAAAACTCATGCCACTGTAAAGTGAATCTTTATTTCATTAACACATTTCTTTATTCTTGATGTCTTATTCATTTAAAGTACTATGTGACATCCTTACAAATGACAGCTTCTTTCCCCAGTCACTCATTATATTTCCAATACAGAGATGTCAAATCATGGTACATGGGTGATACTCATATGTTGTTGGTTGTGAAATAAGAAATCTGGTCATTATGGTTTTCAACATATTTTTAATTATCCAATGAAAGTGGAGTTTAAATGTCAGGAGAATTCTTGTTGGGAAAAATGGGGGGAAACCATCAGTAGTTAGTGACCAGTTTTTCATACTGTCTTCTGTCTGGTTGGCCTGCTTCCCCAGTAGTAATACATTTGATTTTCTTATGGTTGTTGGTGTACCTCTCAGTGTTTGTCTGTCTTTCAATCTCTCTCTCTCTCTCTCTCTCTCTCTCTCTCTCTCTCTCTCTCTCTCTTTCTTTTTTTCCTTTAAAGGGATTCTAGTGCATTCCTAAATAGATGTACATTAGTTTCTCTATCCTTTATTTGAGGAAGTATCAATGGAGTTTTACAGAAAGCTTCCTATCTATTTTATTTTTGTAATAGTTAATTCTTGCAATTATTGAAATCAACAACATATTTGTCAGAAATTTGTCTCTGGTCTCATTTCTTTACATTTCTGTATTTTTCATTACTAGGTCAGGCTTAACCTCTTTTGCAAATCCTTTCATTATGGTAGGGGCACTGGAAACAAAATATGTGTCTATCCCAACTTGCAAATTTTTGCAAGGATTTCTCTAACCATTCTTTTCATAACTACTTATACTCAGACAAAATTAGTCCTGGATTTTCTAACATAAGCTAAAATGGTTCTTTGAATGAGTATTCTGAGCCTTGTTGAAGCACAACTACTACCTGTGCTCATGACACGTCCCTAAGCTTATATTTTTCAGGTGCCATTTGTTTTCATCGCTGTTCTTCTTTGTCAATTTTATAGTTTAGATATAAGATGACCCCAAAAGCTCATGTGTGAAACAACGCAAGTAGATTCAGAGGAGAAATGATTAGATGATTAGAGGTGTGGCCCAACCAGTGGATTAATCTCCTGATAGGGATTAACTGGGTGATAACTGAAGACATGTAGGGTGTGGCTGGAGGAGATAGGTCTCTGGGAACTGATTTTGGGATTTATACTTTGCCTCTGATTCTGGTGAGTGGAACTCTCTCTCTCTCTGCTTCCTGGTGCAATGTTCTGAACTACCTTCCTCTACCATACCCTTCTATCTCACCTCCAGCACAGAGCAATGGAGTTGGCCATCAGTGGACTGAGACATCTGGAATCATGGGTGCCAAATAAACTTTTCATCCTCTAAAATAGTTTTTGTCAGATTTTTTTTATTTCAGAGGTTAAAAAAAATGACTAAATAAAAAATAGCCATTCAAACAGTGAAGCAGGTTAGCTAATTACAAAGAGATTATTGTTACACCAGAATCAGAGAGAAGAACACAAAACAGGTGTATAGAATTCTTTAATATGTCTTTTTTTCCGAACAAATAAAATAAAATAAGAGTCTGCACTTATCACTTTGTAAACTAAGAGCCTTAACTTCATTTTTTTTCTGATCTATTTTGTCTTGAATTTGGACATTCCCCCCAAAGGTTCATATATTGAAAGCATAGTTTCCAATGCAGAAAGGTTCAGAGGTGGGATTTCTTGGCAATGATTGAATCATGAGGGTTTTATCCTCCTAAGTGGATTAATCCATTTGATGGATTCATACCTGACTGGGATCTTGTTAGAGGAAGTTGGTCACTGCAAGTATGCCTTAGGATTTGTCTTTTCTCCAGGTTCCTTCATATTCATATTCTCTCTCTCTCTTTCTCTCTCTCTCTCTCTCTCTCTCTCTCTCTCTCTCTCTCTCACACACACACACACACACACACACACACCTATCTGAATTTCATGAGTTGAGTAGCTTTCCTATGTCATGCCCTCAACTATGTTGGTTTGCCTCACTTCAGACCAAGAGCAATGGAATCAGCCCAACATTGACTGAATTTTCTGAAACCATGAGCCAAAAATAAACTTCTAAATCATTTTTGTCACATATTTTGGTCAGAGAAATGAAAGGCTGACTGACACGTGATCCTAGTGTTGTCTTCCTTTACTAAATTTCAAAGTGGTGACCCACTGTACTTTGAATATTTAGGTATGTGTAACTCATCTTGGTAATATTGATCGGGTTTTGTGATTATTCATAAGTCTGGTATGGTATTCTTACTTGTGATTACCAAGTAGGTAGCCAAACCCTGACTTCTTCAGCTTCATACACACTAACCATGTGTAAATCCTACGCATATACCTGAATATACACAAGCACATACATTAAGAATATTTAAAATATTTTATAACAATTTACGAGTAAAACTATTTTTATAAATTTAATGGTTGAAATAAGTAGCATTAATTGCATTTCATTTGCCATATAAAATACTTTTCAAAAATATCATTTGTATAGGATTTTGAGCAAAACTGCACTAACTATCCTTATGCATACCTCCTGTGCATATGTACAAGATTTTGTCTAGATGTACTCATAGAGGTGGAACTGCTGGGGCATAACTTACCTGCATCTTCACATTTACTAGATACAGCCAAATGATTCTTGACATCTGTAGTATTCAAGTTCACTTTTAATAATATATGTCAGTTTCAATTATTCCATTTTCAATTATTGATAATATCTGATATATCATTCAACATTTATTTTGTCTAATTAACTGCGTGAAAATGATGTTGTGGTTTTTGTTTTGAATCTCCTGAATAAATATGTTATGAAGTTTTTATTATAGGCTTCCTTCTAAAGGGTATGGCATGAAAAGGGAGAACACAATCCTAATCATGAGAAATGCTTTAGGCAAATTCCATTGAGGGACATTCTATTAATGTGTGACCATTACTTTTCAAAACTGTTATGGTGATCAAAACAAAAGAAGTCTTAATAAACTATGCAAAGGAGCTTAAGAGACTAAGAAACATAATTACTAAAGGCAATAAGGAACTCTTGAACAGAAGAAGGACATTAGGAGAGAAATTAGAGAAATAATGCATCAATATTTGCTCATTTAGATCTATCTACTGCAATGTTTTTAAAGTAGTAAGAAATGTACCCTTGTTGTACAAGATATTAATAATAATGTAAGTTGAGTGTGGGATACACAAGAACTCTCTTTATTGTCTTGGCAAATTTTAAATGTATATAAAATGTACTCAAAAATAAATATCACAAATAGTTAAAATTCAAATTTTTGTATATGGCTTTTTTTTCTAGTTCTGTTACTTGACTGACTGGCTCTATTGGGGAACATAGTCAAATTGGTATAGAGTAGCAGTTTGGACTTTTAAAGGATACAAGCTGTTTTAAAGGTAGGTTGCAATTAAATCTTATCAAAATGTGTGATTTTAAGCTCTTAATAAATACTTCAAATTTTACATTATATTAAAGATTTCTTTAAACATATTTTAGTATAAATTGAAAGAGTAAAATATTGATTGTACTATAGATGGTTGAAAAAAACACTACAAAATTATAAAACTTTAGTAATCTTTCTTTATCAAGGAGTCTATGTTTTAATCCCATATTGTATTTTTATCATGCTCTTTATTTGTATGCAGATATGAGAAGACCTAATAGTTATTTGCCTCTTAAAAACCATAAACTAATTTTCCTCTTTTATATTCTGTTTCCATGGTACTTTGACTACTCTTTCATAATTAGCAGATATTACATTTGTTAAATTGGATGTGTCTCATTTCAAAGGCAAACATCATGTGAAGCTCTCATTCAGAAAACAGATTCAAAGTCACAAATTTTCTTGCCTTTATAAATATTAATATTGCTCATACTATGCAATTGTTTCTTTTGATGACAATCGTAAGCTGCTTTTCCTTTGCTGAAGGCAAGGATCTAAACTCTGATATTTAACTCTTACAGTTAATCCACATGGACACAATAAAGAGCCATGCTAACACGACCCATCTGGATATACTAGAGTCTATTCTTAGGATGTCGTTCAAAATAACCTTGATATTCATAGCTCCCAATCAGTAATTGATTAGAATCAGTCATTAATTTAACAACTCAAAAAGAAAAGGTTAAGAAGATAAGGCCAGGGCCTGGGGATGTGGCTCAAGTGGTAGCGCGCTTGCCTGGCATGCGTGCGGCCCGGGTTCGATCCTCAGCACCACATACAAACAAAGATGTTGTGTCCGCAGATAACTAAAAAAAATAAATAAATATTAAAAAATTCTCTCTCTCTCTCTCTCTCTCTCTCTCTCTCTCTCTCTCTCTCTCCCTTTAAAAAAAAAAAAGAAGATAAGGCCAGCATGTATAAACTAATATGTCTTCTAAATCTTACTGTGATATTTGTTTAAACTCAGTTCCTGTCCCTATTCATTAAATACAAAATACATATTTATTTTATATCGACAAATCTCAAGTGCCTAAACAAACACAAAATTTAGATAAGTTTTCAAGATTAAATGTAATCAACCTTTTTGTATCTCAAATATTACAGTATCTATCACCTGTGCTCATCTTTTTTGACCATCAATTTGTTTTCATTAATATTTAATATTTTCAATCTTGATGTTGCCAAATCCTTGAATTACAGAAAAATTGAATCATTTTAACATATTTGCACTTTAATAGCTTTAGAGTGAGGGTTTTATTACAGATTATACACACACACACACACACAGACACACACACACAGAGAATAAGAGAGATTAATAATTCTAATTTAATTCCTATAATGGGCAACTTGTTCTTCTCACACAGCCCATGATTATAGCAACCTAAATATTATGTGTGGTACAACCATGAATAATAAATTAATTTCGTGCTGGGATTGTGGCTCAGTGGTAGAGCGCTCGCCTAGCATAGGCAGAACCTGGGGTTTGATTCTCAGCGCCACATAAAAATAAAAGGTATTGTGTTGTGTCCATCTACAAAAAAAAAAAAAAGATTCTCACTGTCTCATTCTCTCTGTCTCTCTCTCTCCTTTATAAAATAAATAAATTAATTTCAAAGGGTTCTAATTTATTATTATTTATCTATTTTTATTTATTTGGTTGTGCTAGTATTGAATTTAGGGTCTCTCATTTAGTAAGCAAGAAGTTTACCACTGAACAATGCCTCTGCCTCATTCTAATGATGAATGCAACTCTTCTTCTGAAGCTTTATGAAGCATTAAATCATCTAAAGGTCCAAATATAAGAGCAGGAGAACACTTTTCTCAACTCTCCTTTTATTCTTCCTGTGCTAAAACTAATGTTAAAAATAAATAAAAGACATGAATAAATATTTGATGTAGAATGATTTAAACATAATAAATGTAGAGAAATTAGTATGTTCATACCTTTTCACCTATAATACAATTCATATTAAAACAGAAGACATTATGAGACAATAATTTACTGTTTCTTTTTTTCCTTTTAATATAAGGAGCAAACTTCATACATGAAAATAGATCTGAAAAATAATGTCACTGGAATGTCATAATAAAATAGAGTGACATTGGATAACAGTGAAGATTCATATGTATAATCAAATAGCTTTAAAGTTTTTTTTAAAAAAAAAACGAAATTCATTGTCTTTTCTCTAATTTAATTTTGAAAAGAAAAACTCCCTGCGGCCCATTTACAATCCCACCACCAACTTTACAAATTATTTCTTGAACAATGATAGAAAGGAATGTTCTTCTATTAATATTTTACAAAATTTGCTGCTTGTTTTACCCAACTTCTCACGTATATTCATGATTCTCTGGTAGGTATTAATTGATTGTGTATCATACAATAAAGGAAATGAAACCATAACCTTTTTGTGATCAAATAGCAGTCTTTGATAAATTATAGAATATGCCTTTTTTTGCAATAATACAAAAAAAAATATAAGGTCAGCATTTTTTTCTGCCTGTAATGGTTGAAATGGGTAGGAAAACAGAGACAGGAGGATTTTGGCTGAATTGTAAAGAGAATTTGAGAAAAATGCGTATAAAAGATGATATAGACATATAAGTCATGAAGATTTTTACTATTATTTTATGATTGGTGAATTTTAAAGGCTTTGAAGAGGTAGGAAGTGAAATGTGAGTCAAATATGAGACTATTTGGCAGATAAATCTACAAGAGTAGGCCTAGGTAATGAAGAAACTTGAATGAAGTTTTAAAGTGTCTGACCTGTGGGTTTTATGTGGTTTGTGCTGTAGAATCATGTTTTGTTGCTCTTGTTTCCTTTTGAATGTAGAAAACCAATCTGAACCGGTGTGTGTACCTGTCTGTTCCTGCATGTGTGTATTTAAGAGAATAATTGTTTTCAAAGTATTGGGAGATCACCTGTTTCTGATATTTTGAGAGCACAAATTAATTTTATTAATTAATAATGTAGTTTCATTATTCTATTCAGTAAAATATTTGAGAAAAGTATGTGTATGCAATTTGTACTTAAGACATTTATTTGTCTAGAGATACATTTAAAGAGTATAGTGTTTTAAGTGAATAGAATTCTTCAGGATTCATGGATATTGCATGTTGAAGATGAGACGAAGGGTATCAGCCTAAGGAAAGTTTTGGAAATGAGCTGTTGGCTGACACAAGCACACAGATAAAGGATATATCTTTTAAAACTCAAGTCTTCAGGGCATTGGTGTGAACACCAGGTCTTGACCCTCAGTGAACACCAAATCTCAACAGTGATGAGGTGAAACAGAAACTGATGGAAATACAGAGGGAATGGCTGAGCTGCTCAGCCAGGGGTGGATTTGAGCATTTATGGTTTTAGTGCTCATAGCACCCTGCTGAGTTGACAATAGGGTTCAAAAAAAATTTGCAGAGCCATCTGTCTTTTGAAAAAATGTACTTTGTAAACCACAAGTAGAAATCATCTTGTACATTGTGTTAGTGCCGTTTCTCCCTGAGGAGATATTGTTTGGCTTGTAATTAGCACATCTGAAGAAAATAAATGTGGGGATACTTCTAATTTTGGCAATTGTCAAAGGTTAATAACTTGAGACATGCCTATTAGAATTTCACAATAGACTTGTCATTCGGAACTATGATTCATCATCCACTTAGAATAACAAGGATGGGAAAGAAAGAAAAATACAGGAGCAGTTGACTACTTCCACTTAGACTCTGTCAGACTTTTTATTAAAAAAAATAGATGTTCCAGTTCCTCACAGTGGCTGCAAAACTCCAGTGTTATTAAACAAGTTTACTACAGGCAATATAAGCAGGAAAAAAAATCTAAAAATGCTATCCAATCTTTCATGAATTTGCCTTTATTTAATTTGGTATTTCTTTGTTTATTTTATTTTATTTTTAATTTTAAAGAATCATAAGTCACAAGATGCTATTAAATCTTCCACAGAAAATAAGGTTGTTTAATTCCATGAAACATATATTCAATTAAGTTTAAAAGTCATTCTGTTTCTGTGGCTCTTATAAAGGAGAAATTTGTTGTTAGTTTCATAAATCTTTGACATTATCCTGCTTTTATGTCATGCTGTTTTGATACTATGTGACATGTCATGACCTGGGACAGTGTGCTATCATTCAGGTTAACTTAGAATTTCCTCAGCACATAAGCAAGTAACTGCATACAAGTTCTTTGTCTTATTAAAATAAAAAATACTGCAAGAGAGATGAAGAGAATGCTTGGTTATGGTCTATGGGACAACAATCCATAATTTACTTTGCAGATGTCTGTGTAATTTAAGCAGCAGGCAGAACAGCCACACAGTTGTAGCTGCTCTAGGGAAAGGATACCAAGAGGCTCATAAATCATGATGAGGATTAAAAGCAATGAGCATTCATCTTCCTAACCTCCTAAGACAATATGGGAAAGCCAAGTATCAGACCATTCAGAGCATAGAATCTCAGTACAGGGATAAAGGTGTCAAGGTTTTAAGGGATTGTCTCAATTAGTCCTGACCTCCCATTTGCAAGTCAGTAGAACATAATTTTAAAGTTAATTAAAAAGAGGCCTCTTCCACAACAAACTAAATTCTTTGAGTGATAAGAAATATTTGAGGGCAATATATAAATTGAGTCAAATCATACCCAGGTATTAATAATTTTCTTAGATTGAGCTTATTTCCTCTTGGACAGTTCATAGAAAATAACCTTACTAATAACTAGTCTATGAAGATTGTCATGTTTAGCTGAACATTTTTAAATGGTGGCATATTAGAAAATTCTAGCTTAAGAGTAGTCAAGTTAAGGAGATGCTGACAGCTGGCTCTCTGCTATGAAATTCAGTAAATAAATGGTCTATTACTAACTGTTTATATTTGAAAAATTATTCTAATCAAAGGTCTTTGGATGGAAATGAGTAAATAATACACAGTGAGAGGTTTTATTTTCTGCAGAAAATTGGAACTATAATCAAATTTTAAAGGTTTAAAAAAATACTGATTTATTAGTTATTCCAGTCTTCTTTTAAATCAAATTCATGATAAAACTGAATTTACTAATTCTACAAAAATAGAAGGCTAGTGAAAAATATAATGTAATCACTTATTGAAGGACAATTATGACCCTGTTTTGTAGGACACTAATAGATTTCAGTCTCTGATTCCATAGTTTAGTATCAAATATCCCTTGGCAAATATTCTTTTTTTTAATTTGTTTATTTTGGTACTGGGGATTGAACCACAGAGCACTTTATTTCTGATCTACATCTTCAGCCCCATATGTTTGTTTTGAGACAGGGTCTTGCAAAGTTTCCCAGGCTAGCCTGAAACTTGAGATCTTTCTGCCACAGCCTCCTGAGTTCTGGGATTCTAGACATGCTCCACCATGCCAAGCTACAATTTTTTAAAAATGTAGTCTTTAATTAATTATTTTAGTTAAGGAGAGCTGTAGTATATAATTAATACAGAGTAGCATATAATTATTTCTTTTTCTATAGAGAGATGGCTACACTGCTCAATCTTTGAAAACAGGTTGTAAAACATAGCAGATACTAAAATATTGAAATTTTAGCAGTTTCTGTGCTGAATATACATACCCTATACTCAATGTGGGGGGAAAATAACCATCCTTTCAATTTGCTAGGCAATATTACAATACTATAGTACTGTATTTAAATAACTTTTTCACTACTACTTTTCCTTCCTTAGGAAAGATAATTTAAATATTTTATGCTTTCATTGAAGATATTATGATGATTTGAGAGTATACTGACTTTGTTATATTGTGCATTATATCAATCACCTTTTCTTGACAGTTTGATCAATATACCTGACAAAAACAACTTACAGGAGGAAAGTTTATTTGAGAATCTCAGTTTCAGAGTTTCAGTCCATGGTTGGCCAACAACATTGCTCTGGGCCCAGAGTGACTTGGAACATCATGAAACAAGGGCATGGCAGAGGAAAGCTACTCAGCTCATGGTAGCCAGGAAGCAGACCGAGAGCAGGGGGAGCCAGGGAAAACATACCCGTGACCCAATTCCCTCAGCGACACCCCAACTGCCTAACTTACCACCTGGTAATCCATTCAGATAAGTATTTCATCAAATGGATTAATCCTCTGATCAGGGTACCATTTTGATCTTGTGATCTAATCATTTTGCCTCATGCATTAACATAAGAACTTTTGAGAACTTCACACATTCAAACCATAACATATATCATTACTGTTAGTTGTTACTTTGTTTTCTTACAAGAGTGTGCTGTATTTACCAGTTACCTTTCTAGAGAAGGAGACACAGAACATGGGGACTCATATGTGTTTTCTGCCATATAAAATAAGACTGAGTACTAAGATAAACAAATGATGAAATTTACTGTGTATATGTGGACAAAAAATAGACTAAATCACTTTTAAATTCATTGTAACAAGTATTATTTAGCCACAAAATTCTGGGCCCCAGAATCTACTAATCAATGATGCACTACCATTGAAAAATAACAAATTATTTGTCTCACTATATAAATTTTAAAATAGGGGTAATTAACTTTACTTATCTCAGTATGTATGTATGTATGTATCAAAAATCAAATTGTGCCCTATGTTCAACTATTATTTGTGAATTGAAAAATTTTTTAAAAGTATGAACCTTAAGTTTTAGGTGGACACAATATCTTTATTTTATATTTTATGTGCATGCTAGGCGAACACTCTACCACTGAGCCACAACCCCAGCCTTGTGAATTGAAAATTTAAATTTTGAAGATGAAAAGAATATATTAGACAGAAATAATTTATATGTAAAATGTAGGTAATCTTATATGTCTATCTTTCAAATGCCTTTATGAAGTCAGTGACATTAAAGCTAATGATAATTATATTTCCACTTTATTTTATTCACAATAATTTTACTTCATCTATTAAAAAAATCCAAATGCTTTGGTTTTGGGAATGGATTATAGATTCTATTCATAAATAGTTCTTGAAAGCAGTCTACATATTACTTATTCCAAGAACCTTCTCTGGGTGTCAATAAGTGCATCAAAAATATTATTAAAAGTTACTGACAATTCTAATGCTTGCATTATTGTGATGAGAACAAAAAACAATCAACTAAACTACCTAATGTTTAGATTAAAGAAAAATAATTTTACAGAAAACTACACACACACACACATACACACAAACAAGAGAAAATTCAAAATGGTACTAGGCAATTGCTTTATTGCAAAAGGAAGGGAAACGGTGTGGTAGTTTGTAAATTTTGAAAGCACCTTTAGAGAACATCTTCCCAATAAAATAACATTTGAAAAGACTTGAAAGGAATGTATAAGCCAGATGCAAAAATATCGGAAGAAGAGACTGCCAAAATAACCATACATGTCAAGTCACCAACGTGGGACATATTTAATATGTACAATTAAAAAACAACAAGAGGACCAGTGTAACTAAAACTGGGAGAGAGGGTAGAAAATCTGTAGGACATAAGATGGTACAGACTGTGGGCTTTGCAGAACAGTGTAAGGATTTTTTCTTGGGCATGGAAAGCAGTGGAACTGAGCATAGCCGCACCATGCATGATGCATTTTTTCTCAGAGGACTTACCTGGTGATAGAGGTGATGATATGCCGTTTGGGAACAGGTTAGAATGATGGTACCATATTTAAATAAATTAAAACTATCCATGTGAACAATGAGATTAGCTGGGAATAGGAATATATCAAGACTAGTGGAAAGAACTAAAAGGATTGAGACAAAATAATTTGGTGATAAAAATAGGAGGTATCCAGTATTACATCATATATGGCCTGAGCAACAGAAGGATGATTTTGTCATTTGCCTAGGATATAAAATCTGTGTTGCCTTAGGAATCTAAGAAGAAATGTTGACTAGGCAGTTAGATATATTTATATGAAATTTTGTGGTGAGTTCATCCTGACAGATAAATGATATGATGTTGACCCAGACTCATTTATTCAGAAACATGTAATGTTCTCTTTCTATTAGGTGCTGTAAGCTTTTGGTATGTATTATTTGCTCTTTCAATGGTCTCAAAAGAGCTGTTATGAGACAGGAAAAATTAATGTTCTCCTCATTTCACAGATGAGGAACATGAGACTAGGGGGGAAAGTTACATTTTCTAAATCATACAACTGGTGAATGACAGAGATAGGATCAAAACCCAGGCACCACAAAATGATATAATTAACTTGATGTGGAATTAGGTCACAAATGGAAGATAATTAGATAAGGATTGAGATGCAAGAAGTTGGCTCTGAAGCATTTCAATAAAAAGGTCAAGGGCATGAAGAAAAGACCAAAAAAATGGTTAAATGCAGGAGAATAAATAAGTAAAGTGGTAGCTTGAAATCAAGAAGAAACAAATTAGTGCTGAAAAATGACCATTGGAATCACAGTGTGGATTCCATTTTTTTATGTTGACTGGAGCAGTGTTGATGGAATGAATAGTGAGCAAAATTTTGATAAGAGTGTAATGAATATAAGATAAAGTTCATTTTCAACATCAAGGCAGTAGATTTTAAGAAATCTCTGAAAAAGATTTATTTTGCATTTTTGTGTTATTTTGAAGCAATTAGAAACATGGTTCAAGGCTCAAAATTCACAAAAAACAAATTGTCATATACATTTCAAATGACCAAGGAGTGATTGTAACAGAGTGACACAGATCAAAACACTTTCACATTATGTTTTATAACTTTTCCCAGATGATGTAAACTCAGTTTTAAAAACCTCACATTTCTATGTCATTAAAATCAAAATGAAAAACCTAATTTACCACACTATTAACAGACTTGTGTCTTCTCCATTGGGCCTTTACTGTTGCCTGGATAGTTTCAGTTGCAGTGGCTAGATGTAGCACCTGCTTACAGAGATCGTGTTAGAGACTTTCTGTGGGATTGTCTAGGATCCAATCCACATTAGCTATTTATCGAATTGTGCATGGGGGCCTGTTCTATGCCTCCCTCCCTTCACCTGTATATCTCCCTTATCCCCAAATTCTTTGTTAAATGTCTTTTATTTTAACCATCTTATCACATGGCTTTATTAGCTGTTTGCTTATCTGTATTTGATATTAAATTTCAGGTTTGTTTCAAAGTCTACTGGTTTCATCTTGATCCCTGCCCCATTCTTTTCATGTGCAGTATTGCATGTCTAAGAATACATGCTTCTGCTATAGTTGTTATAAGGATCATGTAAGTTAAAATTTGCACACGTGATTTATAAATACTTAGAACAGTGTCTGGCCAGTAATAAAGCAGTTTATTTTTTTTTAACTAAATAAGTTATATTTTTTGTTTTCCTCTGGGATTTGGAGAGGATGAAATGTTTCCTTTTTCTATATTTCCCTGATGTCAGGAGACCATGACTAACTTTTATTGTAGACATTTAAGACTCTCATAATCAGGTAATATTTCTTTTCAAAGATTCCACTACATTATTGGTGTGGTTTTTTTTTTCAAAAAGTGGCTTTTTTATTTTTTAAAAGTGCATTTCTCATAACGCAATTTTTGAAATGTCTTGAATAGATGCTTCTGATAGATATGTATATGTATACATATGTGTCTATGCTGCATGCATATATATCTCACAACTTTTCAAACACATTTCATAGACTTTTTTTATCATAAGACACCATTATCTTATGAAAGTTGCTATTTAAACTAGATAGATGTGATGTCTTTGAGCACAATAAATCATTTCTTAAGAACATAGTTACTTCTATCTTCTTGAATTGAATTGACATCATCAGGAATATCCTATTGTTTTCTCACTTTTAATAATTCTTTTCCACACATGAATAGCCGATTATCATAATCAATGTTCAAAACAGTTTCACTGAACAATTTCAAGGAATGATCCTGTGAAGCGCTGAATGCTCCTTTAAAGTTTTTGCTGCATATGATGAGACAGATGGAGAAAGTCATTTTTAAATACTATATTTATTCTGTTTTTTCTTCGTTGTTTGAAATCTATTCTTCCTCTTGCCCCAAGGAATGCCTGCCTTCTAAGTACATATTTGAAGTCAGACAGAAAGCATATGTCCTGTACATCCCTGGAGTCTGACAAAGAGGTGAAATACAGGATAATGCTTCTTCAATGGTTCAAAAGGGAGTTTCATCTGTGCAACTGGTATTTCTTTCATGGTATAAGGTACTGCATTATGGCCTTCTGATAGTTTAATTATTATCACATTTTCTTTCAAAACAATATGGGTATTCCCAAAGATAGGGAATAGTGAGACTTGGCATGAACACAAGGGGTACAATATTCCTTAAATCAAGTTCTCGAGTCTTATCCCTCAGTACTCCTTGAGTTTGCAGAGCACAAGTGGGCAAATTCTAGTGATATATTTATCCTGACCTTTTATGTCTTCAAAGGCTCATCATGGTATAGTCTTTCTTCTTACCTTTTCTCGCTGAGCAAAGCCCCTCTTTGTTTAGGGTTAATCTTGGGATATAGGACAGTAGGTGCTGGGTACTTGGTTTACTACTTTATGAGCCATCATGTGTTTTTCTCTGCGGTATCACTGTCACATTCCCAGTGCACTCCAGAGTCCTGCCTAAGATGCTACAGTGAAATATCTGTTGTCTTTTCTTTGTTTAGTCCCTTTGTGGTGGAGTGAAATTGGCCAGGCCCATCTATTTAGCCATCTTGATGATATCACTCATTAATTCTTATATATATATATATATATATATATATATATATATATATATATATATATATATATATACCAGAGGATTGAACCCAGAGGCACTTAACCATTGAGCTACATTCCAAGCCCCTTTTTATATTTTTATTTATTTTGAGACAGAATCTTGCTAACTTGCTTCAGGCCTTGGTAAATTGCTGAGATTGTCTTTGAACATGTGATCCTCTTGCCTCAGCCTTCCCAGCTGCTGGGGTCACATAGGCATGCACCACCAATCCCAGCTCACTCATCCATTTCATGTTGACTTTTCTTCACAACACAAATATATAAATTATGTGATGAGTGTATTATAATTAAATAAACAATAGTTGGTCTTTTAACTAAGTTATGATACATTCAAATAGGCATATTCTTTTTTCTTTCTTTAGAGACAGATTATATCATACTTAGAAAAGTTATGAGCCATGGGTTTGATTGACCTCAAACAAAGCTATGCTCTATCCCTAACCCCTGGTACCTCTGAATTTACTCTTATTTGGAAATTAGATCTTGGCAGATGGTATCAAGTTAAAATGAGTGCATTAGGGTGAGCCCTATTCCAATATATCTAGTGTCAGTAAAAGAAGAGAAGACAGACACATACAGGAGGAGGAAGGCTATGTGACAACAGAGAATATTAGAGTGAGGACTCTGCCAGTGAAGGAAGAGGAATTACCAACCCACAACCAGCAGGCAAGGGAAGGCAAAGGGAGATTTTCTTCTTGGAATTCCAGAGGGAGCATGCCTTACTGACACCTTGATTTTACACTTCTGACATTTGAAACTATGAGACAATAAATTTTCATTGCTTTAAGCCTCCCAGTTTGTGTTGTTTTGAAACAGCAGCCCTAATAAACTGAAACAGGCAGGACACATTGGCAATGTTTCCCCTGGCAATTACAGGAGGTCTTGTTTAGCAAAGAAAAATAGCTTAGCTTTGTATGAATTTCACTCGAGCTCAAAGTTTCAGAATGAAGATCAATGTCTAGAGCCTCATTACTTTCATGTCAGGGGAGGAACTGTGTATTTCCAGGAGATAAATTAACCTTGATTTTCTTTCTCTTTAGGAAAAAGTACTTCTACTGCCCTAAACTACAGTTTATGCATAATTTCATACAAAGTCAGTCGGAAATGAAGCCCCAACCTTGCTCAAAATTGTTGTGCATCCTCTCAATCTATCTGCTATTAGATCAACAATTGTCTTTGTACCCTGAAATTACAGCAGAGGTCAACCATTCAGACATATTATACTATCAGGTGACATATTTCTGAAGCAAAAGGAAATATGTCAGCCTTTTGTATAAATTATGTCAGATTTCAAACTTGCTTGAGCTAATTGTTTTATATCATGAATATTATTCTAACAAAATTTATCCTTCATAGTTTTCAAAGTCTCCTACAGAAATTCTCTTTACATTCAGAGGCTAACAGTTAATTATTTTATAGTGAACAAATATTTCCTAAATTCTGGGCTATATAGGATATTTATCACTATGTAGTCTACTCTCTAAGATATTTTAAATTTAAAAGTAGAAGATATAAAGCCATCTAAAAATAAAGCCCCTAAAGATAAAGCTAATAAATAAAAAAGTATTTAATATAAAGGAGTATCAGAATAAGATGTTCAGAGGACCTGGTGAAATCTCATTTTAGATGTATAAATAATTATGTACAAAAGTCAAATCTTGATGCTTCATTCGAGGTTATTGCTTAGTTCTTGGGAAATCTGCAAGATTATAATATGGTCATTTGTAAGAGTTAATTATATTTTTATAACTATGTATTCATTAGATAACAATGTTGGCAAATGAATACCAAATCATTTGCTTCTAATTACTTTATTATATTCTGCTACTTTGCTTTTGTATGTGTTGCATATTTTTTGTAACCTTATGAAAGAAATACTCTGTGGTGGAGCATTATTGTGAATCACTTGCCAATTCTGCATACTATTAAATTATCAGGTTGGTAGCTTAAAATCCACCATGCCAAGAGTATTTACAGAACAGAAATTGATAAACATTACAAAACAGGTTTCTCTCTCTTTTTTTAACCAGAGAGGAGTGCTGACTATTAACCAACATATGACTGTTTAAAGTGTGCTAAATTTATTAACTTCATTAAGTTTATCATTTACTCCTTTTAAAATGTCTTTCTTCACTTGGCTTCCATGGTATCTCTTAGATCTGTTGCTGCTTTTACATGTCTCTCTAGCTGTTCTATGTTTTATGTTCTACAATTTTTATTGTTTATTAAGCTATATATGGCAATAGGATTTATTTTGACATGATTAGAGAATCATGAAACATAATCTGCTGTAATCAGTCCCCAGGACTTTCCCTTTCCCTTCCCATGTTCTCTCCCCTCTACTGATTTACTTATTTCATTTTTTTATGGAATTACCAAAAATTCAAAATTTTAACCTCAGTCCTTTGCTACTTTCTCATCCCAAACCACATTGTCCATAATTTCACCTATTGTCAGAGTTTCAAATGCTATTTTACAAGTGTGCTGATCACTTGTAAATTTATATCTCTGTCTCAATCTTCTGTTCTGAAAACCATAAATCCATATGTATCAATTTCAGTAAATGACATTTTTGCAAGTATTGTCTGTCAAAAATGCCTAAAATATTTGTTAACTATGAAATTGCTGAACTTCAGCCCCAGAACTTCTGCTTCTGTAGTCCTGAGGCTGGGTCTGAGGACTTTTATTTCTAAGAATTGCCAGGTAGTTCTGATGATCAGAGACTGCATTTTGAAGGCCACTTGTTTACCACTGTCTAAACCTCATATTCTAAATTTTGTCTGCTGATCTCTTCAAATGGTTGGATACTTTGTTTTTCAATATCAGTATAATTTTTTTTTCATCACTTTGGTACTATACTCATGGAAGTTTCTATCAGTTTTGAAGCTGGGGCAATGGTGAAGGCCACTTTGCTGGACTAGCTATATCTAATCTTTCCCCCATGAATAATACATGACTTCACTGAAAATATAAGCTTTTCAGAACCTATATTAGATGTTATTTAACATTTCCAAATTTCTCATTATGTTTCAAATTAAAATTTCAAAAGTCTCCATATCCTTACACTTGCTTACTTCTTAAATTTTATTTTATTCTATGTCTTCAGTCTTCTTGAGTCAAGAATCTTTACTCTCTTTGATGGTCTGAATGTGAATGTTTATGTTTCCCTAAATAAATAACTTGAATCCTGTCTCCCAGTATGATGGTATTTTCAGGAGGGTCCCAGGAAATTTAGATTAGGTCCTGAGGGTGGGTCCCTCTTGATGGCATAGGTATCATAAGACAAGGGAGAGAGAAAGATATCTTCACATGTGCCAATCTGGGGCACATGGATACACAGTGAGAAGGCAGCTGTCTGCAAGTCAGGAGGAGAGCCTTTAACATTCTCTGAATCTGGTGGCAACCTGATGTTGTACATCTCTTCCTTCAGAATTATAAGAAACTCTGCTGTTTAAGCCACTCAGACAATAGTGTTTTATGATAGCAGCTCAAGTGTTCTTCATACAGAATACTTCTTTCATAGGTAGCATTCTCAGTAGTATTGACTGACATTAAAGAACAGATTTAAAAGAAACACATTCTATGTTAATGGAATTTTAGTCATATTTTTCTATGATATATGAAATAATATTTTTTATGAAAACCATGTTTCTTCTTAAATTGCACATTGACCTGGTTAGCTAAAGAAGCTTCTGAATCCTAGTGACTAAAATAAACAAAATTCAGGTTTTTCTATGAAAGTAGAAGAATTAAGGGTAGGAAAATTTAGAGAATATATTATGTATTAATAACTGCATTTTGTTTATAGAATATGCATTTGGGTTTTCTAAAATGTGAATTTCCTCTATTTTTAACATTTGATTAATAATTTTCTTTTATTATTATAAATCATTCAAAATAATAAAAATCTTTCATGTTTTGTTTAACAATAATTTAAATATCAAATATTTGTGGATTATTTAAAACTTGACTCACAAATTTTAATAAATTATAGAAATTAAATGCTAGATCACTAAGAAATAATTTCTATACAAAATTATAAAGGAAATAAAACAGCAGGAAAGGGAGATTTGGGAAGCTAATATGAAAGCTAAAAGAATTGCTAAGTATAAATTATCCATTATAAATTTGTAATATTTGGAAACTATAGCATTTATAAATTATTTCACCCAATTTATTCACAAATATAGCTTTCAGAATAGTTAAGATAAATATGTAGATTATATTGTTTGATGTTAGATGTTAAACCAAAAAAAAAAACAACTCTTTTTCCCTTTCCCTACAAATTGGCAATGTTAGAAATAAATCATGGCTACTTGAACAGTCCAGGCCCAATAGAAGAAGATTCTGAGTGCAGTCCCTAAATGACATGTAGTGGAAATAAGTGAGAGATAAGACTTTGTATTGATAAGCCACTAAGCATTTGGTGATATTTATCATCACAGCATAACCTAGATTATCTTGTCTGATATGAGGATGAACAATAATGACTCACTAGACAGGGTCATGAGAATTAAAAAGAGGAACAAAAAGGAATTAATTATTTCTGGAGAATAAATTGTGTGTTTTTCTTTTTATGGATATATCATTTCTGTCATGCTCAAAAAATATGTTGCAATTATAGCTCTCATATACAAAAATGTCTAATGTGCATATAAGTATCTGAGAAGTACCAAATATTGCACATGTTTACAAAGTTGTACTATGTAGGTGATATAATGTTACACTTCTTCTTGTTACTATACATAATATATTGTAGATTTAAGAGTTCACTAGATATATTTAAAATAAGTAGACATTCATTCATTGATGCAAACTAAACTTAATGTGCTTATTTTAATTTGATAAGATTTAAAAATTGTGTTTTATAAAATTATTTGTCATTGTTTTTTCTATTTATTATCAGTATGTTTTGGACATCTAACATACACCAAGTGCTATTCTAAACAGAGGATGAAGGAATGAACATGAAAACTAATGTCTCTGTTCTCAGAAAGCACTTGTCCATATTTAATAAGAAAATACATTATAGTGAAAGATCAATGCATAGAATGAGATTAGAATAACAGGGCAGAGAATTACAAGGTAGAACCTAAATGGAGAATGAGAGATGTACTTTCTGTGAATATGGGTTGCATCTAAAATCTTAAAGACCAAAAGGTAATAGGCATGTATATCTTAGGCAAAGAAATCAAATTTGAAAAAACAATAGTATACTTCACAGTTTCTAAAGGAGAAAAGTACTTGTGTGGCCCTGGTAAACTGGAAAGAGAGAATTTTGACAGAGTATAACATCCTAAGGGGATAAGTGAACCTTCAAATTCCAAGATTGGTAACTCAGAAAATTTAGTCACGGCAGGACATAATTTTATTTAAAATCAAGTAAAGGCCATTGGTGGACTTGAAGAAGAGAAAATACATCATATGATTTTTTCATGTAATTTTTGTTTCAATAGTTTTAAAGATTTGGTCTTCTGGGTAATAACAATGCAAGAATTTATCCAAGACAAAATTTAAGAAATTGTTTCAGTAGTGCAAGTGCAAGGGTATAGTAGTACTAACAAAGGAAAAATGGACAGAGTGAGAATGGAATTTTATTTTAAATTTGGAAAAACAATATTAAAATGAATCAACATGAATAAATATAAACCTCACATTTTTGTCTTGAGAACCTGGATAAAGGTAGAGAAGACTTTCAATGAAAAGGCTTCAGGAACTTAAATTTGTATTTTTGCTTTGGTCATGATAACTGTTAGCTCTTAGGTGTTTATTCATGTGAGGATGGTTAGTATAAATCAAATATATACAGCAAGAACATGCTACATTTTATATGGCCACTGACTTAGAAGGTCACTCAGTTTTTAAGAGCTAAAAAATAATACAGGTATCCTTGCAAAGTTATAATTCACTAACTTCAGTGAGCTATAAAAAAGTTACTGGAATTTTTTAGAGAAGAGATGTCAGACATTACAGAAATGTTAATTGGGAAATAGCAACAATGGTTTTCTCTAATTAGATTGATAGTTGCTAGGGATACTGTGTCCAGCCAGATTTCAAGATAACTTGTATTAATATTTTATTGTTTTATAAACAAGCTATTTTATGAACATTATAAATATAGGAACATGAAATAACTAAGAACAACAACAACAAACAAAGAAACAGAAACAAAACTAGAACACCTTCATATCACAAATGAAAGAAATATTTTGGAATCTTACTTAACATTGTCTATTCTACAGTATGACCTGGGCAATATTTTTCATTTTGTAGAAGTAAGTGAAATATGCCTTTTCTCCTTCCAAAAAGAAGGTGGGGGTAGAATGGTAGATTATTCTTTCAGATATGTTGATGCTAACACACACCAAGGGTCATGTAGAAGTTCTTTGAATTAGACAAAGGAAATAAAGGGAAGGGAAGAGGGATTTGATTAGGGCAGACAGAATGAATAGGCAGAATGATTAGGACATAACTTTCCTATGTTCATATATGAATACATGACCAGTGTTACTCCACATAATGTATAATTACAACAATGGGAAGTTATAACCCATGTATGTATGATATGTCAATATATACTCTACTCTCATATATGTCAAAAAAGAGCAAATAAAAAAATTGAAAAAATAAGTAATCTCTATTTCATCTTGCCTATTGAACATTCAAATAAGGAGATCTAACTATCTCATGTACAAACTATGGTCTTCTTCTTTAATTACTTTAATATTTTTTTCATTAATGTTCATAACATACTGCAGGATGCAGTTGATTACAATCAGTTGCCAGATTGTCTAATTTGATTATAATAATTTGGTTCATTGCAAAATTATTTTCTGATTTTGCATCTTTTATTTCAAAGTAGAAAGCAAAATTGGACAGAGAAATTCTTTTAGATTTTAGATTAAGATTCTATAGACACCTACAAAAATTTTTAATTTTGAAAACTACTTAGTTAGAAAGTTAAATGGTTATGACATTCCTAGTCTTTCAGCTCAGTTTACCTGAAACCCTCAAAGATAAGACTGAATTCTCCCAAGATCTGCATGTATTTCCTGCCAAAGGAGTTAACTGGGTGAGAAATAAAAGGAAAAATGATGGGCTGTGATTACAGTCAAGACACATATTCACATTGCATTCCAAACACAATCGATTTAGATTTCCTTAATAAGTATCTAAAGGTGGTATATAACTGTCCTCAAGGGTTATTGAAAACTATTTTTTATTCTGCCAATTTCACTTTTTTCTTGTCAAACCTTATGTTGGAATGTATACAAAAAATGTAGTAACAGTGAGAAATTCATTTGAATCCAAAGCTAATAAAGCATTTAAGGTATTCAGAGCGTTATGTGTATGACTGAGTGGAAATCTTTGTATTCTCCCCATTTTTTTTATGTTTAAAATTTCACTTTTTGATTTGTGCTCGCTCTTTTTTTATGTGGATGTATTTGGGGTGAATTAGTACTTTTGTTGTATATTAACAGCTGTAATTACTTTTTAATTGATATTTCTTCAAATAAACTACATTTGTAAGGCAGTTATATATACATTATCTCAAAAACACCCATTACTTATACAATATTATCAATATATTATTACCAGAAAGCATATCATGAAGAACTGCAAGTTAGAATATAAGTTCTTTGTATCCAGGATCAACCCGTATTCTTTTGCCTTTATGAAAATTTTAACTTTATAAATTTAATTTTAATTTTTTTGTTACTGAGTATTGAATCCAGCAGTGCTTAACCACTGAGCAATTTTACCAACCTGTTGTTTGTTTGTTTGTTTTATTTTCATTTAGAGACCGGGTCTCGCTAAATAGCTTAGGATCTTGTTAGGTTGCTGAAGCTGGCTTTGAACTTTCCATCCTCTTGCCTCAGCCTTATGAATGACTGGAATTATAGATGTATGCCACCACATCCGGCTTTTAAATATTTTTTAAAATATTTTAATTAACATACAAAGACATAAAATTGAACATATTAATGGGGCCTACATGTAATGTTTCAATATATGTATGAATTATGTAAAGTTTAAATCAAGTTGAACATATTTATCTCACAGATATTCATCACTTTATGATAAGAACTTTCAAAATCTCTTCCTCTGCCTTTTACAGTGGACCATACATTATTCTTATCTATAGTCACTCTACTGTGCTGTTTCACAACAGAAATTCTAACTCTATTTAATGGTAACTTATTATCATTAATTTCCCCCATCCCTCACCCTGCTCTGCTCTCCACAGATTCCAGTAACAACTATTCTACTTTCAACTTCTATGAGATGAACAGTTTCAGATTCAAAATATGAATTCAAAATTACATCTTCTTATGCTTGGCATATTTCACCTAATGCAATGATCTGTAGTTTCATCCATATTGCTGCAAATGACAGGATTTCATTCTTCTCTTAATGAATAAACAGAATGCAATTTTGTATATGTAGCGCATGTTCTTTTCCATTCATCAATTGATGGATACTTAAGCTGTTTTCATGTCATGGCTATTGTAAATAATGCTTGCATGAGCAGGTAGTGCAGATTTCTCTTCCATACACAGATATCAGTTCTTTTGGATACATAAATAGTAGTAAGATGGCTAAATCATATGCTAGCTCTATTTTTAATATTTTTGAGAAACTGCCATACTGTTTTCTATACTGGCTATCCTAATTTAAATTTTCACCCCCAAAATTAAGATCTTAATATGGAAACTTTGGCCTGTAAATGCTCTTATAATTTTAAACTTAATCTTGATACATCATTTTACCATATCTGGCACAATATAATGAAAAGGAAAATTAGTTTAATCAATCAGGGAATTTAGGCAAAGAGATAATTAATTCCCCTATTATTTATCTGAATTATTTTACTGCATGGACATAATTAATCAGATAATGGCATTTTGCTCTGTCAAGTTTATCTCTACTGAATGTCTTAAGAAAATTTTAAATCTTATAATAGTATTATTATGACTTAGAATATGCTTGTTTTACTAAGCTTTTCTTTTTCTTTTTAATATTTTTTGTAGTTGTATTGGACACAATACCATTATTTATTTATTTATTTATTTTTATGTGGTGCTGAGGATCGAACTCTGTGCCTCAGATAAGCTAGGTGAGTGCTCTATGGCTGATCCACAACCCCAGTCCCTACATTGATTTTTGAGTATTGCGGTGGTGGAAATAATATAAAAAAATGAAACTTAGTAGCCTAACTTTTGTGCATTGAGTGAAGTTAAAATTTGAAGATGTGTTAAGAAAACTCACAGGATTAATACAATGATTTGGTTGTTCCACTTCATTTAAAGTTTTTATTATTTTTAAATTTTTTTCATGTTTTGCATTTTAATATTTTATTTCTTAATATTATTTTAAATAAAATAATTTCTTTTTATATATTAACATAATGTGATAAAATATATAAATTCACTTCAGGTATGTTGTAGCCAGCTGCAAATTTGTTTATAGTATATGTTGTTGTTACCTTGTTTTATTTTCTTGGTTTAATTTGTTTTTATAAATTGGGAAACACCAGAGAAAGTGAAAAGCTAGCAATAGTTTTCATTTGTTAATCAATCATAACCAGTTATCTTAAAAGATCTATGTAAGGAATATTGAAACCAAATTTGAAAAAATTACTTAATATCAGATCAATTGCATAACTATGAATATGAACTCATAAACTTAGACAGGGTCCATAATATGTGACTTCATCCAGGAACTTACATTTAAATGCAGAAAATAATAATTTTCTTCCTGTTTTACCATCTCTAATGATTGAATTCATGAGAAATTTTTGTATCAATATAAGTATTTAAATGAAATGACACTATTCTTGCATGAGGCATGTTAATGTGTTGTTTTGTAATTTATTAAGCTTTGAGTGACAAGGTCACTCTTTATGATTATTGTTTAGATTTACCTGTCAGTATGTTTCTATTGATAAAGTAATAAAATTATATTAGAATAACCTTGCCAAAAATAATTAATACCCTATATATGGGGCAAATGAAATACAGCAAATTAATTTATCGAGAGAAAACAAATACTAGTGCACAGAAAACTTGATAAGAAATAAGTTAGAATTAGGGTCCTATCAGAAGAATGTTATCATTCTCATACCTATAGTATTTTGTATCACAAGGTAATGCTCATTTTTGTATATATTAGATAAAGAAAATTGCAGTTTGGCAAATGTATTTGGGATGATAGTGCAAGGAAGGAATCTGTGTATGTAAGTTTGTTAGTATTGTGGATAGCAAGCATGTTGAGTGGTAACTGATTGTTACCATTCCGTATTGGCTATTCTAATTCATTGATTACTTAGAACTCAATCTGGGTTGAACTAAGAATTAACATTACAAAATTGTCATCTCCCATGGGTAAAAATTAAAAAAGTTTTCCAGGCTTGAAATAATCTGTTTATTATGAGTACATTATAGATAGACATGATTTGGATATAAAGAAAATGAAAAATTCATTATTTAAATAAGTTGGTGAATTCATTGGACAACTATAGCTATATTCAGTAAAGGCAAGAGACTTTTCCATTTTCCCTTACCCATATTTCAGATTCAGTATTTACTTTTTTCTTGATTCCTTCAGAATTCTAAGTCCAAAGCATAAGGGAAGAAGTTAATTATATCAGAAGGAAAATTTTCCCTCTCTTCCTTTCTCTATTTTCTTTGAAATCTTCCATCGGAGCCATATGCAGATAACATAATACAAAAAGTTTGACCAGGAGGAAGTTTTCTATATCATTTTGGTTGAAGATAATATAGATCAATTATCCCATATCCTTAAATAAGAACACTCAAAAAGTTGGGCAAGTCTGTTGCTTACTTTTGGTTTTGAAACCTGACATCACGTTTACATGTTCAGTGTATCATGGATCCTCACATATAAGGGAGAGGCTTCCATGTGCCTGCTTGGGAATCTACATGTTTTTCCAAACTCTGCACATAGCAGAGATGTTGGACTCAAATTTAAGTAATGCAAGGACTAAGGATTAGGGTTGGTAATTGCTCTATGAAAAGAATAAATTGATATAAACTTGAGTGGGGATTATCTGCTTATTTAGCATTTCCAAGGACAAAGGATAGAGGAGAGTTTCCCAAGGAATTTCAAGAAAGAGACAGCCAGGATTACTTGAGGGAGGCTGGGAGACATCAGTGGAAGGAAGTTGGAAATATGCCATGAGATGACAAAGGCTTAAAAATTAATTATAAATCATCAACAAGTGTGACTATAGAAGGACACTTTTGTCTGCACAGGGGGAAATGTACGTAAGATGTGCAGGGGATATTAGAATGGAGGATAGACATCTAAATGATTGACACAGGGCCACTTTAGAGAAAAGACAAGCTTTCAATTTCATCCATGCCCAAAATTACCCTGATAATTCACCAGAGCAGGGCCAAAGGAAAATTTCCTGCCTTATATGCATGTAAGCATCTCTCCAGCTTCGTTCTTCTTCCTACCTCTGGAAGTGGTAAGAGAAATTTGTTTGTAGTTAGGAGGTTTAAGTGTTTTGTTTTAAAGTTTATTTGCTATGTTTTAATACAGCACTGGCTATATTAATTATGAAAAGATATTAAACTAAACTGAAATTTTACTTAAGTGATGTTACCAGAGGCTTTAAGGATGCCAAAATAAGCAAAATAACCCTGGAGCATGTCACAGACTTTATCCTGGAAGGAATGAATGAATTCCACAGAAAAAAAAATAGACCTGGATACTGTGGGAGATGAGAAGGGGAGAATAAAGTTTTGTTTGATTACATCCACTGTGTTGCGTATTCCTCACAGTTCTTAAATCCTAAGGTCCAATTTCACTTTTAGTTCTCTTTCCTTTTAGGAAGGAACTTTAGCATTTTCAGGAGTCTATGTCTGCAAGGTTCCTCAAAGTTTAGCATTCAAAAAAGAGGCATAAATTTTAGTTATCTCCTTGTGTTTCCCTTTGATTGGTTCCATTCTGTCCCACATGCAATAGAATTTTCACAGTTTGTGGCATATACAGGAAATGCTTTCTTTCTCCCAAAGCTTATTTATATTATCCACATTTAATAATAATAATCTTGTTAATGTAGTTTTTTTAGATTCTGTGTCTTCTCCAATCAAAGCACAATTGTCTTAAAAATGCTTCATTAATTTGGATGACATAACTTTTAATACTTAATTTGAAATAATAAAGTCCAGCCTTCTTGAAAACACAGTGTCTATATATTATACAAATAATAAAACAGTTGAGAAAAATAGTATTTTTTTCCTTTGAAAAATAATTTGTGTTTATTAGTGCATAATTGGGTATGAAAACTACTCCATTTTATTGGGAACCAGAAAAATAGATAACAATAAGTATTTCTATGCAAAAGAAAGGAATAAGACTATTATCAATTTCATTCTTATAGAAATGTCATTATACTGTCCACTCTTCAGCTCATATTTTATTTCTTCTTACCAGATATGATGCCCTAATAATGAAAGGTACATTTAAGTTGTCTTTCTCTTCTCTTAAAATTCTTTCCAGTAGGGCACAGTGGCACACACCCTAGCTACTTAGGCTGAACCAGGAAGACTGCAAATTTGAGGCTCTACTGCACAATTTAGCAAACTGAAATCATTGTACAAAAAAAAAAAAAAAAAGATCTAGATATGTAGCTCAGTGATAGTGTACCCCTGACTTCAATGTCTAGTATTGACAAGGGGACTCTTTCCATACTAAGAAATAGTTGATAATATTTAGAAGAGTTTAATTTATAGTTACTCTTATTATTATTTGAAGTAGTTCTCAAATGAATTTTTTTTCAGTAATACATCTGTGTTTAAAAGTCTCAATAAATACTGCTGAGTTCAGCAACTGAAGGAGATGGGGCTTTGGAGAATTAAAGGTTATACACATTCTACTCAAGTCATGTATGTCAACTAACATATTAAAAACTGCCCTCAAACCAAGTAAACATTTTCTGAATTTTTACTGGAAAAAAAAATAACTGGTAAAAATTGCATGACAGAATCAGCAACTTTGATCTTTGCATCTTTAGCCTCAAATCAGGTTGGCAAGCTTTCTTTTTTTAAATATCTCTCAGTCCCATTGAGAAGGATAAAGTTTTCATGGAGGTAATAAATATTTTCCTGAGTAATATTAGTTTAATTATACAACTACCAACAAAAAGAAAAGATGTTCCTGAAACATTTTTTTTCCAATGAGAATTAGTGTTTTTACTCCTTAGAGATAGCAAAGAAGGAATCAAACGATGGCAATTAAGTTTTAAGTGTGTGTTTCTGGGTAAGGGAATGTGCATATATATTCACAGAAAATAAATCATGTTATGTTTGGGTTTCAATGACTTTCCAATATAAAAAATTTGGAGGTAAAATTGTAGATTCATAATATTTTATTGTATATTTTTCCTTTAAAAGGTAGGATTTTGACCAGATGTTGTATTAGAAAACACCAGAATAATTCATTAATTTTGTTCCTTATAACTCCTAATTTGCTTTGAAAATTGATAATAAATTGATCTCATCAATGTTCTTCTATATTTTCTTGAAATCATTCAAATCTTACTTCTTCCCTCTACACATGTCAAAGTCCTGATTTGCACATAAATATGTCCATACCTACATACACAAAATATTATACATAATCTGTAAATATACATATACTCATGAGTTTGTGTATGTGTATAAATACAATATGTACTGCAAGAAAGAGGTAATTTGTTACTTTAAAAAACAAAATACCTGTACAACCAAAAAGAGACAAGGAATATAATTATTTTATACCCTCCACTTTATAATTGATGTCTACTTAACTCATTTTAGTGAGGTTGCATTTTTTCCTGATAACCATTTTTTGAGGCATACTATCTAAATATGAGAAATAGAAATTTACTTTATTTCAATGTATTTGTATCATAGATTATAACAATTTGAGAACATATTTTAATCAGATGCAACTATGGAATTGTAATCCCTTTGAATTTTCAGGTCCATGTCATGGAAATTGTATGGATTAATAAAATTCCATGGCTACTTTAAAAGCCTAAAGTTGACAATACATCACCTAATTGGCAGCTGTTACCCAAAACTTCTTAAGCATCAACTGTGAAATAATTGGTATGCTACTTTTAAATTTCATGGTAGTTTTAGGATTTAACAAGTCACTGTGGGTTCATTTTATATATGACATTCCATCCCTTGAACTTTAAAAATCAGTCATTAATAACTATAGTTAGTTTAGTATTTTCCAAAAGAATTCTTAAATTAATGGTTTTCTGAAATTTTAAACGTTTTGCCATTGGCCTGAACAGAATGTCTAGTAGAAATGATATCACAAGAAAGTATTTTTGAAGTTGAATGATGAGCCTCTGTTTTAAATAATAAGTTTTTTTGTATATATGCATTATCTAATATAGAATTTTTTCACTAAATCTGCTTTTTGTTCAACAGAGTGAATGAGTTCAGAGGAAAAATGTTCTGCTTGAATAAATATGAAATAATACGGGCCTCTGTTTATGCAATGCCTCTGTTATCACTAGAGAGGGGCATTGCAAGAATGACACTTAAAATGCTGCTTCATCTATATTACATTGATATTTGAATTGTGTTTGGGATTTTTACTTTTTTGTTTTTATTTATTTATTTATATATTTGAGACAAGGTCTCACTAAGTTACTTAGGGTGTAACTAAGTTGCTGAAGCTGGTCTTTTACTTGTGATCCTCTTGCCTCACCCTCCCAAGTCACTAGTATTATAAGTGTGCACACCACTTTGATTTTTAGATCACAACAAACTGAAAAAATCACTAAATTTTTTTTTCAGTTATGTCTGTGCACCATGTTTGGAATCAAGAGTGTTCCTTAAGCCCTAGATGGAACATTGATTTCCTTGCAACTTCTCCCTCTCAATCACTTAGGATCAGGGGAGAATTTGTGACAGGACCTGTTCATTCTTGAGATTCCTGATTTACTGACTAATGTGAATCATCCTCACAACCACCTTTTCCAGTGATGGAGTTACCTGATCATGCACAAGCATTAGCACAACAATGTTAGCACAATAAAAGAAAGGAAGATGGTAGAAGGAAAACTGTATTGCAATTCAACCTTAATTCAGGTGACTGACCTCAGGGAGTCTCCTGCCTTTTAGGATTAAAACTGTCCATTAGATATGTAAATGCATAGAAAGGAAAGATAGCAAGCAAGTAAAGAGATTCAAATTCAATGTGTAAGATAAGGAAGAGTCAACAGGAAAGTACTAAATATCATAGCTTTTGTCCCCTTCCTTCATATACCACAGTGGTTTTCTCCACTGAATCACATTCATGGTTTAACATTGAATAATATAAAATATTACATATAATATTTTATATTATATAATTTTATATTATATATCATATATAATATATATATAATATATTTAGTCTAACTAAATATATAATAATATATTCAGTCTAACTAAAACATTGAGTCTAACTAAAATCATATATAATAATATAAGATTCAGACTCCTCTTTTTGTACAATTCAGCTCTGAAAAAAAATACACAATAAAATATCTGTGATATTTAATGGGTGAAATCACTAATTCATCATTTTTTTTAAAATCATTGAGTTGTTTTTTTTTCATTGTGTAATTATTTTGCTATGAGAATATCTAATAAGAGGAGAGCTTATAACCTAGCATAATTACTTGAGTCTGACTGAAATCATAGTTACAAAGCCAGCATTAAACTCTTTTGATCTTTTAGAAAGACAACACATAAATTTTTTTTTATTTAAAATAACTGACTTTTGAAGGTGCATCTGAACCATAACTTTTTGTTTTTGCTTTTTAGAAAATAAATTGAGTTTTAGTAGTGTTTTACTCTGGGCTAATGAGTGAAGTAACAACTATTACAAACTATCATTTAGCATTATAATCGTGATTTTATACTGAAATAAACAGATGTTCTCAGAATTGTAAATGACCAGCTAATCTATGTTGACATTCTGAAGTCATCAAGTAGTGTATTGAAATAGAGAAATTGTTTTCTTTACAGCAATGATAAACATTAATATTTCATATGAATACCTGAACAGTTTTGTTTATGCTACTTTTGCTTATGTTTCTCCTTTTTTTTTGTTATGGTTATTGAACCCAGGTACACTTAACCACTAAGCCATATCCCCAGTCCTTTTTTGGTATATTTTATTTTGAGTCAGGAACTCACAAAGTTACTCAGGGTCTTGCAAAATTGCTGAGACTAGCTTTAATCCTCCTCTCCCAGCCTCCAGAGCTGCTTGAATTACAGGTGTACACCACTGTGCCTGGCAAATTTTCTCCTTTTTTCTTCATTCTGAATTGCATTGAAATAAAAATGAGCAAAATAATATTGTACGCTTAAATTTATGTGCTTCCTAATAATTGTATGTGTGCTCATAGTGAATGGGAGAAAGTAATTTATTAGTTAATCCAATTGTTAAGAGCCTTGTAATGATTTAAAAATGAAATATCTTACAAAATAAGGCCATTACCAGTTTCACATGAGTGAATCAAAATCTACACTTAAAGGATAAGAACTCTGTAAAAACATTTGAAGGCATTTCATAGATTTTCAAGCACATACTAATCTATGACACACGCTTCTTATTCTATCAATTCTGTCCTTGCCCTAGTTGCTATAACCTGTGAATATTTTACCAGATGTGTTAAGGAAAAATGCCTCTGCCTCTGCAGATGTGATTAATTTAACAATTTGAGGAGGAGTGCCGCAGTCTCTGGCTGGGCACAAATCATGAGTCTCCACACAGTTTGTAGATTCAAACAGCAATTCTTTATTCCCGATCTCACACCGGCCGTCTACTAACACGTTCTGGGGGAATCCACGTTCTCTGCCCAAATCCACACTCTGCCCAAATCCACTCCACATGGGCTTCTGTCTCCCAAAATATACTGTCTGACCCTAAGAACTCAAGAGGAACTCAGCAGCAGGATACGCCCTATTCTAAAGGGGGAACACCCTAATCTCCTATTATGCTAAACTGCCCTATTCTAAAGGGGGAACACCCTAATCTCCTATTATGCTAAACCACCCTGGTCCTTGAGCAAGGTCACCTTTCAGAAGTCCTTCCACTAGACAGCATGGGAGTAAGCTGGCAAGGAGATTGTCATACCTACTTGGCTGATGGCTCCCAGCAGAGGAGGAGGTTCCCCTGTATTCTTCAAATTGATCCAGTATTGTCACAAAAGTACTGATGAGAGGGTCAGAGTCAGAGAAGGGCATGAAAGGAGGGAAACAAAGGCTGGTGTGATGAGGGACACATGAACCAAGAAAAAGGGCATCCGTCTAGAGTCTGGTAAAAGGCCTGAAAATGAGCTTACCCTTATAATTTCCATAAGGAAAAGGGTGATACCTTGAGTCTGACTTTGGAATTCTGTTCTCCAGAACTATAAGACCCTAATGTTGTCTCAATCACCTGTTGGCACCAGTAGGGAACTAATGCAAGCTCACAGACTAGAATCAACTCTATTGGAAGAGAAGTTCAAAGGAAACATTTTCTGGCTTTACATGGACTATGGCTTACACTTGAATCAGCACTCAGATTAAACAGTGTCTTTTATTTAATAATGCTTTGAGTTTCTCATTGATATGCTTCAAGGAACAATTCAGCTCTCACTTTCTATAAGGAAATTTTTCTATTTGTAGTTCCTGAAAAAATCACCCTGAACTTAACTATTTTTAGTTTTCTCTCTGTTACATGCCACAGATAGCTTAATGGCATGACATTTTACATATCCTTCAACACCTTCCAATATTTTGTTCTATTTTTAAGATGTTAGTTTTACATTTTTAAGGGCAAATATCAGACCTAAAGGCCTCTTCTCTCTGATTCGGGTTTTTGCTTCTGAACAGAGTTGATTCATCAACAGTGTAATGATGAGGATAGAAAAAAAATTATGATTTGCTGTGTGACAATTCTAATCATAGGAAAGAGTATAAGAAGTTAGTTATTTACAGAGTGTTTTCCAACTCATGATCATTAGCACATGCTCAGTGATAAGAGAAGCTTCTTGCTGTCTGAAAACAGCCACCTGGTACTGTTTATTCAGGATTCTTTGAAGGTATATCGCTTACTATTCTTTGCATGCTTTCCTGATACATATATTTGGGGACATTGATAGATTTACTGAGTGTTTAGACAAAACCAGGAAATTCAACCAATTTCCCCAAATATCAAACATTAAAGAGAACAGGAGCTTACTGTATATCTATATGTCTAAATGTCTATATCATATCTATTGATATCTGTTGCTTTCAGTTTTAAATGTTAATGCTGTCTACCTTTCTAGCAAAACCTCTTATTTGTAAATTTTTTTTTCATTGTTTACTTACCCTGAAATATTCTCTAAACTGATTTCAGCTTTTTGAAACCATTTCCACACTATAATAATTTTTAAAGATTATTTAATGATGCTACATTTCAGAAATATTTTCTTGAAACAGAAAGAATTTTCATGGTGTATTTTAAATGCAGAGGAACAGCTTTCTGTGATTTTTGGGTTTTGTCCAGTTTAGAAGTCCATTTATATTTTTGTATAATAGAACTTGCCACTGCCTAAATGTCCTTGGCTTTAACTCTACCAATTTTAATAATTGTTTGTATTAACCAGATAAGAGAGCCAATTTACATATCCCAAATTAATATTGGAGGTTATAATTCATTTCCTCATCCTTTCTCTTTATTTGGCTTATCCATGATGATCAAATTAACCTGATCTTCAATTTACATTGTTCTTTGTAGACACAAGCTACGTCAAATTATTTGTCTTAATTAAATCTCTCCTACAAAAGGAGCCTAATTTTTACTGTCATCAGCATAGAGAAATCAGACTTGTTGTCATTACAAAACTGACATTATTTGTAAGTGACACATTAAGATTGTTAAAAGTTTACACCTCAAGTGATATTATAGAGTATTCTGTGGATTTTAAATTACTATGTTAAAGAATAAGATATTTCAAGAAAGACACTGTAGTAGATACAATTAACATTATATAATCATTTTTCTATTCAACTTTGTTTATATTTTTGAAACATGGAAAGTATGGTCTAACAACTTTTTACAAAACTGGAAAAGTTCTTCAGCATTGTCAAGTGTAATAGATATTGGCCACATAAACCATTTGGGAATTGGAAAAGTGGAAAGTACAATGAAGCCCTAACATTGTAATTATGTTTATTATAGTCATTTAATTTCAAATTCAAAAAGGCAAGATTTCTAAGTGGCTATCATATTGGAATATAAAAGTCTACAGAAAAGAGTTTGGGGCAGTGTTTTAGACCTGGCCTGTTAATTTTTCTACTTATTCTGTCATTCTATTGAAGATCATCCTATCACTTGTCTGAGCATTAATATCTTCAATCATTCATAGTTCCTTACTGAGGATATAATAATCCTATGATCTGTGTGAAGTGCTGTGGTTACCATGAGGTTTATGTAAGAATTGATTTTTTTTCTGTATTCTGTGGGGGAAATGATACTAATGATGTTATAATGAGTTATTTAATTAAAATTGTGGTAGAAGTTCAGAAAGGAAAAAAAAAATGAATGAAAACCAGCAAGAGGAGAGACCAGAGACCAGATTACCAGCAAGAAGTTATTTTTAACCTCAGCCTGAAAATTAAGATATTTCTAAGTGAAGATAAGTACACCAAATTTGCTATGGACATTGCTAGGTATGGGTGATTCAAAGAGATTTTACTACCCTCCAAAAAGAAACAATCTAGAAATTGAGCTACCATCAATCCCAAACAATGTTCTACTAATTAATTTAATGGCAATAAAAGATACCATGTAAAATTCACAAGATCATGTAGCTAATATTACAAGATACTCAAAATATGAGGCAGGCGGTTCTCATGACCACCATATTTACTGGGAAGAGTAGATTTAGGTCATTTGGACAGTAAAATAATAAGCTCCATTTTTTGATGTGATTTATTTAATATTCCTGTGACCCAATTAAACAAAAATATCTAGTAAGATTTGGGAAAGGGGACCAATTTAGGGCTAGAAGGGAAATTAAAATGGAAGATAAAATGTATAAATATTTGGTTACATATTTAAGATGTAGAAGTAGATGTATATAGAGAGAATTAAAATGTGGCTAGGACCTCCTAGTCAATATCAAACTCTAAGACACCAACATTGTAATGATTTGAGGAAGAAATATTCCTCTGTTTGAGTTTTTTTTCTTCTTCTCTTTTACTCTTTCAACTGCCGCCAAATTCTATTTACTATGTCAATATTGAGCAAGAGTTAGCGCTCCATATAAATTGCATCTTCTGAATAGCTCTGTATAAATATTTGTGGAGTTATTTCAATACATCTCATTCCTTCTTTGAGCCTATTGTGAAGCATCTCTTGGAAACTTGCCTTATTAAAGAGCTTGTGTTAGCGATGAATATATAAATGAGAAATGGTCTGTGACCAGGACTCAGAGAACTTACAGGAGTTACATGCTGTGTATATAATGATTATTACATCAGAACTGATACCTATTCCCATTCTGAAGTTATACATTATAGTAACAATGTCATGAATACTAGCTCTTTTAAAATTGTCATAGAGGCCCTAGAAGGAGAGTATCAAAGCCATTGAAAGTCTATGAGAGAGGAGACCTGACCACATAAGCAGGAATTATCATCAAGAATATTAATATTCCCTCTCCTGGATGTCTATGCTTCACTGGGTATTCCACTAAGATTGGTCCTTGTCCTGCCTTTGTATATAATACAAATACAACCCGGGAAGAAGCCAGTAAGTATGGAATGACATTTTAAAAATGCATCCATGAATTTGTTACTCACGTTTTCCAGGTAGTTTAAGTGGATCAGGTATTCCCCAACCAAGCTCAACAAAGTGACTACTGATTCTCCCATGTGTCCCTGATTATAAATACATGAACCATTGGATGCTGTTAGGCTTTTACTTACCTCACCAATAGTCTAGCCTGCTGACAATGTGAATGTAATTAATTGCTTTCTTGTAGAAAACCTGAAGGAAAATTAAAATAACATTGAATTATTAGAAAGTTATAATCCCCAATACACCCCTTTATTTTCCTCTTAAAATAGAGGGACAATTAGTAGAGTAGACCAAGGGGATTCAGAGGGAGAAAGGAGAAACAGAATAAGGGAAGAACAGTAAGTGAATCTGAACAAAGTTTTGTAGGTACATATATAAATATGCAACAGTGAATCTCAACGTCAAGTATATACAGAAGACACTAATTCAAAAAGAAGAGTATATGTAAATTGCAGATAGATCAGTAAAGTAAAAGGAGGGAATCAGAGGGGTAGAGGGGAATAGGAAGTGCTGGGGACTGAATTAGAGCAAATTAAATTCCATGTTTTTGTGATTATATGAAAATATATCCTAATATTATATTTAACATAAAAGTAAAAATAAATGTATTTTAAAAGGTTATAACCTTTGAATGTCAGAGAAATTATGTAATGCAATGTGAATTGAAATTTAGATTTTATGGGCAAAACAGTGTTTGACTCTGTCAAGAAATTAAAAAAAATATCATCTAAAGAAATTTTCCATGAGAGGGAAAATCAGTATTTTGAAAAATTCTACCTATCTGGACTTCTCTGTGTTAAAGACTAAAGACACATACATATATATTTGTGTGTTTGTTTATATATGTGTGTATTTATAAATCTTTGTATGTATCATTTTAAATTAAGTATATGAACAGCTTATAGTTGGCACACACTTATAATCCCAGCAACTCAGGAGGCCGAGGCAGAAGGATTTCGAGTTAGAAGCCAGTCTTCACACTTAGATTCTTTCTAATGAAATGAATGAATAAATAAATTAATGCATAGATAATTAAAATCTTCTAATTGAAAGTAATAAATTTCTACGTAAAAAAATAATTAATTAGATATACTTTATTTGAGTTACTTTATGTTTTGCCTACTTTAAGCCTCTGCCTTCTTATGATGTTTTAATTGAAAATCATAATAAAATATGCACATAAGAATTGAACAAAATTTGACAAAATAAAAAATAGCTGAATTATTTTTCCAATGCATAGACATTTAGATAAAGGAGAAAATACCATATTACAATCCCTTTAAAGCCATCCCATGAACATAAACCTAGGAATCTCAGTTTAAAAATGTTCTACTCTGTTAACAAAACTGGGTCACAGTGTGATGTGCTCAGTGATTTTTAGATTTCATTCTTCCGTAATTGAAATGAAATCAGCAAACTACAAGGAAACCCCTGAAGAATGTTCAATCTTCATGAACTTGGTGGTGAGAAACTTGCCTAAATAAATAAATAAATAAATAGTGTCTAATTTTATCAACTTGGCAGACAACCCGTGCTGTCCCATTATATACAACAGTAAGCAATTCCATTTGTCAATATTTCCAGTGTAATAATTTATTCCATGTATGAATTATCAGTGGCTGTAACAATTTGTTGCAGTCAACTTATTTAGAGGCAATATATGACATAAGAGAGCAAACAGAAGTTGTCTTGCAGCTGATTTTCAATACAACAAACCCTCAATAAAAGGAACTGAAAAGAAAATATAAAAAAAGCTAGGTAATTAAAACTCAATTATTAAAAGAATTCCCCCACAATTTTTTATCTCAATGTACTAATTTTTATCCTAATTGTACTAATATTTTAAAATTCTGATATGTATAGTTGATAATGTATTTCTTCACTCTTTTAATTGCATAAGAGAGCCACTATTTTCCTGTTTTATTTTACCTGAGAGACTTATCACTTAAAATTCTTCTCTCTCTCTCTGTGATGTGCTATGAGGTTCAAGAGATCCCATGGGGTTCAAGTAATCCTCATCATTTCTGGAAGGAAATACTGATCTGAACATCTCAAATAGGTAGTTTCTGGAGCATGAAAATAGTACACTGTGATTCAGTGGGCAATTGCTTCTAACAATTATTTTAGCAGAAAAGTCCCTCCTCCATTAGAATAAAAGTATTTAAAGTATTTCCTTGTGTTTCTGCAACCTGTACACTCATAAAAAGGAGAAATCATATCTCATCTGATTCAAATGGATGATATGTCAAGGTCATTGACTACTTGTAGACTAGTAACTAGCATGTAAAAAGAATGGCAAAAAGCTGTAAATAACAACCTGTTTCTCTGTCTGTCATCTATCTTAGGATGATATAAAAGGAAAATGAGGTAGTGTAAACATAGTGCTGTCCTGGATAAGGTTTTTGTTTGTTTGTTTTGTTTTGTTTTGTCCTTTAGAATTCTGTGAAATCATCATACTGTGTTTGTGTTGGTCACTTTCATTCTTTCAAGATCAACATTAATTGCATATTGTTCACTTCTCATGTAAAGTTGCTATGAATTTGAACACATCCATGAATTATACAGATCCAATTGCTTCAGTGCCAAAGACACTAATAACCTACTAACTCCAAATTTGTGTATAACTTGCCAAGATCATACAAGTCAATAAATCACAATATTGATAGCTTAGCATGAAGCATTTTTACTTCAAAAGATAATAATCTCTGCACAATGTTATTGTTACACTGATCTACTAAGTTCATGTTTAATCTAGAGAGAATTTCCAGAGTCATAACACAGTACTAGATATGTAAGTAATACCATGGACAAGGCAAAACGGTACTGACTGGAGGAATGAAAAAGAAAAAAAAATGAGAAAATAGTAAGCATCAGAGAGAGATGTGCAAAACTAATGTTAGCTCAAGGGATTTTGTTTTTAAAGATATTTTTCCATGGAGATCAACTTCAAAGCAATTTTTTTTAAATGAGGTATTGACTGATGGGAAATTTAAGACCAACTGAGAGGTAAATCAGTAGCTTTAGAAATTATAATAAAGATATTTTACATGAGGATTGTTGAGAAGTTGGCTTTTTCTTAATTGAGTTTCAATCAAGATGTAATGTGAAAAAAATGGTGTAAGGTTGAATGTGAGCTTTTGAAGTCTTGAAGACGATGTGATTTTGATTTCAGGTAATTAGACTCATCAACATATTTTTAAGGAAGTTATTCTCCTAGTTTAACAGGGAATTTCATTAAGGCTGACATGCACATATGCTAGAGAAGAGAATCAAGCTTCTTCAAAACCAAGACTGACTGACTGAACTTAAAACTTGGGACATAAGTTTTTCATCAAAAGGTTTTAGTTTCATGGTTAAATATTACGGTTCAAAAGTTGTCATTCCATTTATTCCCTAAAAAGTACAATCTTTGTATAAATAACTGATAGTGACAATCTACATCTACATATCGAGATATTTATTTATTAAGAAAGGAGTGAGAAAATAAAAGGATTAATACGGGTGGGAGAGTTGGAGGAGGAAAATAGTGAAAAAGAAAAAAGGAGAGAGACTTAAGGAGAGGCACAGCTAAGGGAAAGAGGAAGGGTATGTTGAATAATGGGAGAGACTGAGGTGACAGTGGAAAAGATATATTGGAAGAAGAAAAGTTTCATACTATGAACTATCAGGATGAGTTTCTTTAAGCAGCAGATTCACCTTTTAGAACACTCAAGCCCTCTAGTTTGGCTTTGCCTATCAGTCCCATTTTCTCTATCTTGAAAAATAACTAAAGATAAGAATGACTGTGACACGACAAATGGCAATGTGAAAAAAAATCTATTTTTAATGATGAGAGGCAATTTCAAAACAGAGGATGATATGCTACAATTAAATTTAGTTTCATTGCCATTGCCAAAGAATTAAAGGAACCCATCTGTGTGCCTATATTAGCTCTGTTAAATGACCTCAGGTATTTATCCACAATCTAAGTATTGCAATGGATATTTAATTAATTTTGGTGTTTACTTATAGGGATCATAGATATGATTCAATATTGTATTTATTTTTAAATAATGTATAAAAATTATAAAAATTCATTTTGTTTTTTATTTTATTTTTAGAGAGAGAGACAGAGAATTTTTAAATATTTATTTTATAGTTTTTGGTGGACAAAACTTCTTTATTTTATTTTTATGTAGTGCTGAGGCAAGTGCAATACTGCTTGAGCCACATCTCCAGCCCCAATATAACTTTTAAAAATAAGCAAATGTAAACATGCAAAACAAACAGATTTGAAATAATCATGGGACCAAATTGAATAACACAACTAAATAAAACAGTAGTTTTTGATACCTTAACAAATAGCTTTTGCATGTCACTGTAAACAAATATGTAAAAATGAGATTTTGTGTGTGGAAATCTAAAAAGTCTGTATTCATAATCTAGGAATATGTTATCATCTGGATGAATGTACACAAAATGCTTAGTGATTGTGCGTGTGTGTGTGTGTGTGTGTGTGTGTGTGTGTGTGTGTTCACTAGGTAATTGACTTTTATGTGATTGCTAGGTGATAAAGTTATTTTTCTTTATTTTATTATTCTGGAGACGGGCACCAGGGCATCAAGCATGCTGGGCAAGTTATATATATAACTAATACACACTAAGAAACTACAGAGTGTTCTTTCTCTACACAAATGCACTAAATAATCATGGCTAAAACACTTAAACATGCTATCTATATCAGGCATTAAGTCAAAGATATTTGCTAAAGAAACTGAAGAACTATTTTGTCTTCAGTTATTAATGATATTGCTTTTCATAATAAAATCATTTACATTTGATAACCTAAGTAGCTCAACTTTTATTTCTGCATTCTATATGATCAACAGCCTAAGTACATTCATTTTTTACTTATAATATTACATTATTTAGAGTTCTATTACAGTTATAATCAAATCAATTAAAATGGATTTTCATTATTATAAGGTATAAAAAAGAGATAAAAAACACTGCAGGAAACTGAATGAATAATACTATATACAGTAGAAGAAGGCATGAAGAGATCAGAAAGGAGGGAATCTCATAGGCTTAGAATAATATGATTATTTTTAAAGAACACAGAATGCTGGATAAAGAGTGTGTTATCAGTCATCTCTACAATAGTTACAAAGAATTTCATTAGATAGTGACTAAAAACAACACACATTTTATTTGATTGTGATTCTGAGGGTTGGCAGTTATGCAGTTGGCAGTTTCAAAGAACTTTTTTTCTTTTGAAAGCTATCATCACTCAATTTTCTGTGGTCAGTTACCTCTCAGTTGGGATTGGCTGCTTCAAGCTAGATCATAGGGATAATCACCCATATAACTCGCACCATTCAAAAATTTAACTTACAATATTTCACAGTGTCATTCACGAAGCTCCTAAAAGCAACAAGAAAGAAGACTGGTTTTGCTCTTCAAGTGCTTTTACATCTTCTTCTTAAATTCTGTTTGTTATTTATCTTTGGCCAAAGCAAAGCACAGACTCAAGCCCAGAGGCAATAAATCCATTCAACAGATACATAGAAAGGGGAGTTGATACAAGGAAAGAAAAAATTTGTAAGCATTTTTACAATCTATGATACCTGGGAGTTTGGCCACAAAATTTTCATATTCTCCCAGACGAATGAAAGTCATTCCAGTTCAGAACTACCAAAATGCCATGCTCTCAGCACTGTGTTTAAAGAATAGGATCCCATGATTTCTCTGATATTCTGCACTTCTTGATCAAATGACTTGTGAATATAAAAGATAAATTACCTGTGCCTCTCCCATCACACACATACAAACACTAGTTAACAATGTAGAGTCAAGGCTAGCTTGCCTGTAAAAAACCCAACTCCACAACAATTAGGCCCAGCTGTGAGATCACAATCTTTGATGCAGAGTTATTCTGCAATTACCCAGGTCAAATATTGCCAGAATTACCCTGATCTGGAGTATGAAATTTCCTTGACTAGATTCCAGTTAAGCCCCTGGGAGTGGCTTCTAGACCATTCTCTATATTTCCTTAGAAGTACATCCAAAATCTAACTATTATCAAATCTGTCACTTGTGTATCTGTGTTAATTTTTGCCTTTCTGGGGGACCTAAATACAGAAATGAAGAAATTTCAAAACATTTAAGAGATCATTTGCTTTTATTTCCATTCTGTTTCAATTAATATTTACAGTGCAAAAATCAAGAATAGGCAAAATTGCTGGCACATAAGTACAAATCACAGAGGTGATACCAAACAGCACTAGAAGGATTCTTTGCCACAACATTCCAGAAAAAACAAAAACAGAAAAAAACAAAGAACCCAGTGTCATTTTGAATAACCATGAAAACATAAAATGATGAAATTTATTAAATCGTTATCCAATGAGAAGTACACATGAAGAATGTCAACTACATATAGAAGTGTGAAAATTATATCAAAGAACAGCACATACAAGGTTAATTTTCAACCTGGATTGGACCATCTTTTTCTCATGGAATCTAATTTTTACAGAGAAGGAAAATGACACACTATGGCAATTTAGATTGGGGCATTTGGTGGATATTTTATCAGAAATGAATGAAGCAAACTTGTAACTTCTAGGAGGAATGAGCACATTTATGGTCAAAGACATAATGTGATCTTTCCATCGTGTGTAAGGATTTGAGAATACTTGTTTTCATCACAAACTTGCAGCTTCTCAATACATAAAATGATTTTATTAGATCAGTGATGTTATTATACAAATGCAATTTTAAAAATAATAAGCAATGAATTGTGTACATATTAACTTATAGGCTTATTTGATCCACAAGCACTCATCAACAAATAAGAATGATAAATCCTGTGTAAAATTTATCTTCAGATATTGACACCATTATTATAGAGATTTGAATATTCAGAAAGCTGCTATAATCAATAAATTTTTGTCATAAATACAAAAAATGTTACATAATGAAATGTGTTATTATTTAGAAGATGTACATAAATCAATTATGAACATGTCCAAATGACAATTATATTTATCAGAGACTCATTAATGGGTAAATATGCATTCCAGATGAAAAATAAGAGAATGGATTTTTTCCAATATTTTTTACTTTTTAGTTATAAGTGGACACAATATCTTTATTTTTTTTTATTTTTTATGTGATGCTGAGGATCAAACACAGTACCTCATGCATGCCAGGTGAGCACTATACCTCTTAGCCACAACCCCAGCCCAAGGGAATGGATATTAAGAATCTACTACTCATCAAGATTTTATGTATTTTTTGACAAAAATGTCCACAATAATCTCAAAAAAATTCAGTAAATATATCTTCATTTTCTGCTAAATATATGTATACATATATTATGTATGAATTTTCTTTATATTCATTAACTTCAGTAACATATCAGACTGATTTGATGCCAAACATCTATGGGTATAAAGAAATAAACAATATAAGATTGTTAATCAGATACCAGGAAGAACTATAATATATTATTTGTTCCACTTGATACAACATAAAACACTTGTAAGATGCAATACAATTTTACCCATTTAACTAAAATTATTTTGTTTTGCAAAATATATTTTTATTAATTATGTGAAGTTATCAGTTGGTGGATTTATTATTATTATGAATTAAATTTTAATACATAGTTTTTATGTCAAAATTTTAATACATACTTTTCATATCTAGATGTTAAGTAATAAGAGATAAAAACATGTAAAGAAAATCTTTCTGAGGTTTGAGTAATTTTTGTGAGAATAAACAGTTCTTGAGAGAATTATTTGGGACCCTGGGATCTAGTGCATCATTGTTTAGTTCATGGCTCCCCTCTTTTGAGAAAACTATTCATTAATAGCTGGCTAGATTTGTAGCTGAGGAGGTTTGTGGTCCTGACTACTATGAACAAGAGATAAAAACCATAGTGGCTTTTCTTGATGTTGAACTTTCTTAGACCTTTCCCATAGGAGGAGACAGGACAAGTCCCTTTAAAACTTTGCAGATTTCCTATCTGGGTCCATTCCAAAAACCCCATTCTTTTAAGTATGGCTTCTCTCTCCTTTTGAGTGAGCCTGGTGTTAAGTAGCAGCCTGAAGATTTAAAAAATATTTATTTTTCCCTCAGCTGAGAGGTTGTACTAGTCAATGCTTTAAATCTCTCAAGGGTCTCAAACAAGTGTATTGTAGCCACACTTTTGATTTGAACTTTATCCTGGGGCCATTTATACTTTCTGATTTAAAACAGAATAGGGAATAGGGAAATTATATATATTTCCAACTGATTCCCACAACTCATTGTTTCCTTTCTGTACATTATCATACATGCACTTCCATCAGCACTTTGATCATATTCTAGGACATCATGTTACCAAGGTCTATAATTGCATTATAGATACAATTACTATCTTCCAATTGACATCAAGGTTCCCTTTTACTATTTGTTTCACAAATATATAATGTGGGTCGTCACTGTTTATCAAATCTGCTGTAGCACATCACTCCTAATTTTCCTAGCTCAGTTGATTTTTGCTTATTGCTGCTTTGCTTTATTTTGTATTGGACATCGTGGAATCTGTTTTAGTCAGCTATTTCTCTGTTGTGATTAAAAGATCTGACCAGAACAATTGTAAAGGAGAATAAGTTTATTTGAACGTTCACGGGTTTCAGATATGGTAGTCCATAGAAGGCTGGCTCCATTCTTCCGGGCTTGAAGTCAGGCTGAACATCATGGAAAGAGGTGGAGGAGGGAAGCAGAGACAGACCCCACTCTGGAGATAATATACCCCATAGCCACACCCTTATTCCCACCTCATTTAGCCACACCCTACCACTCAGTAAATCCCTATCAAGGGATTAAATCACTGATTGGGTTAAGACTGTCACAATCCCATCATTTCTCCTCTGAACATTTTTTCATTGTGTTATATGTGAGCTTTTGGGGGATACCTCACATGCAAACCATAATAGAATTTTTGATAACAATTCTCTTCACTTACTTACAAGTGTTATGCTTGAATTCAGGACCCCCAAAGACCACCAGAGACCCAAGATCGATGTAAGCAGCAAAGAGGTGTTTATTGCGAGCTAGCTCTGTCCTCCGTGGACACACACAGCAACTGGTGATGCTGAGTGGCCCTGAGCCCAGGGATTGCAGCAGTTTTATACATTCTTTGGAGAGGGCAGGGAGTTCACATACATCATAGCAAATCATCACACACTGTGGGAAAATCAAATAACAACTCTAAAACATGATTAGCACATTCACTGGTGGGAACAAGTTGGGTAGGGGTGATTGGTCAGTACAAAAGGGGTATTCATTTGAACTGATTGGTTTAAGCCAAGAGGGGTGTACATGCTGAACTACATGGTTTCCCAACTTGTTATCAATCACCATAAACTTCTGGGAGGGTTATCTGGCATCCCAGGTATTTCCCTGTCTCATGCTGATTGGTGGCTGCTAGGGGGCTGCTATGGATCCCCACCTAGCCTGACTGAGTCAGAGACACCTGGCGCAGCAGATCTCTCCTGTAGATAAACAACTTAGCAGGGTGGGAATGTGCCTAGGAGTGCTCTGTGGGTCTTTCCAAGGACAAAGGTCATGTCCCTTCCTTGGACAGGCTTTGCTCTGAGGTAGAGGCTGGTTTTTCATAAGGACAAACAAAGCCGTGTTCCAAAGCAATGCCAAATACTTCAGATTTTGTTATGGTAGTACCTGACTAATTTGTGTATCAAGCAAGCTCTTCCCATATTTAAAAAAAATGCACATATTCCCAATTTTGAAATGATAGTCCTGAAAGACCCTAGCCCAGTAACCCCAGGCCCAATTGCAAAACCATCAGGGTGTGTTGCAAACCAACGCAAGCACAGGAGATGTTTATCTGATAATCAGTTAGGGGTAGCCAGTTGTGAAAGAACAGGATGGTTGGGAAAGAACAGAAAACCAGGTCCCAGGGCATGCCTGAACAAACAGGAACTGATAAGCAAGAACAGAAAAAGCAGAGTGCAAATATATGACTGTTATGCGGTTATTCCGGGAACATAAAGTGAAAAACAACTTTGCCCTTTAGGTAATCTATATGCTGGGTTCAAAATAACCAATAAGAAACCTGTTGCTTACCGCGCAACAGGTTTCTTATTGGTTATTATGCGCTTAACCTGCCCCTTTATCCTATAAAAGACCTGTACCCCAAAGCCCAGTGTGCCAGTTCACCAAAGCTCCGGCTGAGGTTTTGCTGAGCACCAGCAGGCGCCTGTGTATCAATAAATTGCCTCTTGATTTGCAGCCAGTGTCTTGTGCGTTCTTCCTTGGACAGGGAGTCGGAGGGTCTTTCATTCCTACTTGGCCTGTCTTACTGGGCATGCTTCTTTGTTCTCATATGCCTTTCAGCTAGAAGCCTGGGCCTGGCAGGAGGACATAATGTCTTTTGTCTTTCACACAACACAGGCCAGCCTGGGCTTCTCCACCTTTTCTTATTAGCAGGAAATCTCAAAATAGTGAAGGACAAATCTTGTTTAAGTACTTTTCCAACTTGTAACTGTCATTTTTGTTAATATCTCATTGAACAAGGAAAGTCACAAGACCTCAAACAAGGTCAAAGTTTTACCGAAGAAGATATGGACACAACAAGGGAAAGAATCTTTGGTCATTTTTGGAAATTACCAAAAAGAAATAACGATTTTTTAAACTAGCATTATCACAGTTACTCTCAAATTTTAAGACATTTTTTTCTTTCTAAAACTGTGATGAATGCCTCTCATTAGTGTGGCTATTGTTTTTACATTGTGTTTTTAATGATACTTTACATATTCGTAAAGGAAAGATTGTATTTCCCATAAACATATTTGTCCTTTCTGTATGTCAAATGTTTTAACAATAGAGGCAACTCACCTAAGGTGTGTCTGCTAAATACATAGATTTTATTTTGATGTTATGTTTCTAAGTAATATTGTGAATTTTATTAGATAATATTTTATTTAATTCAAAGCATATTTCAGAATCCCATTCTAAAGTTATTTTGGGAAATAGAGAGTGAGAGAGAGAGAGCTAGGTTTTATAACTAAGCTCCTCCCTCAACAGCCATTAAGGTACAATTCATAAATGGACTAGTGCCTCCATCAGGTCTGTCATAGTTTAGGTGTGAGGTGTTCATGAAAGCTCATGTGTGAAATTTTGCAAGTTTTAGAGGTGAAATAATTGGGTTATGAGAGACTTAACTTAATCAGTGAATTAATCCTTCCATAGGGATTTATGGAGTGGTAACTGTAGTCAGGTAGGGTGTGGCTATGATACTGGGGTTGACAATCAGGTTCCCTGGTGTTGAAGATAGTACTCCCGAGAAATGCTAAGGCCAGAGCAAAAAGTTTTATTTAAAGGATAGAACAGAGAAAGAGGGACAGAGGCTTCTCTGCAGAAGCTGGGGTTCAAGTTGGTATACTGAGGGAGTGGGGGTGTCCTGCCCATTTTTTAGATTTTAGATTTCCTTTGTTCTCATGCCCTCTTCTCCCATTCAGCCTCTGTGACCTGAAGGAAGAGGAAGTATACTAAAGGTATTAACATTTCCTTTCCTTTCTTTTCCTTTCCAAACAGCTCATTCTTTGAGTCAGATCTGATGACTCATTACCTACACTGACTGTTCTTTTGCCACCCACCCCCTCAGCCAGAGGATCTGGGTCCCTGGGGGCATTCCTTTGTGAGCTGAGCTTGGGGGGAGATTTGGCGGGGTGATCTCTCTCTCTCTCTCTCTCTCTCTCTCTCTCTCTCTCTCTCCCCCCTTCCTGATGTGATAGTCTCAGCTACTTTTCTCTGCCACACTCCTCTGCCATGATGTCCTGTCTTACCCTAGGCTCTGAGAATTGGAGTTGACCATCAATGAACTAAGACCTCTGAAACCATTGAAACCACTGTTGACCGGTGACGAGTTCTTGCTTCCCCAATGTTGAAGAATAACACCAGAAAGCACACGCCGAGGCAAGGTCAGAGTAGAAATTAGAAATTTATTAAAGGACAGCAGAAAAGACTTCTCCCGGAGAAAGAAGGGGACCCAAAAGGTGGGAATCCGTGGAAGTGTGGTTGTTTCCCCTTTTTATAGTTTTGGTGATGGAATGTAGGTTGGAAGAGGGGTGGGACACAGGTGGGCCAAAGAAGTAATCTGGTCAGGAAGGACTTCTGAGTCAGCACCTTCAAGTTTGCTGGGGGCTATTTCCTGGGCTCCATTAACATTTCTTTGAGGTGGACTTTGGCCTAGGGCCTTTTCAGGCCTTCATTAACATTCCATGAGTTGTCCTGCGTTTTCCCTGAGTCATTCCCAGCATGGCCTCCATTTTAGATTTCACTCGATATTAGACCCGATTTACCTGACTACACTGACTACCTAACTTTAAATCTGGCTTCACCATGAGCCAGCAATTAAATTGTTCCTTCTAATATTGTTCTAGTCAGGTTTTTGGGTCAAATTAGTAATGAAGCTGACTGAAATAAGGTCAGAGTACTCATAATCCAATTACATTCCAAAGGTTGCACCTCTGAACACTTGTGTATTGTGGTCAAGTCTTCAATATGAGAATTAAGGAGACAGTTAAGACCCAAACTATCATAATTGCATAGGCTTTTCTTGCAGAACTTAACTCTGAGTGTTATTGCATACCTGATGAATTGCTTAGAATTTTCTTGCCTAGAATTTTCTCAAGTATTTTTATTTTGAAACAAAATATATAATTATTAATGTGAATTATGCTTATTTAGCTAAAGAGATAAATTATAAACTTAAATCATCTGAGTATAAATTATTGTGTTTGAATAATGGAGATAAATACAATAAATCACTAGATTTGAGAAAATTTTCATTGAACAGCTTTTATGAAGTCAAATTACAAAATACCAGTGTTATATACAAAGAAAGAATGTTGAACATTAGCTATAAAAGTAGAAAACATAGATTCGGTTGGAATTATTTTCTCCAAACAGTAACATTAACAAATCAAGAAAGTAATCAACTGAAAAATAAATAGGGAGAAACTAAATAAAATACTGGAAAGTGTTATGCTCAAATTCAGGACCCCCAAAAGACCACGAGAGACCAAGATTGATGTAAAGAGCAAAGAGGTGTTTATTGCGAGCTAGCTCGGTCCTCCAGGCACACACAGCAATTGGCGATGCTGAGAGTCCCCAAGCCCAGGGTTTGCAGCAGTTTTATATACTCTTTGGGGGAGGCAGGGACTTCACATACATTATAGCATCTCTTAGCAAATCATCATACACCGCAGGAAAATCATAAAACAACTCTAAAACATGATTAGCACTGGCAGGAACAAGTTGGTTAGGAGTGATTGGTTACTACAAGAGGGGGAATCATTTGAACTGATTGGTTTAAGCCAAGAGGGGTGTTTGTGTTGAACTACATGGTTTCCCAACATGTTATCAACCGTTGAACTACATGGTTTCCCAACTAGTTATCAATGATCTTAAACTACTGGGAGGGTCATCTAGCATCCCAAGTATTTGTCTGTCTCATGCTGATTGGTGGCTGCTAGGGGGTTGCTATGGGTCTCCACCTAGCCTGACTGAGTCAGGGACACCTGGATCAGCAGATATATCAGGTTATTTGTAGATAAACAACTCAGCAGGGTGGGTATGTGCCTAGGAGTTCTATGTGGGTCTTTCCAAGGACAAAGGTCATGCTCCTTCCTTGGACAGGCTTTGCTCTGAAGTAAAGGCTGGATTTTCAAAAACTGTTAATGTAATGTGGCTTACTCTATGTATTTATGCATATCTCTATGTTATGCTTGTGTAAAGACAGTTATTATTTTAAAATACAACTTTGCATTAAGCCGAAATATACACATAACTATTTTTCTGTAAATTTGTATCACATCCAGACTTGTTGAAATAGATATATAAAAATATTATGTCTGCATCATTAATGCCCATTTATTTACATTTCAAAGTAATATACTCCTACTTCAACTCCACCTTTCTACTGAGACCTTTGTGAAAAAAGTCACCCATGACCTTCATGTTGGTAAAATCAATTCTTACATTTGATACCTTTGACCAGATATTCTCTTGAAATACTGATCTTTCAGTATTATTCTTACCAATCTCTTCTAGTTCTCTTGTAATATTTCTGGATTTGCCTATTCAACCACTTTGTTTTATTTTTAAATTCTCATGTATTTTGAGCTCTAAACTTTGTCTTCCAGACTTTGTATTCCATACCTCATCTCTGGGAAACATTTCATTTTTTTGCCCTAATGTGTTATGAAAAGTCCTTTAAATTTTGGTGATTCCTAAATCTGGATCTCTACCTACCCTTGAGTTCTCTAAATGTATAACTACTAGCTGAATTTACTCTGGTAGTAGACAAAATGACACTTTTTTTAAATAGCAAGATTTTGTATACTCTACTGAATTTAAAAATTTTAATTGTCTTTTGGAGGAATCTTCAGGTTTTTCTAGTACAAATCTCATAATTAAATAGGTGTAATTTCACTTCTTCCTTTCCTATTGACATGCCTTTTCTTTCTCTTCCCTAATTACTTAAGCTGAAACTTTGAGTACTACATTGAATAAAAATCATAACAATGACCACCTGTCTTGCTTCTAATCTTAAAAGACATTCTCCCAGATTTTTCCCATGCAAAATCAACTTAGAGATATCAGTAGCTTTTCTATACACCAGTAATGAATTGCTGAGAAAGAAATCATGAAATTAACACCATTCACAATAGATGCTTCCATGTGCATACATATGGAATAAATAGAATACCTGAGAATAAATGAAAAGAAATATATAATGAAAATTACAAAACACCACTGAAATAATCCTAATCACTAAATATGGAAAGACCTTCCATCTTCCTATGTTCATGGATTCAAAAAAATGAATATTGATAAAATTTCCATACTACCCAAAGTGATCTACAGATTTAATGCAGTCCCCAACAAAATAACAATGTCAATCTTCCAAGAACTAGAAAAAGTAAAAAAAAAAAAAATCATGCATAAGCACAAAAGACTTTGCATGGCCAGAGCAATCTTAAGCAAAGAGAGCAAATCTGGAGGCATCACAATAGCTAATTACAAGACATTACAGAGCCATAGCAATAAAAGTAATATGTTATTTACATAAAAACAGAAACTTAGACCACTGGAACAGGAGAGAAAAAACAGAAATTAAGGCACACATCTTCAGTCAACTGACTCTGTACAAAGGAATTAAAAACAAGTTGTAGAAGAGGCGGTCTATTGACCACAAGATGCTGAAAACCTGGAAATCTACAATGTAGAAGATTAAAACTTGAACCCCATCTCTCACCCTATACAAAAATCAACTAAAAATGAATCAAAGACCTTAATGTAAAACCTGAAACTCTAAAACTACTAGAGAAAAACCTAGGAAAAACACTTTAAGATACTGGTACTGTAATGGTTTCCTGAATAGGACTTCAAAAGTACAGGAAACAAAGCAAGAATTGACAAATGGGATTAATCAAATTAAAACCCTGTGCAACAAACAATTAAAAAATGAAGAAAGAGTCTAAAGAATAAGAGAAAATGTTTGTCAAATACTACCTGAGAAATAATATTCAGAATATTTAAAGAACTCAAAAATCTTAGCAACAACAACCAAAAGCCAACAAGTAACCTAATTATAAATGGAATGATCTTAATGCATGCCTCTTAAAAGAAAAAATGCAAATGCCCAATAAATATATTAAAAATCCTCAATATAATTTTCCACAAGGAAAATGCAAATCAAAACTAAAATTACATTGAAATGCCACCTTTCCCAGTTAGAATGACTATCATAAATGAAAACATGTTGTCAAGGATATGGAGAAAAATAAACCCTTGTTCTATGATAGTGGGAATATGAATTAGTAATGGTATTGTTAAGGTCATATTAATATATAATAAATTAGCTTTTAATGCACCAAATATTAAGTTCACCCCCAAAGCTCATCACTTTTCATTTAATGCATTCAGGTAAATGAGTCTGGGAGACAGATAGCCACCTAGGAAGACATCACTCTTGAATGCCCAAATGTAGCATAAAGAAAATGGACATTAGTTGGAGCTTACAGTAATCTCAGAGGATCTTTATAGGTATTGGCTTAGTTATAAATTGACAAAGAACCTTGTTTGCCCTCAGCTGTCAAGAACCATAAGAGAAGATGTTTAAAATGTTTTGAAACACTTTAATGGATGACCATTTGTTTAAACTCCAAGTGTGGTTCATTGTTTGTACTATTTCCTTTTCATGGAAACATTACAAAAAATAAGTGTAAGCTTTTTAGTTATAGATTTTCATAGAAATTCAATATTCTTTCCGTGATTTCAGATATTTATCAAATTGCACTTGAGAGAAGAGTTATATTTAAGACATTTAAAGTAACCTTTAGATACCTTAAAAATGATTTCCACATTTGGGTGGTGGTAGTCTATGTCAAATTAAAGCTGCTGTTATTTTAAGAATTTTCTAAATTAACTGTATTTTATAAATAGCAAGACTACTGTACATAATATGAATAACTTGTATTTGAGATTCATCAAATCAGTGTCTATGCAAAAGCTAGTGTATAAAAAATGAATCTAAACTTAAAATATTTTTCACATGTTCTCTTCTTATTAGGAATTAATAGAATTTAGTTTTTTGCCCTTGTTATTTATGTTAGCTCTACACATAAATGGTAATTTTTATTGTATATGCACAAGGAGAGTAAATAAAACTCACATGGATGGAGATTACTAATTTTTTAAACAAAATTGAGACCTCCTATATGTTTTGGAATTCTTTTCAAAGAGTAGTGTAAAATTCCAAAAATCCTGTTGCAGTGAATCTCTTTAAATAACATAGAGGTGTTAGACTTCAACTGTTAACTAATTAAACAAAGTTACTATAAATAGTCCTGTAAGGAAAAATACCAGCTTTCAACATCATTATGTACTTCTTCAACTGGAGAAAAGAGGATAGGATATTTATAAGATTGATTTTAGGTCCTAGCATTCCCACAGTGAAATAGCAAGCCTGGCAATTAGATGGCATTAGCTGGGATTTATCACATAACATTGTTGGACTTCTGGGCAAGGATTCAGGTTAGTTTTTGAACTACATGTTGTGGAACAAGTTTTAAGTCTGGTAAATCTTTAATTAATTCATGCCATAAATTAAATGAGACACCATTTCTTCAAATAAAACAGCTAGGATATTTTTCAATTAGTCACAGAATTGTTTAATATAGGGACGAGGAATTATGTTGCTGTGCATTATTAGCTCACTTCCCTTTTTTCTTTCATTTGCCTAAGCTGGAAGGTACAGAATTGGTGTACTGAAACATGACCTGTGATGGTCTCCACCACTGTACAGTGTTCACAAAGGTCATGTGAAGAGTTTTTGAAGGTAGTTTCTCAAAACCTGTGCCAGGTTTTGTATTCTTTCTTTTTTTTTTTTTTCTGAAACATCAGTGGCTGAATCCTCTAATGTTAGCAATTGCACAGAAATGTTGAGTTCTCTTGATTCTTATTTAGCCATTTCAACATACCCTTACACTTCACTTGTAAGGCAAAAAGAAGCCAAGAGAGCTTTTATAAAATACAAGAACATATTTCATTCACCAACCAAGGGCACATTGAGAATCCTAAAAAAAAAAGAAACATACTTAATTTTATGATTTTTTTGTTTTTATTAATAGTCTATATAAAAATAAGACTACAGGAAGGTAAATAAAATGGCCTTTTCCTAAGGCATGATATACTTTACCTCAAGTGACAGTATTATTTCTACAATAGCTTTGTTTGAAATACTGCCTGTCCAATTTCATGAACTTCTCTGATGATGAGTTTGACAGTCTTACTGAATCTCTTTAGTTCATATATTCTCTGAACTGTGGCACGACATAGCCTGCTTACTTTCATTCCTGTTATAAAACATTTAAAAGGCATTTTAGAAGCAGAAGTAGATGTTGCAAAAATCCCCTTTGGTAGTTCAATTTTGTGAACTCAAAAGAGGCTATGGTTGTCCTTTTAAAAATTAAAGTATCAAAATAAGTCCAAACATCTCTCTGCATTCTCCCTCCATCTTGCTCTCTTTCTATATTCTTACACAGAAGGCCAAAAAAATGATTAGCACTTTATAGAGACAACTAAATATTGTGGAATTAGTAAACAGCAACCAAAAGCCTTGTGCTACAAAGTCTGTGCCAGTCACTAGGGCCACACTGGATGTGGTTTTACTCAAGACGACTACAGCAAAGCCAAGAATAAATAGATAGCTCTGAAACAGATGGAATGAGTTTTAGTAAAACAAAATCAAGAGGTTTCACAGAAAGAAGCCTTTGTTTTTAAATGAAGGGAAAATACTTTTACAGACAATGTGTTTAAAAAAAAGTATTAATGATAAAAGATGATTTTTTTAGGTAAGTAACTTTTTATAAGCATTTTGGTTAAAATAACTTAGTAATAAGTCAAAAGTTTAAATAGTTAACAGTTTGGTGATACAACAGACTCTGATACCTAGGCACAGGACAACTTAAGACAGTTATAGAAAAACGCCTAAATTCTAATTTCCAAAAAACATTCAAGTCAGTTTTTTGTAGACTTACTAATATTAGTTTGTGAAAAAAAAACATTCTATTTTTTAACACAATTTAATGATTCATTATTTAAAATAATGAATGTATGATGGATTTAAACAAGAATAAATCACATTTCACAAATTTCAAAAAATTATGGTATGCCCACAAATATTCCATGTTATCATATTTAGCAATTATAAACCTTTTAATTGACATTCAAATATGTCTGTGTTTAAATATGCAAAATGTTCAAATATGCAAATGGTGTAACATTATGACTGTAATAAACAATATAGGCATTTTATTATTTTATCTTAATGAATAGTAGCAAGCAAGGTGTTTGTTATCTATTATATATATCCTAATTTCTCTGTGATGAAATGTGTGATTTATTATATTTAAACAAGGTGATAATCTTATGTTTCCAGACAAAAGAGAGATCTAGTTTGCAGAAAACTAAGAATGATTTATCTATTTTTCTTAAGAATTGCACTCATTTCATTTAGTTGAAGAACTTCATAAAATACTTTAAGTAAAATTTATTCATCAAGTAATAAATGTAGTCATATATGAATCTCTAAACTTTATGGTTTAAAAAAGTAAATATTGCTAAATAAGTTTTTAGATTGAAGAAGTATTTCATGCTTGGTTATTTTACAACAAATGGTATATAACTCTCAAAAAGCATAATTAAACTTTCAAAATGATGTTATTGAATTTTTTTTGAGTTTAAGAAAGGTTAGTACCTTATATGAGGAGCTATGTCTCAGTGGTATCAAACAGCAAAATATACAAAAGAAAATTCTTTTAAGTCAAAGCATTTCTAAAGTAATCTTTCCTCTGTGTTTGGAAATTATATAAGTGATCATTTTCATTTATTTAAAATCTAATTCATAATTATTTATTTATGCTTATCAGAACCATAAGTTTTTATTCCATTTAACTACAAACTATTTGATTTTACTTACCAAAACTACCTTTGCTATATATGTTTACTGTTGTTGAGTTATTACGCTGCCTCTTTAGTTAATGTAGCATTCCAAAACATTCATCATTAGCCAAACCAAAAAACACTACATAAATATTTTCAATGAAATTGTTTTGGGGCAGGCTGTGGTAATGTATGTGATCTATATTTATCAAAGGAGTGTATTAATTTTAAGAATGAGAAAAAAAGCCCTTCAGTTTATTTCCTTTCAATACATCGACACAGTTTGTCTTGAATTTTAATACCTTCTGGAATAGAAACTGATTCTGTACTTACACAGTGAATTTACTTGTATGTATTACAAGAGGTCTGCACTAAGATGATAATGTTCAGTATTAAGAACTAAAGACATTAAAATGTAAGTTTGAAGCAAGTATTTGTATTGTTACTAGTAGGGTAAAACAAATATTATCAGTCATAAAATATGATTATCTCAATTTTCAAAACTGTTATCCTTTAAAACTAATTTCTTCATAAGTGGTTAAAATAATGTTAGCTTGATATATTATTTTTAAAAAAATTCAAGCAAATTATAATAGATTGGTAATATACCATAGTATGAATTTCCAGATGTAATAAATTACCTTTGGTATTATCATGCACTCTAAATTAATACAGCATTGGTGGACACCTTTGTTAGGAGTTAAAGTGTCACTCACCTCATTTCCATCCTGGCTTAAGGAAATATGCCACAAATGTCACCTGTCAAATGGGAAATGAATTGCTTTTTCATTATTAGTGAAAACTGAAATCATTGTACTGGAAATTTGCAATGAAGGTAAGGTGTTGAAAGGAATAATAGACTATGGAAATATAGATGTACAGGAAGGAAAGCATAGAGTTCATAGATCTTTTCTGTGCATTTGTGAAACATATAGCTCAGCTAGTTCAATAAAAGTAAAGCTCATGACAACTTGTCCATGTTGTCCCAGCACTCTCTCTGGAGCTGGATGCAAATGAGTCAGCCCTTGGCCCTCACTGTGCTGGAAGCCATCCTATTCCACCCAGAAAGCTCATTTTAGAGTAAAGCTGGCACTGTTCATGACAGTGTACAGAGAAACTGTGTCATTGGTGACCTTGTTAAGCTACTGAATCTACCAAACATTTATAAACTCTGCCTATCACTGGATGTTCTATTTTACTGAACCTATAAATACTCTTAAGTATGTATGTAATTTTTTTTTCTGTACAAGAGAAGCCAGTCTGTTATGCACATAAAATTTTTGACAAAACAAATGCAGGACTGAAAGAGTTTAAAGGATCTGTATCCTTGGTGTTACTGAATTGCTGCCTCAGTCCATACAGAAACCCACATATCAACTTTGGGAGCACACTCCATACCTGCAGTATTGTAGTAGAAAAAGAGTAAGATACATTTGGGAAATTGTGCTTTCAAGTCTTATTGTTTTTTGTACGCTCTTCAAATATCCCTGGTAGTAAATTATAAACTATTATACTACCTATTTAACTCAGCCAAATCACGCTTGAATTTCTGTTTACCTGCAACTCCGAATGTCTTAACTGCTATATTTTTTCTTCACTAACATGTCAACCACCCTGACCTACCCTGGCATCTTTGCTGGACCAGTAACTGGTGTTAGTCTCTCCTTTTAATTAGTTCTAAATTTGTCCTACAATTGACTCTCCTAACTGAATCCATACTCTATGTTGAGAATACAAATGTCATCTTGTCTTGTCATAACTTAAAATCCCTTGAAAGTTATTTTCAAATATCCAAGAATAACAAACTGGCTCCTGTCTACATACTCAAATTCATATTTCATACTCTTTCGCTATGTTCTTTGTTCTAATCAAAACCTTCCCTTAAAAATATCTTTGAAGGTATCTTTATTTCTCTAGTAATATGTACTCTGTATTTGATATTCTGTCTTTTATACGTGCAATTGCTTCTAAAACCCAGCTAATTCATATAATGTAGAGAACACAGATATATCATTTAAAAAGATTAATGTTCACATAGATTAACTAATATACTAACAAAAGCCCTGTTCTATGTCTTAACAAGGTTGGTATATACTTAACATTATCTGGTTAAAATATTAAAAAAGAAAGAAAATTAAAGAATTACAAAGGAACACATGGAAAAACCAGGGAAAACTCACTTGCTTGTTTGAGAATAGCATTTAAAATCATATTACTCACCTGTCAGAGCAGTAAATTGTCTTGTTTTACAGTTTAAAAACAGAATTAGCTATTTTTTGCTCTGATTATTTCAAGTGTGACATTACATCATTTACAGAAAAAATATGCTAAATCAATATAATATTGCTTTGCATTAACTTATGTTTATTTGTACAAACACATAAGGTGTGTGTGTACCTTTATTTAATATTTTTTCTACTTTAATTCAAAACTATTTTCATGACATTTCTGAGTTCAATAGTTCATCAAATATTTCAAATATGTTCCTAAATTGCCACTTAGGAAAAAAAAAGTACACTTATTAAGTTCACTAGCAATTAAAATAAAGCTGTTAGAGAAAATTTCAACCTGCAAAGAATTTTCTTTCTTATTGTTAATTGCACTCTGACCTGTATTATTATGCTTTACCTCCAGTCATTTGCCTCTTTGGAATTCCATCCTACTATTTTTATTATACTTTTCCTTTCTAAATGCTTTGCTGTACCTTCCAAAGAGAAGTGTATCCTATTTGTTATATTTGCTCTTTGTAATTTTGCATCTGTCTATGCTTAGACTTTTTCCAGTTATTTTCTTTTTAGATGATTTTCTCACTGTTGATGGCACAGCAAGGCAGACTGTGTAGCACCTGAGCAAGTTCTTCCTTAACACATAGTCTAGTGTTTATGGTTATTAAACTTAGTTTCTAATCTGATTCTTTAAGTACACCAAAGTTTCCTATTGAATTTATCTTTAAATTATCTCTTACAGAATTTCCTATTCTCATTTCTGCCTATTCCAAATTGCTAAAAGGAAAAGTTTAGACAGAATTTGATCAATTAGATCACTAGGCTCGCAAAAGAGATGCAGCAAGTCGGAAAAAACAAAGGAAAGATGAAATGTGATTTCAAGTGTATGAAAATGAAAAGCAAAATAAGATGAACCTATGAATAAGCCAAGAGCTTAATAGTTCCTATTAATTGTTTCATAGAAGTAATTTTTTTGAAACAACCTCTGAAAAAATTATTGTTTTATTTATATATATTAATAATTTATATATACATACATATATATATATATATATATATATATATATATATATATATATACACACAATATATATTGTATATTTATATATATTGATAATTTATAAACCAAACCAAAACAAAGCAAAAGAAGCAAATTTCCACAAGCTATACAATAGGCATTATTCTTTGGAGTACATGAATTATACAACTCAGGTTTAGAACCTTGATTGTTTTAGCACCTTGCAGAAAGTGACAGACACTAAATGCAGAATGTTAGGATTAGTATCTTAGTAGAAGGCTAAGGTTAATGTTCTATTAAATAGCACTGAAATAATTTTTATATTAATTACTTTTGGGGGGTACTGTGTATTGAACTCAGGGGCACTCTACCACTAAGACACATCCCCAACCCTATATTTATTTTTTTTAGAGACAGTGTTCCACTGAGTTGCTTAGTGGCTTGTAATTGCTGAGGTTGGCTTTGAACTCAAAAGTTTCCTGCCTCAGCCTCTGGAGCCACTGGGATTAACAGGCATGAGCCACCATGCTGGACCACATTAATTACTTTTTAATTCATAAGCTCTATCTAAACTGTGAAACTGGTAGTTGTGTGGAGATAAGATTACCTTCCAGATGGATTTGTTTATCCATCCACTTATCTATTCTCCCACCCACATATATCACAATCAGGTAATGAAATGCACTGGTTGCCTGCAAACAGATGAAAAGGGTAGAAAAAAGTGTCAGTTGACTCATGTCCTCAAATCTCAAAATGAGAAATTTCATTACTGGGTAAAATTATAGAAAAATAAACTTTACTCAATTTTCACTACAGAAGGATCTTCTGAAGATGGCACTGAGTCATTGGGGCAAGAAGGTTGCTATCTACCTATCTATCTATTTATCCACCTGTCTACCTACCTACTATCTATCTCTCTCTCCATCATTCATCATATACCTCTCTAATGTTTATCTATCAAACTATATATGAGTATTTTCTTGGTAAACAGAATGAGCATCATGAAGTTCTATTTTTCAAACTACTTCAACTAAAAATAGCCACTGAACATTTGTTGAATAAAACTATAATGTTCATACCAACTTCTTTTATTTTATCTTCTCTTAATGCAATAATTTCTACTATTATTTTGTGGGGTTTTATTGTTTTATTTATTTTCCATTTAGCTCTAGTAAATTAAAATTCACTATCAGGATAATGATGATAAAATAGTTTCCTCATCAAGGAAAATAGTCAAAAATAATAACTACAAGGAAGCTAAGGAGCATTTGTAGATCAATTAATGTTGAAATCAAAGTTATTTTGGATTTATTTAAAAATAAAACTTTTTCTATGAACATTTAATTAATCTGGCTAGTTAACTTTTTCTACTTTAAGGATCCATAAACCTTTATTCAATTTCACTTTTGGTGTGACTTTTATTAATATCTATTTCTCATATGCTTACATTTAAATTTAAATTATTTGCTTAAGAACTATAAATTCTTTGAAAATTGACAGATATCTGACTAGTCTTTTGTAAACCAGGAGATGAGCATCTAGAACTCATTTAATAATACTACTTGATGAATGTCTTTCATTGTCAAAATTGCTTTCTAAATATTTCGATCAAAGTGTACCATTGAAAAACTAGAGATGAGATTATTTTACTAGAACAGTAGCATTTTTTAGCCATATCCAATTTCTGTAGGCATTTAAAAAGCAGATTAGGTCCTAAGCATAACAAGAAAAGGCAAAATCACACCCTCAGTATTGGGTATATCTCAACTCTTAGAGAATTAGTCACTGGGCATGTCTATCACCAGAGGAATAAATATACCGAATTTTAATAAAAAGTTAATCTCTCCATTAACTATTAATAGAAATTGTTATGTTTCAGTTGTGTGACCTCGGTCATAATGAAGAAAGGGAGCTCTTCCAACTGTTATCTATGCTTTAGTTTGAAATGTCACTTACTATGTTTGCATGTGAGGAGCAATTATAATTTTTATATTATTGCTTTATTCCTTTATGGGCATTTATGTGAATATTGACAAGATTTTTAATGCTAAAATTTCAAAATTGACCATATTAATTCAACTTTCAGTATGCTTTTATCTTAAGTCCCATATACATATATACCCATGTTAAATTATCCTCATTCTCATATTCTGAAGAGAGAAGATTTCTCATAGATCAAATTTGTATAATAATTTCTATAGACATTACATGATGCTAAAGTAACAGGAATGCATTATTATTTTTATAAAACTTTCTGAAACAATTTTGTCATCCACTCACTCAATTATTGGGCAGTGACATTGTGACTAGCAATTCTCTTCCAGGTTCCAAGATGCCCCGGTCACATATGTTCCCTTCTCGTGGTTACATAATAACCATGCCTAAATTTGATTTACCTCCTTCTTTGCATGGTTTGATTACCTGTAAGTTCTTTCTTAACAAACATAAGTAAACCAATTTCCTTCAACAAATCAACACATAAAAAATAGTCTCCAACACAGCAAGATTTGAACTGCCAAGCTTCATCAGAAATCTGCCATTAGCTAGACAAATTATATCCCAGATTATATACAAAGTCAGATTGTATATCAGATTTTCTTATATTATTTATGACTTTCCTAGAAATCTTTTCATTAATATTTTCACATCTTTGTTTATACCATTCTTGATGCCATCATCTTTTCTTCCCATAATTTCTATTAAGGGTACATAGATTTCCTTTTTTTCTCTTTTCTTTTTCCTAAGCCTTTAGTTAATGGAGAATAACCTAATATAAAACAAGATAAAACACAAACATATCATTCAATTTCTTCAGATGAAGCAATAACTTTTTTGGCACAAGGTCACATACTAATCTTTTAAACCTTTATTACATTAAATTAGAAACCAAAAGACTCTCTCTGTACTTCTTTCAATGCCTGCATTACCACTAACTGAAAACTCTATAGCAGGTTAATGGAAAAGAAGAAAAGAGAGCAGGAATATTAGCCTAATGCCTTCACATGGCCACTGTGTCAAGGACAGGCTAATATGAGCAGTGTCCTGGTTGAAAGAATAGAGTACTCTTAAGATATTCTGTAGGAGTATTCTGAGGGTAAAAATATTATAAGCAGGAATACTTTTGTAAGAATAGCTATTTCTCTTTGTCTATTTAACTCTCTTTAGTTAACTAGTAACTGATGATAATTTCAGTACTTTTTGTGTAACTCAAAATGTCTTTCAATTGCCAAAAGATTTATGTTTAAAAATGCTTTATATTACCCTTTGGTTCTGAAGTGTCCCTAAAAGTTCATGTGTTGGAAACATGATTCCCAATGCAGCAAGCTTCAGAGATAGGGGTTTTAGGCAATGATTAGGACTCTGACTTCATTAATGGATTAATCCAATTGGACTACTGGGTTACCACCCAGTAGGTAGGTTGGGTTTGACAGAAGGAAGGAGGTTATTGGAGGTGTGGTCTTGGACCATAACTATACCTGGCCTTTTCCTTCTTTCTCCCTGACCCATCTCTCCTTCCTATTAATCATGATCTGAGAAACTTTTCTCCACCATATTCTTCTACCATGATGTTCTGCCTCAAATTAGGGCCTGAGCAATATAGTTGGTTGATCATGAAATGAAGACTCAAAAATCATGAGCTAAAATTTTTCTCCTCTGATTGTTCTACTCAGTTATTTTGGTCACAGGTATAAAAAGCAGACTAACACAATTTTAATCTGTGAAGTTCTTATTTGCCTGAAGGATTATTCAAGCAATATCATATACAAATACATTTATATGTAATCAGGAGTCTCTGCCATTATATCCCTCAACTTCTAAAATACATGGACCTTAAGAAAAAGAAAGAAAATGAAAGAGCTTATTTTTGAAGGTAGTTTTAATAAAAATAGACTACCTCTGAAAAGCATTTATTTATTTATTATTTATTTTGGTACTGGGGATTGAACTAAGGAGCACTTGGCCACTGAGACATATTCCCAGCCTATTTCTATGTTTTACTTAGAGACAAAGTCTCACTGAGTTGCTTAGCATCTTGTTTTTGCTGAAGGTAGCTTTGAATTCATGATCCTCCTGCCTCAGCCTCCTGAGCCTCTGGGATTGGAGGCATGTGCCAACATGCCCCCTGAAAAGCATTTTTATATGAGCAAAAATATCTTCCTCATGCCTTTTACCACATATCATATAAGAATGTATTATATTCTTCCTAAATAATAAGCCAACTGGCACATAATTTAATGGTAGTCTGAATTCCCTAAGTTCAAGGGACTATATCTTATTATAATGTACATACACTTGGAACAACACACATGCTGATAATGGAAATCTGCATTTCTCCATTTATTTTGCATACTTTTAAACTTAAGAAAGTTTCAAGGATATTATCATAATTAATTTACAGACTTGGATAAGTGTAATATATTGATTATTTTACTTCAATTATCAATTATGTCCTCATAATTTCTAAAATTTTTCATTTGAAATTATGTTAAAATTTCTACATTATAATCAGTTATTTAAATATCTTTTAGGTAAAAATGTAAATACATGGCAATTTTGTTGTTCATAATATCTTTGCACAAATTAAATAGCTTCTTTGTTTTTTAGAATTTTGTAAACCAACCTCAATCTAACTAGGATTTAACAAACTAATTTCCATGGACAACCAAACATTTATTTATTGGCTTGAGGAAGTACCATATGAGAATCTTACTTAACTATTACCACAGGTGAGAAAAGTCACATATTTAGTTAAGTTCTATGTAAACATTTTCTGTAATACCTTTTTTTTTTCCTTTTTGAATTTTCAGATATATTATTCACTAATTCTATATCAATAGGTGTTGGGCCACATAATACAACATTTGAATCAGATTATCAGAGAGTGTTCTGTTTATTAAATTCTGTGTGGGTTCATTTATGGTATACAGTGTTGGTGCATTTTACAGATAAATAACACTCCAGATAGTCCATGAAAAGTTAAACATAGGGCCACACAGATAATACCAGCCTTTGTCAGATTCATTCAAAGTGGGTTCTACTTTTTCCTTTAGCATTTTCTAAGAAAATCTCCACATGGGTGGCTATATATTTAGTTTAATTTGGTATATCATTTCAGAGAATCATTTAATATTGTTTAGATTTTCAAATCATCTTAATGGTAAAAGAAGATATATATTTAACAATATTGATCAAATGTTCAAATCCTATATTTAATGAAATATTAAATACTAAATAGAAATACTAATGAATTTTAATAAGGTCATAAATATTTGATAGAAAAATACATTTTTAAATATTAACTTTTATCATGACAAATTTGCTCTTATAATTCTACTTTATCTTCTACACACTCTACCAGACTTTTATCTTTGCTATATGCCACATGTTAAATGCAAGTAATGTGAATTATGTATTTGTTCTATACCTGAAGGAAAATTTATTGACTTTCAATTATTAATAACAAACCTAATTTTAACTGCTTACTAATTTTATATCCCAATTGGGACTGAAACATATTGTTATATAAACCCAATGATTTTACTTGAGCTAACATGACAATAGTCTTTTTATTATAACATACTAAGATTTATACACATTTTCCCCATTCTGCATTTAGTGAGGACATTTTTGTATAAATTAGTGTTCCTTTCCTCTTTTAACATATCATCACGCTAATATAATATGTTATAGAATTATTATTATCTTCTATTTGAAATATTTGAGTTCATATTTGGTAAGGAAATTCTATAAGAAGTACAACTTTTAGACCTATATAATGTTTTTCAATATGTCAGTTTTAAAATAGTTGTCAATTGCCCACCTAGATGGAAAAAACAAGCTTAGGTAAACACCAGAAATCAGAAATAATTGACAGTAGCTGTAAGAACAAATGATGTATGCCTCTCATGGGAATACTCAGCTTGGACAATTTTTGTAATTCTGCTGATTTTTCCTGTTCCTTCCATGTTTACTTATGGTTTGTGAGAAATAACTATGTTATTAGTTTGTCTTTTAAATTGAAAAATAACACAAATAATATCTCTACCTACCTACCTATTTACACATGAAAATATTATTTAGAGAGGAGCTGGTTTCCAGGTACAAAACTACAATTAGGTAGATAGAATGAATTCTAATGTTCTACAGTATAGTAGGGTGAATGTGGTTAACATTTTATTTTTTCCAGTTCTGGAGTTTGAACTCAGGACATTGCACATGTTAGACAAGTACTTTAATACTGAGCGACATCCACAGCAATTCATTATGTTTCAAAATTGCAAGCAGAAAAGAGTTTTAATTATTCTAAACACATAAAATGATAAATATTTCAGGATATGATATAGTAATTATGATTTAATTATTGCATGTTATATACATGTATACATTTATTCAAATACTACACTATTGTATTCCATAAATATGTACAATTTTTATGTATAAATTGAAAAAAGATACACATTATATATATATAATATATTTTCATTTTAATATATTGAAATATAGTAAAATGATTCCATTTTTTAAGTAAATAGAGTAGATTTATAACAGTACATACTATGTCAATGTTTATTACCTTTTAATTGCTTTTATTAATCCGTGAGCACATCAAGGATATTCCTAGGTGAAAATTTCAGTTCACTAAAGACAAGTTATATTCTGATTACCAATGCTGTAAAAGCACATTAATATAAGAACCTTATTACTATATAATGATATAATTCCCTTTTGACAGTAAATTACCCACACAAAGGAGTATATCATCCACCTTATTTCTACTTAGAAATGCAAATTTGTTTAGTAATGACACTCATTAAGATGTCCAAATGGGGCAGCCATTGAAAATCATTTATCACAATGAAATTAATCATAGTAAAAGTGAATGTCCCAACATAAATTATTATTCTCTTTATAGGTTTATATGATCATGAAAGTCAGCATGGTACATGAATTAAATGTAGGCATTTTGATGGAGACATCTATAGTGTGAGTGAAGCTCTTCTGTTGGAACTCTTACGCTTTCAGTCAATTCAATTAAATTTTCAGTGCTTCAGCCTCTCCTTTTATAAAATGGTGATATTATCAACTGTGGTGACAAAGACTAAGGGGAATAACATAAGTGACTACTATATGAATATCATTAACTATTACATAAATGACATTTGTTGGTTTTGCTTAAGAATTTCAACTATAGTGGGCAGGGCTAAACCTTTGAGATATCCTCCATTAAACATCTATAATTCATTTAATCTTTTAAAACATATTTTCCCCCAGTGGAATTTCTTTGAGAAGGCTGCCTTTGACCTGACACTAATCAGTGCCATGGATACATTCTCAGTACTGTTAAATACTCTTTAGGCTTTTGCTAGCCCTCTTCCCTGACCAATATTATATGATCTAGAATGTTAACCCTTTTTTTCCTTTTTTCTTATTGGTACCAGGGATTTACCACAGGGAGGCTTAACCACTCAGCCACATTTCCAGCCCTTCTTTGTATTTTATTTAGAGACAAGGTCTCACTGAGTTGTTAAGTGCCTCGCTGAGTTGCTGAGGCTGGCTTTGAACTCATGATCTTTCTGCATCAGCCTCCCAAGCCACTGGGATTACAGGCATGCACCACCATAACCAGCTCTTATATGATCTAGAAATCCCTATCCAACTTTAATATCCACATCAAGGCACCTTGAGCAGCTTTGCTTAGTTCTAGAAATTAAGACAACAATCCTGTCCAGCTTCTGAGTATTTTTTAACTTACATGTGACTTGCACAATAGTCTTCTATCTTCTATTTAGGTTTTCAAACATCTATTTGGTAAATGTTAAATTCTAAAAACTACTGACTCTAAATTTTCCTTCCCTATTATTGGTTGTGATGATTGTGGTTCCTGGGGCAGCTGTGGGCAGGTGGAAGTGGCAGGACACAACTGATTCCACTTCAGCAAATATCCCTTCAGTCCATAGAACTTCTAAAGTTGGTTCTTGGTCTCTCCTCTGTGTTGATGTATGCCATGGAATAAGATTTAGTATTTGTAACTTTTCTGCTATTCACATTTGAATTCATTGGTTATGTCTCCTTTCAAGCAATCCAGGTACAATCTATATACCGAAGGTGAAGATTTCAATGCATTATGCTTCACATAAATACCCATAGTTTAAATGAATGTCATTAAGGTATGTTGACGTCTAATGAGTAAATTTTGTAGATATTTAGGACCAAAAAAATTAGACAATTTGGGTAAGTAAAATAGATAAGTCAAATACAGGAAACAACTATAAAGCTCTCAAAATATTTCTGGGAATTAATCTTTGTATATATTTGTATATTTTCTCCTAATAAGAATGAAATATAATTGGGTTCACAGTTTTGAATTTTTTTCTTTATGATTGTGTATGTATAATCTATGCATCTAAAGTAAAAAACCACTGAATCAAAAATGGGAATTTTAAATATGGAAAAATTTGACTGTATGAAGATACTGTATTTTTAGCTAATTCCTTATGTGAACCAAATAGGAAATACGTAGTTGATTGCTCTTAGAATATTATGTAGTTGTTCCTATGAGCTATCATTTTTAAATATAGAAAAACATTACCCCATACCTGAAGAATAATTTAATTGAGGTTATTGAGCAAATTTCAGTGAGTCTATGCAGTATTTGTAATTATGTGGAAAATATTTGCATCCATGTATAGGTTAATTTATTCTCCAAAGAATTCCACATTTCATCAGATTTTTAAAGATTTTTAAAAATCAATTATGTGGGTTTATTTTTCTCCCAGAAAGTTCATCGAGTTGTTATAATGTGATAATGTAAGGCCTTTAATGAATGACATTTTTTCCCTTCATATTGTATAATACTACTCAAATTATCACACATAACCCTTTCTCTAACTTGTGTGAGTGAGTAACTGTTTGGTGTTCACATTTGGCAAAGTCTCTGCATCATGCAGCCTCTGTGGTTTGCACACACAAAATCAGTTGCGAAGTCTGATTTTTAACTTACTCTTCATATGCTTCCACCTAGTTCTCACCATTTGATTCTGATCCTTGGTAGATTTTGTTACTAGTCCTCATAATAGTCAATAGTTTCCAGATGTTTGTCTATACCAGTTCTCGTTGCACTTAGAGTAATGCCATTTAACTAATTTAACCTATTCACATTTAACTAATTCACAGAGAATTAACTAATTCATTTAACTAATTCACAAAGAGCTCCAGTGTTCTTATTTTTACTTGGCAGAGAAACAGAGAGAAAACTGGTGCACCTTTGTATCATACTAACCATTAATGGTATCGAGAACTTGATTTTATTTCCCAGATCTCACTGAAGAATTCTGTGGGTAAAATTTTTAATGTTGTCCTCTATCATCTATTTTTTCCGCATTGCTATTCTTTTCAGGGCTCATAAACTCAGCAAGGCAGCAAACTAATCCTGTCAGATTTCCAGTTTTTATTTTCCTGGTAATTCGTTTACTGCTAGAAAACAACTTCTACCTTGTAGGGTTGTTTTTGTCCCCTTTATTTTATTTTGTTTACAATTTTTATCATCACTCTGTTTCTAACACTAGGCAATAAGCAAGAAGAAGAAAAGAGTCAGTAATATGAAAGAAAAAGAAGATAAATAATTACTAACAAACTACTAACAAAAGCTAGCAGAAAAGAATACATTCAATAATATTGTCAGCACATAACAGGTATAAAATAATTCAGCTTTCTGAAAACGTTAAGGGCAAGCTAGATAATACATAAAGAAAAAGTCTGCTGGATTTCCAAACACAAGACCATGTCTAAAAACACTAACCCAAATACCTATCACAGCTTTTCATATCCAACATTTTGATAAATTTGATTTTTAAAATATCTAATTAATTAATAAATGGAAAGTAGTGATATCAAAAAGCAAACTTGATGTGGCAATGATATAAAACATGCTTCATCATCAGATGATTAACTGCCTTAGTTGACAAAGTAAAATATTTAGTAAATTTTTCTTCAGTTTAATTATTGTTTCCTTGGTCAATAAGCTGGTAAGTAAAGATGCTATTTATCAAAAATATTCTGCAACCTTTCATTTGTACTGTGACTATTCATAAGTAGCAAGATTCTAAATTTTAAAAAAATTTCACAATACTCTGTAAAACTCAACTCTTTACCTGAATCCCATTACCTTGGAATTAACATTAAAAACTTGTTTAACATGTAATTTAGCCAAAGCTTCTTCTGAGACTATATTTATTAGCTTCAAGAACACACTATTTTCTGTGTAAAATGCAATGTTCCCAACAAAATCCCTCTACCCTATATGATATCCCACTCTCCCTCACCTTTCCCTGAAAACGTAAAACATGAACCAAATTCAAAAGTTTAAAATTATATTAGACTTAAATTAGATTTAACATTAATCCACTACATTTTGACTAAGTATCTTGAGCACATTCCTAGTTACTTGTCTGCATTTTGAATTTAAAATTAATACAATTCTGGTTTGGGATGTGGCTCAAGTGGTAGCGTGCTCGCCTGGCATGCGTGCGGCCCAGATTCGATCCTCAGCACCACATACAAACAAAGATGTTGTGTCTGCCGAAAACTAAAAAATAAATATTAAAACTCTCTCTCTCTCTGTCTCTCTCTCTCTCTCTCTCTCTCTCTCTCTCTCAAAAATAAAATAAAAAAAATAAAATTAATACAATTCTGAATAGTTGCTAATATTTATGTCGATAGAAGTAGGGCAATATTAACCAAAGAGAATTTGTAGGTAAAAGTGGATACAGTTTTCTCTTTACCTCCCATAGTTTAAAAATGTCTTATTATGTAATAGTTATATTGGGCAAACTCTATAAGGACTTCTTAGATATTGAAATTAAGTACTCTTGGATGATCTTTTCCACATTAATAAAAAAAAAATCTAACATAGACAAGTGAAAATTTTTGGCTCTTCTTCAGTATTTTCTACTCATAGTTCACTTCCTAGCACACCTGATAATTCTGTTCTGACTACAATTCTAGCCTGAAACTTACTTCAATAAAAGTAATGGAAATAATCAGTAAATAAATTTTTAAAAAATCAAATATTTACAAATCTCCAATATTCCTATAAACTTTAAGAATACTATTTATTAATAAACATTTTGTTCATTAATAAATTTAGGTCTTTCTTCTGGGATATCTGAGATTTATACAATCTTCCCAATAGAAAAATCAGAATCCTAGTCAATCAAATGTTTGGAAACATACATAGGCTTTACTAATTTATTATTTTCTGTATTTTAACCTGTTAATAAAATTTTGAAGTAAAAGTGATTTAACTTATGTAGCAGTTTGATTTATTTCAATTTAGTCAACTGAGAACTCATAATGTATAAATGTACATATGTGATTAATGTATTCATATATTACAAAAAAGTAATAGGTGAAGTTGTAGCTCAGTGGTAAAGCACTTGCCAAGCACATGTCAAGCACTGGGTTCTATCCTCTGCATCACACAAAAACAAATAATTAAAATGAAGGGTTTTTGTCCATCTACAACTAAAAAATAATAATAATAATATTTAAAATGTAATAGGTGAACCTTTGCTCTCAGGAATTCCACAGTCTCAAAACATGTGCAAGCACATTTATTTGTTCACATAATAAATCTTTTTGTGAGTTGCATGTTCACAATTTTTCTAAAAGAGAAGATGTGCAATAAGACAGGACATCAAAACCCTTAAATGCAGATGAAAATGAAAAAGTTTAGGAAATCAGAAACCATATTTGGAAGTGAACAATAGTCATCTTAATGTTGATTGAGCAAGATGAAGAGTAAAGATTTGCTCGCAAATACCTTGAATACCACAAGAAGAAGTTGTATCAATGCCATCAATTGGGAGAGAGAAAGGAGATTAAAATATGTATAAGATACATACCTAGTGGGTAAAACATAAACATTAAACAAAAACGAGAGGGAGGAGAGAAAGGGAGAGAGAAGGGAAAGCATATGGAAAAGGTAGGAGACCTTCAATGTTACACAATATTATAAGGGGTTGTGAGGGGAAAGGAGGAGGGAAAAAAGGGAGAGAATTAAACAACAGCATCCATAATAGAATGTTGTAGATTGATCCATTAATACCAGTTTAAAACTGAAATAATTGACACCGATCACTCAAGGTAATGGAAGCATCAAGATATAGGGAAATTTTTAATTCAATGATCCTTAATTTTCCCAGCATAAAATAATATATATGAACCTATATGTGCATATGTATAATGTATACATGAGAACTTATTTATTTTTTAAGTCTGCTTACAACACTATGAAGTATTCTGAAAAAAAAAATTACATCTCTAAGTTGAAGCTTTATAAACAGTGAACAGAATTTCAATGAAAAGAAAGCACTTCTTACCAGAGTAAGAATTAGCATTGCCCTACCTCAGTTTAGCAAACAAAATGACTTCCCATGACTGAAATAAATGGAGCTTGGGATATAGAAATCCAGAAAATCCAGATTTATATAATAATATAATAAATCGATCAGCTAAATACTACAATACTAATAGTAATGTGAATAATAATGCTATAAATTATATAAATAAGAGTAATGATCACCATCACAAGCCTCTGATAAACTGAAATATTAATACACAATAATAGCAGTTAATATGTATGCAATACTATTTGTGGCTTTTACAGTCAAAATTGATTTTTTAAAACTATAGGAAAATTTAAAGTTCACTTTTAAAATGAACAAAGTCCATTGAAAACTTTGTATTATTTAAAGTAAGATACCTAGTAAATGGACATAGGATCTAAAATTCATCTCTCCCCATTCCCCCCCCCCTTTTTTTTGGTTCCTTCCCAGTTACCTACACATGATCTGAAGTATACCCACTCCACTTTAGTGAGTAACATTTCAAAGAATCGTTAAGGTATAAAACTCCCCGGCTTTAAGGGTTTTGACTTTTCCGCTGACCTTTTCCAGCAGGTTGTACTGTACATGAATAGTTCCTTTGTAAAAGATCTCATAGTCAGCAATCAACCTCTGAGCAATGCTCTACTGTCAAGGACCTCCGTAGTGAGTGCCATGTCTCATGTTCAACTTTCATGTGATGCTCTGTTTCCCCAGGTTGAAATCTTCACTATGTTATCTTTTTTATAAATTTTGAAGTATTATTTTTATGTTACCAAGAGCTAGAGTCATTATACAATGTAGCAATTGCATTCACATATGTTTATGGGGAAAATGATATATCTACTACTTTTTTACCATATATATCTACAACATTTTTACAGGTAATTCAGGAGAATGTGGATCTAATGATAGAACTTGTTTGTTTTAAATTTGGGTCACTATAAACCAATTAGATAAGTAGAAATGTCAGTAATCTGGGGAAAAAAATCTTATATATTTATAATGGTTCATATAACAAATAGATTAGCTAAATAAAGCTAAGAAAATAATTATACCCTTTTTAAATTTGGGATAAAAAGGATTCTGTGAACTAAGGACAGTGAAAATTCATATCAATCCAAAGTGAATTTTTAGAATGGCATATTTTTAAAAGTATGGATAAGAGTTTAAAATGAAATGCAATAATCATTGAAGGCAGTCTTGGTTTTAGGGGTACATCATGACAACTAGTTCCAGATTATATTTTGAAATAATTACTGGACTTGGAACCTTGAAATTTCAATGGCTAAATGTAGTATATCTTGCTGCCAGTAAACATTTGACAAAGTTTCTCTTAATAGTCTCTTCTAAAAAAATGGAGAAATGTGAATTCATGATAATGCATAAGGTTGTTTTAATTAGTTAAGCAAGCATACTCAAATAGAACTAGTCACTGAAATTGCAGGCATCAATCTAAGGCTAAAAAATATGAATATATTTAATATATTCATATTTATTAGTGTTAAATAATACATCCAACACATTAGTACCTTACATAAAGGTGGTGGTACATGTTAAGGAGTATGTGAATAGCACAAATCTGGTACATTGGATTTTAAATTATGATTCATAAAATTTCTTCACGTTAGAATGGTGTATACAATTTAATAAAATATGCATACAAGAGAAAGAAGAGAATTTCCTATATTAAATTTCAAAATAATTAACTGGATAATTAGAGTTCAGGAAAAGAAATAGTTTAACAGTGTTTCCTTTGAAAATATTGCAGGTACCATGCTATAATTGACTCAGACTCAGTGTGAGCCATCAGCATAACATGGATGCCAAACAGGGGAGAAAAAAAAAGAATCTGAAGTCATTTGAGCTGCATTAACAGAAGGGTAATTGTCAGGATGGGAACGCCAGGGGCCCTTTGACAAAGGCCTCATCACATCAGTGCTTGAGTATGCTCAGAAGACATCATGTTTTAATTTAAAGTTGGCAATTTTCAAAATAAAAATCAGTAAGGGCACTGGTAATTTCCAAATGTATGCCAATTTGAACAATGGTACTTTTTTAGGAAAGATATTATTAAAAGCATCTTGATAAGGTATCTAAGTGACTCTCACACTATCTTAGTAAGAGATGAAAGAAATTTTGAATCTGCAGCACACATACAAACTTACTTCCAAACTGCCATACTTGTTTGCTGTTCAGAAATGTGGTAGCTCATTATCTTGTAGTTGGCTGTCCCTGGAAATATCTGAAAAGCCCAATAACATTCATAATACATATTTATATTTGTGTAGTGCTTTATACCAGAGTCAATATAATCCTGAAAACACATATTGCTTTTATATTTCTTAACATAGCCTGTAGAGTCAGGAAAGTTAAGCCTTTTCCCTGGGCTCACACCTATACAAAGTGGCTGGTCTGTAACTATAATCTATAAAGATGCCTGATGGCGCTGAGCTCTACTAGTCTGTCAGTTGGGTGGCAGCCCAAGAGAAAAACTGGGTCTCATGCTACCTTAAAACCACATAATGAAAGAGCCTTTTTAATGTTATTATAGGGTAAACAGTGAAATTGATTTAATTTTAGATTTTTTTGGATTAATCAAAAATATGGTCATTGCTTTATTATTGATCACATATAAACAGGTCTGGTTTCATGATATTTTCTACTGTGTGTTGGAAGCAAAAACAAAAAGTTTTCTTTTTACTAAAAGTTTTAAAAGATGGTCATGACATAGGGATTCAAATTGATTACTGTGCATAAAACAGCAAGAAAACAAACATTTTTTTTTTGGTTCAGAAAAATAATTGAAAATGTATATGATAATTACATATATATAATCTTTGATACCAGTAAGTGAAGGCCAAATATTTGCCTATGACAAAGCAATTAATTATGGCTTGCTCTAGACTTTTTTTTCATCAAAATATATTAGAACTTTATTTTCTTTAAGCCAAAGACCATTATATATTTGTCAAGCTCTTCAAGGTGTTTCTCACATGATTTCTTTGACTGGGCCTATCACAAATTATCATTGTTTTAATTATTTAAAAAAGATGAAGAGTTTTAGTTCGCCAGCATCATGAAAGAGAGAAAATCACAGGGCATTAAAGAGAAAATTAATCTACATGTGCCAACATATGCCATGTTAAATTGAGCAATTAACAACAGATTTTTGTGTTGAGAAGCTCTACTAGTGTTCCTGAAAACTTGAAAGTGGCTATCAAATATGCCTGTGTGTGGTTAGGAGAGACTTGAGCTTCTATAACTAGAGTCGGGTTGTCAAATGCCCATAGAATTCCTTATGGAGCAAAAGGTCATAATGTCAGTACTCTTTCAGTGTTCTTTAGTCTATAGTGTGTATGTGTGTGTTTCTTCTTTTAAACTAATTTCCAAGCTATATTTTTTTTCTGATTTAAATTTATTATAAGAATTTTGATGAATGGAGAATTGGTACTATATGGAATCTGCCCATATTAGTCTATAGTCTCTCGTGATTATTCAGTAAAAACACCTTCAACACTGCCTCAGCTGAAGCAGCCACAGAAGAACCGGATGCATTTATTGATTGGTTTATGTATTTATTTATTTTTGGTGTTAAGATTTTTGAGTTCTTTATATATTCTACAGATTAGTGCTGTATCTGATGAGCATGTGGTAAAAATTTGCTCCCATTCTGTAGACTCACTGATTGTTTCTTTAATTGAGAAGCTTTTCAGTTTGAATCCATCCCATTTATTGAAGTAAACCAATCACAAAAAAAACAAATGCTAAATGTTTTCTCTGATATAAGGATGCTGATTCATAATGGGAATAGGGGGCATGGGAGAAATAGACAAACTCTAGATAGGGCAAAGGGGAGGGAGGGGAAGGAAGGGGCCCTAGTGTTAGGAAAGGTAATGAAATGAGATGGAGATTATTACTCTAAGTTCGTGTATGCATACACGAATGGTGTGACTCTAACTTGTGTATAACCAGAGATATAAAAAATTGTGCTATATATGAATATGAATTGAAATGCATTCTGATGCCATATATAACATGTTAGAATAAATTTTTAAGAAATAAAATAAAAATTTAAAAAAATAAAATACCAGATGCAGACTTTAGATAAATCTCAAAGGCAGCAAAGCTGTTTCCTGAAACCTCATTAAGAACAAATGCTGGTGAGGTTAGCCAATCCCCAAAAAACAAATGCTGAATGTTTGATTTATGGAGGCTGACTCATAGTGGGGTAGGAAAGGGAAGCAAGGGAGGAATAGATGAATCCTAGATAGGGCAGAGGGTGGGAGGAAAAGGGAGGGGGCAGGGGATTAGCAAGCATGATGGAATGTGATAGACATCATTATCCAAAGTACACATATGAAGACATGAATTAGGTGTCAACATACTTTATATACAAACAGAGATATGAAAAATTTTGTATATATGTGTAATAAAAATTGTAATGCAAAAGAAACAAAGCACATGCATAAAGACATGAATTGGCATGAACGTACTTTATATACAAAGCTATGAAAAACTGTGCTCTATATGTGCAATGAGAATTGTAATGCAAAAAAAACAAATTACATCTAGTAAGAATATCATATGTTCTATGCATGTATAATCATATCAAAATGAATTCTACAGTCATGTATAACTAAAAAGAACCCATTAGAAAATACCATTAAAACAACAATAATAACAACAACAACAACCAAAAAACAAATGGCGATATATTTGCTGAATGTTGTGGGATTTATTTAAGTCCTGTGTTCCCACTAGATATGAAAAAAAATTATATTATTACTATTCCTCAAATATATGAAATATATTCTGTGATTGCTAACAATTTTATAGCTATTCTAATGAATTTGTGATAAAATAGTGAGAACTCTCCTCATCCCACTCTGCTATGTATTAAGTGTTGGTAACTCCCCAGTTCATATGTGGAAGTCCTAAAGTGATAACTTATTTGGAGGAAAAACCTTTAAGAGGCAGGAAGTTTTGATTAGGTCATGTGGAGAAGGTCCCCTAATGGGATTGTTATCCTATTAAAAAGAGGAAGAGACCTGACCTCTCTTTTAATATATGCACCAAAGAAAGGTCATGCAAGGAAATAACTAGGATGTGACTAATAATCTACCTCTGGCATATCTAGCTTTCTTGAATTTGCTCAGAATTTTCTCATGTTTATTCACATAATAATCTCTGATTATTCAATAAATACATCTTCAACACTGCCTCATCTGAAGCAGCCACAGAAGAAAGTTGCAAAAATGAGGACTGTTTTAATAATGAATCAACAACTACTTTTAGTATGGCTTTTTATCTGGGGCTAATGATCAGAACTTTTTTTCACTTTGTTTTGTATTACATCCTAATTTGTCCAACACTGTCTTTTTCATGCAGAAGTCCAAATGGTGATCTCATATTTTATTTTTGTAGTTCCAGAAGTTCTAAAGGGCACCTGTTTCTCTTGTTAGTAAGTACTCACATCCAACTTAGCTTATATGTTAAGTCTAATTATTCTTTTATTGAAAGATCATCTGTTTATTTTCATGAACAGAATGACACCATGATTTCTGGTTATTAAGAAATTAGGTCTTAAAATGGAGCAATCTATATTGTTCGAGTCTCAAAGAATATGTAAGCTAAAGTAAGAATCACCCATATATATTATTAGAATGACTTCAGATCTGTAAATCAGATGACACGCTTCATGAAAATGTAGACCCTAAACTTAAACTAAAATAAAATTTCTCATGTACATCACAATTATAAGTAGCCAAAGAGTTTTATATTTAAGACCAAAGAGGATTCCTAATAATGCATTTTTTCTTGGAAATGTGTATATTTTTCTTCAGTCTCCCAGTGCATTCTGGAGAGTAAAGAAGCAGACTGTTTCATTTCAGTAGGCAAGGATACAATAGCTCTCAGAGATATTCACTATTAACACTAATGACAGTGAAAGTATTTTAGAAAATTTTACAATAATTGCTATTTATATAATACAAAATTTAGCTTTTCAAATACCTTGTCATAGTACACATATAAAAAAATTTATGGAATAAAATAAATGAAAAAACAAATAAAAAATTAGTAACATCAAATATTTGTTCCCAGAATGTAGGCTACCTGTTCACCTCACAGATTATTTTTATTTTGCTGAGAAAAATACTTTTTAGTTTAAGTCTATTCAATTTGCTGATTCTTGGTTTTAATTCTTGTGCTATAGGCATCTTATTAACAAAGTAGGGGCCCAGCCCACATGATGAAGATTAAGGCCTACTTTTTCTTCTATTAGACGCAGAGTTTCTGGTTTAATTCCTAGATCCTTGATCCATTTTGAGTTAACTATTGTGCATAGTGATAGAGATTCAATTTCATTTTGTTGCATATGGATTTCCAGTTTTCCCAGCGCCGTTTGTTAAAGATACTATCTTTTCTTCAGTACATGCTTTTGGCACCTTTGTCTAATTTTACCCCCCACACATCAGATAGAGCTCTAATCTCTAGAGTATATAAGGAACTCAACAAGTTAAGCACCAAAAAAAAAACCAAATAATCCCATTAATAAATGGGCCAAGGACCTGAAGAGACACTTCTCAGAAGGGGATATATAATCTATCAACAAATATAGGAAAAAATGCTTATCATCTCTAGCAATCAGAGAAATGCAAATCAAAACTACTCTAAGATACCATCTCACCCCAGTAAAAATGGCAGCCATTATGAAGTCAAATATCAACAAGTGCTGATGAGGATGTGGGGAAAAAAGATACACTCATACACTGCTGGTTGGACTGAAAATTAGTGCAGCCAATTTGGAAAGCAGTATGGAGATTCCTTGGAAAGCTGGGAATTGAACCACCATTTGACCAGCTATTCCTCTTCTCCGACTATACCCAAAGGACCTAAAAACAGCATACTACAGGGACATAGCCACATCAATGTTTATAGCAGCACAATTCACAATAGCTAAACTGTGGAGCCAATCTAGATGTCCTTCAGTGGATGAATGGATAAAAAAAATGTGGCATTTATTCACAATGGAATATTACTCAGCACTAAAAAAGAATAAGATCATGGCATTCACAGGGAAATGAATGGCATTTGAGCAGATTATGCTAAGTGAAGTTAGCCAATCCCAAAAAAAACAAATGCTGAATGTTTTCTCTGATATAAGGGGGGGTGACTCAAAGTGGAATAGGGAGAGAGAGCATGGGAGGAAAATTACCTCTAGATAGGGAATAGGGGTGGGAGGGCAAGGAAGGGAGAAGGGGAATAGCTAGGATGGTGGAAGGAGAGGGTCATCATTATACAAAATGAATGTATGAAGATGTGAATTTGGTGTCAATATACCTTATATACAAATAGAGATATGAAAAATGGTGGTATAAAGGTGTATTAAGAATTATACGCAAAAAAATATAAGAAAGCTCATGTGTAATGGCATAATTTGGTGTGAACATACTTTATATACAGAGTTACAGATAATTATGAATTTAATGCACTCCAATATTGTCATGTATGTAAGAAATAAATAAAAAAAGAAAAAAAAGTAACACCAAATAAATGAAATTTATATGAAGGACATTTTGTATTTAGGAAATCCATTAGAGTGTGGAAAAGAATGTTTTCAAAAAATATCACTACCACATAGGCCTAAGTAATCTAGAATTGATAACTTGAAAAAGGCAGAGGCAAAGCGTATTTTTCTTAAATGTGATAATGACATGTACGTACGATACAAATTAATATAATTATATGTTTATGTGTGTGTGTGTGTGTGTGTGTGTGTGTGTGTGTGTATTCATTCATTCCAAGTCACTCAGATAATTTTTTAAAAGAGTATAAAATTTTCTGCAGAGGAAATGTAATTTAATTAATCACCTTATAAATGCTTAAGATATTTGAACAGGTATAGATTGATCTAAGTATTTAAATATACACATGTAGATATACATAAATGGAAACATAAGTAATATTATAATTATGATATGCATTAAATTTAAAAGAATTTCAACACATTATTGATAAAAATTTTTACATGTACATATATAATGTACTCTTATTCTTCCACTCTTTCTTTGATATGGAGAAGAGATGCTCAATAAGGTCTTGCTACTCATTTGTTCTCTATTCATTTGTGTTTCAAGGATTACTAAAGACTTGTGATGTGTGTTCAGTAACATGAGTTTAATTCTGTTTTAATTTTTCATAATTAAAAGAAGCTAAATCATGTTTTTTATAGTTACTTCTATTTAATCTTTGTGTTCTCTAGGTCTTCATTCCTTTAGGGTCATTGTCTTCAACAGCATCTTGGGGATTATTAGCTTCATCTCTCCTTTATCCTCAGTTGTTTTATTTTTATTTTTTCAAAACACAATAAAATAAAACCACTCAAATTATTTTTTTAAAACACAATAAAACAAAACCCAACCTTTATAAGCATGATTAGCATTTATTTCAGCACTCACTGTGCTTCAAGCATTGGGTCTGATTTACTTCAACCTGCCTAGCAACCCTAGGCAACGCACATAATATTACATCCTTTGAGGTACAGAGAACTGAGATAATGTTCACAACACTATCAGAACTGGGATTTGAATCCTGAATAGATGAACGATTTGTCTGCTTAGCCACTCAGTTTTATTGCCTCAAATGCAAAAATGAAGACAGTAATTTTTTTTCCTGTAATATATAAGTTTGCCATAAATGTAATGGCTTAAAAAATGAATATTTATTGTGTCACAAAGTCCATGGGTCAGGAATTTGGGCAAATTTGGCAGCTTCCTACTCAGGAATTACAAGATTGCATGGAGGGGGTCAAGGGGCTTTGTTCCCATCTGGAACTCTAGGTAATTTTCCAGGCCCACATTGTCGTCGATGGATTTCAGTTTGTTGTGGTTGTAGAGTTGAGGTCACAATTTTCTTGCTGAGTGTTAGCCAGGAGTTGCCCTCAACTCCTGGAGGGCCAATTAGTTCCAGTCCACCTGACCTTCTCAGACTATCTTACAAACCAGTAGCTTACTTCTTCACAGCCAGCTAGAGAATTTCTGTCTCTAGCTACTCTGCATGGAATCAGATGAAATTCCATTATTTTTGTCACCTTATGGTGGCTAGAAATGAGCATATGCACTCAAGGAGAGAGAGACAGGGAGAGTCTGACTAAACTACAACATACAATTTGACCTACCACACAGATCTCTCTTATGCTCTAAAACCTTGTACTTTCTTGCAACTTTTAGTCCAGCTTCATCATTACAGAAGAGGCTCTATTTGTTGAATTTTTTCAGCTTCTCTTGAGTGTTCCATCCTATGTTTAACCTTTGCTTTCAGTTGGGTAATATGTTTTGTTAATGTTGCTTTGTTTATAGCCTGGATTCTAATTTGCCATCTTCTAGCATTAATTTTTCTGATATTGTTTGATCATCCTGTGACATTTTTTTATAAGGTCAGTTTTATCTTTCTAAATTGAATGCTAATTCATTGAACCTACAATATACAGTATTATTTGAAAATTTTTCTTTCTTTACATTCTGTATTATCTTATCCTGGTTTATTTTCCTTCCTAGGACTTGTTCCCCTTCTTGTTTTTATATTTATTTTTAAGGAAATCAACGCTATGCCATTTAATATTATTGAGCTCAAGATTTCCTTGAAAGACTTTGTGACTTCTTATTGTTCCTATTTCCTTGGTAGATTCCAGTGCAAGAATTCCTAAAACTAAAACCCTAAATGAACATTTCACCCAACTCAGGCATTTTATGATATAAATGACTCTTCAGTGTGCTTCCATGTAATTTAGCCACTTATCTGGATATCATAAAAGTTCACTCAGCATATAGAAACACCACTTTAAAAATGTTGCAAATTGTTTTGGTATGTAAATATTCAATTTTATTTTCAGCACATGAAAATACATTAATCGTTAATGACTTGATGCATAACTGTCTGAAAATATATATTGATATCAAACATCAATGAAGTAATTTTTAATTAGCATAAGTTGAACAATTAAACAAATTGCTACATAATAACTTCATTGATATGATCCTTATATCTCACAGAAACACTACATTAAACCAAAAATCATGTATTTAATATAGCTGAACAAGCTAGCACACTCCTGTAATCCCACAGACTCAGGATGCTTAGGTCCCAAGTTCAAAGTCAGCCTCACCAAATTAGCAAGTCCTCAAGTAACTGACCCTGTCTCAAAATAAATAAATAAATAAATAAATAAATAAATAAATAAATAAATAAATAAATAAACAAACAAAATAAGAAGGGAAGGGTGGGGATGTAGTTAGTGATAGAGCGCCCCTACATTCAATGCTCAGTACCCCCCCCAACACACACAGAAAGTGCTAAATATAGCCGTTTGGCACTAATTTATAACTATCTATGAAGACTAGTAGAAGTAAAAAGCCAAATAACACATTTTTTTTTAACAAAAACATCAATTTACTAAGAGAGAATTAATTCCTTAGTCAAAAATACAAGTATCAAAAATACATTATAAGGCTGGAATTGTGACTCAGTGGCAGAGCACTTGCCTTGCACATATTGAGGCACTGGGTTCCATCCTCACCACATAAAAATAAATAAATAAAATAAAGGTATTGTGTCTATCTATAACTAAAAAAATATTTTAAAAAATACATAATATATATGAGTCTCTACAATAGAACCAAGATAATTTATTGAAAGATTTTCTAAGACTTTATATATTTTCTTCTTAAACCCAGCCTTTCCCTCCATTTCCAAATATGATAAACTAAGCCATTTTGACTAATATTCTTTGATAACATACCCACACCTTATTGTAGTACATAAATCTAGTCCCAGTAAATATACCATCAGCTAATATATTAAACCATTTTAATCTATTTATATTTACTACATAAACATGTTTCTGGAATCCATCAAATGCATACTTAATAGTATGACCCCTCAAATGCAGATCATAGCATAAGGTCATATTGCTTAAGTAAAGAAGACTTAGAAATTCAGAGTTTTTTTGTCATGTAGCCTAGGGAGAGGAAAAAGGTTCAAAGTATTTTAGCAGGGTATTATTCAGAATAGTAATACAGTAAAAGTTTATAGGCTTATAGAACTTTGGAGACAATGGAGTAATAAGAGGAAAAAGTAGAAATTTCTCTTCTTATATTGTATTAAATATCTCATGTCAACTGGAAAATATAGTTTCCTCTGGTTTCTTAGGACTACCCCTCTGTGATCTGCTAAAGGAGTAACTCACTTTGCATACATGATGCTTGACAATATGCAGAAGGTATCAGTCTATTTTATGGAAATTGACTCCAAGATGCAATAGCAGTTTTCAATAGAAAATACACTTTTACTCTACACACACACACACACACACACACACACACACACACATCACACAAATTTTATTTTCCAGTGAGTGCCCTTCCAAGGAACCCTCCCTTTTAATAAAAATAATAAGCTATTGACAGATCATGAAAAACATTACCATGTTAATGCATACCACTGTGATTATTCTCATAAGAAGAAATAACTTCTTTGTGTTTTTTTTGTTTTTCCCTGGTTGGTTTTGATATATTATATGTTGACCTTTCATCTCCCAGGAGTCCTGAATATGGGGAAAAAGTCATCTGACCTTGTATGACACCAATTAGCCATTTCTATTGTATTAAATATCTCATGTCAACTGGAAAATATAGTTTCCTCTGGTCTTTTGTGCCCTTTAAAAGAATTGTGTCTTTCTTAACAAAATGTGAAATAAGCAGTATGAAACAAAATGATCACTTAATAAAAGGACACCCCGTTGTGATTATTTTTCATTACTAATTAGAAATAACAAGATTTCAAGATTTGTTAATATCATTTACCTCAATTTTTTTTGTTGCTTTGTACATGTGAAAGTTATATTCACAATTGGGATTTTAGACAATGAATTCATAACTGGAGTAAGCAAAATGCAGCCCATATTACAATATCTTTTGAGTATTTTGAAGCATGAAACTTTGCCATTTTCATATGATCATTATCAGTGATGGAGCTAGATAGGTGACTTGATATACAGTATATTATTGCTGTCAAATTTAGACACAGAATTTGACAGGACATTACACGTACAATTTTTCACAACTGAAACAGAAATATTTTTGTCCTTCCATTCTTTGTTCTAAGACACTTTCGAGCATATATCTGATGTGATGTGTTGCAGATGCCCAGAATGTTAACAGAGTTATTCTTTGTAGTTTCATCAGAAGTAAAGCCAACTGGGAAATTAGACTCTTGCAGAAATAGACAAATCCTTGATTAAGAGCATGAATTTTGTTTTGCTTTGTTTCCAAATACTGACATTAGGAGAGAAAGAGGTTGAACACTTCTTTTTTTATTTCAAAAGGATACTGTGATGTTAACTACCTGCATATGCTCATTTCTTTTTACGATCAGACCAAGTATGAACTTCCCCCCTCATTAATCCAATTTATTTATCTTCATGAGCTCTATTGCTTGTGAGTACTACTGTTTTGGGATCCATCAGTTACTTAAGTGAAAGGATTCAATCAGTATGGTGAACAAAGCTCTACCTTCTAAAGTACAAATATCTGATACTATAATTCTAGATCTTCTAGTTTGCTTTTGTAGTTAACAAGATACAAATAATAAAGTTGACTATTTTTCAATATATTTTATATTAATGTTTCATGAAATAAACACAGAAGAACTTTCATCATTTATATATCTAAGTATTATCTGATTAGAAATTTATTTCACTCTAAAATATATTTCTAGCTTTCTTTTTTGTTGCTGCATGTTTTGACTTATTTACTATATAACATAAAATGAATACAGGTTCGAGTTCAATCACTTGAAGTCTATTTTTTTGCCATGATTTATATTAAACATCAGTTGTATATAAAAAATAACAAAAAATGAACAGCGTTTTTTTTTTTTTTTTGGATTTTGTTAAATGCTAAGTGATATCGTTTGGCCCTCATCAGGGATGTCTACCATTCAGCAGTATAATACCACAATTTTCTTGTGTGTCACTTTCTGCTGCTAAAGCATGTGCCCTGGTTTTCACTGACATTGAATTATTACATACAGCTATAAATATTGAGTATTTTTTTTTATTTTATGAGTGTCATTTTACAGGTAGAAGGTATATTAAGCCAGCCTCCCATATGGATAATGGTCTTCCCACCATGCTTTATTAAGTTAGCACACTTGGGTTTATGCTGGTTAATGTAAACTGACCCCTCATCTTCTTATAAACTATTACATTTCATTACAAATTATAGAGATTGGAACCTCATTTTCAGTTTTGGAATTAAAGAAACATTGTATTTTATTACTAAGGAACATATCAGTGGAAAAAAAAACATTATGATGATTTTGATTGGTTGTAAATTCTTATATTTATTTTTGAAGTTTTGTTAAATTGAAAATAATGATAAATATAAATATATTTTCTGCTTTTTCAAGTTAACTTTTAAGATCAACTACTAAAATATATTTTATGAAAAAATTCTATTTATTTATTCAATATGAAGTTTAAAGTGTTCTCATGTACTCTCTTTTTTTTAATTAGTATATAGTTGGAGGTAGACTCATTGAATATAAACTATTTCCTTTGTAACTTTGTAACTTTTCAAAAACAGGATGTATACAATCCCATAGGAAAATGTCCAACTTAAAAAAAAGAATATACTGTCATCCCATAAATAAAGAATTATAAAGCAAGTTTATATTTTTTGTATATGACTGTATAAAACGAGGTGACTTTTTTCCTAATGAATGAAAAATAGTCATAATTTGAAGAAATCTATATATGGTTAATTTTAAGTTTTATTTCTTTTTTTAGTTAGTAAGACTCATTTTGACATAATTAAAAAACCATGGAATATAAGTTGCTCAAATTCAATCCCCAGTGTTTCGACTGTCCTTTACTCCCTACCCCTGTTCCATTTCCATTTCTACTGATTTATCTGATATTTAGTTTTAGACTTTTTTTCTTGTGGGGGGGGATAGTATCTTGTGGATATACATGATGGTAAGGTTCACCATGGTATATTCATAAATGTACATAAGAAAGTACATAGGATTCATTCCTCTGTTCTTTCCTTATATCCAGGTCTTTCTTGTATTTTGATGGAAACCCCCACCCCACTTTTCTCTTTTTCTCACCGTCTTTCTATTTTTTCCCCCTACTTATTTTAAACCAGGCACCACATATGAAGAAAAAAAAAATCTGTCCCTGACTTTCTGACTCTGGCATATTTCCCTGTTAGATCTCTATTTCCATCTATGTACCAGCAAATTCCATAATTTCATTCTTTTTTATGGCTAAATAAAATATTATTTAGCCATATTTTTTTGTGTATACATACCACATTTCCTTTATCCATTCATCTGTTATGGGCACCTTGCTTTGTTCCATAGATTAACTATTGTGAATTGTCACTATGAACATTGATGTGGCGGAGTCACTATTGTATGATAATTTTAGATCTTTGGATAAATATAAAGGAGTGAGATAGGTGGCTTATATGGTGGTTTCATTCCTCACTTTTAGAGAAAACTCCACACTGCTTTTCAAGAATGGTTGCACTAATTTGCAGTCTCACAAACAATGTATATGTGCCTTTTTTTGTGGTTTTTCCCCAAAACCACAACAACATTTATTATTATCTGTATTCTGATAACTGCCATTCTGACTGAAATGAGATGTTAGTGTAGTTTGATTTGCATTTCCCTGATTGCTAGAGATGTTCAACATGTTTTCATATATTTCTTGGACAATGGAATTTCTTCTATTGAGAAGTGTCTGTTTAGTTCCTATGCCAATTTTTTAATTGGTTTAATTGTTTTTAGTTTTGTTTTCAGCTTCAAGTTTTACTGAGTTTTTTATATACTCAGTATATTAATGCCATATATGAGGAGAAGGTGGCAAAGATCTATTCTGTAGGCTTTCTCATTATTTCTTATTTTCTTTGCTGAGCAGTAGTTTTCGTTTGTTTATTTAGTGTTTTTTTTTTTTTAATTTGCTATGATCTCAATTACAGATTTCTGGTTTTATTTCTTGTACTTTAGGAGTCATGTTAAAGTAGTTGGTCCCTTTGCCAACACATCAGAGTCTTGGGCCAACATTTTCTTCTAGCAATTGCAGTTTCAGATTTAATTCTTAGGTCTTTGATACACTTTGAGTTGACTTTTGAGCACTGTAAGAGATAGGGGTCTAGTTTCATTCTTGTATACACAGATTTCCAATTTTCCCCGCACTGTTTGTTAAAAAAGATATCTTTTATTTAATGAGTGTTTTTGACACTTTTGTCTAGTATCAGATAATTGTATTTATTTGATTTATCCCTATGTGTTCTAATCTATTCCATTGGTCTTTGTGTCTGTTTTGGTTCCAGTGACATGCTGTTTTTGTTGCTATAGCTCTATAGTATATTTTGAGGTCTTGTATTTTGATGCTTCTATCATCACTCTTTTTACTCAGGATTTCATTGGCTATTCTAAGTATCTTCTTTTTCAGTTTTTCTAGTTCCATGAAGAATGTTATTGGTAATTTGATGGGGATTGCATTGAATCACTATAGATAGTGCTTTTGGTAATACAGCCATTTTTAATAACATGGGAAGTTTTTCCATCTTCTGAGGGCTTCTTCAATTTCTTTCTCCAGTGTTATATGATTTCCACTTTAGAAGTATTTGGCATCTTTTGTTAGATTGATTCCCAAGTATTTTATATTTTTGAGGTTATTGTGAATGGAATAGTTTTCCTAATTTTTTCCTCCTCCTCCTCCTCCTCCTCCTCCTCCTCCTCCTGCTCCTCCTCCTCCTACTTCTTCTTCTTCTTTTTAAGCAAGTTTACTACTGGAGCATAGAAAAGTAATTAATTATGTGTGTTGATCTTGTATTCTGCTACTTCACTAAGATTGTTTATCTGCTCTAGATGTTTTCTGATGGAGTTTTTGGGGTCTTCTAAATATAGAATCATATCATCAGCAAATAGAGATAATTTGAGCTCTTATTTTTCTATTTATATTCCTTTGATTTCCTTCTCTTGCCTAATTGCTCTGGCTAGAGTTTCAGGAACTATGTTGAATAGGAGTGGTGACAGTGGGCATCATTATCTTGTTCCTCATTTTAGAGGAAAGTTTTCAGTTTTTTTTTTTTTCCCATTCAGTATGATATCAACTTTGGGTTTGTCATATATATCCTTTATGATGATGAGGTAAAATCCTTCTATCCCTATTTTATCCAGTGTTTTAAACATTAATGGGTGCTATATGTTCTCAAATGCTTTTTATTCATCTACTGAGATAATGATGCAACTACATGAATAAGATAAAATGATGGAATTAAATAGAAATTACTTCCTTTCTTTTATTATTTTTCCTTTTTAAGTGATACTGGTGATTGAACACAAGAGTGCTCTACCAATAAGCTACAACCCCAGGCCTTGTTATTTGTTGGAACTGGGTCTTGATATGTTGCTGAGGCTGACCTTGAATTTCCAGACCACCTGCCTCTACCTCCAGCGTCCCTGGGATTATAGAAATGCATCACCACCCCTGACCTGACTTCATATTTATTATTTACTTTTTAATTAAATTTGCATCATTAATTCTTTTTTGGGAAGGTAAATAGGGATTTAACTCAGAGGCACTCAACCACTGAGCAACATCCCAGCCCTATTTTGTATTTTATTTAGAGACAGGGTGTCACTGAGTTGCTTAGTACTTCATTATTGCTGAGGTTGGCTTTGAACTTTCCATTCTCCTGCCTCTGGCTCCAGAGCTGGTGGGATTACAGGAATATACTACCATGCCTGGCCCTGCATCATGAATTCTTCATGAAACATAGTTTAAGTAAAATTTCTTCATTAGAATGTCATCTTTGCAGGTATGTTTCTTACAGACTATCTACTAATCATTGTGAATTTGGGGAATTATACTGAAGAAATTTTATATTTATGAAAAACTTATCAACAGAAACATTTAATCTGACTATTGAATGAAATGTTCCAATAGCACATTTTAATTGAATTAAGTTATTAGACCATTTTTGCATTTATTATTTTGATGTTTCTCATAAGTCTTTGGCGTAAGTAAATTATTATTCAAGTTTATAGATGTAGAAATAAGATATTCAAGATGATGAGTAATTAGGCCACACTGAATGCAGGGCTTTGGTATATATACTGTAAACTGTGATGATAACATATTCTATTTTCCTCTCTCCTGTAATTTAATTCAGAGCAACACAAAATCAACAGTATGTGAACGTTTGATCTTTTATTTATTGATGCAACTCCATATCTCCTTATTTTAATGTTGTTTTATAATTTATTCATTTCCTACCACCTGTGGGCCTTGTACATACAGACCACCAACCATCAGGAAATATGTTGCTTCTTTCTTCAATCAGTAGACTTCTTCAGTGTGACCAGACATGCCATTGTTTTCCATGTTTGATATTAAGCAACTCAAACACAAAATGTATTGGTTTTATTTGGATGTCTGACACTAGATGAGTATTTCATAGTCATAGAGATGATAACTACTCTATTTTTTCTACAACTTATATGTGTCTGTGTGTGTGTGAATATATATATATATACACACATATATGTATGTATGTGTGTGTGTGTGTGTGTGTATATATATATATATATATATATATATATATATATATATATATATATATATATATATAAACTTTCAACAGCATGGCCTAGGGGTAACAGTTTTTCACATTTTGAATGGTTCGACAATATATTTATAGGAGTAACAAGAAAAAATATGAATGTTTTGTTATATAAACTAAATGAGAATGAGAAATGAATTTAGTTTTATATTTGTATTTTTAAGAAACAAGAAACATGGAACATATTTATGAATCATTCACATATCCTGATTGTAAGATATTTTCAAATTTGAGGATGAATTCTCCAACAACTAAGTTGAGCTTTCTGATAATTCATCACACCATTGCTGATGAATTACAAATATGACTGTATTGCAGCAAGCAATTGTCTCTTGCCTAAAAATGATTACTCCTATTACCTACAAAGTCACTCTACAATTTTAAATGAGAACTGGAGAACAAATATACAGATTGGTTGCCCTATTATGGTGATTTATAAGAATTTAATTATAAATCATATTTTAATTAAGTTACTCTGTTCAACCAAGTATAACTTATGAAATTTCATGTGTTAAGTATTAATCCAGGCTATAATTGAGTTTGTAGTTTATAAGGGCTCATTGCCCTAGAATGCAGTGGATGACATCAAAAGAGATAGCTCACTAACCTGCCCACTGAAAGAACCTAATAAACACATCCTGGATCATCTATAAATAAAAGTCTGTGTCTGCAGTTTCTTCACTTCTCTTAAAAGTAAAACAGAGGCAAAACCAAAATAAATCAGATTTCAACTTATTTATAAAGACAAATTCAAAGTTAAAATGTACATAGACTTAATAACTGATTTTTCAACTTGTATGTGTATATTTCAGTACAGTTATTATCATTATCATCGATTTATATTTACTGAGGTCCCACTGAGTATTTAGTATTGAAACTGACTGAGCAAAGAAAAAAATAATGAGGTAAAATATTTCTAGAGTCCTAACCTTCACAAAGAGTGTTTTTTTTTCATGCATTCATAAATAATATTAAATCAAAGCAATTTACCAAGTTAAAAAAAAGTGAAAATGCCTTTGTGAAAGTCAATATTTCTTTGAGAAAGATGATTTTTATACTGCTTCTGATATTTTTCTCCATTAATGCTTGGTCTTAGTTCCCAGAGTGGGGTACTAAACTGATGCCTCTTGAGATCTTTTGAAGGCATACAGTTATGCTTCTTTTTTTCTTTTCACCAAACCTAAATGGCCTTTTTACTTTTCACTGTCTGCTATGGTTTTTAAGTGCTTTTTAAGGCTTACTGACTCTTATTCTAAACAGGAAGCTTCAGTGAATACCGAATGTGTGGTTACAGTCAGGAAAGTCACACTCATTAAAATGATATTCTGAGGTTGCCCATTTATTTCTATTTATGAAATGCATATTGAATTTTCTTATTGTGTAAAAGTCAAAGACTGATTGTTCTGTCAGTACTGGAGTCACAGCTTTTGATGTGAAATTTTGCTCTCATCACTTTGTCTTGCCTAATCATCATAATAAAGAAATTATAATTCTGGTCTTAACCAAGAGTTCCTTTAAAGATAGTTTGCTGCTTGCTATTCTTTAGCTAGAGGGGTATGTGAACAAAAGGTCTGCACTGAGCTACTGCAAAATAAATAAATAAGAGCAGAATTTTTTATTTGTGAACCTATAGATCAACAAAATGACAATGAACTGTAAAATTGCGAAGAATACAGTCCTTTAAATGTTGAACTTATTTTTTCTGAAAGACAGTAATATACTTCATGCCCCTGACTAGTTTTGTGTCCTTTTAATTAAAATTAAAGTTTCATAAAATTAGGATTATTTTAATATTCACCATTAGGCAAAACATGCTAGTTTATTTTTAATTTTGCGCTAGTTATTGTGAGGTGTGATGCAAGTATTTACAACAATTGCCTAGTCCTCTTTATAGTTAGTGTGATACATCGTATCATTATTCAAAATATATTCTGTCCATCCATTTTAAGAATTACTGACCAGGACTTAGTTTTGGCTCCCATTCTGCCAGCTTGGAACCCAGTGTATAGTTGAGGGCTGCTGATTTGCACATGGTTTGAGTGTGTTTCCCAAGAGTTCCTGTGTGGAAATTCCATTCCCACTGTGAGATTTTAAAAGGGTGGGAACCTGACCAAGGGGTTTAGAAGTGAGGGCTTTAGAGCTGATTGGATCAAGAGGGTCATTAATGTAGAGTGAGTGAATACTGATGACTTCATAAGAAAAGAAGTGGGGAGGGGACCAGAAAAGTATTCCCTGCTACCAGCCCAATGATGACCCATGCTGCCTGATGACTCTGACAACAGGAAGACCGTTAGCACCAGATATTCTCCCTCATCATTACACCAGAACTAGGAGCTAGAATTAACCTCTTTTCTTTGAAATGTTACTGCACTTCAGGCAGTTAGTTTGATTAATAAAAAACAGACTAAGTTTTGACCATTGACTGGTGGTAAATAAATCATTTTGGGTAAACAGATTGTTAGGGTCATTAGTCACCACTGTTCAATTTAGCCAGAGCTAAATAATACTGGAAAAAAAATTGAAGATCCTATATAATTTTTTTATTCTTATGTTTCTTTGGTATAGAGTTAAATAATAAATGCATGTATACTCAGTAAATGCCATGAATTTAATTCCTAGGGTTTTGCTTTAACTTGTCTATTTGAATGCCACATAGGTATGCTCTGTTTTAAAATATATGTGATAATTTTCCTCTATAAATAGCAAGTAAGGACCTTTACTCTATGAAATTCTCTATTGAATTCTTAAATAGAAAAGTCACTCAATTTCTAAAATGATTGATGTGTGTGTGTGTGTGTGTGTGTGTATATATTATGTATAAGTATATATATTTTATATGACATTGAATAAATATATAGATATAGGTATAATCTATTGAATATACTAGAATATGCTTTTGCAATTTTTCTCATCCAGGGTAATTAAATAAATTCATGCTAATTGGAAACATCTTTTAATTGTTTTTATAATATGTACTAATTTTAAATTATTCCCTATGTGAAACCTATCACCTATAATCAATTTTGCTTTTATCAATTTATATTGTCTAGTTTCTTTTCAGGTACTGGCTGATTCTGTTTGATGTACATGTTTCTCATTTTTTCATTTTAACCCTTTTTTGGTTAAAATAAGGGCAGACCCAAGTGGGTTTAATTCCTGAAGAGCTTATTTAGTTGAGGTCTGTAGCCTCGAGAATTTGGACTCAAAAAAATCTCCCTATTGCTCAATAGATAAAAGTATCAGGAAGTCTCAATCTCTCCTTCTCCTCTATTACCTCCCCATGTCCTCTTTCCTTCTCTTTTTTCCTCCTCCCTCCAGCCCTGTAACTACCCCTGCTTCTCTCAGAAACTCTCACATTAACCAAATGAAGAAAGTGATGGTTTATTAAGTTGGTTAATATCCAGTAATTGCAATTGTAAAAGAAAAATAAACTGAAAAATTAAAAAACATAGTTTGTGAAACTGATTCCCATTTGTGTAATTAAGGTCATTATTTTGTTTCCTTATTCCTATTTATCATTGTAATGTTGGTTATAACAGTGCCTGGCAACAGGCCTCTGTGAAATCAACTATATTCCATAAACCAACTTTATCATTCGCTGCAGGAAAAAACCTAAATTTCTGTATTATATTGCTACTATCTATGTAAAGTAAGCTGCCTTTATCCCTCCTTTTCCCACATAGGACATTAATCTTAAAGTATTTGAGAAGCCCTGTTGTTCCATTCCTGAGAAAAAAATAAGATCGGTTGACACCCTGCTTTCCAGTGAACCCTTAGCTTCACTGTACTTTACCGATCTTTTCTGTTTCTAGAGTATCACTGATGATTCTAATTCTATTCTAATTCATATAATTAGAGCACACATCTATTTTACATTTCCTTTATTTAACTCAGTCTTGAATTAGCATCTCTAACATAGTTTCTGATTTGCTTTAAATCTAAAATTCTAAGTAGTTCTGATGATTCTGCATCATTGCTACATAACACAGATTGAGTATAAGAAAAATTTCATTTTCCATTGAAAACTGAGATTGTGTGGAATCATTTTACACAATATATTCATAAGTAATATACTGAAGTATATTAAGTACATAAGTAACATACTTTCAAGGCTTTTTAAAATTATTTTTTCCAAAACAAAATACACACATACAGTGTATAAAATCATTATTGCCCTACTAGATATGTACTTTGAATTATTGGTTCACACAATGTTTCAATAATTAAAATAGTCTCATCTATTGAGAAATATGCTTGCACATATAAATATACAAACACATGTTTGTACAGACAGGGCAGACTAAGGATTCCTTCCAAAATGTAGTTTCCAAGGTCAGCACTGAGAGGCCCCAGGAAGAAATATACCCTCAGCAAAGATCAGCTCTGGAGGAGCTACTGATGTTCTGAGAACTAGGAGGGCATTGGCTTTAGATAAAACATGACACCTGTCACTTGGATTGCCTCAATCCAGGTACATTAAACTTTTATGAGCATTCTTTGGGGAACAAAATTATTACACTTTTGAGGCCATGCAATCTTCAACTGGAACTTTGATGAATGATACTCATATAGGTGTAAGGAAGCTTCCCTACACATTTCACATGGAGATAATGAATTTTGATTCCAAGCTGACAGTTTGATTGCAGGGGTGCACATATGATACTCAGTGGTAGGTAAGCAAAGGCAGTTTGCTAATCATTGTAAGAGGCAGAGTTAGGAGTTGGTGATATCAGAGGCTGCTCAAAAAAGGCAAATTGACCAAGTTTATTAGTGCTCTGTGATATCTCTGCAGACTCTGAAACAGCAGCAACAAAGCTGTAGCTAGTAACAAGAATTCATTTGTTCCCACTGGTTAATGAATCTCAGACACATGAGGATCACTTTCTAAAGTGATTTGATTTGACACTCCACTTGGCACATAGGAATTACTCCACTGATTGTTTCCAAAATGAAAGCAATTTCAGTTCTTTAATTTCCTCAAAGACACTGAAACCATTCTTTCCTATTAAGTGTTCCAAACTTTGTAAATTAAGATGGAAGAAATAAGAACTTGGAAAGGCAGGATTGGAAAATGCAACCTTCTCCTTAGTTGCCTGAATGATTATTGGACTTATTATTCTAAACACTGTGGTTTAGTTGTAGGAGAAACACATTGATTAAAAGTGAGTTTTTCTGTATGTCAAAACAACAATACTGGTTAACAGTTGCTGTTATTACTCCCTGTGATTTGCTTAGAAACAAAAAATAAGTGTATGCCACATTATTTCTAAACAGATTATTATTTTATTAATTTTTGTTTTAAATTGTATGATAAGTGTTTCATTGGCCCAAATAAAGAGTACCATTGCTCACGTACTTATGCTTTGAGTACTTTCTGCAGCTACAAAGTAGATATTTTATTATGTAAAAATAATCTCTCATCATATAACTTTTTAGTATTCATTTTGTAGTTATACTTGGACATAATACTTTTATTTTATTTATTTATTTTTATGTGGGGCTGAAGATGGAACCCAGGGCCTCACATGTGCTACACAAGCACTATACCTCTGAGCCACAACACTAGTCTTGATCATATAGCTTTTTAAAAGTTAAAACAACTAAAATTATAGACCATATGCAACTAAATTGCAGGATTTTACAAACTGCAGTTTACTAAAAAACTGAAACTGTATAAAATTCTATCATTTTGTCTTTCTAGTGTTTATGACCATATTATAATTTCTTTAAATATTTTTGTGTGTATATAGTTATGTATATATATATATATATATAGATAAATATATATATGTACATGTGTGTATATAAAAGTATGCATACATAAATATATACAAAATATATTTATAGATAAATTTTACAGTTAGAAGTTGCAAGTATCATTTGTGATATAATATTTTAGGCTTTCTTTTAACAGTTAATATTCTTAGTGATATAGACCAATAAAGACTTTTAAAATGCCAGATTACTTTTCTAGTAGTTTAGCACTAGGTTTTTTGCCATTCTGACACATAGAATGTTTCAGTACTAGTACATTCAAATGAAAAAAAGTAAGACCAAATATTACTCAAAATAAAAAAAGTAATAAATTATGAAACCATTGTTATATTCAGCTTTCTACCTCTGTGTCAAAACACCTGGGACAATCAATTTGTAAGTGTGGAAGACTCATTCTGGCTCACAGTTTCAGAGGTCTCAGCCCACAGCCGCTTGGATCCATTACCCTGGGCCTGTGCTGAGGCAGAAAATCATGGTGAGTGTTTGTGTATTTCATGGTTACTGGGAAGCAAAGGAAGAGAGAGAAAGGAGATGGAGTCCCAATATACTCTTCAAAGGCATACCCCTAATGTCCTCCTTCATCCAAATAGGTTCCACATCCTAAAGGTTATACCATTTCACAATAGTGTTCAAGCCTTCAACATTATTGAACGTTTTAGGGACATTTAAAATCCAAAGCATTTTATCTACCCATAGTTCAATCATATTGTTTATATATATATTTTTCTTCTTGTAATGATTTATATGTCATATTAGTAAATGAACTAAATATAGGATTTTCAATATTTTTGCAGCAGTACATTTCACATCCATTTTAATCTAAATTTGTTTTAATTGATAAATTAAAAAATTAAAATCGAGCATAATTATGTATTTATCAAAATAGTAATGTTTGATACCTGCATACTAAAACCAGATTAAATGCATCTATCTTCTCAAACACTTATCCTTTGTGGTGAAAACTTTCAAAATTCCCTCTTCTATCCTTTGGAAGGGTACCATGCATTATTGTTATGTATCATCATTATATTATACATTAATAAGCCAAATGTTTTACTCCTAATTTTAACTTAGTACCTATTATACGTGGGATCTGAATTGTCCTCCAAGACCCATGTGTTGAAGGTTGATCCCCAGCCTGTGGTGACATAAGGAGATGGTACTCTTTAGTAGGTGTGACTCAGTAGAAGGATTTTGGATAAATGGGAATATGCTGTATTAGAAGATAATGTGGCCTTAGCCTCTCCCATCCTGACTACCATAGGTGAACTAACCTCTTCCCACTATGATATATTCTGCCACTACAAGCTTAGAGCAACAGGCCCAAGACTTAAACTCTGAAATGATAAACCAAGATAAACCTTTCCTTTTTAAAAGTTGATTATCTCAGAAATTTTATCACACTGATGGAAAGCTAACATAGTATCTATAGATCAACCTCTTCCTATTTCTCCTTCCATACTATTGTCCCAGCTTTTGGTAATAGTGATTCTTTCCTCAACCTGTATGAGATCAACTTTTCAAAAATTCAAAATATTTTGGAGATCATGGAGTATTAGTCTTCCATGCCATTATTTTACTTAATGGAATGATTTTCATTTCCATCCATATTGTCTTGAATGACAGAATTTCTTTCTTTCAGGGATGCACTATATTCCATTGGATATATTTGCCACATTTTCTTTATCCACCAAACAAATGATGAACACTCCCATTTTTTGGCTGTTGTGATAGTGCTACAGTGAATATGGCAATAAGAGGTCTTTTTGACATGATGATTTTGTTTCTTTTGGATATGTACGCAGTAGTAGGATTTGTACATCATTTAGTAATTATATTTTTAAATTTTTGAAGAATATCCATAGTGCTTTTCACGATGGCTGTATTAATTTACACTCCTATCAACAGCTTGTAAGCATTCCCTTTTCTCCATGCCCTTACTAGTATTGTTATGTTTAGAAATTATGAAAACATAATAGCCATTGTCGCTGGGACAAGGTGATATCTCATATAATTTTGATTTGTATTTCCCTGATTAATGATGTTGGGCAGTTTTACATACTGAGTATTTCTGTTTTCTTTTAAAAAGCATAATTTAGTTTCCCCTCCTTAAATGTGTTAATTTGTTTATTTGTTGGCCATTAAGAGTTTTCTGAGTTCCTTTTTATTTTAGATATTGCTTCTTGTCAGTTATATAGATCATAAATATTTTCTCTTACCTTGAACACTGTCACTTCACTCTGGTGATTGTTTCCCTTTCTGTGTAGAATTTTTTTTTAGCTTGATATAATCCTATATGTCTCTTTTTGCTATTTTTCTCCTGTATATAACTTCTTTCTTCTCTTTTTAATATTTTTAAATGATTAAATAGTACTAGGGTTAGGACCATAGGGAATTATAGAAACAGATATAATTTTGGACTCTCAAAAATATGAAGTACATCTTTAAACCAGTTGCTCAATTCAAAAGCAACTAAAGAAAATCAGTCACATAATGAACTGTGTTGGTATCAAGGCCTTAAATAATCCTTTAATTTAGCAGTAAAACCCTCTAGATGTTTAGAAAAACCATCCTCTCTCTTAAGCAGACAAAATTAAATAATATTGCCATTCAATGAAACTAAAATATTTCCTTAGAGCAAGTGATCTTAATTAAATTAATTTAAAATATTCTCATAAAATTTTAATGCAAAAAAGACAAATGAATCATTTTGCAAATTTTCTGTTTTTAACAGATTATTGTGTGTCTTTCCATATCTGAACCTTTTATCCATAATTCTATGGGATATGTAAAAACAATATAAACCAGATTTTTTGTAACATTCTCTTAACATATTTACTATTTCATTGGTATTTATTGAAAATAGTATAATAGTGTTGGCATCCTCCATTCATGCAATTCATTTCAGGGTGAGGCCATTGTGGTGTGGAGCCCAATTCTTTAGGAACAAGGTCTAGAGGAAGCACATTGTCTCTTGTCAGGAATTTGTCCCATTTTCACTCCAGGTTAGAAGAGAGGTTAAAACTGCTATCTTAGCTGAATGCTTCCGAGACTAGTTTACCCCTAATTTTATATGGTAAGAATGTAATTAGCAATCTTCCATAAAATTTGAAAAAAAAGAATTCTAAGTTTTATTTCAAAACTTTACAAATGATGTTTTCAAAAGGAATTTGATGAGGTAGCCACCAGTTCCTTAAACACAAAAACTAAAAGCCATCCTTTATAACTATCCCACATCCTTTCCCACTTCTCTTCTATCTCCCAACATTCCCGTAAAATGTATTCCAATTTTTTTTTCTCAAAATACCCCAAATTATTGTGCCAAACTTTCTTCCAAGCTCCAAACATTTAATTATTTATTTAATCACAATAGAATTCATAGTCTACATTTCTAATTACTTACTTTCACTAGTAACCCCCTTTTTTTCTATTTCTTTTTTTTGTATACCTTTATTTATTTATTTACTTTATGTGGTGCTTGGTATCAAACCCAGTGCCTCATGCTGCTAGGCAAGCTCTATACCACTGAGTACTGTAAAACCTCACAGCCCTGTAAACCCTTTCTAAACCTTTCTAATTAGTATCACTCATTTTACAATTTCTTTGTAAACAAAAGTAGGGCTCTCAATTCTTCCATATTATTTCATTATTTTTATTATTACTTTTACATATGAAATAAAATTCAGGCAAAATATAATATTTTTTAAACTGATTATACCCAAATTTATATCCATTTTTAGCTTCATATTTGCACCAAATATCTATTAACATTTCAAGTTTGCCATGTAATATATGTCTCAAACTCAGTGTGTCCAAAATTGAATGAAATGGTACGAAGAAGGAACCTTTCATCCCTTGAATAGATTATGACTATAATATTCTGAATATCTTCCACCTGTGATTAATTTCTGCCCTATCATATGTACTTAGGGTGACCACAATGATAATTTAAATTATATTAAAATAATATTTACATATTATGTTAAATAACTGTGGTCTAGCTATGGCTGAGAGTTCACAAAAACAGCACTTTTAGGGTGAAGAACATGGAAAATTCCCAGGCAAACCAAGATGAAATGAATACAACCTTACTCCTCTGCTCATAAAGGATCCAGAGGGCACTCATCCAACTAGTCATAGTCAGAATTCCTCTAAAGTTCTAGACCTCCATTTCTGACTTTAATTTCTTTCTCTTCATTTGGCCTTAGACAATTAATTTTGATCATTCCACCTTCTCTCTTCATATAGGTTAGCTTCACAACAGATTGCCTCGATAGGAAGGTTTAATACCCAACCTGAGGTCCCTGTAACAAGCCCTTCAAGAGTACCTGAGCACTACTTTGCAACCAAAGTTCCTCTTGATCGTTTGTCCAGGGGACATTTGGCAAGGCCTGGAAGCTCTGGTTTTCACAACCCTGAAAGTGGATGCTCCTGGCATGTGATGGGTAGAAGCCTGACATATTGATAACATGCACAGTGTAGCTCCCCAAACCAGATTGACATCCAGATCCATATAACAGAAGTCATGATGAACCTTGTCCTAAGAGGTAAACTGCACAAATAAAGAATATTTTGTTGTAATTTTTCTTTATGAAACCCATTCACTTACCTTATATTTTTTAAATGGAGTATCTTCTTTTTGTAATTTTTTATTGCTGTAGAATTGTACGTAATAGTGGGATTCATTATGTCTTATTCATAATATGTTACATGCATAATATGTGTATAATATTCTGTCATATTATGCACATAACATAATCTAATCAATCTCATTCTTTAGGACTTTTCCTTTCCCTCCCTCTGATCCACTTGCTCAATTTTACTGATTTCCCTTCTATCATCATCATCATCATCATCATCATCATCATCATCATCATTATTATTTCAATTATTGCATTACATGTATATATGTATATCTATCTGTCTACCTACCTACCTATCAATATATGATTCACTATGGTATGTTCTTACATGGATATCACATAAATTGGTAGATTTTGTCCCTTAGTACTTCCTGTGGCCCTCCTCTTTCTCCCTCCCTCTCTATTTCCTTGAATGTTCAAGGCGAAAGTAGACAGCATCTCTTAGAAATTTGGAAAGATATTCATGTTTCCCTTGTACCCACCCAATTGAATGTAAGGGGAAGAGACTATAATTCCCTAGAATTGTTAGTCCCAGGAACAACATTTGCTACAGAATATGCATTTCATATTTATTGGATGAAAAGAAAAAAATATGTTAGTGTTTGGTAGAAAGTAACTGATTTATGAAGAAGGATACATCAACTTTTTTACAGGAGATCATATGTAAGTCCATTATAATTACGATTTTCAGTTACTTGAAGCAATAAAGTATGGTGAATAAGATGAGTCAAATAAAAATAATCTCAAAATATCCTTTTTAAATGTATACTTCCATATGTAGAGTGAAAATAAATTTCAAAATTCTGAGAACAAATGAATGACTCAATAAAAATGAATGAATACATTAATCAGTAACTAGTATATTATAAAAGAAAACAAAAATATGAAGCTACTCTTTTTAATCTCACTTCCTAGAGTTATCTTTTTAATTAATGTTTTTAATTGATATCATTTTAGTTTCATATTTAGTAAAAGAAATAATATATTTTGGGCTCCTTAACTCAGGTTCACCGATGGTATCATTTTAGGAAACTACAATGAATTTAGTAACCATTTTGATGTGAAACAAGATAGATATGGTATTGAACATTTTAGGAAAATGGTATCATTTTAGGAAACTACAATGAATGTAGTAACCAAAATATTTTGATGTGAAACAAGATAGACATGGTATTGAACATTTTCACCACATTGAGGATCCCTCAAGATACCCTTTTATAACTACACTCACTTTCCACCTGAGCTGGTAATCCACCTCTAAACTTGATAATCTTTAATTTGTACTCTATTTCAATAATTTAACATCATTGTAAGGTTAAAGAACATTACATAAATGAAATCTAAAATATGTAAATTTTTGAAATTAAAAAAATTGTTTTCTGTAATTCTCTGGAGATCCATCAAGGTTTTATGTAGTAATGATTTATCCCTTTGATTTTACTGTATAGTTACATGATGTGGATATATCATATTGTGTTAATGATTCATCTGCTGCAGGACAGCTGGGTTTTTTGTAGTTTCAACCTGTTACAAGTAGGATACTAAGAATATTAACTTACAGGTTTTTGTGTAACCTTACATTTTTCTTTTTCTGGCATAAATGTCTAGGGATGTAATATCTAGGCCACATCGTAACTACAATTTTTATCAGTTTTTATTATTTTTAAAAGAAACTGATGAAATATTTTGCACAAACAATGTAGGAATGGTCATGTTTCTTGGGATTCCTGACAACATTTTGTGTAGTCAGCGTACTTATTTTAGTTTCTCTGATAGTTGCACAGTGATATAGTATTCATTATTTTGAATTTATAGTTCTAAGCAGATTGTATAGAATTAGTAGGTTTTTAAATTTTTGTTAGATTTATCCACTGAATCTGTCTGGTTTTTGAGATTTCTTTTAGGAGAATTTTTTAAATTATACAATCCCCTTAGTATTTAGAGGGTTATTCAAATATTTGTATCATATTGGATAAAATGTGGTATAGTGTGTTGTTCAAAGATGTAACACATTTCATAACAAATTTTCAAATATATTTTTCTGAAGTTACTTATATATTTCCTTAAAATAACTTTGATGTTTACCAGTTCTCTTGTGATAACTCATTTAATTCATGATAGTGATAATTTGTGGTTCTCTTTTTCAGTAAATATTGCTAGAGGTTTTTTAACAATATTGATTTTTTTAAAATTCTTTTTTCTATATATTTTTTCTACAATCAATTTAAATGATTTCTGTCCTCAATTTAAATTATATTGTTCCTTCCACTAACATTGGGTTTATCTACTTTTTCTAGTATTTTGAGGTAAGAATGTAGATAATTGGATGTCTCAACATTTAAAAAAATGTATTCATTAAGTGCTATAAATCTCCCTCCCAATGCTGCTTTAGCTATTTCAAATCAGTTACAAATGCAGTAATTTCATGCTATTTCAGATGAAAGTACTTTTGAATTAACTTATTTTTAATATTAAATTAGCTGCAGGACTGTTGTTTAGCATCTGTTTGCTTAGAGGTGTTTTTTCTTGGGAGGCTGAGCCAGGAGGATCATCAGTTGGAGGCCAGCCAGAGCAACTTAGTGAGATACTTCTCAAAAATAATAATAACAATAAAAAGGGCTGGGATGTAGCTCAGTGGTAGAGTATCTCTGGGCTCAATCCCTAGTACCACAAGCAAACAAACAAATAACAACAACAAAAAAACAGAATGCATTTAAAAATGCTGTGCAGGCCAATGTTGTCTTCCACATCTACATCTTGTCATCAGATGCTCTCATCTGATGGTGGTGTTGTTCTGTATTTCCTTGATGGTCTTTCATCTAGATATTCTCCTGGTGGCCAAGGACAGTATGTGACATTTTTTAATGTGAACTGGTGATTTTTCTGGTTCTTAATTAGTTCTATCAGATTTGTCTTCTCACATTTTGCTTTTCCTTCATTTCTTGTATACAAATTCAGATAGCAATATAATCTCCTTAGGCAAATCAATCAATAAGTATTTAATGTCCCTTTTTCCCTTTTGTACATTTCTTTTGCTCCATAATCTTCTTTGTTTGATAGTATTACAGATATTTCTCTTTTCATTTGATAACAATTTGTAAGTTTTAGGTTTTTCCATGCTTTTAATTTTAACCAATCTATATTATCATATGTGAAGTGAAATTATTAACAACAAAAACATTATTCACAACAACAAAACCATATCATTTTTAAAAACCATCCTTTAATTTAGATGACACGTTTTTATGGTATCATTAATATATTATGGCTGCCATTTTATTTTTGTGTTCTGCTGTGCAATCATTGGTTTTTTTGTTTCTGTTTCTTTACTTCTGATGTAATACTCAAATATAGTTTGTAATTTCATTTTGATATATGTGTAATATCTTTAAGTGGTTCTCTTGATACAGCTTTATATTTCTTACTCTAAGCCTTATATTATATATACACATAACTTATTACACTCAAGTGGTATGACATCTTACCACTTCAAATGACAAAAAATTTACCTTCCTTTATGTTCCCCTCACTTACCCTGTTAGTGACATATTTTAATTAATCCCTATATAATTAATAATACATCAAGGCTGGGATTGTGGTTCAGTGGTAGAGTATTTGCCTATCATGTGTGAGGCACTGGGTTTGATTCTCAGCACCACATATAAGTAAATGAATAAAATAAAGTCCATGAATGTCTAAAAAAGACAGAATACATCAGATAGTATTGTTATTTTTATTTAAATCATCAAAGATAATCTAGAAAACTAGTTAGGAAAATGTAATATGATGTATGATGTCTTCATACATACATCTGCTTTTCTCTTGTTTGTTCTTTTTTTTTTTTTAAATTGGTTTTGTTTTTTAATGGCAGGTCAAATATCCTGAAACATAACATATATTTTGATAGTCTTCTAATCCCAGTTGAGTTCAAATATTAAAGTAACACACACAAGCTAAGAGAATTCAATATTGTTCCAAGGCACTTACTGAATCTCCATGACTAGATGAAAACAAGAACAATTAGGATGACAATTAGACAGTATATAATATAAAAATAACTTTTTGCTTACAATTTACAAAATGTATTATTATTACAATCTTTGATCTCTGATAACCTGCAATGCTGGCTGCATGAATCCAGCAATTTTAAAATTCAAAAACTATTTTCTAAAACTTCAGGGCAAATAATTTACAAATAAGGTACACAAAGATTTAGACCATGCAGAAATTTCTTACATCTTCTGTTAATAATATTTTATGACTGCAACTTTATCAAATTATATACCTACTTGCCCTGTACATATACAAAATAATGCATACATGATAAAACAGCAAAAGAGTAGTCCTTAAACTCAATTTATCATAAAAGTATTACTATATTAACATGTCTACAAGCAGCGTGTAACAGGGTTAAGAGACATTAAGGCAATAATACTTGAAGTTACAAAATAAACCATATTTAATACTTTTTCCTAAGGCAGGTAGATGGTCCCAGCAAAGTAATATCATGGTAACAATCTACACTGCTGTTAGTCCCACATTTTAAAGATGGAATACTATAAATCTGGCTTTCAGTGGCACTTGGATTTTCCAGTAAATTTAAAGTGTCTTTTAGCTCCCTGAATCATGTCCATTCTGAAGGTGGATCTCTTGGTCCTTTGGGTTTTCCACAGTGATTACCAAAACCAATATCTGTGGCTTCTGTTGGACTCTCTGCTATTTGATCTTTCTTGTCACTGAAAGTAGATGGACATTCTGTACAAGTCTCTGTGTGAATACCTCCTGCTGGATGATCACATTTTCCATTTCCAGAGGTTTTCAAGCCTTTAGATTCTATTTGTTCAGACCATTCCTGACTTTGAAGTTCATTCCATTCTGATCTTATAGGTATATTATGTTCACTTGCCAATACAAAAGATTCAGGAGTTCTTTCAGGTAGGGGCGGTGGTGAATCTTCACTAACATCACCATCTTTTTCAGCACCCAGAAGTATCGTTTCTGCCATATCATGTCTAGCAATGGACATTGGCAATACTTTCCTAGTAGAAATGCTTTCAGTACTAGTGGCAGCAGAAACTGTGGCACTTGCTGTTGAAATATTAGTTTTATTCTTGGTCACAGCACCATCAGAGTTCCTTTCATCTGAATCCGAGTCATCAGAGTGAAGAGGATTAGTAAAGCTAAGGGGTGCTCTGAATAGAGGTGAACTATTTTGATGATCCACAAAGGTTTCAACTTGTGCTGTAGGGCTTGGTGTTAAACTCACAGTTTTCATAGTTTGACAGTGCATATCTGAGGATTTGCCTTCAGATGAATCAGGTGTGGCATTTTCAGGTCCATGAAATGACCACATTACATGCCCTTTCTTATCAAGAGGCAATCGATCTGGCCTTGGAGGTGTGTCTGAATTCTTCTGTGATTCTTCTGGTGCAGTAACAGGAGCTTTGTTTGACTGTGCTGCACTACAGTCCACGCAAGAATTCTGAGATACGTCATCAACTTTTAGATCCCCTGAACTTACTTCCTGTGGCTTAGACATTTTATCAATTATACAAGATGAAGTAGATTTAATTTTAATTGCATGTCCCCTATTCAAGAGTGCGTTCCCATCGAAACTTTTTGGTCCCTCTTGGAGAGGGACTTTTTTAATCTCAAAACTTAAATTTCGCTCCAATTTTTTATCTATTTGTTCAATAGTTGATTCATTTTTCCCTGGAAAATCTGTTGATTTATTATAGTTTCTGTTGAGGTCTGTTGAATGCTGTTCTGATGAAACCACGTGCAATACTGGCTTTGGGTGGTATCTATCATTGTCCTGCCACACAGTAGTGACTGTTGGAAAAGCTGAAGGGGGAGAAGGTGTCAAGATGGACGGCACTGGATGAGGTTCTAGTGGTTGCAATATTTCTTCCTTAGCATCCCCTTCTACAAGGCAACTGCGAGTCCTTGGTGGTTTTGGAGGAGGAGAATCTTGTTTTTCCGTATCTATGGAGCTGACCAAATTTTCAGTGCTAATTTCATTCCCTTCATCAGCAATTTTCTGGGTTCCATGAATTTCATACAACTGTAGCTGTTTTTCAAACAGTTGGGCGATAGCTCTATGAACTAGCTCATATTGCTCCTTTGTTTGCACTGCAGAGTGCCTTTGAGTTCTCATTTCTTGTATTAAATTAAATATATTAAATTCTTCTGGTATTTTCCCAGCTTTTAGTAAATTCCACGTATAATCTATAGCACAAATGGCACCTGTTCTTCCACAGCCTGCACTGCAATGAATACATATAGGAACATCTTCATGTTCTTGGTATTTCCTCATTAAGCTTATCATATCCAGAATAGAATCAAATGATGAAGGAACATCATGGTCTGGCCAGTTCACATAATGAAACTGATAGAGCCTACGAGATTCATTTTGAAATTCAAGTAACAGTGTCCTAATGAAGTAGTCTGTCCTTGCTTGTTCATCTTCACAAGAAATTTTGAATGGTGCAAATGTTATAGGGTCTTCTCCACACAAAGGCCAGTAGCGCTCACATTTTTTCCTTCCCATCTCAAATTCTCGACAGGCCATTACAATGATTACAACATTGTACTCCCATATCATCCTCCAAAAATCGATTACTGTATTTGCTAAAGGTCCTTGGGTCGCCACATATGCTTTTGGCCCATACACACCCTTAATAAAATTTGCATTGATATAATCTGAATCTTGAGAAGGAGTCTTTAAGGTCAACTTAACTCGGCTGTGATCGAATGGCAGTATGTCCTTATATCTGTTCTTTTTAACATTTTCTTCTTTTTCTCCAGTGGCTGTGGGATAAATCTTTTCTGTTCTATATTTGGTAGATAATCTTCTTAATCGCATGAAGTCCCGGGCGAAGTTGTCCTCCCCATTGTGGTCCGGACTCTTCATGGCCTGGACCCTCTGGATGAATTTCCTCAGGATTTCCTCTTGCTCCATCCTCCCGCTTCCCCCAGGCTGCGGTAGCTGGCCCCCCCGCCGCCCGCCCGCCCGCCGCAGAGCCCGCTCCGTCTTCCCCAGCTCGCTCCCCCTGCCCGTCCCTCCCTCCCGACCCCCGCCAACCCTGCCGCTCCCTCCTCCTCCCCACCGGCCAGGCGGCGGCTGCAGCGGCACCCGCCCGGCTCCCGACACCACAACTTCCAGGAGCAGCCAGTCGTTCTCCCACAGTACGAGGCCAGCCGCTGCGGCTAGCGCTAACCCCAACCCCCAGCTTGCTCCATCCTCCTTCCCCGCCCTCCTCCTCCTCCTCCGTCCGAGACGCCGCCGCCGCCTCAGGAACACTGCTCTCCGCTCGCCCTGCCCCCTTCCCCGGTTCTTCCTCCCCCCCCCCACCCCCCACTCGCAGCCGCAGCCGCCGCTGCCTCTCCCCACGGGCGCGCCCCCGCCGCCACCCAGACGCGCGGCCCCGCGCCCCGGCCTCTTGTTTGTTCTTAATGTCCTGAAATTATTACTGTCTTTCTAGTTTGAGTTCTGCCTTCAGCTATTCTTTTAGAGTAGGTTTATTGCTTATGATTTTATTATAATTATAATTATTTAGTTTTTATTCAACTAAATTGACCTTGCCATTTCTTCAACTCCTGGGATATATTTTATTATAAATAGAAATCTGGGCTAATTGTTCTTCTCTCTTATCCCTTGAAAAATAATGTTAAACTTTCCTTTTTAGTTTCTGATGGGAAATCCACTGACATTCATATTGATTTTCCCACATGCATGAAATGCCATTTTTCTCTTTCTATATTGAGATGTTTTTCTTTGTCTGTAGTTTTTAGAAGCTTGACTATGATGTCTTTTCTTGTGGATTTGAGTTGATACAGCTAGAAATTCATGCAGTTTAGTGAGTCAGTAGTGGATTTATGTTCTTTATCAATTTAGAAAGTTTTTACCTATTATTCTTCTGAGTGCTTTCTCCTTTCTTTCTGAGTCTCTTATGACATGAATTTCAGATCTTTTGTTAGAGCCCCATAGGACCTTGAGGCCCTGTTCATTATTTTTTCAATCTATTTTCTCCTTGTTTCTCAGATTGTATAATTGCTCTTCTGTGTTCCAATTCACTGATGCTTTCTTCTGTCCTCTCAATTCTGTTACCTCTATTTGGTTTTACTTTATACTTTTTTATTTTTTTTCTTGAGGACAGTTACTTTGTTGAATATCCCTTTTTACGTGTTTCAAATGTATTCATAATTGCTTGCTGTAAAATTTTATAATGGATAAATTGAATTTTTTTCAGATAATTCTCTCATCATCTTTTAGTTTTGATGTGAGCACCTATTTTATTCTTTTTTCATTGAAGTGGAGATTTCTCTGCTTTTGAGTGTTACAGATAATTTTAGTTGATTTTCCTTGGCCATTGAATAATGCAAGAAGAGAGAATTACCCCAATGACACAGGAGGAAGGATTGCCTCTATTGTTTTCAGACACACTTGTGAGTTACAGCTTGCCACCAGAGCTTTCCTGATATCACCTTGTTGAGGAGGTCATAGAATACTTTATCCCTGCCCAGAAATGGGATGGGGGTGGGACTGGATAGATCCTGGAGGACAGTGGTCAAAGGTAGTCAAAATCCAGACTTTTCTTTAGGCTTCCCCTGACCTCACCCAAAACTGTTGGGGACTATTATATCATTGCTCTTAGAGAAGTGGATGCCCAGGTTCCCCTGTGGTCTCCATAACACTGTGGTTAGAATGGCCTTTCTGCTCTTTCCTTGGCTATCTCTGCTGCAACCTTGACAAGGTGGTAGGACACTTTGTTAAGTCTGATAAGTATAGAAGTCCAGGGCCCCAATCACTCTTTCCTATTGTTGGGGGAACAAAGCAACAGCTTGGTTTTACTGTGTGTAATGTTTTCTTGGAGTCTCACAGTTATTATCATAAAAACTTGTTCTGCTACACTGAGCTTTTCCTGGTCTTTTGCATAAAGCATACAGAATTTAACTAGGGCTACTTTCCTGTACTCATTGGCCTTTCCAGGATTTAATTAGGGCTACTTTTCTATACCCATTGGCCTTTCTTCATCTCCATGTCCAGGACACATAAAGCAAAAAGAAAACTTATTGTTTCATTGGAGTCTGACAATAAAATAAAAGAGGCTTATCTGACTCTTTTGTCTCCAATTTTCACAGTCTTCTTACATTATATTGTATATAAAGCCCAGGGTTATTTAGAAAGAATAAGGAAATTCACATCTACTATATCTTTCTGGAATCAGACATTTGCTTGAATCATTTAATTATATAAAATTTAAATAAACTAAAGTGTTTAATGTGAAAAAAGCCACAGTTATTTCATCTCATTCGTATTTTATCAAACCCAAAATAGTGAAGTTGATTATCTTCCCAACATCTCAGGAGAACTTAATAACAGAGAGACTAAAAAGTAGACAAGATTATTTTTTCCCTGTAACTACCCAACCTCTTTATCATTTAAGATAAAGAGCCCTACAGAGTATTGTAGTATTCTTTTAAAGACAGTTATCATTGCCTAGATTCCAATGCAAAACATGAAATTCTTTGTTGTTTTTTGACCTTTATGTTCTTCTCTCATTCTTGATATTATAGAATATGAATACCTGATGGATTAACACTTTTAAGAAATCTATTTATCCTGTAATTCTGGGTCCTGATAGCAGGGCATATAAAATTCACTTCTAGTGTCTCTTACTCTATAGGAAATGGGTGTTCACAAATGGAGGCATTTATGTTTATTTGGTAAACTTCTACCCATGCGGTTTATTTGTTCAGGTTCTGGAAGCACAGAAATCAGTGTAATGTTGTCAGAACAGGGTTTTAGTTCTCTGTAGTTTAATCAGTGTTGTTATGCAGACTCCCCTAGTTTACAAGTTGCCAGAAAATGAACTTATTTAAGATTATTAAAGTAATAAATGAAAGGATGTCTATTTGACCCCATAACAAGTTACAGACTCAATTAATAGCAGATATTAGATATTATAAACCTTTTACAAGATTTTTAAATTGGGACACTGAGTAATTGCATGTGTGTCTGAAGAGTTGCCCACTGAAAAGAAATAACTTTAGAATGTAAAAATCTATAATATCCATTCTTTCATGGGATGCCAACACAGTAATTCAAATAATTCAGTCAACATGTTTGCAGAGTGCATTAATTGAATAATATATTCACTCAAAATAATTCTTTTGGTTAGTAAACTTCTATACACATAAATTTTATATGAAGTATATAATTTTGGCTAATAATTTATTTCCAAATGAACCCTTATTTTGTGGGGTTGGGGATTAATATCAACTTCTAAAGTCAGTGTAGTTAATTAATATAAGTATTGTTATTAATTTTAACTTCTACCTTATAAGATGGCCCTTCATGATCACAATAGGTGTGAAGACATGTTTAGATGTACCAACACCACTTAGAAATATTGTGGATTTAAAAAAAAATAGATGATGTATTTCATTGTATACAGTGTCTACTTTGCAGCAGAAAGAATTTCAGGTATATTTATTAAATTCTTACAATATGCAAAACATCATAAACAATTTTAAATATTATGTTTATAAAGCAAAACTAAAAGAAACTGGCAATAAAGAAAAGGGCTTTCTAGCTATAAAATATGCAAATAATCAAAGAATTACATCCACATAATTAACCAGAAAATTGTCTGAGTTGCCAAGGAAAGTCATTTTCATTTTCATTACTGAATGGGAAGGAACATCTGAGACTTCAGATGGTGAGTAAGGGTGACTTTGTCCTAATTCATGAAAATCAGGACAGCACATTTCAATATGATCAAATTAAAAACAGCCCAGGGAGCATCCATGATGATAAAAGATGACTGTGATTAAAACTTGTGTTATTTAGACATTGTTATTGACTCCATAATGTCACCATGTGCTCTGCAAGCTGCAGTGTGCCCTCAAGGTGGTCATATGGATAACAAGATCAATTTTTTTCCTTTATTACATAGAGGCTATGGGGCAGATTAACTTGAAATAAAAAGGGAATTTCAAAAATGCCAAAAGAGAAAAATGTCAAACTATGGCATTATTAAATTAGATAGAAAAATTTTAAGCTCCTTTATGCGATTAATGGTATTTAGCTTTTGTTTATCCAGGGTTTGTTGTTGTTTATTAGTTCTCAAATCTCGATATTTATTTGTTTGCTTTTTATTAATGGTTGCACTTGGGAGCGAGAGGCTTCAAAATAGAATTTTCAATTGGTCCCCTCTCCCTAAATAAAAAAAAAGCTTGTTGAGAATGTGTATTTTGGAAGAACACTGACTGGCAGAAACTTTGGATCAAGGTTCTCATTTGGAAAGAGAATTCTCTAATGACCTCCTTCAAGCTTAAAACATTCTGAATCCAATGCTATGGTTTGGAGTATGAAGAAGACTAGAGAGATCTACGGTCCAGCATGAGGACTATAGTTAATAATATTGTGTAGAACATTGGACATTTGCTAAGGGAATAGAATTTAGGTGAATTTACAACAAGGAAGGGAAGAAAAGAAAGAAGAAAAGCTTACCATGTGAAATGATCCTATCTTATTTTACTGGACTATTGTCATTTCTTCATCATGTATGTATATCATAATATTGTAGTTCACAATTTAATTTTATACAACAAAACATTACAGGATCATCAGTTTGACCTGGGAGATCACTCATACTTGCATTCTAAACACTCACAACTACCATACTTTTCATCTAGTATTTTGCATTTAGTTCTTATTCACTTTTACTCTGAATGTGTCTGTACATCCTTAACATATGGGTTTTTTATGGTTCTTCTAGTTCTTTGGGTTCTTAGGACTTTTTAGAAACACAGGCATTCTTATTTTCTTTGCTATCCTGATAAGCTTGCACAACTTTACAGAACAATGAATGTTTTCTGAATACTCCATCACTGGTTCCATATTTTAATTCCATCCTCAATATGTTAGCTAAGCCTGCCTTTATATTGCATGTGAATTATGGTGTAAAACTAAATATTTTGTTTCTTAAGTGGCTTGCCTCTCTTCCATTATTGAATATGTCCATACCTTATTGCATAATCAAGTTCCTTTCTCAATTTAGAAAGTGACTTTTATGTTATGAATATATGCACTTAAGGGCATTGTTATGGGCTGAATAATGGTCTTTAAAAAATGTCCATATCCTAGTTCTTGAAACCTGTGAATATAGCCTTAAATAGAAAAGTAATCTTTGTATCGCTTCTCGGCCTTTTGGCTAAGATCAAGTGTGTGAAAAATAAACTTTGTAGATATGATCACGTTAAGGATCTTGAAACAGGCATATTTTTCTGAATCATGGGTAGAACCTGAGCCGGAATTTTTAGCATAATTTGTATTACATGTGTACATTAGGTGTAGAATTACATGATTTTAGTTCCTTTATACAGATGTACAACCATGATAATAATTTTAGACTAATTATATTACTCTCAGAGATATATCCTGCCCATTCTTAATGAGTTAAAAATAACATTAATGCTGTTCAGTACACTATAGGTGGCAGTGTCCCAGTAGTACCTTGTCAAACTAATTTAGCCATCCTTTCATTACAAGTGGGTAGGGGAGGTAGGGAGGGTGAGGTGGGTGAGGATAAAACACCTGTGGTCCTGTGATTCATAGTGATACTCTTCAATCTAAAATTCCTAATAAAGTGACAGTCTCAGAATAGAAATTTAGAAACATCATTTTCATTTTATTCTTCAAAAGAATATGAAATAAAAACAAGAAAGTATGTGGAAATTTAAACTTAAATACTAAGTATAGCTGTGAATTGAGATGACACTGCATGCTGTGGAATCCATATTAGTGCCAATGTGTACAGCAGAGATCTGCTTTCAAGATTCAAAAATTATCGTAAAAGGTGACCTTTTTATCACCATTTAAATGGAATTGTTGTACAAATCAAGTAATAGTGTAAGAAAGCAGGGTACTTCTTTGTGCTAGAAATAATGACTTGAATCCCAATTAAATCTTTGTGATGTCATAAAATACATTTTACCTATTAAAAAACTCAGGTAAAATAACATCCTTGATGTCACACAGCAAGTTATATAAATATCTCTTTGTGTCTAAATCACCTCATTTTTTAAATAACTGATATTTGGGTATTGCCACAGCCTGGCTGGCTGGGCAAAATAACCGGGGGGTGACAAATAACTTGTGTACGTTGATGCAGCAGGAATAGGAGCTGTTTATTGTAGGATCTGAGTGATATTTATACATTTTACACAGCTTATCTAATTAGCAAAAAATAGATACAGCAGTCGACCAATAAGGAATCTCCACACTTAATGGCTTCCTTTTGTTACTTCACAAACCACTCCCTCTGGCATTTTGCCAGGCGCCATCCAGACTTGTTTACAGACTCTAATATTTCTCTAGCAAAATACCAGGTGCCATCTTGACTTGTTTACAGACTCTAACAATTCCCCCTTTTGTTTAATTTTTAAGGAGCATAGTGTTTTTTACAGAAACACCATAAATAACCTGCTAGAAACAGAAAGGGAGGATACAAAATGTTACAATTCCAAGCTAATTGATGGCTCCATGCAAGAAGCCCTTGGAAAAATTATACCAGCAATGACACCATTAGCACAGATATCGAGTTATAATTTGTTGTAGATTACAGTTTGTTATCTCAGTCCAGGTAAAGCAGTGTCTCAATAGATTAACTCACAGTTTAGGTAAATCACAGTCCAGGTAAATTCTGCAGGCAGCTAGCTTAAGTTGTAGCAGCAGAAACAGCAACAGCTCCGAAGTCTCCTCGGGTTCTCAGCCGAAGTTTCCTCAAGTTCTTAGCAACATTGTAAATTCTTTCACCTTTGTTTTCACTGGGATGAAGGCAGGAACTCCAGATGGCTAAAGAAAATCTTGTAGCATTTCACTAAGAAAACAACCTTTGGAACAATTTAGTACATTATCTCAAGGATTTTTACATTTGAAACAAGCCTTAATAGTACTCATTACTCATCAGCCTCCAGGTGTGGGAGAACCATTGTAGTTATTGACATTGGAAATGATCAAACTTCAAGGACGCCATGTGCGTCCTCCGCCCAGCTGTAGCGTCCCCGGGCAGCCCCAGAAGGGAGTGTCCAGACTCAAATTGCCACCGGGCACAGGGAGCAAAAGCTTGCAAGACTGTGCCTCCGGGTCAGGTCTAGATTTGGGCTCACAGTGGCGATCCACTCCCCCCAGGCAGGGGGGCAGGGAAGAGCCCGCAACTGCTGCTTGGAAGATTCTTGCTGCGCTATGATCGGCTTGGGCAGGTGGCAGCCGCCTTGTCGTTTCACGCACCCTCCGGTATCGAAAAGTATTCAGTAATAGCCTTTTGTTGCAACTTTTTTCTTGATAATCCTTTTTCTTCTGAACTTTCTTTTTCTTTCTGACTAGAGTTTCTGGGCTTTTATCAACACATGCCCTAACTATTCTTGGTTCCACTGGGGTGCCTTTTTCTCTTATCAATTTACTTCTTACCCCTTCCATATTTTCATCACAAAGACAATACAACATTTCGAGACAAAACAAGACACAAACATACTGCATCAATCTTCTCCATTTTCTCACAATGGCCATTTTTCCTCTCGCCCTATCTGGCTAGGGACGAGCAGATTGCTCCTGTCCTATCTATGGACGGGCAGCTTTTTTCGTCACTTACCCCTGAGTGTCCCGGGGCTCCCTGTAATGGGCCATCATCTGCCGCAGCCCGGCTGACGAATAACTTGTGTACGTTGATGCAGCAGGAATAGGAGCTGTTTATTGTGGGATCTGAGCGATATTTATACATTTTACACAGCTTATCTAATTAGCATAAAATAGATACAGCAGTCAACCAATAAGGAATCAACACACTTAATGGCTCGCTTTTGTTACTTCACAAACCACTCCCTCTGGCATTTGGCCAGGCGCCATCCAGACTTGTTTACAGACTCTAACATTTCTCTGGCAAAATACCAGGTGCCATCCTGATTTGTTTACAGACTCTAAGAGGGTATCTATTCTATCTCCACTTTCTCTTCACCCTCCTTCTTCTTGCTTCTATTTTCCTCTTTCTTTTCCCTTCCCCACCCCCACCTCCACTCTTTTCTTAGTTCACAGGGCAAATCAAACCTCAGGGTCCACATGTGCCAGGTACTTCACTTAGTGAAGAATTGTACATGCCATCATTGCATTAAGATGAATAAAGATACAATTTGGCATGTGCTGAAGTTTTTGCTATTTGTGATGATGATTCAAAGAACTTTATACATTGGCTGATGGGCAGAAGGATTCTTACAGGAAACTGAACATTTTCCAGGCTGACATGATGGGTTGTATGTTTGTGTCAGAAACAGGAGTCCAAACAAAGGCACAAAGATGTTAAAGAGCATAGCTCACTGAAAATTATAGCAGTCCAAGTTGTAGGAAGACAGAGGAACAGGTGTTTAAGAAGGCAGGTGTGGACCTTGTCTAGAAGGAAAGCAGAAACTTCTGTGTAATTGAGCACTGCAAGAAAGAAGACCATTCAGGCTCCCTGACATGGCAACAGGAAAGGAAGTGGGCACAAATGTGCAAAGAAAGAAAAAAAAGAAAATGAAAAGGAAGATGAAGAAAAAGCATTAAGACAGCCATAGCCAAGATGTAAAGGACCCAACAAATAGAAAAACCATTTATAGTAAATATTTATTGGACATAGTGAGTGAGCATGTGGGGGATGTGACGTGTGAGGGGGGATGCAGAGTGTGATGGAGATGCCTCCGTGGAGGACTTGATGCAACAGCAAGCAGGGCCGGTAGATGACCTGCAAGGTGGGCTCCTTCTTGGTTGACAACTTGTCCGAAGGTCACACCTTCCCGTGGCAGCCAGCATCCAAAGACAGGAAAGAAAGAGAAAAGGAGCTGAGGACTATTTGATGTCCCATACCAGCCAAGACTTCCTGTGAGTCTTCATCCAGCCATCATGGAACTTTGAATTTTACCTTTTCTTAATCCTTCTCTTCCTTTACTTTGACAGATGACAATTAAAACAAAAAATCCTGCACCCAAAACACCATCTCAGCATCTAGTTTTTCAGTGACCCCAACTGGAACATTGGTGCCTAGCTACCTAAAGTGGAACTTCATTATCAAACATGAATTCAAGAAAGGGGAAATGATGAAAAGCAATATATTCAATTTAAAAATACTCTATTAGAGGGGACTTGACAAAGGTCTCCTGCAGATAGGATATTAAGGACTATATAGCTTAAGAATAAAATTAAGTAGAAACTTATAGTTGGGAATTTTTGAATAATAAATCCAAAATATCTTTCATGTTTCTCATATGTTGTAGATATATTTTGGAGCCCATTAATTCAGATTCCGATTAAAAACTAAAACAAGTGATATTTTTTAACAGCATGAGGAGACTTTTTGCAAATCTGCTATTTAGCTATTGAAACATTTATACATGCATCAACTCTGCTGTGTGATGTAGGGCCTTGTGATGCTGAAGACATACAACAGACATGCTCAAATTAAAGTCAAGATTCCTTCACCTCTGCAGCCCTTCCAAGATGAAGCATTCCTATGTCAACCTATTTTCTTTATTGTCCAATTCATATATAAATGACAAGGCATCCCAATTGCCTGCTTATGATATCCTTGCTTCTTCTCTGATGGGAAAGTGATTATGTTTTAAGCACTTTCTACATGCACATTTATCAGCTTTTAGCTATTACTTATGACCTCAGCTAGGTTATAATTGATGCCCAAGGGTAACTTGTACATTTAAATCAGAATGGGTAGTGGTTATTCTCATTCTATCTTTTATAAACATAGAAAATTTATGTTTTCACCTTCACATTCCTGTGTAGGAGTTTGAGTGCTGAAAGCCAGTGTCAGTCTTCTTCCCTTCCAATTTAGCCCCTTTATGCTATTTTGATTTCACATTTTATTAGTTAAGAGTATTGGATTTATGCCAAGTAAATAATATATACACATATGACTTTGAAGTTGCTTCTGAGTGTGCATAACAAGGGAACCCTCTCATGCCAATAACCAAATAAAAAAGGGTGTGTATGCATACACACACACATACACACACACACACACACACACACACACACACACACACACACATGAACTATAACTTTCTCTCCTAAAAAGGAGAAATGAAAACATTGTTTCTCTAAAGAACTTTCATTAGCTCTTCTTATTCCTTTTAGGATTTTATGTATTCCAACATAAACATAAACATCCATGTAAATACTTTTTTTTTTTTATGGGGAATGAACCCAGAAACACTTAACCACTGGGTCATATCCCCCCCACCTTTTAAATATTTTTACTTAGAGACAGGGTCACACTAATATGATAAGTTGCTTAGTACATCATCAAGTTGCTGAGACTGGTTTTGAATCCTTAATCTCCATACCTCAGGCTCTAAAGCCTCTGGCATGCCCCACTTCACCTGAAGCATCTTTATGTGTTCCAAGATGTCACAGAGCTATAAGATGTCCACTTATGAACTGACTTCTGTAACAATACCCCTGGTTTGGATAATAAGGATATTCGTGATGATACATTTAATTGCTTTTATGAACTAATAGCAACTTATGTCTTTGTTACTTTTTTATATTTTATTGTAGAAATCCAGTTTTAAGCCATGCATGTTGGTGAACACCTATAGTCCCAGTAGCTGGGAAGGAAGAGGCAGAAAGATCACAATTCAAAGCCAGTCTCAGCAATTTAGCAAGGCCCTAGGCAACTCAGTGAGTACTTTGTCTCTAAATAAAATATAAAAAATAGTTTCATCCTTGGTATAAAAGAAAAGAAAAGGAAAGAAAGAAAGAAAGAAACAAACAAACAAACAAAGAAGGAAATCCTGTTTTGAGTAATTAAGAGTTTATCTTTATGGTACATTTATAGTCACAATTTCTTTCCTTAATTCTAAAATTATAATTCCCTATATAGAAATATGTACTATATCCAGTGAGTATTTTTATTACAATTTTCAGGATTAAAAAAACCTATTAAAATCATAAATATTCTCAAGGGTTTTATTGCTGTAGCCTTATCATGTTATCAAAATAATATAAATAAAAGTTATTTAATTTAGATATAACCAGCCAACTAATATGACATGTTTTCAGTAAACCACATTTTAATATTGAAAAAATAATGTTTTTCAGTGGTTAGATAAAGCCGAAATATTTTAATATATTTTCTTTTACTATAGATGTCAGCAAATGTGATTTATTATGCTTGTCTTGTCTAAGAGGATCATTGGTTTTGGACAGGGCCTTGTTATCTGTCCCACCTACACAGCATGTCTTTTTGCTTCATTTGGTGAATAAATGGATAAATGATTATTTTTTCATCTTGTTTGAAAGTATTTTAATGACAGTAACAACACTTTATATGTCATGGCATCCCATATTCCAGCATCTGCATAAGAGATAAACAATAAGCTTGAGCAAAATTAAACATTTCTTAATAGAAAAATCTTGTTCAACAAAGCTATCTTGTTGGTTTTATTCTCTGACATCAAAGGAAAGATTTATGAAATTAAAACAATTCCAAGATTCTTAATTGCTATTGGGAATGTGATATTTTATCATTTTATAGCCAATGTCAACAATATCAAACATAATATTTTAATGCTTGGTTCCCATTAAGAATTTTATATAACTATTATTAAATTGGCCATATTTATGTTCAAACCTTAATTATATGACTTTGAAAATACTTTCATATTTTGATGGAAAATTGATAAAAAGTCAAAAATGCTATTGGTTTTTAGCTTTAGCATTATTTGCCTGGACAAAACTAAATCTCATTATGAGATGAATGGTCTTTGGACATGACCATTATGGATTTTGTATGGAAATATTATGCATACTAAGTATAAAACCAGTTTCCTACCTAAGGAATGCATTCCTGTATCTGAGAAAGGTTTTAGAACACTTCGCAAAGTTATTGTGAAAAACACTATATTGGGAATTGATCACTATTGCTTGAGATTAAAAATGAATGGCTTTAAAACTATTGTCATTCATGTTTTTCAATTGAAAACTGGAATAAGCCAGGGTTGGTAATCAGTTCTTTGAAAGTGACAGCTTTAATAACCTGGTAAGAAATTCTCAGCATGGTTCATGATTCTGACCTTGGAAAGTATGGATTTAATGTGAAATTTAATTTGGAGCCCCAGATGGAAGAAGCATTCACATTCATTGGCTAATATTAAAGAGTCACTTAAAAAATCAAGTGGAACCAGCTGAAAGTTTAATACAGAGAAGAGGAACCAGTGCACACATATTGTGGGTTCCTAATAAATGGTGTTGTGTTAGCTGAAGCTTTTACCTACCCAAAGTGTATATCACAGACCCAATGGCACCCACACATTTACTTTGTGGCTTCTGGTTGTCCACATCTAAAGCACAAATAGATGTTCCTTATAGAAAATGCTATTTTTATATGTATAACCTCATTTTCATCCAAGTTTCATTCCCTCAGTTCATATTCACTCCTACTACTTTTATAACTTATAGAAGAATGAATGCCCTCTACCTTATCTGAAATGAACATATAGGCATTTCCATATGTGGTATCAACTTCTCAACCTATTATTATCCTTAGTATTTATGCACTTCAGTGAAAAATCTGCTGTGAATTGTAGATAATTTGCTTGGAATTTAATACTGAAAAGTGTATGGCTCTGCCAAAGAATGGGAAAACAAATCAAATGAACATATAAAAATATTATTGTAGGGGCTGGGGATGTGGATCAAGTGGTAGCGTGCTTGCCTGGCATGTGTGGGGTGCTGGATTCAATCCTCAGCACCACATAAAAATAAAATAAAGATGATGTGCCCACTGAAAACTAGAAAATAAATATTAAAAAAATCTCTCTCTTTAAAAAATATATTATTGTATCACCTTCTATTACTCAGCCACCATTTTTAAATATGATATTAATAAAAGAAAAAATGAAGGAAATAAAACTGCTTTTTGTATAAACAACAAAGACAACTGGAGTGAGTTAAATTTAATTACTAAATTATCTGCCCAGCAACTGGAAAGAAAAAAAAAGGTTCAGGAAGTTGACCCAGTGCACAGAGTTCCAGAAATTTAGACCTAGGAGAGCATTAGAAATCACAGCTGGCAATCTCTCTCAGTAAACAGGAAGCTGAGGGCAAAGAGATTTTTGCAACTTGTTCAAGATCACAGACCTAATTAGTATCAGCCATGGCAAAATTTTCACATTTTCAAATTATTTTAAAGAAGTTATTTATATCACACCAGGCTAATTCATACATAATTATTTAAAATACATTCTAACTTCTTTCCACAGAATTCACAATTTTTACAAATTTATAACAAGAACCTTGACACTCCAAATAATTTCTGATGGATCTTACCTCTGTTTGGAAAAAAAATCATTCATACTTTGACTTTCCATTCTATTCAGAGTAAAAAAAATGATTTTTTACAATATACTACATGGTCCTGGGTAGACCATTCCATCCCTGCTCTCTCACCACCTTTCCTGTCTCTGTGTCCCTTTAGGAATTGGTACAACTAAATTGGTTTGCTACTTCTACAGTTAACATCTCAGTAATCTTCCCTCTTGTAGGGTTTATACTTTTTTTCTTTACCTAAATGCTCATTCCCCAGTCACAGATTTGTTTCACCCACTCACATCCATTAAGTCTTAAGGTTTCAGGTTTTAGATGAGTCTTTTCCTGAGCAACCTACTTAAAGTTGCTGCATATTTACTGCTGTAACCCCAAATCCCCAATGTCCAAACAACAGCAATCATATTTCCTCCTCTTTGCTTAATTTCTAAAGGAATAAGAATTAGTAATCTTTTCCCCAAACCCCCATAAATTACATAGGCTTAACACAGAGTACAAAAAAATACCTCTTTGTCCATATGTCAATGATTATGTTTTAGAGTGGCTCATGGTATAACACATAACTGTACTCACAGCAACTCGAAACTCAGGGGGCTGAGTCAAGCAAATAATAAGTTTGTGGTCAATCTGGACAACTCTCCAAGACCCTGGCTCAAAATGAAATACCCTGGTTATATTCATTCTTAATTCTTTATAGTTATATATAAGAATATAATGTATTTTGACATATTATTCATACATGAGATATAACTTCCCATTCTTGTGGTTGTATATAATGTGGAATTTCACTGTTCATGCATTCATATATGAACGTAGGAAAGTTATGTCTGATTTATTGTATTCTCTTTCCTATTCCCAACATTTCTCACTTCCCATCACTTCCCTTTGTCTAATTCAAATAACTTCTCTTCTTCCCTTTCTCACCTTATTGTGTGTTAACATCCCTATATCAGAGATAACATGTGCTGCAGTCTGCCTGGGCACAAAATCACGAGCCACTCAAGCAGGAACAAACTTTATTTCCAAAACTCCCGCGAATGCCACGCACATGGCCTTCTACCAGGACACACTACATCAACAGAAAATTCCTCCCCCAGAATTCCCTCCTACCGCACTTCCCAATGCAGAGCACCAAAGTAGCAGACCAAGGCGGACAGCAGGGGTCTAATCTCCAATTGAATGCACATCTTAACATAATCATTATCATCTCAGTGGCTTGCTGGTGTCACCTTTCAACCAAAAATGCCATGTGTCATTCCTACTTGGCTATGGCTCTCAGCAAATATGAGCTTTTGATTTTAAGGGATTGTCTATTTCACTTAGCATGAGAATCTCCAGTTTCATCCAGTTGCCCAAAAATGCCATAATTTTATTCTTCTTTGAGGCTGAATATTATTTCATTTTCTTATCTACCACATTTTCTTTATCCAATCATCTGTTGAAGGGAACCTGGGTTGGTTCCATAGCTTAGATATTGTGTAATTGAGCTGTTATAAACATTGATGTGGCCACATCAATGTAGTATGCTGATTTTAAGTACTTTGTGCATAAACCTAGGAGTGGGAAGCTGGATCAAATGGTGGTTCCATTCTAAGGTTTCTGAGGAATATCTATACTTCTTTCCAGAGTCTTTGCACCAATTTGCAGTCCCACCTGCAGTGTATGAGTGTACCTTTTCTCCAATATCCTCACCAACATTTATTATGACTTGTATTCTTGGAAATTGCCATTCTGTCTGGAGTGACATGAAATGTCTGTATAATTTAATTTGCATTTCTCAAATTGCTAAAGATGTTGAACATTTTTTCATTTATTTTTTGACCAATAGTATTTCTTCCTATGTGAAGTGTCTGTTCAGTTCCACTCCCCATATATTGATTGGGTTGTTTGTTTGTTTGGTTGGTTTTTGTGTTCAAGTTTTTGAGTTCTTTATATATCCTGCAGATTAATGCTCTATCTGAGGTGCAGGTGGTAAAGATTTTATTCCACTCTATAGGCTTTCTCTTTATTTTCTTAATTGTTTTCTTTGTTATGAAGGTGTTTTTAATCTGATACCATCCCATTTATTGATACTTAAATTACTTCTTGTGCTTTAGGAGTCTTGTTGAGGAATTTGGTTCCTAAGCTGACATGATGGAGATTTATTCCTATTTTTTCTTCAGGTAGGTACAGGGTTTCCCATATAATGCCTTGGTCCTTTAACAATGTTGAGTTTTGTACAGAATGAGAAATAGGGATTTAATTTCATTTTGCTGCATATGGATTTCCAGTCTTCCCAGAACTACTTGATGAAGAGGTTATCTTTTCTCCAATTTATGTTTATGGCACCTTTGACTAATATGAGATAACTGCATATTTATGTGGGTTTGTCTCTGTATCTTCTATTCTATACCATGGGTCTATATGTCTGTTTAGGTGCCAATACCATGACATTTTTCTTACTATAGCTCTGTAGTACAACTTTAGGTATGGTATTATGATGCCTCTTGCTTTGCTTTTACTTGGTAAGAAATTCTTTGGCTATTCTGGCCCACTTATTTTCCAAATAAATTTCATCATTGCTTTTTCTATTAATATGAAGAACATCATTGGAATCTTAATCTAAATGCATTAAATCGATACAGTTTTGATATTTTATTAATGTCAAACTTGTGTAGTTTTTATATTTTTGATTAAAAGATCAAATCTTAGAGTATGGAAGAAAATCATGTAAAATAGCAAATTGTGATTGCATGATATCATCATGCATAATGGCTTATGTTCCTTTTAAACCATCACATTAGTTAGTGTCATTGAACTCATTTAGAAACCTGCCCTAAACATACATATGTATGTATACTTCACTTAGAAATAATTTTAAAAAGTGATGACTATTTCCTTCTCATAAGTGTTTTTTCACCTTGTATGCTTTTATAAAGCCAAGTGTTTTATCTATGTTTATACTTTCATGGTGCTAAATGTAGGAGTTAAACTGCTGCATGGGTTTCCATATTTTATTCTCTGCTGGACAAAGTAGCAAAACTTTATTGTTTACAATGGTTTACTGAAATCATTTGTAAGTTCTTAAATCAGAAACAATGTCACTCTTTTTAAACAGATTAGCACAATTTAATTTCCCCTATTAATAAAACTCAATTTCTATTAAATAATTTTGAAAATATAGAAATAAAATTAATTAGAACAAACTAATATCTTCCCAGTTGTTTCTTTGGAAATATTTTGTATTTTAAAGATTCAACATTTTTTTCTACTTTGGAGCCTAATTAATTATGGGATGTCATTTGAAATTACAAAAATAAAATTTCCCTCTAATTTACTAATCATCACATATTGAAATCATCACCTCAAAAAATATTCCTTAATATTTATGACTTGAAAAGAAAGTTAATGCAAAATACCATTTCAAGTGATATCTTAGCTTCCTTCTTTTGATTGTGTACATACATTAAGCTTTTAGCTAGTAGATCAAAGTGCAAGGATATATTTTAGAATAGTATTTTTTTTTCAGTTTCTATATTTTTCCTGAGACAGATCCTCTAAGATAGATTAGCAAATTAGTACATGTGCCTTGTAGTCCTATAAGTTATTAATTTGACATTTTTCCACTGCTATGATCAACAATTAATTTGTTAGTTGACTAATGTTACTGAACAACAAAGACATATTACAATGATGACATTGGGGCCCAGTTCAACTTTTTTCTCCATTGTAATCTTGATCCACTTTCTGATTTTTGCCTCAATGTCCTCCTGGTTATCAAAGCATATTGGCACATCACTTTTTTGTCTAATGAATCTCAAAGAAACCTTCTAATTCACAAGAACAGGAAGGGAGAGCATCAAGCACAAACTGCATTACTTCAAGAATGTCTCATATCACCAATTTGGAAATACATTAAAGAATGGTTTTGTTAAAACTGATATAAATATCTTTTTCTTCAAATAAATAGTCACATTTGTTCAAATTTGTGTTCAAATCATTCAAAATGGTCATATTAACCCTTACTGCAAGGAACCCACTTGCTGGTGTAAGAACACATACAAAAAAGTGTGGTATATTTGTTGACTGTGCTGTGTAGGTAAGCTTCTTTCTGTATTGGAGGGTTCTTGCTACATTTATCATTCCTGACATTCAGGTTCACATTTGCCTCCTATTTCACAAAACATGGATATTACTTTTGTTCCTCACCTTGACCATTTAACATAATTTCAGAAGATGAAACCTGACTCTGCTATTCTTTAACCTTGTGTGTCCAGAATTTTATTTTATACTTTTGGGTTTATATAGCTCAAGTGCTATAAGGTAAAGAATGGCCCATCTACTTCAGGTGCCAGCCAAGATGGATTGCTTGTCTTAGATGATATATGTTTTTTCAAGCCAATTGAGTGTCTGATTAATTGAAGGGGGAAAATTATTGCAAAAATGGCTAGCATGCCGTTTATTTTCTCTCTCTGCTTTGTGTGACATGCCTTTGTGAGAATTATATTTTTTGTTTCAATTTCTCCTTGCATTGTTTTGGCTAGAATACTACAAATAAGACATTTTGATTCTGCAGAAATTGAGAAGCAATGCACAAGATAAAATTCAATAAGAAATGCCGCAGTCTCTGGCTGGGCACAAATCATGAGCCACCACACAGCTTGTAGATTCAAACAGCAATTCTTTATTCCCGAACTCACACCGGCCATCTACAAACACGTTCTGGGGAAATCCACGTTCTCTGCCCAAATCCACACTCTGCCCAAATCCACTACTCTGCCCAAATCCACTCTGCATGGGCTTCTGTCTCCCAAAATATACTGTCTGACCCTAAGAACTCAAGAGGAACTCAGCAGCAGGATACGCCCTATTCTAAAGGGGGAACACCCTAATCTCCTATTATGCTAAACTGCCCTATTCTAAAGGGGGAACACCCTAATCTCCTATTATGCTAAACTGCCCTGGTCCTTGAGCAAGGTCACCTTTCAGAAGTCCTTCCACTAGACAGCATGGGAGTAAGCTGGCAAGGAGATTGTCATACCTACTTGGCTGATGGCTCCCAGCAAAGAAATATCTGAGGCAGCCAGAAATAAGCAACTATAAAAAATATATTATAACTCAAACTAAGAATATTTGTATTGTCAATGTGGTTTAAAGCTACTCATGACTTAGATGATTGATAAAGATAGTTATAAAATCAAAGCTAAATTTATGCAGAAAACTCCAAAGGGAGGTATATATATGTATTTACTCCATACATGCTTCTACATGATCCGGAACACCATCTCCATAAAATAGGAGCTTCACTTTGTCTGCTTCAAACTTAGGGTCAAAAAGAGTGTCTGATAGCATTCTCAAAACACCACAAATATATACTTCTCCTCATTTGAACAGTGCACAATCCATTGTATTGAAGTATCACATGAAGTATGATCAATGTGCACTAAATTGTTGTGTAGATTAAAAAATTTAAATTAATCCCTATAATTCATTTTGATGTAAAGTTTTTACAGTTCCATATAATATTTATTCATTCATGTAGCAGATATTTAATTGACATCAACTAAATGTTCAACAGAGCTAATCAGCTTTATGTTTAATTCTCCTAATACTCTGAATTAATTATGGACTTTTACAGAATACTCAGGATATTCTTCCTAAGTGGTGCTGAATAAATCAATTACTTATAGAAAATTATGTAATTAAACTATTGAGAAATACACATCTACTTTTCCAATAATGTATACACTCATATACATGAAATATAAATGGTGAGATAGAGAAAGAACAAATCTACTCAGTTTACAATGCTTCACTTTTTATGTTTTAGAAAAATATACTACTATTTTAATTATAAGCCAAGTGTTTTTTTAAAAAACAAATGCTTTTCAAAAATTTTAAATAATATATATTATAGATATAAAATATACAAAACCTTTTTCATTTTTTTCAAATAGAGAAAGTCTTATCCACTAAAAAAAATAGTTCTTATTGCCTCTGTCATTTTGAGAAGACTAATTGGTGTTTTAGTGGCTTTATTCCCATGGCCTTACACTATATCATCTTTCTCAATACATGATATTTCATCTTCCATAATAAATTTGAAAATTTAATAATTTGTTTTTTCTCACTTAACCTTTAAATGTGCCTTTCTCCTTCATTTTATTTTTTATTTTTCTTTTCCTGATTTATTTTTTCTCATTTTCATCTAATCTCAATCTCCCCCTCTCTTTTACATTTCCAACCCCTTTTATTTTTTCAGTAACTCCTGCCTCCTAGCACACGCACCCTGGTTGAACCCTTCTCACAAAAGGAGGGCTTGGTAAAGAGTCTTGTAGACAATCACCAATATTATCCAGCCTACATTTTTTTTAAAGAGAGAGAGAGAGAGAGAGAGAGAGAGAGAGAGAGAGAGAGAATTTTAATATTTATTTTTTAGTTTTCGGCAGACACAACATCTTTGTTTGTATGTGGTGCTGAGGATCGAAACCGGGCTGCATGCATGCCAGGCGAGACTGCACTACCGCTTGAGCCACATCCCTATCCCCTCCAGCACACATTTTTAAATGCAGTTCATGGTCAGGTTATATAAGGTTCTGACTTAAATTTGCTTGTAGACTATCACCTATTTGATTTTTATTCTTTGATTAAGCAAACTGCTTCAGTACTCATTACTGGTCTATTCAAGTTTTCTGTTTCTTCTTTATTAATCTTGGGAGGGAACACATGTACAATAACTTGTCCATTTTTCCTAATTATCAAATTTTGGAACATACAGTTGTTCATAATAATTTCTAGTATTTCTTTGTATCTCTGTTATATCAATAGTAAGGTATCTTTTATAAAAAGTCTCAATAGCAATCCTACCAAACAACTCAAAAATAAATAAAAACTTCTTAATAGTACTTCCTTAAAAGAAGACATAGAAATGGTTAACAGATATATGAAAAAAATGTTCAGCATCATTAACAATTAGAGAAATACAATTTTATACCATAGTGAGAGGTGACTTCATTCTTGTTAAAATGGCTACCCTAAAAAAATTAAAGAGCTGGACTTGGTAGCACATACCTACAATCCTTGCAGCTCAGGAGGCTGTGGCAGGAAGCTCCAGAGTTCATAACCAGCCTAAACAAAAGCAAGGTGCTAATTAACTCAGCAAGACCCTATGTCTAACTAAAATGCAAAATAGGGCTGAGGATTGGCTCAGTGTGTGAGTACCCTTGAGTTCAATACCAATACCAAGAAAAGTAAAATAAATAAATAAATGTTAACAAGTGTTGTCAAGGATGTGGCAAAAGAGAACCATTTTTATAATGTTCATGGTGAAGTAAATTAGCATAGTCACTATGGCAAAATATAGTAATATTTTTTAAAAATACAAATAGAATCCCCATATAATTCAACAATTTCATCTCTTGGAATTTATACAATTAAATTCTTAGTTCAGGGCTGGGGCTGTTGTTCAGTGGTAGAGTGCCTGCATCACATGTGTGAGGCACTAGGTTCAATCCTCAGCACCACATAAAAAATAAATAAATAAAATAAAGATTTTGTGTCCATCTACAACTAAAAATTAAATTATATATATATATATATATATATATATATATATATATATATATATATATATCTCCAATAAAATTAGTGAACATTTTATTTTTATAATAAATGACAATCTATAGAAAGTATAATGATATGATTTTTTTCTGTTCTTCAGTTCAGTTAAGACTGTTTTTCAAGTGTCTCTACATTGATATTGAGCTTATTTTTTTCTACACATATCTTAATTAATCAATAAATTCACCTATTCTCACTGAGCACTATCAACAAACAGCCTGGCTACTTGATATGCATAAAAAATTGTGCTGGGTTTGCAAGATAACTGTCTAGAAGAGTGTCAAATACCTTCCTATCACATTTGTAGACCAGAGGGAGTACATCCCTAAGTGTATTTTGATTAGATGTGTCCTCTTTGATGTCTTTTCAGGCAATAAGCACCGAGAGGTCAGGAAAAGAGATAGGGTTATTTTGGGCCATCTTCTCACTTTGTGTTAAGGTGAGAACTGTTCATGGCACTTGTGTTCAATGGTTCAGTAGATGACCCTGTGCAAACTTGAATCTACAAAGGAGTTGTCAGACAAAACATTTATCAGTAAACTCAAACCAAAATTGCAAAATGCTGCAAACTGGGTGGTTTAAACCAAAGAAGTTAATTTCGCACAATTTTGGATTCTGAGATTCTAATGCCAGTTAACTAGTTCTTGGCTGGCTACCTTATTGCTATATGTTCACAAGTAGAAAGCAAAGGAGCTTTATTCTTTTTCTCTTCCTATAAGGATTCTAATTCCATCATGAGGACTCCACCTTCATAATTTCTTCTAAACTACCTCCAAAAGGTCCTATTTCCTAATAAATTTGCAATAGGGACTAGGACTCCAAACTACAAACTTATAGGTGTCACAAATACTCAGTTCATGACACCATCCTAGATTGCCTTTTTGCAACTATGTATAGTAATTTCTGTTTTAAAAAACATAGTTTAAATATGGTAAACTACACAGGATGCTATGATAACAGATGTAAAGCAAGATTGCCCCATTGACATGAGAAATCATCTGTGATAGCCATGAAGCCTATTTAAGGTTATTTTCCAAATAAAGGCACTATTTTATAAATAAGACACCTAGAAAAACTTATTTTACAAATGAAGACACTTAGAGAAGCCAGGGGTTAGATTACTAGTAGAGGTACCACTACTTATCTAGGTCCTGAATACACTGTGTGGTGAAAGTGTTTGAATGTTCACATGTAGGTAAATAATTTTACATATTGTAAATGTGAAAATATATATCTGTAATATATACCATCTGTATGTGGTGTTTTCAATCACATTTTGTTAAAGGGCATAGAATGGTGAATTGGATATGAGATAAATTTCTCTGTAATTTCTGCTGTTTAGACTCTTCAAGGGCATACTTAAGACCCCTTAAACTTATTCAAAGAAATATGAATATATATATATATATATATATATATATATATATATATATATATATATTCCTTTTGCATTTTTTTCTAGTTTATTCTGATCTCTTGAAAAAAATGACCTCTAGAGCTACCTTTCCCTCTGCTGTGTGGAATGCAAAATTACTTACTCTTAAAAAAAAATAAAGTGTACAAGAGAACACACCTGGAGGGTGGAATATATGTCATATAATCCATACAGAATTATGTATATGAAGATCAAAGCTGGAAAGAATTCAAAAATCATTGACTAATAATTAATATGTATATCATGCTTAAGAAAGCACTTATGTATTCTACATAAGTGAATTTTCAGATTACATGGTTTTATCCTTTCAAGTGCCCAAATCCGACTTTAAAAGTTATGGCTGGAGAGACTTCTAAAGTGCCTAATGCTCCTCTCTCCCCTTTCAGCAGATTCCAGTGATTTGTGTCTTGTCATTTGTGTAACTCAGCATTTCCTAAGGAGGGTGAGTTAGATACTCATTTGAACACTGTCTACATTGTCTCATTTATTTGATTCATTTTCCCATCCTTCTGGCTGACACAAGTTTCATACTTAGGCCAGGTGGTAGAGCCAACAAATCTTCAATAGAATGTAAAATGTTGTCAAAATCAACAAAGCTCACATCTTAAATGTTACAGGAGGATTTTCATTGGCCTTATTACTCTTCTTTACTCAATGAAAGGAGTAGTTTCTTGGGTATGCATTATTGATTATATGATTATTTTGTTTTTAGCCACAATATATAAAATGTCTATATCTTTTAGTGAAAAATAGACTGTTTCATCATTTGCTGTTTGGCAATGAAACTAATAAGTAGTCTTTGTTTTCATTTATTTATAAATTAGTGGAAGGTCCCTCTTTCCAGAGTATGATGTTCAGTTTCTTACATGCTAATCACTGAAAATGCATTCTCTATTTTTTCAAAGTGAAAGGTGAACTATGCAGTGATCCTGGTGTGCTGCTTACTGTGGCAAGGACAGGAGAAGGGTTTTCAAATTGCATCAACCTTAATTGAGTATTTGATTACAATATATGTCTTTGATTGATGGCACTGACCTAGGAAGAGTAACTCTATCGATGTCAGGGAAAAAACAAATCTGGGCAGAGTGGTATGTTTCAGCCCTTCCACATTCCAAAGATACCTTCAGTGATGCATGATTTCTCCAAACAAGCCAGAACCTTCAGGGTTCAGTCTACTTGAGAAGCACCTGTTACCTAAGTTTCTTGGGTCTGCCACCTGGGTGGGGAGTGACAGAAGAATACTAGCTAAGCTGAAACTGGTTTACCTGACATTAAGAGTATTCTTGGCAGAAGTATACTAGTTATTACACAGAAGCAGAGGAGCTTTGGCAGAGATAACTGGCAAGGCTTGGTGGTGATGGTCAGGAAGCAGGTTTCAAAGTTTATTGCCCAATTTGTTGTTATTATTGTTAATCTTCTATTTTAGCAGCAGTACAAACGCTAAGATTGAAGAAGTCTTCAGTCCTGAGTCAGATTGCAAATGCCAACTGACTTTGTGAGTTCAAATTCTGCCTGTAGAACTTAACTTCCCAAACTTGGGCAATCGACTTAATCTTTTGTTTGCTTCCATTTTCTCATTCACAAAATTTCTACAATGTTTTTAACCTATCTAATAGGATTGCTGTGAGATTTAAATAAGTTATTAAAAAATGGTTAAAATAGGGACTGATATATCATGTTTAATAAATAATTATAGTTATTATTGCTATTATTTACTGAGATATAAGCTTCTTTAATGTTAAGTTTCAATGGTCAACTAAATAATTCTGCATGCATACTATAAGTGATCAATTATTTTAATTAACATCATATACAGGGTGAATTTCAAATTATAAATCTTCCTCTAAGAGAATGAGTTGTTACATGTGGCCTCTCTTCACATTGCCATTCATTTATGGTAGCTTATCTATGTTATTACATGCATTGTATTAGTACACACACATTGGGTTTGAAAATCACATCTATGGATGCTTCTATTTTGACTGATTTATCTTATTTCACACACTTTTGTTAAAATTCAGATTTAAGTTTGATTTAGATAGTACTTTTATCAGTCTCCCTAAAATCCTTTCTTTAGGTTTCTTGTTGTTCAAAGATCCTACTCATATTTTATGGAATAAAGTGATTAAAAATGTGGAAGAATCAATTAATGATATTATACACAAAATTCCATAGCTACAAATGGTGTTATTTACATTCTAATCCCATATAAATGGTCATAATATCCATTGTTTTAATTTACTTCTTGATGTCTTCTTATGATGTGAGATTTGTGAAATACTTTAGAGTCTATAAAAACCCTGATAATCTGACAACTTTCTCATATTCATATATGAATATACACCAGTCAAACTTCACATCATGTACAACTAATTGCCAAATGTTTTCTTTGATATAAGGAGGCTGATTCATAGTGGGATAAGAAGAGGATGTATGAGAGGAATAGACAAACTCTAGGTAGGGCAGAGAGGTTGGAGGGGAAGGGAGGGGCATGGGGTTAGAAATGATGGTGGTATGTGATGATCATTATTATCCAAAGTACATGTATGAAGACATAAATTGGTGTGAATATACTTTGTACAAAACCAGAGATATGAAAAAATTGTGCCCTATATGTGTAATAAGAATTGTAATGGACCCTGATGTCGTATAAAAATTAAATAAATAAATAAATAAAAATAAAAACCCTGGTAATCTGACAACTTTCCAATATTCATATATAAATACATACCAGTGAAACTTCACATAATGTAATACACACACACACACACACACACACACACACACACAAACACACACATATACATATATTTATGTATATGATTATATATGTATATAGATATAATATACATAATGTATATACATATGTATGAACAATATATGTATGTATACATATATTCTAATACTTATTCTAATTAGGATTCCATTCTTATGGGTGAACATGATATGAAGTTTCACTGGTGTCTATTCATATATGAATATGGGAAAGTTGTCAGATTATCAGGGTTTTTATGGACTCCAAAGTATTTCATAGGTCTCACATCATAAGAAGACATCAAGAGATAAATAAGGACAATGAATATTATGCCCATTTACATGAGATTAGAATGTAAATAACACCACATATGTATGTATTATATATTGTTAATACATATGTATATACATATATGTATATTATACATGTTATATGTATTATACATATATACATATTCTATGCATATATATATGTGTATATATGTATGCATATATATACAAAGCCATTCTTGGTCAAATTAAGAGTGTAATTCAAGTTTTTTATTAAAGAGTTACAGTTAAGACAAAGATTTTCTCAAATTCAAAAACACACTAATTAACCTAGAGTATATATTGTTCTGTGTCAGATTAAATTAGAACCTTCCTATAAGACTAACTTTTTTATAACTGTGCTTTTAAGCCCCCATCTTCAGATATAATCTCATTCTGAAATAAAATAGTTCAGGGCTTCAACATATAAATTTATCCCACAAAGTAATACCTAATTGTTTCAAAATTAAAGGTATATTCTATATTAAAGTTTATTGTAAAATATTTTAAAAATCAAAAACTGATAACTGCAATAATGGTGTCCATAGGATCTAAAACACTATATCATTTTCTGTCACTTAAATTCAATTGAAAATTTTACAAGCCCAGTTCTATAATATCATTACTGGGTATAGGAAGGAACGTAAAATTTTCCAACATTTAGAATGAATGTTTTAGAACTAAATAACCAGTTATTATAGATGTAGCATAGCTTTCATATTTCTGTTTCTTTCTACTACCAGTTTATAATTATGCCTTTTAAAATTTGTTATGTATTTAAATTTGTATGCTGTATTTTATTTAGCCTATTCTATGTACTTTTAGTAAGAGATGAATATGTGTACTTGCTTACTTTTTCATGTGAACCTAAGTATGATTTCTTTCTCCCACATAACATTTTCTTTGGATTCTATGACCAACTTGAATAGTATTAGAGAAGGAGAGACGCAGCTTCCTCGTTATCATAATTAACTTTTTAAATTTCCCTACTTACATTTCAAATGCTATTAAACATCAAATCTGCCTTTGGATAAATTAGCTATTGAGGGAAATCACATACCATCATCTTAATTACATATATAGCAAGTTGTTTCTCAAACTGTAAATATGGTCTTGAATCCCAAGGTACACACCATTCATTCAGAAAAAAATATATAGAAAAAATCCAGTTCAAAGAAACTGTAATATATATGATAAATATAAAATAAGTCAAAATAATTTTTTAAATATATCAATACACAAAAATATTTTGTGTCAATTGTTGACAATCCTTTTACTTTTTGCAACAGGAATGGAAAGAAATAAATCCAAAAGAAAGAGGATACTTATCAATAGTTTCTATGTTAAGAATACCAGGTTCTTGACAAGGGCAATACAGAGAGGCTCAAAGACACTTAAAGAATAAGTAGAATTCCAGATTCAAACCCTTTCCACAGATGTCTTTAATTTAGAAGACACCTTTATTTAAATAGTGAATCAGATGACACAGAATTAAAAAGCTACTTTAAAATATATGAATATGTATGTAATTACCCATACCAAAATAAGTAGAACCAATCAAAATTTTATAATTTGAAGTATCCTTCTAGGAAATGTCTGTATTCTGATGATGGTGATTTGTTTTTCAAATGAAAATTAGAATTGGTCTGAAGCTTGTTCAAGACATTCATGTGGCACAAACTTTTTTATTTTAACCTATTTCTATGGAACATTTTTGGTGTCTTTACTTTTGATTTAATATAAAAATATAAATTATTCATGCCATACAGAGATGTATAATTAGTCTCATAGTATTCTGTAAATAGAATGTCATTTCAGGTGAAGGATGAGACACTGTTACCTGGAGTTACACACATCATCTAAATGGCTGCCTGGCTCCAATCTAAGATCAAGACCTTCCAAGATTCCATTCTGCTTTTCATGAATAGTTTTACATTATTTTGAACAGGGTATAAATTGCTCAGATACTATTAACATAAGAATGATATGGAACAAATTAATCAATATGTATACATGGGGTGGTTTCCATATGTTCATGAAGAAACCACAAGCAAACATGATAGTTAGATCCATTAACATGAGAATAAAATTACTATAAAAGCAAATAGTGTATCAAGTGGTAGAAATAATAGAAGTGATGCAGCTACTGGCATCAACAATACATTACGGACTAGATATTTGAGGAGTGGAAAACAGAACTACACAAAGGGATTCATTTCATAGGAATTGTGTGTTGTTTATATAATATACTGTTTTATTTTTAACCATGGTACAACACTAATGAAAATATAAACTAAAGTAATAGTAGTATTGAACTTTTTTTTTCTTTTGCCAAGGTGTGTCTAAGCACATGCATCAATGTATTAATGCTTCCATACTTTCATCAAGCCATCATGGGAGATATTATTGCCATTCTCATTTCTCAGGTAAGGATGCTAAGACACAAGGTATTTACCACATTTGTCCAAGGTCATAAAGCCTCTAAAGAGAGCCAGGATTGAGCCCACTCAGTGTACATTAGCACTGATGGTGTGACCATGTTCTATCCATCCTTTCTGCTACTCATTTGTACACACACTCAACCACGATAAGAGCTCTGTAAAGGGATCATACCTGGCATAATGCTAAATACAATACATAAGAGATACCCAAGCTTCAAGATGCTTGAAATATTACAAAGGAGGTGCTCAATTTTTAAAAGCTATTATTTTTATTTAAAAAGTTTCTAGTTAACTTTTTGAGGTGGTTGAATCTAACTACCAAATAATATTATTTAAATAATTACACAAATAATAGCAATGTGCTATGTACACTGTGAATATTAAACTTGATTAGATTCAGCATTGCATATATTTTGATATTTCATGAAAAATAGTAGTTTTCTCCTAAAAATTAAAATCAGACATCTACTACAAGTTTTATCTTCCTAAATTTAAAAACAATATGTCACTTTAAAAATCTTAGAAAAATCATAGCAGTTCTCAAACTAAAGAGATGTTTTCCTTCTTATCAATGTTGGCTATTCTTTTTTCTTTGGTTTACTAACCAGAATTAAAATTGCTATTGTATACATTTTCATGTATTCAAAGCAATAATTGGCTTCATTCTGAATGAGTGTTAGTGAAAGTGGGGCATTGTTTATGACTGTATTGGCCTTTTCTTCCTGTGCCCTGATGCCCCTTTCACCTTTCCATTGCCCACCTAATACCCATTTTGAGGGGGTATGTATCAGGAATTGTACCCAGAGGTGCTTAACAACCCTGAGCCACATCCCCAGTACTTTTTATATTTTATTTTTGAGACAGGGTCTCACTAAATTGCTAAGGGACTTGCTAAATTGCTGAGGCTGACTTTGAATTTGCAATCCTCCAGCCTCAGCCAGCCTCAGCCTCCCAAACCACTGGGATTAAAGGTGTATGCCACCACATCCAGCCCAATACCCATCTTTTAATCATTCACAAGGATGACTGAACTTTATAGTTCTTAGATGGAACTATAAAGTGCTAAATTTACCTAAGACAAATGTATATAAGGGCTAAGACATTTAAAACTGGCAGAAATAAAACATGTAAATTGAAAGCAAAGTAAACAATTTTGTGTTTTCACATGTAAATGACAGCATGTAAGTCAATCTTCAAACTCTTGTTTGGTTTTCTATAATTCTCTGTATTTTGTTGTCCTCCACATTTCTGCCATCCTCAGATTGGATCTGGCAAACTCTCAGGAGGAGAAGAAAAAAAGCCTTTTTGATGCCTTCTAAAGGGAGAGGCAAACATGCAAAAGCCTCCAGCTGTTTATCTGTCATATTCTCTAGTTAGAGTTCTAAAGAAGGATACCAAGATTGATCAAGATCAATTAAATTTTTTTTCTGGAACATGATACAAATACATTGTACTCTGAATTAATCATGGATAGTAGGAAAGCACATACTTGAAAATATAACAGATCCCTCAGTGGGAGCAGGGAGAAAGAAAAGAAAAAAAGGGTATTTGGTCATTTGGTAATCAGGTAAAGCATCTGCAATGAGATATTATTTAATGCTATTTAATTGTACTAAAGGATTTGAAATGACCAATAAACTAATTTTTCAATTTTCTCTTAGTTATGTTGGATTTCAGGAGACATGGCATTGATCAACACTCAGTATATATTTTGGAATATTGAGGAATTAAAGCCAATGACTTATAACCAGTAAATCAATAGAATGAAATTATTCAAATAGCTTCTTAAAGAATAATGGATTTTTCTCTTTTATTGCTTTTCCAATCTCTACCTTCTTTTCTGTACAAACACACAAACTATAATCATGTGTAAATACCCATGGGACATATCATAAAACAAAAAAGCTTTGGATGCGCTGGTTGGGGCGATGAGAACCAAGTTGAATTGACTAAAATTTCTTAACTATAAGTGTCTCATTATTTGTTGAGAAACTGCAGAAATGCATATAATTAGTGAGGTTTCTTAAAATATGAAGCTTACAAAGCAAAATGCCTATAAATTAGAGACAGTTTACTCTGCCTGTATCACAGGCAATCTATACTATGATTCATGGAAATCCAAATTATGCTCAACAAAAGAAACAGTGTAGCAACTCTTCCAGGTAATAAAATTCATTCCATTTTTCACCCCTCAGAATAAATGGAAATGCGGTGACTTGAAACTATTCAGTAAGTAAAAAAAGCTTTCATTTCTAAGCTGCAACTAAGTGATTTTCTGTACCATTGGAGTATCTGTTGACCAGGTGGACAATATAAAATTCTCCATATAGAGATTAAACCATACACTTTAATCCAAATATTCATTAATTTCTAAAATAAAACAGAGGTAGATATACCTTAAATGCTCAGAGAAAACCTGAATCATCTGGACTTTTAGATATCTCATACCCTAAAAAATAGGTTTATATAGAAGTTATTTGTATGAAAATATGTCAGGTGTGTGCATATTGAAGTGAATTTAACTATGGTGTGTGCACATTGAAGTGAATTTAACTTTATAAGTATAGTGACACTATTGCCAATATCCTGTCTTTCACAGTTGAGCCTATTAAACCTTCTCAGAATAATATCTTCTCCTAGGCAGAAAACAATCAAAAAATTATCCCTGCCTACCACCTGTTTTCATATGTCACTATTAACAAAAGATTAATTTATGGTATATTAATATGTTTTTCTCCATTATAAAATGAGGTGTTTGACAGCACACTTTTTAATAGGTACCTTTGCCTCATAATACACTTCTCACAATATGAAAAAGAAGGAAGACCTTGATTTGCTTAAGATTGATGTATTTTTATAACTAATATCACCATCATGTAACACTAAATTTAAAGTACTTTCATAAAGCAACAATCCAATTATAATGTTTTCTTCAACGAAGTTAATGTCTACAATTAATTTTAATTTGTAAGAACAGCAAGATTGGACTCAGAAATATTAATTTCTCAAATATATTAAGTTTGGAAACTGAGAAGGTTTCACAAATAAATATGTGTTAACTATTTGCAGTCAGTTGAAAATGATAAAATATGAATCCTAATGTATTTTATCATTAATATGAAAATTAGGAAATAGCCCATTTTTTACATATTAACTATTCTTGCTTTGAAATTTTCATAAAAGTTTAAAATGTCTGTAGACTCCACAGGCTGATAAATATCACGTTGTGGCCAAAGCATTTATCTCCCATCAAAATAATATGCAATCCACGATGATTTGATTCTGCTGTTTTCCTCCCTTGGGGTATCCATGAACCTACTGTAACCTCCATGGTATCCCTAAAATCTCTAAGTTTGGCTTTAAAGTCAATATATGATCAGGTCTGGCCTCCTTCTGAGCAGAGAGCACATTGCTCAGATACTACATGTACAGGGCTTGTTAGTATTGCCATGGAAAGCTCAAATATTTTTATGTTGGAAGAAAAACAGAATAAAATTGCAAAATTGAGATTAATGTCAAATATAATAGAATCTCATCTTAACTGATTATTTCAAATTTTCAAGAGATACTTATTTCTATGCTAATTAGCAAAAAATGTTTTTGTGCTATAATCAATCATTATAATTTCTGCTCTATTTCTATTATTTTCAATTTCCTTCTCCTCTAATATTTCTCCTGAGCATTCTAACCTTCTGCTGATAAGTGTTAATCATACTGAATAACCCATTCATATTTTATAAGTAGCATTGTGTGAGAGATCAATTCTCATCCCTCTTCTGTTCTCTAGCCGGAACTCATATCTGATTTAATTTGTTGTCCTTGAAGTTTGGTGGTTAGTTTCTCAGGTAGCTAAGAAAACTTCAGGCTAACAGAAACTATTCAGAGAAAAGTTATTGTGAAAAGATTGTTCTCAGTTCCCAAACTGAGGGTCATTTACAGCAGCATGACCTTGACAAGTGTCTATAAGTCAAACAATGTCTCACCATAAACGATTTGGGGTGACAGGCCCATAACCCATTGCACACATAGATTGGATTCCCAGCAGGACTCGTGCTGGCTCACACTTCTTGCCTCACACAGCAATACCAGAAAAGTTACAGTTAGGAAAAAAGAAATTTCTATCTGATATCAGGAACGTAAAATCTTATATTGCAACAAAGTAAGTGAAAAGTGAACACATAGTATTATTAATATCAGATTCTGGATCAAGATTCACCATCACATAGCTCAGAGGGCATTCACTGATGTCCATGATATAGTCAGTGATCATTTCATTTCTATGAATAAATTTGTGCAAGTCACATTCCTGTACTTTGGGGACTAAGAATGAAATAAGATTAGACCTATTATTTTAGAAGTGAATTAAAACTCTAAATGACTATTCCTCCTCCCCTGAACATACTGGATGAAGAGTGAAGGAGATAATTAGCTTTTGTGACTTCTTCACTATCCAGGCAGTTCTATCCTAGCCAGTCCATGTTGTCTAATAAAAATATATGCATACTTTACTATGTTTTTAAAAACAAGACCTTATTGTCTTGGTGGGCCTAATAGTTATTATTGTGAGTGAGTATAGAAAGCATTTTTAAGGTATCTTCAACAATTATAGGTAAAATAAATATAACTGGTATCGCATTAGTGATAAAGCCACAGGTATCAGGACTATGGCAGTTGTTTATGACCTTGACATTTAATTTAAGGTAATGTTGACTGTCCATTGGACATAAGTAAGAGCAAAGATATGCATTGTCCACTTAAGCTCAGAATTCATCAGGTGTAATGTATGGATGCAAAATGGAAACAAGTCCAGTTCTCATACAGATCCAGTTATCTTCCCCAACACACCTACATGATGTGAGTGAGTATCATTTATTATCAGGTTATTCAAAGGTCCCAAAGTACTGGCTCATGATAACTACTTTCATGATCCTGTTGTCATGATCACTCCTGAACACAACTTCTAAAGACAGCATCTTACAGATACACCTCAGTCAGTGAAGGTCAATCCAGAATGAATTTTTACTCTTTACTGGTATAACTTTATTTCTTGAAGACTATACTTCTCTCACTAAATCTAGTAAATTTTACAACAAAGACAAATTAATTTTATAAAGATAACATAATTTATTTAAAAACTATAGGGAGAAAAATTATAAATAAATTAGGAAAATAAATATACTTAAAAGAAAATAAAAATTAAATCTCACCATGGACTTAAAAAATGAATGGGGCCTATGTTATACTAATGGACTAGAAATGCTTGCACATTTGTGTGTTTGCATATAAACATCCCCAATTCTATGTTGACAAGGGTACAAATTAATAGTAATAATCACTAAATAAAACACAATCAAATTATATTTAGAATAATTTACATTTTTAGCCTCAATCATACCTATTCTAATCATCAATACAAAGGAAATAATATAAAACAACAGATATATATGTGACGATGTTCAAAGGAAAGGGATTTCTTAAAATGAATGACAGGAAATAACTATTCTAAGAGTAGAGAAATGAGCTTTTTTTTATAAGCTTAGCAAATAAAATGTTAAAATGATAAAAATCTAAGGTAGCAAAGAATACACCCTACATGTAAGTATTGTGACTGAGTTGTAATTCTAGCTTTACTATCCCATAACCATGAAGCCTTATACCAGTTACTTACATCTGCTAACTCAAAGTTTCCTCCTATGCAAAAAGTGAAGCTAATAACAATATATGAAAGTTGTTATGAAGATGAAATAAAAGTATACAGAAAGTCCTCTGTAAGTTTTGATTATGGTTAGGACTATAACTTTCATTTTTACTATAGCCATGTAAACACCATAAAGTTTTAAAATAAGAATGCAATAAGAACAAAATAAAAATCGTATCATATATATGATAAAAGCATGAAGCCACACACCCCTCAAATAAAAAGCTATTTTAAAAGCCCAGCATGTTATTAGGGTGATGATATTTTATTTGAATTTTATCAAATATGTTATCATATCTGACTTTTACTTACCAATAAACTTTTGGCCTCAAGGCTTAATAATAATTTGTCTATATACTTGGTTTTCTCCAGAATAACAGTCATTACTTATGTTGCAATAAAATACTCTTTTTCCTTTGTTTTTCTTTCTATTATTAATTTATGTCTTTGCTTTCATTTATTTTTATTTTTTACTATTACTTTACCAAAATTTTTGTAATTAAAAACAGTTGATAACAGTTGCTGATAGCCTCTGTGAATGTTCAAACTAAGGGACATTTTGAGATGACATGCCCATGAGTTTTCTTTTCTGAATCTTAATTCATGGTTCCAACCATGACATAAATTCATTTGCATTTGATTTGTCAACAGAGAGAAATATTTATAGAATTATAATGCATATTCTTTTGTCATTAATATAAAGTCATTCAATTATATATAAATTGCTATTTGTTGCTCCTGTCTTTACTATATAATATAAAAATATTTCTGGGACACTTCTTTATTTATTTATTTTGGGTCTTGAGGATTGAAGCCAGGACTTTAAACCACTGAATTACATCCCCAGTCCTTTTTTGTATTTGATTTAGATACAGGGTCTTGCTGAGTTGCTTAGGGTCTCACTAAGCTGCCGAAGTTGGCTTTGAACTTACAATACTTCTGCCTCAGTTTCCAGAGCTTCTGGGATTACAGACCTGTACCACCAAGCCTAGCCATTTCTGAAATTTTTAACAGCATTTAAAAATATCCTGGGATTTTTAACAGCATTTAAAATATATTTTTAAAGTTGTTTGATATGACAGTTTATTTCTCTAAAAAGAAGACTCAGCATATTTTACATGGTTGTCTATGTAAAATACTGAGAAATTGGGTTTATTGTTCCAGGGTAAGCCACCTGCCATGAAGGCTATTAATTTTATGGTTGCATATGTTAGCATTAGCTGCTTGGAGGAAAGCCATCATGTGTCACATTCTTTCTCTCTTAGAATTTTTCTTCTAATACCTGCATGGAATGCATAAAAATTCAACAAAAACAACTAAATAAATTGAAAATAAGTATGAGCCAAATGGTTATTACTATTGTGGGAGGATAAATTTTTCCTGTGTTTGATTTGTATGTGTATCACTTAGAGTAATGGCTGCATTAATTTGTTTGAAAATTGGTAAAACAAATTTGCTTCAGGCTCTGACCTCATATGCCAAATGAGCCCAGTTTGAATTTGTAGAGTTGAATTATAAACCTCTGAAGAGCAGTTTTATTATGAAAATGCTAATACCACTTTAACTCCAGAAATATTCATAATCTGGCTGATATTTGGTTGAAGAAGAGATATAGGTATACTAACTATTAACAACAGTCTGTCCTAAAAATAAAGTGACAAAAAGTGCAGACAAGAAAACTGAACAAAGGGACAGTATTATAGGAAATAAATTTTTGAATAAGGAGAAAAGTGAGATAATTTCAGAGGATAAATATTGAAATGTTTTGATATTTACTTTTAAAGAAAATGATATTACTTCAGAAATTTGACTCTCAGTGTTTTAATGGAGTCCATGGTAAGCAAATCATGTAGGAAAATTTTTCTATAGCATTTGATATCAGATTATTTAAAGTTTGCACTGCAGTACCAAGACTTTTACATGATTAGACTAAATTGTTTTCCTGATTTATATAAAAATGGTTTTGATTTATATGTATATGATTTTACTTAAGTAGTATACATGTATTCATCAACTCTCCTAGGATGTAAATTTAATAATTTGGAACTATGTGATCATTTGCGTGATAGAGTTTTCTGATTTCATTGTGCTAGTATTATGCAGCAGAAGGAAGATAGCAGTCTATGTTAGAATTAAATTATGTTAGAATTAAATTTTGTATAAAGCAAATGATCTACCTCTGAAATACTTCCACAGCTCTTTTTCTTTTATTTTGGGATGAAGGCTTGCTAAATGGCTCAAGCTGAAGTTGGCATTCTCCTGTCTTAGCCTTGTGAGTGGCTAGAACTACAGGTGTGCACCACTGTGCCCAATTTCCACTCAGGTATATCTTTTGCTTCACTTTAGGTTAAAAATGATATTCTCAGAATAGTCACAGCCATTATTTACAGATCAGCTACTTAAATTTTACCTTAAATTTCAGAATATCCATGGATTTACAAATAAAAAACTGAATTTCATAAAAGTTTCAAAATACACCTGAAAAATACTAGTATAAATTGGCACCATATGGATTTTAGTGGAGAGTTCTTAATTATTAATTTTTATTCAGTAAGTATGTTTAAATTTCATAATTTGAGCCAGGAATGGTGGCATACACCTGTAATCTCAGGGATATAGAAGACTGAGGCAGGAAGATCACAATTTCCAGGTGAGCTTGGGCAATATGGCAAGATCTTTCCTCAAAATAAAACAAAATGGGGCTGAGGTTGTAGCTAAGTGGTAGTGGTGCTTGTGTCACATGTGTAAGGCCCTGGGTTTGATCTTCAGCACCACATAAAAATAAATAAATAAATAAATAAATAAATAAATAGTATTATATTAATCTACAACTAAAAAAAATAACTAAAAAAAGAAATAAAACAAAATGGCCCAGGGATGTTGCTTAGTAACAGAATATCCTTTGGTTCAAACTCCAATACTGCAGAACAAAAATAAAACTACCTAAATAAAATTAAAAAGTAAGTGAAATTCACAATTTACATAGTTGAGCAGACATTTAAAGCACATTTGACTAAACATTTAGATTTCAATTTTTGAGAAATTAAAAGGATTTAACTGAAATAATATAGTCTCTACTAAAGTTTCCAAAGCATTATAAGTAGCCACAGGTATTTAATGTCTGAACACCTAAAAATAATGTTAAGCATATAATGATTATTTCATGTTCAAAATGTGTTCATCTTAGGAGGACCACCATTCCTTCACATAAACACATAAATGTTTTATTCTTTATCATAAGAAATGAAAAATTATCAAAAAGTAATCTCAAACTTTGTTTGAAGATTTACAATATCATTTGCATATCTCAAATTGCCTGCAGCTCAAGAGATCATATGGAAGAAATGCGTCAATAAATCAAGTATTTCAGTTATATTTATAAAAAAGCACTACTAGTTTTATTATTTTCTTTTGAATCTTATGAAAATAGTACAGCACCACTGAATTCAGTAGTTTAAAACTTGTAATTGAATATATGTTATTATAGTGAATACTTTTTTATTTTATTTACACATTGGTAGATGGGTGGCTAAGCAATTTCTATCATTTCAAAATTTTACAGAGCTGTGAAACTATGATATTTTGGAACAAAAATCCTTAAACTGGGGTCTTAGCACTCACAGTATTCAGTTAATTTACTTGAGTGCAGTATGAGAATTTCAGAACCTATGATAATCCTCAGTGTATCAGGGTAAGAAGAATTTTGTTTACTTTTATTTTTATTTCCAATTTATCATTGACCAATATTCCGTTTACACAGTTTTCAATGAGGCAAAGGTAACAATAAGTGTAATTCTTGCTATTTGTACAAATATCTAAATAAGTATATTAAAATTGTTCATTTGTGTTCATTTTAATATTCTTATTTGGGTAATGTGGATAAAACAAAATATCATTCAAACTGAATGAACCCAGTGATGGATGATGAGATTTTATATATGTTATACATAATAATGCAAATGGTAACATGATATCACAATTCTATCTATAGTAATGGCTCATGCTTTAGAATGCTTAGGATGAAATATAGTCCTGATAATCAATAATTATTTTTAAATAAAAAAATACAACTTTGCTTCAATTTTTATTTGTGTATCTTAAAGAGACTCTTACAAACTATTCATTAAATTTCTTTTTTCTCAGTGTAAACTGATGTATTTATAGTAATATTATAAGATTATTTGAAAAATAAATGATACAAAAATAAATGGTACAATATTTCCTTTATAGTAATATTATAAGATTATTTGAAAATTAAAACTAAATGATTATAATTATAATCTCTTACAAAGTGCTTGATATAAAGTGAAGTGAAATATAGATTAAATTGAGTCTGCTTAATAAAATCCTTTCCCATTATTTTCTTGTCCTTAAAGATAAATCTTGGCAATATCTAACCAGTTGCTTTTGTTATGCCCATTTAGAAGAAAAAATAATTTGATTTTCCATTTTTTTCAAAATCAGTAAATTTTTCTTTGTACTTATTTTTCTTTTCATTTAATCTAAAATATATAGAATAGAAATACTATACATGAAACTAAATGTCTCATACATTTTTACTATTTTAATTCTTAAAAATATTTCTAATGGATAAAAATAGTGGCAATTTAAAATGTTGACCTTGAAAGTGAAATATTTTCCTGATAATATACAGGTCATTAGGTCAATTTTTATTTTAGGTTTTATACTTTTTTTGTAAAACTGTATGTAATTTCCACTTCTAAAATGATAATTGAATCATTGATTAAATATTTTGTGATGGGTTATTTTTCATTTTTATTACAGGCTTGAGTTTACAAAATAGGATTCAAATTACATAATACACCACAATAACAAATTCATAGATCAAAATTATGGCAAATCTATCAGGATTATAAGCTGCTTCGGAAAATCAAAACACCTGTTCAGAATTTTATGATTATACTTATTACTGCTTATTTGGAAATCAATTTTACATCGAAACAATATTCTGTTTGAATTTTCACGAACAAATTTATATTTATTGAAATAGTACCAGTCTTTTAAGAAAGTTATGATTTTTAACTGATGTTGGATTTGTATTTTTAAAATACTTGCTGATAGATATTAAGATTCTTCATTCTGAAACTCTTTTCAAAATAAATGTGCTTGGCTACAATTATATATACTTTTCGTCTGGGTAACAAATTTATGCCATTAAATATTTTTCTAATTTTTACTACTAAAAAAAAAGAAAAACACAATTGGAATAATAGAAGTTACATGACATTTTATATGACCTGGTAACTGAGCTCCCCCAGAAAGCAACAGCCACAGTGCTAATAAGAATATATATACATATGTGTAGAGATATTTAGCAACATGACTTGACCATTTTAAGCTTAAATAATTTTTAAAAGTCATTGTGCTCTCTATAATGAATACTGAGAGGCATTTGTATATAAAAATTTAATGCTATTCATCAGGAAATCTTAATTCTTGTGAGTGTCCTGATAAAACATAGAAACTCATTCATCATTCAAAGTTAAGCAGGAGTTAGAGGTTAGGGTGTTTGTCTTCTCTGGTGGCAAGGCAGCTTCACACTCTCCCTCCAGCCTGACTTAGCTATCAATTTTCCTTTAAGATCAGCCAGCATTACATTGCTCTGTGTGCTGATACTATCTGAGATAACTTTGAAAAAAAGAACCACAGAAGCAAAAGCATGTGAGTAGAGCTTCCTGAATTTCTTGATATTTACCTCTGTTTCATCCTAATGCATTTATAAAAAGTAATTCAAAGTTTTTGAGAAACCGTAATATGGAATATGCTGACTACTGATTCAGAACAGCAAAAATTTTGGGAATCTACCCTTTTGGGTAGTTCAAAGAAAAAAAAAAACAACAACTGGATTTCATTTCCAATTGTGCTTTCCTTTAATTCAATATCTGGAATTCCAGCAAGTTTCTTACAGATTCATCTAAATCTAATTATTCAAGCATATTACCTAAAATTTTTAAAAGAATCATGTTATGTTAAATAACAAGAGATGGGGGAAAAGCTTGAGTATAACTATAGGCAATTTGTTACCTAGCACAGACAAGTTTCTTCTTCATTCATGTTTCTACTCATATTCCTTTCAGACAGTTATCTTCAATATCTGATTTCTGGTTGTGATTCTACCCCATGAATATTTGTGAAAGATGGAAATATTTGTAAAATCATAAGTATGTATTCAGATATACTATCTCCATTCACTGTTCTTGAAATTATTTTAAAAATCTCTGTTCACATTTTTAAGTCTCATCTTTACTAAGTACTTATCTTCACCAAGAGAGCAAAGCATAATAATATTTAAAAAAATAAAGGGGAAGAAGAGGAGGAGGAGAGGTGGGAGCGTGGACTTCTAAAATTTCGAAACTAGATTGAAAGAGAACATTGAGAAGACAAGAAACTAGAGTAAATATTAGGAATATAAATGTTGATAAAATTTTCTAATAGGAACTACATGAATATAAGCTTTTAAGCAAAAATTTGAAGAGGTACAGAAAAACATGTAAATCATGAAAATAAGTTAGGGTGTTTGTCAGATTATAGAGACAAATACTTTTATGATATATTTTTTTCAATTAAGTTTTTGCTGGGTCTTATCATGAGCTCAGTTAATATTTAAAGATAAAGGTTGAAAATGTCTTCTTTTAGCTTAAGTATTGTATATAAGTAAATTATGTACAGTTTTATTCATTCTGTTATCAACCAAAACTAATAATGGTATTTCTTATGGTAAAACAGCCACCTGTCCTTGTGTTGTACTGCACAGTTGTCCCTCTGTAATCATGGGAGAGTGGTTCCAACCTCTACCCTCCACACACAAACACCAAAATCTGCTGGATTTCAAGTCCTTTATATACAGTAGGGTTATATGTTTATATGACTTACTGCACATCCTCCTGTATACTTTTAATCATTTTTACATTATTTATAACATCCCACAAAATATATTGTTCAATATTGTTTAGGAATTACTGTCCAGAAAAAATGTATACTTGTTCAGTAACGATTCCTTTCTTCCCAAATATTTTCAAACACATCATGCATTGAATCTACAACTACATAACCCACAGGTATTCAGGACTGATTGTACTTCAAAGGTCATATAGTATTACAATTATGATATTGAATGTTATAATTTTCTTCATAAATACAAAATTTAAATAACCTCATGTTACTATATCACATTTCATATTCTATTATGCCAAATCATACAATAATTTATTTAATTCATCAGATGGCAATTAAGAATGTTTTTAGTACATGATCAACACTGTACTAGATGTTCTGAATATGATGCCAGATATCAAATTTGATGTTAAAAGTCTAATATCCAAAGGTAAGGACTAAACAAACAGTCCCTTAGTGAAATTTTATTCTAATGTAGAAAGCATATAATAATTGTTAACGACACAAATAGCTCTACAATTATAATAAAAGTTTTCGTGAAGAATGCTCAGTGTCAATTACAGCACAAAATATGCAAGGTCAGAAAGATTATGAAACTTACCAGAAAAAGATGCAATTAAACTAAGACTTCATAGATAAGGCAGAGCTACTTTGGAAAAGAGGGGAAGGATAGACACTCCACTGAGAGAAAGAAAGCAAATATAAGGCCTCTGGAGAGGAGGAATAAGGGTAGGTGTTGGAGATTAAAGTCAGTGTGCCTGCAACCAAGAGCTACAGCAAATGTGTGGAGTTAAGGTGGCTGGAGCCAGTAGGCAGAAGCCCAGTGAAAGCAGAGTGCTACAGTCTTTGAAGCAGGGCCATAATATGATGAGACTGAGATTAGGAGAAAAGAATCCCATTCATGGTTCCATTTCAGTAGAGAGAGCAAACTGGAGAGTAGGCAGGTGTCCCAACTTGGCAGCAAGCAGCTATTTCAAGGCCGTGAGAAAGGTGCTGATGGCTCTGGCAGACATAAAGGAAACTCTGGCCTTTGGGGGGGGGGGTTCCAGAAAGAAAAGTTTTTAAAATTTGTTTTATTTGAATATGTGAGAGGGACAGTAATAAAAAAGCTAATCCTTAAGTTTTAAATTGATTATCTGGTTTGTTGAATATAATATTCAGTAACAGAGAGATATTGGAATAATGATAATAATTTGGGAAAACAAAACAATCCCTAAAATCTGAATAGACATCTTTTTATACAACAAAATAAGTTTTGAAATTAAATCTCTGAAAATCTCTCTCTCTCTCTCTCTCTCTCTCTCTCTCTCTCTCTATCTATCTCTCTCTCTCTCTCAGTTTGCAATCAAGCTGGGATCCACAATGATCAATGAAGCCAAAGACACTACAGAAATTCACAGTAACCACACACAGACAAAATAATTTTTCTATTCACTGTGTGTGATCCATTCTTGTTTTGTTTTGCACTTTAACACTTTTGAAATTTGAACACATCTAACATCAGATAATCAACATTAATATCTATATACTTTTTTATGTTGTATTTATTGTTTCCTTTTTTCTTGAAGAATTGCCCTTCAAAATAGGAAATATCTAAAAAATGAGTCAATTGAGAACCAAGAAAATCAATTATTCATTGTCATTCAATTAAAAATGATGACAATAGAAATCACCAACTGTATTTACTTAGATGCTGTTTTGAAAGACATTTAATATTAATCTCCATAATGTTAAGAAAAAAAAATCTTATTTTAAGCTATGATTGTATTTGGTAAATTTAGAAAACTACCCATATGTTCATTACTAAACACTATGTTTAGTAATATTTTTAGAAATATTTTAATCACATTAAATTGAGTCTACATTTTTCTACTATTTGGGTGATGTTCAACTTCTTTAAAATTTTTCTGATAATAATATTTCCCCAAAGGGTAGATCCAACACAGCTCTACTATCTACTATCATATTTAAAAAAAATTAAGTTTTAATTTGTTCTATATGACAGCAGAATGCATTACAATTTATATTACACATATAATCACAATTTTTTTTATATCTCTGGTTGTTCAAAGATAGTGAATAATATGGACATCATTACACAACATAGTTTTAATGCAGACATGGTCCTGTAGCCACGTATTATTCTGTTTTGCTTTTATTTATATGCTCAAAGTGCCTTTTGTCTTGTAGAATCATTTTCTTTGATTTTATAAATTGACTAATGATTATAGAGAAATTTTATGTGAGAGGCATCAAAGTGTTTTCTATTAATTAGGTCATTTACAATATACCATCCATTTTCTTTTACCCCTGAATTACAGAATGAAGGCAGAAGGTTAAGGAATGATCTAATTTTCATGCAGTTCATCATACCAGAGTCAAGGGGAAAAAAAGGAAAATTTCCTGCACATGTACCTTATTTCTTGACATATGCACCAATTCCATTGCTCACTTATGTTTTCTCCAAATTTAGTAATTTGCACAATATTCTTGAGTAGATTCCCCTCCTCAACAAATCTTTTCCCACTAACCTACATCTTATCTTTCCAACTTTCTATCAGTCTCAGTAGCTGTCCAAAAATGAATCATTCCTCTGTATTCTACACAATCTGGTTCTTCCAAAGTGAATTCAGACTCATTCATTTAAATCTCATCCTTAACTATTTTAAAACAAAGTAAAAAATTAAATAAATACAACAATGCATTAGGTTTACAGTTTCTTCCTCTGGCTGTTCACATGTCTTGTCACATGTCTTTGGTCAATATTCTCTGTGTTTGCATTCTTACATTTCCAATGTTTCATTAACTTTGGAAATTGTTTAAATCTACCCTCTTCCTTCTGTTTTTATCACTTATGCTAAGGTTATTTCCAAACTGCATCAACATGTTGTGTTCTGTCTCTAGCATTTACCTTTGCAGATCTTCTCTCCTAGTAGTACTTGATCCTCTGAACTTTGTTCCTGCATTCACTGTTGTAATCCAAAGCGTCATCACTACTTTCTGCATTGGCTTTTTAACTGAACTTCTTCCTTCCATTATATGCAAGCTCTAGCTTATCATTTCTCCTAAAATTGCCAGACAGAGCTCTCTATGCCACATGTCTTATAATGCTTCCTATCTGTTTAAAAACCACTGGGATCCATGTATTATTCTTAGTTTTAAACTAAGCAGTTGTATGAGTTTTTTTTTTCCCTTGAAGATGATTATGGCAAAATATCCTTTTTAAAAGACTTTTCTAGCAACCTGCTATTGTCATTTATACACTGAAATACAAAGTCTAATTTGCCTTTCAAGAATATAGATTAGATTTAGTGACTCACTTCTAATGAATAATAAGTAGTGAAAGAACATGGTATGATTATAAGACTGGGTTATAAAAGACAAAACATACAATAGAACCCAGCATCAACCAGAACAGATTCTAATCACAGTCCCAGTTGAGGTTTCAAGTGACAGCCAGCATCATCTACCTGCCCAACAACTGAATACTGGGGACTACAGAGGATTCTGAGTGTTGTTACTAAGTAGAGTAGAGGTGAATTTTTCCTGCCATGCCCTATTCAAAAACCAGATTTCTAAATGTTTTCATTGTTTTAAGCCAATAGGTTTTGGATTTTTATTTCTTATATAAACATAAACAAACAACAAAGAAATCTTAATTTTTTTAACCAGTCACCTTTATTTGGTGTTAATACTCAGGATATGAAAGAATTCAGCCATGAGGCCACTTTCATACTGGAGGCAGTCCCAATCAGGAGTACATAGTACACTCTCCACACTGACGCCTCTTCATTGGTACTTGCATCACCACTCATGCTTGAGGTACTGTTAAGAAAGGCAGTAGCTGAAAAGCAGCATGCTGCCATCACCATGTTGACACCTGCAATGCTCCCCTTCTTCACGTTGACGTACTTGTAACACTGGTAGTAACCTCTCTGAAAGGCTCACCCAATGCCTTTAGGGGAAAAATCCCACATCAATATCCAGCTTGGGCACTCCCCTAGTTTGACATCCATGCGTTTCTTCTCTTTCACTGGCATGACTAATGTCATCCTAAAATCTTAGTGTCTGCTGAGCCAGGCCTTGTAAGGTTCTTATCTTAATCTTTAACCTAACCTTCCACTCCATATTGCATACATAGCTTGAATTATATTAAACTGTCTGCACTTGCCCATAGATACTATATTTTTAGACACTGAAATATTTGAAGACATAAGACCTTAGGAAAGTTCTTTCTGAACACTTCCTAACAATTCTTCCATTTATGGAGAAAATACTATTAGTTAAGATTCAATTCTTGACACCACTTCTCAGTGCCTTTCCATAATCCCCAGTTTGCATTAGAAATCCATTTCTCTCTTTTACCTTAACATCAAATATAACTTGTGTTGGATTAATAGCAAAATGGATAAATGCTCTGTAAGTGTAGTTCATGCAATTAACACATACAATCTATCAGAATATGATCATCAAAATGTTGTAAATTATTTGTTACATTTATAGGAAAAGTCAGCCTTTCTAGCTAGTATTAATTTTACAAGCTAAAATGTGAGCTGTCAGTAACAACTGAAGCAGTGTTAGCTCTGCTCTCTTTGTTTTTATTCTTTGGAGAAATACAGTTGGATGATGATTCCATTCAGGAATTATAATCATATCATATCAGACACCTAGGTAGTAGCCACAACACTGATATTTTATTGTTGCCTTCAAATTCAATTAAAAGTAAACCATTTCTTTGCAGCTCTTTGATGTGTAGAAATGTTCTTCTCTGAGATTTGAGTCATGGATACAGATCTTGCTTTGTAAACCTAATCTCCTCATAGCTCAACTCTTCTGTCTGTGCTCTCATTATCTTTCCTCTGAACTCTACCTCTTCTACAACCTTATCTCCTTTCCCCGTGCAGCTTTCTCCAATCATATTTTTTTCATAACTATGCCACTTTCTTTCTTCTCTTCCCTATGGGTTCATACCCTGTGGGTATACCTGTGGCAAATTGTTATGCTTCCTTTAACCATGACAGATAATTCATAGGGGTCCTGGAGAAATCTCTATGGCTCTAACATTCACAGCTGTTCAATGAATTTAAAATTAATTGAGACTATGGTTCAGGGATACTTTTGTCATTTTCCTGGGTTTAAAAAAAAGATATTGGTTGTGCGATCTTATTTTTGTGATAGTATTTTATTTGAATAGTCACAGAAAAAAACTGCATAGATTATAGACCCATCATTATAGATAAATTTCAAGTTTTAAATTTCATACTTACAAAATGGCAAATATTAGAAAGGAATGATAGAATGTTGAGTGAAATCCTATACAATGTGAGATTAGATTTGTGCATGACATGACTTTTTTTTTAAAAAAAAAAAAAGCTTATTTATTTATTTAGGCAATACTGGGGACACAAACAGAGGACCTTGTGAGCTGAGCCACACCCAGCCCATAACTGAATATTTTTTACCAAAATCTGGCTTATTTTTATTTTAAATGTAAATGATTAAATAAATTTAGTTGTTTATGATAAAAAATTCAGGTGTTTATGATTAAAAAAATCTTTGTTTTTTCTTTTGTAATCAAAATTACACAAAGTCGGATATGGGTTGCATGATAAAGCAACAGTTAATGTATAGCTATGTAACATAGGGAATATTCAAGAACCTTGATAATACTTTTAGATTTCTCAATAAATAAAAATATAATTCCCCTACTAAATATTCTGGCCCTAGGTTTTACACCGTTCTCTTTATTTTCATATTATACTTCATTCATTGGGGTCAGCCAAAAATGTGGTATCCAGAGTGATCATGTCCAATCAATCAAGTAAAAATAGACTTTACAGCATGTATTTATGCACAAATGCCCTTTGTATAAGACAAGAAAGGACTACAGAGGTTGCAAACATATTATTTTCTCTCTGATTTAAAATATCCCGTGAAATTCTTCAGGAATTCTGAAAATGCTCCTGGGAATCTCTTGGTATTTAGTGTTTGAAATATTAATTATTAAAAATAATCCAAAATGTGAAAATGAGATATTCTTGACATTAAAATGGTCTGCCTTACAAATGGTAGATTACCAAATTCAAGTTTGTGAGGATTCATATAAAGATATTGAAGTTTTCATAGATCCACAGAGGATTTGTTCATTTACATTTGAGCAATTATCTTCCACATAATCTGAACATTTGTTTAAAATTAGTAATGTTTACACATGTTTTTCCTTCTAAATAACTATTTGTTTCTATAATAAAAAAATAATAATGCACTAGACAGTAAAAGAGTTAAATTTTTATTTCAAAGGATTTATGAATATGAAGAAGAGAGTTTGAAGTTGTCAAATGCTTTTCTTCAGGCCCCAATGAGTAGGGTAGCTATCCTTATGTGCTAATGTGAAATATTATGAATCTTTACCCAGGCAGTGAACTTTGGAGTAATTTAGATGAAGAAGTCCACAAGAAGAGGTGGGGGAGGGAGGGTGAGGGACATTTACTATATGTTTAATGAATGTTTGGTAATCCTAGTAGATTTTATATAATTTTCAGCATTAATCTGGACTTTATAACCACTTTATGCCCTTTAGTAAGACAAGTCAATTCTCTGGGAGTATTTCTGATACCTAGGAGTGTTATGAACTGACTGGGAAGGTTTTTTAGAATTAAAACATGTAAGTCTGGGCTGGGGTTGTACCTCAGTTTAGAGTGCTTTCCTGGCATATGTGAGGCACTGGGTTTGATCCTGAGCCTAAATAGATAAGTAAAATAAAGATATTGTGTCCAGCTACAACTAAAAAAAAATTAAAAAATAATATGAGTCTTAGGTACCTATTTATGAATAACCATACACATATTTTAAAACATAATTTGAGGGGTTTGAGATATAGCTCAGTTAGTAGAGTGCTTGCCTTCTTACATGTACAAGGTTATGGGTTCAATCCCAAGCACCATCAAAACAAATAAAATGAAATAAAAAATAAAAAATAAATAAAACATAATTTGTTCAGAAATTTTATGTATGTAATCGAAAAGACTGATGTGATTAATTCATAGATCTTAATTGTTGTCTTAAATGCTTTTGAATGTGAAATATTATTTATTTCTTCACAGTAATATTAATTTCATTAAATAAAAATTCATCACATTCTCCCGAAGATCACCAAAATATTTATGGAAAAATCAAGCACAAGAAAACTTTACAAATAAAAATATTTTCAAAAAGTGGGTAAAAGTCACTTTAATTTCTAATAGTTTCATTTGAAAAATTATCATTTTCTCTTTTTTTTAAAGAGAGAGTGGGAGAGAGAGAGAGAGAAAATTTTTTAATATTTATTTTTTAGTTCTCGGCGGACACAGCATCTTTGTTTTGTATGTGGTGCTGAGGATCGAACCCGGGCCGCATGCATACCAGGCAAGCGCGCTACCGCCTGAGCCACATCCCCAGCCCTCATTTTCTCTTAATTAAGAAATTATGTCATAAAAGTTTTCTGTGCAGCATAGTTAATAACTTATTAAGGAATTATTTGTTTGACCAAAATTTAGAAGTTGTTTAGAATAAAAACAAAACATTGAGTTGGGCATGGTGATACATACCTGTAATCCTAGAGGCTTGAGAAGCTAAGGCAGGACAATTGAAAGTTCAAAGCCAGCCTCAGCAATTTAGTGAGGCCCTATGCAATTTAATGAGGCCCTATGCAATTCAGCCTCAGCAATTTAGTGAGGCCCTATGCCAAAGTGTCTCAAATAAAGAAACAAACAAACAAAAATAAAACTTTAAAAGGGCTGGAGATATGTGGGAATGTGGATGTAGCTTAGTGGTTTAGCACCCCTGGGGTTAATACCTGTACCAAAAAAAAAAAAAAAAAGAATATTTTTTTATTTTTCTTATTTCTTTTCAAGTATTTAGCTAAAAGGACTTAAATGTTTTATTTTAGTAATACACTGGGAGACCAAATTTATAATATATTTTCAATGGTGTCTTCATTATGTATATCATATAAATAATTTTCTTTAAAAAATATGAAATGTTCATTAAATTAAAGCTGAACTTTCAAAACCTGCACTGTAGAATTAGGTTAGCAAGGTTTTGTTTGTTTGTTTCATTTTTGTTTTTGCATTAGATCTTTTTTATTGTACTCTAGTATATATCCCATCCTAAATTTTTAGACTATGTGTTATTCATGTCACCTTACATTAAAGCTTGAAGTTACATTTTTTTTCCTGTGCCATTTTTGGTTAGTTTAATGCAGTCAGTTGGAGAGAGAAGCCTGAGAAGGAGTCCCTCAGAGTTAGGCCTGAAGACTGAGTGAAAATACTCTCAAGGCCTAACCTTGAACAGCAATCAGAAAACTTGAAAGAAATCACTTAGTATGGACTCAGTAAGGTCAGCTCTATCCTGGTGCCCTTTTACTGAGGTCCCAAGGAAAAATGGGCACTACAGGTGAGAAGCTGATAGAACTAGAGCTATGTGACTTAGGCAGTCACTGAACAGAATGGAAGCTCTTAACACTATCCTGTAGATAATGGACATGTCTCCACCTTTACAGGAAGCAGGGCTAAGTAAATCCCTAATGATTTCAGGTTAGGAAAGATCTTAACTCATATAACTCATAGTAGAAGCTATATGTTCTACTCTGAACTATGTACAGCATAGATCCAAAAGACTCAGATGTATGCTGTACATACTTCAGAGTAGAACATATAGCATCTACAAATTGAACAACTGAAACAAAGGGTTTGCATTTGCTGCTGCTCCAAGGTATAATCACAGATTTCTTCAGCAAAGTCTGATTTTCAGGTGAAGCATTTCTTGATGGAAAGCAGGCTAGAGGCAGATCTTTCTTGAATACAGAATATGGGTTTCCATAGACAAGACTTGTTACATTTAAATGAAGCATTGAATAAAGTATTTTAGGCCACAAACATATTAAGGCTGGTATCATGTCTCAATAATAAGTGTATTTTCTCCAGTGCCTTACATAGAATATGTCATTAATAGCCATTTTTATTTCAATTAATTATCTATGGTGTAGAATCATATCTCATTAAGTAGACCTCAAAATGTAATTCTTACTTAATATGTAAAATATTTGCTGTACAATTTTGGTGGCAGTGAGCATTCATTATCTAGATGGCTAATTTAAATTTTGGCGTGGATTGGAGCCTCAAGACCAACCTTTAGATTGAGCTGATAAGTCTCTGCAGTGTTGGGTCTTCTTGTTACATGGTTAATCCCCCCTCATCATAGCAAAATTCATCACAACTATTCAGATCATTAATCTTCCTGCTATTTTTATTCAAATGGTTGATTTTGATGAACTTAATAGGAGGATAATAAATCCAGGCAATTTGCCTGTGAATGTAATTCCCTTGCTAATGTGTACCTGCCACCCAGGCACAAGGCACATCCCGTAGGGCTTCCCCTTGGAATGATTTCCTTCACTCTCAAGACACTTTTTTTAAAGTAATTAATTCATTTTTATTCCAATTTGTTATATATGATAGTAGAATGCATTAAAATTTATATTACACATATAGAACACAATTTTTTATCTCTGGTTGTATACAAAGTGTATTCATACCATTTATGTTTTCATACATGTACTTAGGATAATGATGTCCATTTCATTTCACCATGTTTTCTACCCCATTGTCTCTCTCTTCCCGTCCCACCAGTTTGCCCTATCTAGATTTCATCTAATCCTCCAACGCTCCACTCCCAACTCCACTATGAATCAACCTTCCTATATCAGAGAAAATATTTGGCAATTGTTTTTGGGGATTGGCTAACTTCACTTAGCATTATATTCTCCAACTCCATCCATTTACCTGAAAATGCCATGATTTTATTCTCTTTTATTCCTGAGTAATATTCCATTGTGTATATATACCACAGTTTCTTTACCCATTTATCTAGGTTGGTTTTACAGTTTAGCTATTGTGAATTGTGCTGCTATAAACATTGATGTGACTGTGTCCCTGTAGTATGCTGTTTTTTTTCTTAAATAGAGAGAGTGAAAGTGTGTGTGTGTGTGTGTGTGTGTGTGTGAGAGAGAGAGAGAGAGAGAAAATTTTTTCAATGTTTATTTATTTATTTTTCTTTTTTTAGTTTTCAGCGAACACAACATCTTTTTTTTAAAGAGAGATGTGAGAGAGAGAATTTTTAAATATTTATTTATTTTATTTAATATTATTTATTATTTATTATTATTAATTATTTAATATTATTTATTTATTTATTTATTTATTTATTTTAGTTCTCGAGCGTGCTACCGCTTGAGCCACATCCCCAGCCCCAACATCTTTGCTTTTTTGTATGTAGTCCTGAGGATCGAAGCCTGGCCACACACATGCCAGGCAAGCGCGCTACCGCTTGAGCCACATCCCCAGCCCAGTATGCTGTTTTTAAGTCCTTTGGGTATAGACAGAGGAATGGAATGGTGGGGTAAAATGGTGGTTCCATTTCTAGTTTTCCAAGAAATATCCATACTGCTTTACATATTGGCTGCACCAACTTGCAGTCCCACCAGCAATATATGAATGTGCCCCCGCCCCATATCCTTGCCAACACTTATAGTTCTTTGTATTCTTAATAGCTGCCATTCTGAGTGGAGTGAAATGAATTTTTAAAAAATCATAGAATACATGTCTACATGTATGAATATACTACAGTGAAGTTCACCATCATGTACATCCACAAGACACTAATGAAAAAAAAAAAGAAAAGCTAAAAGGAAACAGCAGAAAGATCAGTTGAGGGAGGTGAAGAAGGGGAGGGAGGAGAGGCAGAAAATGAAAGTACTAAGGACTGGATTAGATCATATTCCATGCCTTTGTATTTATGTCAAAATTATGTTATACATAACCTAAATCTCAATGTTATATATAAATAAAAAAATGATTAAAAAGGAAAAAATAGAGCTAGAACTTCTGGTTATAGCACACATTTTGCTATGTAAGTAAAAGATCTTTGTGTATTTGATTCTACTTTATTTCTGCTGTTATCATGTATTACTTATATACTGAATCAATAGAAACTCTTTAGATTTGAAAGTTGTAATATCGCTAATTTCACCTCATAGTGATGATGTCTTTGTTGTTGTTCATCAAATCATTCAATAAATTCCATATACCTCCCTAAAAATACACCTGAATCCACTCAAAGCCACTTCTCTTTTTTATTTAAAAACCCCTCTCCAGATGTCACCCAGATTCTATCCTGCTTCCTATTTCTTCATATTTTCACAAGGATTACATTTTAAAGCAGAGCAGAGCCTTATGTCTTTTAAAAAACTCCAATGACTTTTTATTTCTCTAGGAATAAAATCCTAAATCCAAACTATAACCAATAAAGTCTTACATAGTTCTCCCTTCTACCACCTTTCTAATATCCCTTCTCCTAGAACATGCCCTGATTTTCTGGTGAAGCATTGTATTTCTAGCTACAATCTTCTCCCTGCCATTCTTAACATGTCAGCAAGATCTGCCTCAGGAACTTTGCACTTGCTGTTTCCTCTATCTGGAATGACTTCTTGATACCTGGGTGCATCATTTCTGATGGCTCTTTGTTCAAATAATAAATTACAGAAGGCATTCTCTAAACATGTTAAATAGATTGGTATATGAGCTCTCAGCTCTTTCTCTCAAACATCCTGCCCTTCCTCTGTTTTTCTGATGTCAGAACTATCCAATATCTTGTACATTTATTGTTTACCCTCACTGAAAAGAACTGGGATGGATATATATATATACACACACACACACACATACACACAGACACACACACACACACACACACACACACACACACACACACATATATATATATATATTTCTTTTTTGATCTGTGCTTCTTTTCCTAGTGCTTGGAGAGTCAGGAGTATAGGATAGGAACTTGATAACACATGTTGATGTCTGATTTCCTAGCATATGACTCTTGATTGTACCCATTCAATTTCATCACTTTGAAGAGTTAAGCAAAAACGAGAAGCTATTTTTGAAACATATTCGTTGCTGCTGCTTTATGACAAGCTCTTTATAAACCTGTGTTTATTTCGTACAAGTTTAAATATTAGAAATGGAGAACAACTATCTTCATTTTATGTGTACATATAAACTTTAAGATATTGAATATTTTTCAGAGAACATATGTTCATAGTGAGGATTCAATTCCAAAGAAAATTTTAACAAATTTCTATTTTGTTACTGTAATTTTGACTCTTAAATCCATGCTCCTTGCCATTTGCCTCTGATATTAAATGTTAAAGTAAAAGTTTGAAAAACATCTGAATTGCTATTTGTGAGTGATTTTATCTTTTATTTCCATATCAAATTACATTAGATTTCTTAAAATCATCTAGTACTCAACTTTTTACATATTTTTCTATTTCTTTATTCCCTTGTTTTTATGTGCAATTTTTTTTCTTTCTACTTTATTCCCTTCCCTCATATTCCTACATTTCCTTACATTTTATTCTACTTCAAATGTAGTTGAAATTTTTTTGATACATTTTTATTTACTGTTAACATATTCTTTCTCATTTTGATGTTGATTTTAACCAAATATGTGTACCAGTACTTACACAACATTCTATTGTCTTGTCCAGTGGCTTCTCCCACTGACATCATTTTTCCAAATCAGGCTACCTAATTCAAAATTTCTGTTACAAGTAAATGAATATATCATACGTTGTTTGTGTGTTTAGGAAAATTTTACAGATTCATATTTTAGAGAGTAAATCATTTGGAAGGCTTTATTCAGAGCATAGTCGGGTAATAACACAAAACAAAGACAAATAGCTCTATCTATAGCAGTTATTTAATATCCATTATTTAATAATTTAATATCTAATATTACTAGTACTGGACTGTTTTGAGGGGTGGAGAGAGAGAGAGAGAGAGAGAGAGAGAGAGAGAGAGAGAGAGAGAGAGAGAAATCAGCTTAAACCTGAAGCAAAAAAAAAAATATCTAGAACATAGAACAAGACTAAGGGAAATGAAGTGGGCTTAACAAAGCTCATCTCACATGAGACACTCTGCAGAGTTATAGGTCAGCATCTGTGGATGGAAGCAAGGTGGCCTGAAGGCAGCTGGGATCTTTGAGGGGACTGGATAGAGTGGCAAGACTGGATCTGATGAAGACAGTAAGAGATGCAGACTAGAACGACCTGTCACTGTTTGGGGTGCACTGAATTGGTGGAACCAGAGTAAGGAAGAGACCCCTGGTGCCTTGCCCTGTCCAAACACCTCCAGTGTGCCCAATCTTCCACTAGGAAAGCTGGAGAAGGAGTCAAGACACAAGGTCCACATTGCTTCTCTTCCTAATATTATAATACACATTAAGGAAGAATGGATTGAGGGATAAAAATTACAATATGCCCATAATTTTCTATTATTTTTGGCATAGCTGTGTTAAATTTAATGATTTGAAAGTTAAGTTTCTGAGCTTTATTGGTTCTACTTCATGCTAAAATGCCTGCAGAAAGTTGTGATTTAATATAATGATCTCAAATTAAAGTGGCATTTTAAAATGAATTAAAATGCAAGCATATCTATAACAATCTATTCATAAATATGTCAATACATTGGTTTAAAAATCCAATTTCATGTATGTATCTTTATATGTATTTGAATAATTTTATGACATTTTATATTTGAACACCTACTATATGCTTTTTAAAACATTCTTACTGATTGACTAGTATTTATTGCAAGTACAGGAAATTCTTCATTTTCTGATTAGGAATAGGACCCTAAAATGGATATAAATAAAACATAGAGTGCATATCAGTGTTATTATCTTTATAGCTTATTATAAAAAATAATGTTGTTAAAAAGTAGTTAGAAAAATGTTGGTGAAGATATTATTATATTCCTGTCCCCATAAATGACAGTGCTAAATATTGTTCAATCTTTCAATAGATGAATTAAAAATTATGAAAATTTATAATGACCAGGAAAATAATATGAATATTCCAGATACAATTTCAAGAAATTACACAGTTTTTTAAAAATTATTTTTACAATAATTAAACAGTATATTTTATTATAATTAATTCAGTTTACAGTGTACATTTATAGATATTACCAAAATATTTAAATTAACCTTCGTATAGCCACAATGACCAGTATTCTGGAGCCTTTGCCCCTCTGCTTTTTTTTTTTTTGGTACTAGTGATTTAACCCGAAACCCTTAACCACCAAGCCACACCCCTATCACCGTTTTTATGTTTTATTTTGAGACAGGATTTCTCTAAGTTGCTGTGGCTGCCTTTGAACTTGAGATCCCTACCTCAGGTTCCCGAGCCACTGGAGCCATTTGTTTTGATAGAAGATCTTGTCTTCACTCCAATACAGAACAAGACCAAGCAAGTCTATACTGTTCCAAACAGATTTCTTTGTTGTACAGCACTATCTATTGCCGCAGTCCGGATGCAGAAAAATAACTGGGGGGTGACGAGCAACTTATGTACATAGATACAGCAGGAGTGGGAGCCATTTATTGTAGGACAGGAGCGGTATTTATACATTCCACACAGCTTATGTTAATTAACATAAAATAGATACAGCAGTCAACCAATAAGGAATCTCCACACTTAATGGCTTGCTGGCGTTACTTCACAAACCACTCCCTCTGGCAAAATGCCAGGCGCCATCCAGACTTGTTTACAGACTCTAACATTTGCCAGGAGCCATCCTGACTTGTTTACAGACCGTAACAATCTATAACCTAGTAGAGAAAGTATAAGAATTACATACACTTCAAAAGCACGATTTTTATTTTTAAAACTAATTAGCATAGTAATATCGTGTGGCTTTTGTGGAAAACAAATTGCTTTAATCCATCATCAATATTTTAATAAACTGTATCTACAATATCTTGTCACCCTTTAGAACAGAAGCTACAGAAACTTACACTAAGGAATAAAATATAGAGACTGCAATAAAAGGTATTGAGAAATATTCTGCTAATGCTATTGCAAACATTGTAGAAGGGACTGGAATTATACTAGTTTAAATAAAATTTAAAATTCTAGTTAAGGTTGAAGGAAAATGAAAAAAAAAAGAAAAAAATGTATTTTTTCTGCTGCACTACTCAGTATATTTGTTACCTCCTAACTCATCAGTGGGTAGACTTGGATTGCTTCAAAACCTTATGCAGTATTTTCAGTTTATCTTGTGATTATAACTACTTTGGCAAGTCAACATTCCACCTGAAATAAGTTTCTGTTACAATTTAATTCAATCAGTAGTATTAAATTACAATTTCCTACAAAAAATAGGACTATAACATATAGAATGTGAATCTCTTCCTTCTCTTAAGAGGCAGTGGATATTATAATCATGATTTGAATTTTAATATAGTTTAACATTGAGTCTTAGAGTGACAGATTTGAGAGGGGTCCTATTTAACATTGATTCCTTTCTTCTTGCCCTTCCTTTCATAGAAGTTCAGTTGCTCAATATTCTTGACAGTGCTTTGTGCCTCAGTGGATGCTTATCAATACATATCTCTACAATAAATTTATTTAATAATCCTATTTCCTAAAGAGTAACACATTTTAGATTGGCTGTGCCTGATTCTTGTTGACTATGCTATGAGGAAATTCCCTTGGAATTTTTAGGGGAAAGAATCAATGCTACAAAGATAGAGGTTAAGGGCTGGGTTTGTGGCTGAGTGGTAGAACACTTGCCTAGCATGTGGGAGGCTCTGAGTTTAATTCTAGCACTACATAAAAATAAATAAAATAGAAGTCCATTGACCACTAAAAAAGAATGATAGAGGGTTAGCTGTAGAACAAAGTCATTTCTATTTTTTTCTATAAATATGGGGGTGCATCTATGGACTATGCTGTCATCAGCCTAAGGAGAAGCCAACAATTTTAATCATTTTTTAATGTAATTCATGTAAATCTTTCTTAAGGATGAACTATTTCATACAAAATCACTATATTTGTGGTCAGGCATTCTTTCATGTTGTTTACTCTTTCCCTGAATAACATTTTCTGAATATAATCCTTGGGAAAATAATTGTCTTTCCCTACCATCCAAATGTAAGATGTAATCATTTTGAGAAGGAACGTTTTTGTGACTTCTTTAGAACCTTAAAGATTTAACAATATCTGATATCTAAGGTTACAAAGTTTTTGGTGCTTATTCAAAACTCTACCACTCATCTCAAAGTTAACCCTAAATGTGTGACTGAGTGAAAATATATGCAATAAGGCTCTTCTTATTGTATTTTTTAAAATTCTGGATTCAATTTTTAGTTCCTGGATTTCTCCTGGCAAACGTGGCCTCATTGTGGCCATTTTGACTCTTTTAAATTTGCAAAAGTCTTCCTATAGCAAGGAAAAATCTTCCCAGTGCTGCTATTTCCCTTCTCATAATCTTCCCATAATCTGTTGACACTTAGAATTGTTTGAATGCTCTATAAGATACCCAAGATTGTTTATTATCCACTTCAATTATTATCATTTCAAGCCTTGAAAAAAAGATAGATTGTTTTACAAGTACCCCAGCTGCTTCTACCTGAAAAACTCAGTGTTTTGTACATATTTCATGAGGAAAAGCCATACACACGACAAATTATAAGGTTTGCCTACTGTTAAACACATGTAATCTCAGAGAAATTCTTCCCAGCTGTAGCAGGTTTATGGTTTTTTTGTGTTGCTTTAGGAGCAGGATGTATTTTATACATTGCCAAGAGAAGTTGGTCTGCTCTTGAAGCTCCTTCAGGATTTGGCATTCAGAACAGGGTCAATCAAAGAGGATGCTGGCTCTGTGCCTGAATTTTCTGTTATATTTAGTTCAATTAGATTCAAATATACAAAACATGTCAGTGAAAAGAGAAGGTCAATCACTTGGAAATCATATTAGCAATAACTTGTAGGTAATTTTTGCTGTCTACGGTTTACCTACACTTACAAGTACAAGAATTAAGAAGAGCAATGTAATAGGCCATTTGCCACCACATAAAGAAGAGTGTATTAGAATCCAGTTAAGATTTTCTGTATTGTAACCATGGCTTCCGTTTATCTTGTGATTATAACTTCTCACAATATGAGTACAATATGGCCTGCTCAATATACAATCTTCATCATCTTTTCTTTAACATTTATAGATACCTCATCAATATCATATGTTATAAACTGTTTCATATTCAGTTTTCAAAGGGAAAAACCATCTTAATTCAAGATGCTGTAACAAAAATACCATCAAATGCATAGTATATAACAGCATATATCTTTATATATGTTATAGAGGCTGGCAAGATCAGTTAAGGCACTTCAATATCTGCTGAGGGCTCATATCTCAGAAGCAGCTGAGAAAGATGCTGGCTTTGTGCATTCATTTTCTGTTATGTTTAGTTCAATTAGAGGTAAATGTATGAAACATGGCAGTGAGAAAAGAAGGTCAATCATTTGGAAATAATAATAGCAATAACATGGGAGGAAATTTTTGCTGTCTCCAGAATTACCTGCACTGCTACTTATAAACAAGTCATAGTACTTGTAGTATAGATGGACCAAACCACATTTCAGTTTCTCACTGCAATCTTCTGAGGTGGAAAGTGGTGGCAGTTCTCTGGGTCATCTTTTAGAACAAAACTAATCCCAGTCCCCACACCTAAATATCATCACCTTCAGGGTTAAGAATTCAACATATGAAATTTCAGGGTCACAAAACTTCAGACTAAAATACAACCTGAAGTCAAAATGGGAAACAATTTTGGAGAAAAATTTGAAAAATCAGATTATTGTTATTTTTTAAAATGTCTTCAAAATTAATGTGTACCATACCTTTTTGTTTAGTTTATTTTTTTTCTTTGATATTGCTCCAATTCATTCTACAGACCTGATATCATTTACTGATTCTAATTTTTAAAAATACACTTATTGTTTACTAAGGGACAAATATTTATAATACTTGAAGCAATATTATATACATATATATATGATAATTTGTTATTTTAATTGAAGATGCCAATCTGTTCTTGTTTAACCTCATATACTAATTATCACATGACATTCTGTATTGTATAGATACATATTTAAATAGTTTATATATGCTATTTAAATTTATGCATACATTACACATAAATAATATACATAAATTTGTTACTCCACAAAGATTTTCAAAAGAAACTTTAAGTTTTAGCATATACATTAAATATATAAACATATATATATATATATATATATATATATATATATATATATATATATACAAGATGATGATCTAAAATTTAGTTATGTAAAAATAATAATATATTATTTCTATAGAATGATCAAAAATTATTTCATATGCTTTTAAGTCATTCTGAATGTGTCTCCTTCTTCATGCTATATTATTTGGGTACATCTCAGGTTTTTATTGTTTTGCAGGAGTGGTTATTGATGTGTTTTATAGGTTTGCATGTACACACCTTTATAATAAAAATAACATTTTGTCTTTCAAAAGTAGAAGATATTATATTTTAAGTCATTACTTATATTTTTATTATTTTCCATTTTTGTCTATGTGTTTTATGGCACCCGAGTTTATTGTTTTTCTTAGAGAAGTAAAAGAAAAAAAGAGGTATAAAGATAAATACATTGACACATGGACAGGTCTCAGGTGCAGGGATGTAGCTCCATGATAGGTCACTTGCCTAGCTGTACAGGCCATGGATTCAATTCCAAGTACAAAAAAAAAAAAAAAAAAAAGAAGAAGAAGAAGAAGAAGAAGAAGAAGAAGAAGAAGAAGAAGAAGAAGAAGAAGAAGAAGAAGAAAAAGAATCTAAGACGCTATAAATATAGCTTCATTTGCATACATAATGTTTTCTTCTATTGTTGTCTCATTTTATGTTTACTACATTGTATCAATTAAGGTAATTAAATATACTAAAAGTGATAGTTAAGACTTTTATAGTCAAATAAATTTAATAACCTATAAGATATGTTTTTTTATGAAGGAAAGAAACAGACCATTGTCATAATATTTTTTTCTTTCTTCACTTTCAATATTCCACATTATATTTTTAAAGTATAGACAAGAGAAATTGCTTTGTATAAACTAATTCAAATCAATCATCTACATTTATAAATAAATGAGAATGTGCCCAGCATATTTGGCATATACCTGTAATCCTAGGGGCTTAGCAGGATGAGGCAGCAGGATCTTGAGTTCAAAGCCAGCCTCACAACTCAGTGAGACAAGGTCTCATAAAATTAAAAAAAAATGGTGGGGGGAAGTCTGGGGATGTGGCTTTAGTGGTTAAGCACCCCAGATATAATCTCTGCTATCAAAAAACAAAAACAAACCAACCAACAAACAAACAAAAAACATAATGAGAATGTTGGAATTATGGATTGACAATTATTTCAGTGGAAGGAATCTGATCACTTGGGGTGCATGTCAAAATTTGCTTGCTATGATTATGAGACTGAATAGTGTCAACCCATTGAGTTTCAACTAAACTTTTGTAAAATATGAGTCACATTTTTGTGTGTTGTCTTGGAATTTATAGGCCTTCTCTAGTTTTTCTTTTCCAACTTTATATCATTCACTATCAAAAATATAGCTATGACACTAATAAAATGTTGCTGTTCCTCTTGTTCAAAAAATACTGTACCTTTGGAGAGTCTCTATAAAACATGATTCTGACTCTGAAGAAATGACATTTGGTGTTTGATCACTCACATTAATATTGTTTTATTTTTATATCAAACAGTAAAAAAGCAGTAACATTGACTTATCGATGACATTTTAATAAGTAAACTGTAGGCTTGAGAGGATGCTTCCAGTTTACTGGACAAAGTAGAAGCTAAGAAGTCAGGGTTTGCTTGAAACATTCGTGACTTGACAGGAGTGAATTTTCCTTTTAGCCATGCCCTGAGGTCCCTATGTCTCATATAAAATAGCCCCCAAAAGAATGAACTTGGTATTTCTTATATCACAAATTTCAGTAAGTATATATTGAAGTAACAACATAATTGTTAGTCATGAGAGTGGGGAGGTGGGGAGATCATACATACAGCTTTCTTCTCCTTTAAGAAGTTAAAGTATTTTCTTTTTATACTGTTTGGATGATCTAAAAATTAAAATAAAAATTTCTAGCACAATGTTCCAATGTAAAAGCACTTCAGAACAATTTCATTAAACTGTCTGAATAATCAGCTGTTAAAAAATTGTTAATGTTTTCTCAATAACCATGGTTTGGCACTGTTGATGTACTCCCAAAGGTCTCTGATAGCTGCAGTGGTTCTCAGCTAATTAGGCAATTATTAATAGAAATTAGAGCATTTATATTTCATTCACTGTATAGTTTATATCATTTAAATTTTTAGAATGTTTAGAATTCTAAGTTTTAAATTTTCCCTGTTATTTCTGTGAAATAATTTACAATACAAAATCATAATTTTATAACTCAAGTTGCATTTAAAAGAAGTCCAAAAATATTTCAAGGTAATTTTAAAAATATTATTGCTGCATACATTTTTACGAAATTAAAATAAAACTTATAAATTTTTATATTCTTTCAAAATTGAAAATAGAAAATAAAATCATTGTTCACAACAAGTTATTTCACAGTACCTTAGATATAAAATGCAATGAACTTAGGATGTATCTGTGATCATTAAGAATGTAAATCACTAACACAGATTATTGTGTTAAATGTAAAGGGATAAAATAAAAAACATAGTGTTTTGTTAATGGTTTAGGGAATCTATAAAAATGCCTTCTGAAATAGTTACATTTTTATTTATGCTAATCTTTCTCTAATGAGCATTCATGTTTCTTTATGTGCAATGTAAATTTATGCCCCCCTGAATTCATTCAATTTAGCAATTATTTATATATAGATAGCTAATCCATTTATGATTGTTGATTTTTGTCAGTGCAATTGAGTAGATAAAGCAAGAGTTTTGTTTTTATACTTGTATAAGGCAAAGTTTTTAAAGCTTTTGAAATTTTTCTATTTTGTTTGTTTAGGAGTTGCTTAAAATATCTCACAAAGTGTAAAAAGACAAAACTTTGAGTTTATGCCTCTACAAAGAGTAAGAGATAAATATGCCTCATATTTTAATAGTTTCCAATCGAAGAATTACCACATGAAATATGACTTTCATATGTATCTCTTGGTACCTACTAAGCAGAGTTATTTTAGCAGTTGTATTTTTCTTAGATGGTACTTTAATGGTACTATATATCTTTTTCATTTAATTTCATTAGTAATATTAAACATATAATCCTCTAATGAACAGTTTGTTGAATACCCATTAAATTAAAAAGAAAGAAATAATCATTAAAATAATTAAGAAAACCATAGTTATTCTTCATAAATTCTCTACAATCTGTGTTTAATAATGTCTCACCCCACAGAGGTTGGTACAATTTGAGCTAATAGATCTTGTTCCCTTTACAAATTTTCAGCCTAATCTACCAGCTGTAATGAATATTGTAGAGTGGTATTTCCTCTTTTATTGTTAATTTTGAGATAATTTTTCATGCTGATAATTATAAATATACATTAAAATGAAATATAAAGAGAAACAAATGATTAAAATTTCTCTATTATCATAAAATAGTTCCTGCATATATCTAAATTTCTGCCTAGTGTAACAAAATTGTTTTGATTGGAATTAGCAGAATGTAATCATATTTTTTTCTATATACTGCCCACATTGCAACTGAAGTGATAAACACATGGCATTATTTAAAAACAGCAAAAAAAACCACCCTAATCTAACTTTTTCAATGTGTTTACTACATGTTATTTGTGCATTTTTATTATTCATAAATTGAAGTAAAGATAACAAACTTTAAATCCATTTCTTACAACAAAGAAAAGAAAGTAAAGGCAGTTAGCAAATGCCTTGGAGAGTCTCCTTCCATGGATCATTCAAAATACTACAAAATTTCAGTACTCTCATTTTTGCAGTAACAATTTGTTGAAAAATAAGGAAATAAAATCTAGTTTTGCACAAAGCTATATTCTTGTTAATAGATGTGGTGATGGTGTAAGAAAGCTGATCTCCCTAATTCTTGTGCAATACTAAGAAGATTGAAAAGTAAACTTTTTTGTTTAATGTATGGCAACAAAATGGTAGCCAAAAATGAGGTTCCTCTGTTATTCTCTCAATGATTTTTCCCTTGGATTTGTCATGCAAAAGGACAAAAATGTAGCAGCACTTAACCTCATTGTGTGTGTGTGTGTGTGTGTGTGCACTCCTACATGACCATTCATTCATGTAGAACTAGTGTTGTCTACATAGACTTTTTTTTTAAATTCAAGTCCTTGTCCAAAAAATCCATATGCTTTTTGAGCTTTGAACACTGTTTTTTAATTTTCTTTTTTTTGAATATTTTCTTTTATTTGTAGTTGAACACAATAAATTTATTTTATTTATTTATTTTTATGTGGTGCTGAGGATCGAACCCAGAACCTCGCACGTGTTAGGTGAGTGCTATACCACTGAGCCACAGCCACAGCCCCTGCACATTACATTGTTATTGCTACACTGTATTATAGCCCCACTCACAATATGGAGCTCATGAGGGAGCTCAATAGAAATCAAAGTAATAAATTCTGAAACTGAGAATAATAACTGTTAAGTAGTCTGAAGGTTAATACATAGTCATTAATTTTGTAAACTAACCAAAAATGTGAGTAGAATCATTATCTAAATATAGTTTTTATTGGTTTTGTAATTCATTGACTCCTATTCCCAAATGTATTTATTTAATTAATTTTTATTGTAGGTTGTTCAAAACATTACATAGTTCTTGATATATCATATTTCACACTTTGATTCAAGTGGGATATGAGCTCCCATTTTTACCCCATATACAGATTGCAGAATCACATCAGTTGCACAACCGTTGATTTACATATTGCCATTCTGGTGTCTGTTGTATTCTTGTTTTTTAATTTTCAAATAATTGTCCTATCTTTATTTTCTAAACCGATATGCCTTTAGAGAAGCAAAGTCCCACCCCCACATATAAATAGATACTACTTTTAACTAATTTATTACTAATCTTTAAAATGTTTCTTTCTAAGGTTAAAAATTTGCAAGTTTTTACTTTATTATTTGAAGTAATGTATAAGCATGGATATATGTGAGAGTCCTAAGAGGCCAGGCATCCTGACATTAAACCTGTGGCAGTATTTATAACACTGACAGACTACAATACAAAGGTTATGTGGAATCCGGAATAAACTGCAGGTGATAGAGAAGGCAAAACCACTACAAGGACACACATTTCAGACATGGGCTTGAAATGTTGAGTCAACTTATAAATAAATAAATAAATAAATAAATAAATAAATAAATAAATAAAATGTAGCTTGCAAAAGGATTGAAGTGCATTGAGTTTCTTTGTTGCTATGAACATTATTTCAAAACAAATAACTGAATAATTGTCATTTTAAGGTATTGATCTTTCTAAAACATTTATATAATTTTCATGATTTAAATTTACTTTTGGGTTCTTTCAGCATCTACTGAAGAAAGCCAAATCTTATGTTAGACATGATGAATAGCAATGTTTATGGAAAAAAAAAATAAGTAAATAGCATCTATGCTTGATCTTAGAAATTATGAAACAAGATGATAAAATAGAATGGGTGTAAGTATCCATCTCCAGTCCAAAGAATAAGAATGGAAGGTGCCAAAATTAATTTTGTTTGGGAGACAAATTGCAATCACACTCTGAAAAGTTCATTACCTTAATGTGGAATACACCGAAAGAAGAGCAAGAATTTGCAGTCCTGCAGAATCATAAGTATTGGTATTGAAATAATTGATGCTACGAATTTGATACTGTGTAATTCTTCAAAATACTCATGATTTGGGTTGGAGATATAATAAGTTGAACACAGGTTATCTAATAAGTTGAATAATTACCATATTTTTTAAAGAGAGCGAGAGACAGTGAGAGAGAGAGAGACTTTTTTAATATTTATTTTTTAGTTTTCAGTGAACACAACATCTTTGTTTTATTTTTATGTGGTGGGTGCCGAGGATCCAACCCAGCACCCCTAGCATACCAGGCAAGCACGCTACCACTTGAGCCACATCCCTAGCCCCATTATTACCATATTTTAATTTTGGAAAACTTAAATTGTAACTTCTAAGGAAATATAAAATTATCCTTTTAATGTATCTACTGAAATAAGATTTTATATAATGAAGTAAAACATTTCTTGATTATCTTATTATATTGTTGATTAGATTATTTTTATTATAGAAGTTGTAGCTTTAATTAGAAGAAAAAATATTTTTTTCTAAGAATATAATAAATTTGGCATTTTAAGGTGGTGATCAGACTTCATTTCTCATTTCTGATGAAGGGATTTATGCATTTCCAGGGCACAGTCAGGCTAATTAGAATCATGCTTATGCTTTCATTAATGAGAGTAGAATAGAATTCCTCAAACACATGATAAAAATATATACATGAGCTGTGTTTATTTTTTCCACTAAAAAAGTGAAAAATGATTTATTCTTTTTTAAAAAAAAATTGAGTACACTTATTTATTGACTTATTTACATATTAATTCATTTTTAACAAAACTGAAAAACATTATACACAGAATTATAATTTTTCATAGAAAATACTTTTTGACCAATATTAAAAATTTAATTAGCAACTTTAACATTTTTCAAAACTTCATTTCATCATTACATAAATTGGTAGAAGAAGAACATATTTAATGACCTTTGACCAAATTTTTCAGATACTTTTATACTTGCATCTATTACTTCATGACTATGAATTATTAAAGTTGTATTAGTATGAATAATAGTAGCAGGTACCATTAGTAAGAAGTGCTCACAATATTATTTTTTGGAAAAAAACTTATTTGAAGATTATTTGCACAAGGAAAAGTCTCTAGCACCCAGCAACATTTCTGACAATACATCATTCAAGATGCTTATCTTATAATGGAATTAGCTCCTTTTATAATCAGAAAGATAAAAAATTATTGGCATTGCCTTATTTAAGTATAGCTTGTTAACCTGCAGTGGTTTGGATGTAGATATTGGCTAAGGCCTCTGTTGCTTATCTGCAGAGCTATCTTCTTAGGTTAGAGTACTAACTACTTGCACACCAGCAAGATTGAGATTCTCTACATACATAGGTCCTTGGGGCCAACTCACCATTAAAGTAGTAAGCTGGTGTAAGTTAATTAATTATGATTTAATAGCACTTCCCTAAACTCTTATTATTTATCTTTCTTAGTCATGGTGATTGAACCAGGGCCTCCCACATGCTAGGGAAGCTCTATGCCACTTAGCCATGACCTCAGCCACTAAATTTTTTTTGAAATACATTCATTTTATCTTTATAAATATTCAAAATATAGACACTGCCATATCATATTTCACAAATGTTAAAACTGAGGTTTTGAAAGTGAAATCACTTGTCCCACGTTTGCTGTTATTGAATAGCAAATAATTTTACACTACCTGAAAAAATGTGGCAGATATAGAATAGTGATGACCTTGAATTCCATCCTGAAGCAATATGATCCAGAATGGTTCACTTTACCAAGGAATAATCAAGGGTGATATGTGAAGGAATTACAGTGTTGTCCAATGACAATCATGGTTTTCATTTCTCTGAGAATGGGGACTAACAGGGCCATTGTGGCCACTTGTTAAGGATGGGAAGAGACTATGGGTAATCAGGGAGCTAAAGATTCATCAAGTTCCCACAGCATTTTTTTCTCTGTATCTTTGAAGTTTCCAGTGTTTTGAACATAATAAAGAGAATATATTACAAATAATTGTATAAAAGTGTTCCTGCACTGAGATGGCCTGCTTCTCACTCAAGGGAATGTTCTCAAAGGCTCTAAATTACACTAGCTGAGGTTTCAGAAGTAGCTGCTCTTTAAAGTTCCCACATTGAATAATTTGAAAATTAATCAACCTTAAAGTGTATTGGAGAAAGCCTTGAAAATCAAACAAAATAATTCCTTGACCAAATAATTTTCTACATGTGCAGAATTCAACCATTATTGTGTTTCTAATTTGAAAAGGCAGTTTATGTGGGACCTCATTCATCTGTATGAACTGATTCATCTAATTTTTTAACCATTGGCTCTCTCAGAATACAGATGACTGCCCCACATAGTTACATATATTTTGCTTCTTCCATTACAGTAGACCATTCAAGAATTTGGGATCAGGGAAAATTAGAGAAGGTCTAGACTGGACAACAGCACTCCACATCTATCTAGTTCCTTTAAAATACAGTGTAGGGCAATTGGAAAACCTTTCTATATTATCCACATTTTTCTTAGCTCTGATTAATCTGATTAATCTATATTAATCTACATTGCATAATTTGACACATAATAAAAATTAAACTGAAGCTAATCAGCATTCTACATTTGAGGCTGCTCTTCCCTATTCTGTTTCATGTTTGACTCTGGATCCCCATGTGTTTATTTTTTGCTTCTACAGTTGTATTTCTATTGTTTTTGTTGTTGTTGGCCATCCATTATGTATTTGTTGATAATATTATGAATCATTCACTTTCCTTAGGGGATTTTACAGGAAGTTTTTGAATCTTTAATCAAATGAAAGGCTTGGAGAATCAGGTGGGTCTATATTAGAGGAAAAGAAAAACTAACTGGAATATATATGAAGAGATTTATATCTCTTTGGGAATTGGCTTAAGGAAGAGAAGGGGCTGGCCAGGCAAGTCCATCATTTGCAGCATAGGCCTGAGAAAGAATAAGCTGCAGCTCTGCTAACTCTGCTATCCATAGAAGAATCTCTCTGTTTTTAGTAAACTCTCAGTTTTACTCTTTAAGACTTACAACAGATTGTGTTAAGCCAATTCACATTTTCTAGAACAACCTATGTACTTAAATCAACTAGTAATGTATTTAATCACATCTTTCACAACAACACCTAGACTGATGTTTAATTACATGGCTGGGGACTTTATCCTAGCCAAGTTTTCATAAGAATAAAATGCTATGAATACTTTTAAACAACAAACATTTTTCTGTCTTGGTAATGCATCATTGTATCACACCCTATCAAAACTAGTTTTTGCCTTTTCCAATGATGTTTCTCAATTAATTAATATATTAAACTGTCATATGCACCAGGAAATGGTGTGCAACTCCCGGATGGCCTAGATGAAGACCCAACTAGCACAGTCAGGAATAGTCATTTGCTTATATGCTTCACTAGATGAAAAATAGGTAGTAATCAGTAGCACAAATACGAAATCTCTACGTATTCTAAAACTTTAACATTGCAATAAGTTCCTTATGACCCTGTAATTAATCAGAACTGGTTTGGGGTTAGTAAAATGTTTCCAGGTGAAAAGCAATTTATCACAGTCTTGAATATTTTTTTTTCTCTTCAATGCTGTGGTGTGGTTTGGAACTGGAATGTCTCTCATTGAAGGCTCTGTCCCCAGTGTAGCAATGTTCAGAGAAGGAGCTTCTGGGGAGTAAATGGATCAAGAGATCAAATCTGGCCTCATAAATAGATTAAGGCACTGATAAATGAGTAGTTTGATGGCATTATTCGGAAGTCTGAAAACTGGAAAAGATGAAATCTAGATGGAGCAAGTGACTCATTGGAGGCATGCCATGGAAGAATATATCTTGTCCCTTGTCCCTTCTTTGGTGTCTGTCTGCTTCTTGGTCACCATGAGGTGAACTTCTTTGTTCTGCCACATCATCTTAGCCATGATATTCTGCCTCACCTTCAGGCTATAGCAATATTCCAAGTGATTATGGACTGAAATCACTGAAACTATGACATAAAATAATGTTTCCTTCTCTAAGACATTTACTTATTTATTTATTGTCAGATATTTAATTATAGTAAGGAAAAGTTGACAAACATTCTATATTTGCCATACGGAGATTGACTTAGAACACACTCTGATATAGGAAGGCACTTGAAATTGGCAAAAGTTTGTGATTTGCTTCATTCTGATAGTGAATTTTATATATTTTATGTACACCCTAATTTCAAGTCTTCCTTAAGGGCTTCACTGTACTCCAATTCATAAATCATACCAGAGCATGACAATTAGACACTTCATTTTCTCTAGGCAATTTGTAAGAGTACAAATAAAAATAAAAATAAAAAGTTATTTATCCTCAAAAATGTTCAAAAAACTTTTCTTTTAAAAAAGCTCTATTTCTTAAACCCAGAGATGAAAAATATGAAAAGCTTATGGCAGAGCCATAATAATTTTAGTGATTGCTAATTGACATTTCATTTGTATTACCAACAACTGTTGTCATTGCCTTCAATTTGTCCTTTATTCATGGAAATTATAAAAGCCTGTAAAACAGGGAAGACAAAGTGACAGGTTTCCTATTAATTTATATTTGAGTAAAAAATATTTTCCCAAAGTTTACTTGTTTCCTGAGGAGGGGAATAATGTTTTAATGTCTATAATTATGGAGTTATTTTATACATCATTCTAAACATATGTATAAACTAAAATCTCATAAAACATTATCAGGAAACATCACAGATTGACTAAGCAACCATAATTTCACATACCTGAAGCCATTGCTTTGTTGTGGAAATGCTACAAGACATATTATGGCATTATGTCAATCCACAATTGTTACTTTGGAGAAAAAGTGCTGACATATGTATTTTATCTCCAGTCAACATTTTTGTGTGTGTGTGAGAATGATTATGTACTCTCTCTCTCTCTGTCTCTCTGTCTCTCTCTCTCTCTGTCTCTCTCTAAATATATAATATATATATATATATATATATATATATATATATATATATATATATTCACATATCTATATGTTATATATAAGACATATCACACACACATATATGCATTGGTGGATACAAAATTTTATAAATTCTGCCATAACACATAATTTCTTATGTGTAAATCAAGACTTATTTAAGTTTCTTTTTTAAAAAATTAGAAGTTAATTGAATAAAAGATATACACTAAGTTCTAATTCAGCATTTGCTACTCAAGGGTTATCAAATTACAGCTCATGGTTTAGATCTGACCTTCTGCATGTATTTGTATGACTCACACAAAGAAAGATATTATTATGTTTGGAAATGATTATATTTTAGATGATTCCATACATATGTGCATAATATTCAGTTTTGTCTTCTTGTCTCAAAATCTAAGATATTTGCTTGAAATATTTTTTAAGAAAATGTGTTCTAAACTTCATGTCAAGTAAACACAGGGAAGTGAGATGTCAGAAGCCATAAATTTTGAACTATTGGTTTTAAAGTCATTCTCTAAATCATCTTATGCAGGTTGTAAATTAATTTATGTAATTTCATAACATAACCATTTATTTTAGCCTGCCTAAATTTTCTTCATCTTTAAAATGGACATATTAATGTGATTTTGCTTACTTATACAGTGTCTCCCTTCTTGAAGAAAATAGCATACTAAAAATTTCTTTGCAAAGAATATAACAGTATAAAATGAACATGTTGAGAAATCAGAATACTGAAAAGTCTCAAATTTAAAAGAAGACTGTGTGACTGCTGGATTTTAACTTTGTGTGGGTCACCTACTAACATTGTTGATTCAAGAAAAATTACCCATGTTAGTTTAGGATAGTCTCCCTAGCAATCTTTGGAAAACCTCTTGGTGTACAAGGATAGAGGCCCAGTTAAGAAGCAACTGTTAGTAGGATCCCTATGTCCCTAATTATTTCTTACCTGCTTCTCTCCTGGACAGACAGTGTCATATGCCCTAATAAAGACTGAGGATTGAGGCCCAATTAAGAAGCAACTGTTAGTAGGGTCCTATGTCCCTAATTATTTCTTACCTGCTTCTCTCCTGGACAGTGTCATATGCCCTAATAATGACTGTTTTCTTCTGGAATGCCCTTCTCATAGGAATGAAGGTCTTTGTGGTTCAGTTGCCGAGAAAACACCACACCTGACTGAGATCTTCTCTTTGAGAACTTGTCCTTTATTCCTAGAATTGTGATTTTTCAGGCTAGTTTTCATGCATGCTCCACAATACTGGCCCTGACACATTAACTGGAGGGTCTGTCTTCTTCTGATTTAATCTGTTTTCTTATAATCCTGGGGTAATGAGGAGCCTTTGCAAATAGTGCATGGGTGGATCAATTTTCTGCTGCTGAACTCTAAATAGATTCAAATAAATTTCCTACTATAAGAACACCCCCCTTTCCTTGTGTAGGCATGTTGTGAATTTCATTGGCTTACACATCAGCAATAGTTGAGAGTTCTAGTAAATAAATCCCCTAAGAAAAAGTCATCCTGTTGGATTTCCTGAGTCATAATTCGGATTACAAATCTCAATGTACAGCCCTGTTCCTGGGCTTGACACATCACACTTTTAGACTTGCTTCATCCAAGAATGATACCAGCAAGATTACACTTAGGAATATTCATCTGGTATCAAAAACAGAAAGAAAGAAATATAATGTATTCCTACTGGTTATTAAAAGCCTGTGTTTTCTTGATTAAACAACTGCTCCTCATAGGGCAATTCAGAGACATTTAACTTCACCCAGCTTTGGTCTCATTTATATCGCTCAGTCATCTATACTTGCTACAAATGGTAGACTGGCTTGACATTTAGTATTTATGCCCTGAAATATCAGTATCTTGAACACCTGTTACTTTTAACTTTCCTATTTTCCTTTATTTTTAAAAAGTCTGAACCTGAGGTCCAATCCTATGTGATCAGCTCTAGGGAAAGGACCCAGTCTTCTTAGAGTCTTAAATTAAAGTATCTATTTCATCATATTCATCATATGTCAAACCTCAATTTAGAAAAGACAGTTTTTTTTCAAGTTCTTGGCATTGGAAAAGGTTCACCAGGAAAGTGACGAACTGTCTTCCTATTAAACACAAGCATTGGATAGAATACATAAAGTTAGCACCCTGATAATTCTGTAGTAATGAGAATTACTTAACATTATTTATAATAGTTTTGTTCCTTTTAAATGATTTTTATGTGTTAAATTATTTCTAAATTATCTTGCTTACAAATGAGTTCCCTAATTATCTGATTTTTTTCTTAATTAAAGCTACTAAAAGGAAAGTATAGCAACTCTGCTGTACCATAATCCATCATCTTGCAACTAACTGAAAGCATGTTTGTCCTCTGTCATTAATATAATGAAGTGTGCACTTTAATTATAAATGAAGATATAAACTGTGAAATATTAATTTTCACAAGAAATATTTATTAATAATATATGATTCTGATATTTTCATATCCATAGCACTGAGCTTAAAATGGATTTAAAAATGACAACTTTATAAAATGAAAGATAACTCAGTTTTTAAATGGAATACAAAATCAGTGAGACCAACTAAGATTGTCAAGTTGGTTTGTTGTTTTAAAATATAATATACCAAAAAGGCATCTCAAAGTCAGCACTATTTTTTCCCATTAGAAATCATGAACCTAATTCTTGATAAAGATAAATGGTCCTTGCTTTGTAGTCCCTTTGAGAAAACTGTCCTAAATGAAAATAGTTCTGGTACAGTGAATTGTGATACGTTTTCATATTCCCAAGCAGAGAAGTAGCATCTGGAAATCATATTCCCCAAACACATTTCAGTGCTGCTTTAAAATAGAATAGTGAAATGATGGTGCAGGTAAACATATGCCATTTACAGAGAGGCAATGCTTTATTCAATAAGGCATTATACAATTTGTTCAGCAAATATTTAACTAGTGTCTATTTAGTATCCAGTACTTACATTAAACACTGCTGGAGCTGTCAGATAGTAACATGTCCTTTTACTTACACACACATATATTGGAGTTTGGGAAGAAATCAGGCACACCACCATAATTGAAAACTGAGGGTAAATATTAAAGTCTAATAACAATTAAAACTATCAACTTTCATTTTTTAAATTATAGGAAATCACTTTACAGACAAATCAAAAAAAATTTTTGGTTATCCACAAGAAATTTACATTTCTTTCATCAAGCAACTACAGATTATTGAAGAGTTTTTGTTTGTTTGTTTGTTCGTTGGTTGGTTGGTCAAATGAGTGACCAGTCAACAATTGAGCTTTATAATAAATAATATATCTTTAGATGTTGTTCTTTACCACTAGCAGTGGACATGTTGGGAGATATGGATAATTGCTTCAATAAACTTAATCCGTGAAGTCATTACCCACATCAAGTTCATTATTTTCCAGTTAACCTCTTTTTGAAGTCTGTAGTAGAATAATATACACTATGTTTATTAGTTGGAGCATTAAAACACACCACGTGCAGAAAAATACTAGATTCTACTGGATGAAATGCTCAACATATTACCATTAGTGGTAGTCCCTTTAGAGACAACACAAAATAGCTTGGCACAGTGGTGCATGCCTATAATTCCAGGGCCTCCAGAGGCTGAGGCAGAAGGATTACAAGTTCAAAGCTGGCCTCAGCAACTCAGTGAAGCCATAAGCAACTCGGCGAGAACCTGTCTCTAAATGGAATATAAAAAAGTGCTGGGGATGTGGCTCAGTGATTAAATGCCCTTGGTTTCAAACTTTGGTACAAAAAAAAAGCCAATGAAAAAGAAAATACCATATGATAAGAATATTGTGGATGTCTTGAGTGGGGGGAGAGGAAGAGATCCTTATACAACAAACTGAAAAATTTATATGCAGACTAATTTTAAAATCTAGTATCTGCTTCAAAGTACTCTATAACAGATGCATGACAGAATGAGAGAATATCCATTAAACAATATTGGCCAAGAATATCTTAATGATGGAACTGAGTGATTGGCATATAGCTGTGTATTAACACTGTTTCCTCTACTTTTTGCATTTGTTTGAAATTTAGTAATAAAAAGTCTAAATAGATAAATTAAAAACTAAACAAAAGTAAACATTTTATTTGTCTTAGTCTACTCCAAAGACCAATATGAATGTCTGATTCCATCTCTGCAAACAAAGACCCAGACAGTGTTGATCCAACCATAAAAAGCACAAGATTGCAGTAAGTCATGGAATTTTTTTTCCCAGCTCCAGAATATTTATATTTTTATTTGGCTGAGGTATCTTCATAGAAGCTTTGCCATAAAATAATAGCTAAACTCTTTCTCTGTGGAATGAGAACCAATTTTTTTGACTTTTTTCCCCATTTTTGATGGATGGAGATGGAAGCAAAATGAGAATGTGATATTATACTTGTCCACCATAAGGCTTTGGGGCTTGAACATTTATGTTGATGCATCTGCTAAGGGCATTTGAAGCCATTTGTGAGAGAATCAATATCTGCCCTGAAAGAAGTCAGGTATTCTCTCATTTAAAATATTTAAACCTGAATTTTATATAGCTACCTAAATTGTGGCTTTGTCTTTCTTTGTGGAAGGGGAATAGATAAACAAAATAAATATTCATTGTCTCAATCTTACAGTACTTATGAACCAGATAACCTATGAAAACTGCATACACATATTCCCCAGGTGTGGTATAATTGTCTGCTTTTCCCTGTTGGATCAACTCTGCCAGGGTCTTTGTTTTTACTGCAGATATGGAATCAGAGTTTTACATTGGTATTTGGAGTAGAATTAGACAAATAAAATGTTTTTGTTTATCTTTTAAATTATCTATTTAGATTTATTACTAAATAACAACTGTATGTAAAATATAGTTGTAAAACATACTAAAGAATACTTTCATCAAAGAAATGTTCATGTTATATCTAAATAATCTTAAATGTTAATACTTCTAGTTTCTCACTATTATAAGCATGATTTTTTTTCTTAATGTTAATATCTGTAGAACTCCCGGTCTATTTACTTGCACACATCCAGATGCATGCACACACATGCTTACACCTGAATACACATGCCATTTTGTTACAAAATTCAATGGTGCTCCAATAACATGTAGGAGAAATTTATATTTCCACCAGCATTTTGTTATTACATCCATCATCATTCTTACTACAAAATTTTTAAACATTTTTATTGATAATGGTAAAGACATCTTAGTGGGAAAAAAACCTCATGATTCAAAGTTTGAGCAATAGTACGTGTAATTCATCCAACATCAAAATAGACATGATCATTGCAGTTTATACTAAAGTTTTATTTGGGGATATACACAGTGCATAAACACTGTCTGCTGATATCTATTGACTCTTCTTTCATTAATATTCTCTTATTAGTGATGTGTATGTATTAAGTCAATCTGATTTGCTATGTGTATCAACACATTTCACAATATTTTGTTACCCTGTTGCATTTTAGAAAACTGAGGCAAAGGTACTTTAAGTAGACCAAGGATTCACGACTGCTGTTTGTCATTGTTGTGTTATTTTAACTCAAAAGAAAATCACCGAAACTATAGCAATTTTCATCACTGTTCCTATTATTACTACAAAATTTTACACCTGAATAGTTTATGTAGACAGTAAAAGTGTCACTTCAGATTGTTCCCCAACAGTCTTGGATATGTTCAATCCTGTATAGAGAGTTTAAATTATTTTAATAAGTAAAATAGAATGAGCCAGGCAGAAGTTACCTATTCTTTATATTGTGGCAGCAGATTATTGACTTTTTCCAAGAGTGAAAAAGAGCTAGTTGACATGAGAGGAAATGGGGTATTATAGTCAGTGTAACTGAGAGCAGAACAGAACCTGATATTTAGAAGTTTAAATAGAGTCACCATGAAATCTGAAGAAAAATTCAATTCAGTAAATAGTAAAAAAAGGTAAGAGGGATCTCCTTTTAGAGCCACTCTCTAACTAGGCAAGCGTTATTATGCTACATAAGGTGTTTTCATTTTATGACTTGCCAAATGCAGTTAGAGCCTGAGAAAGCCCAATGATTTTTCTATAATATAATGTCACTTTCTGTGGCATTGATGCTAAAGATATGCTACAGTGATAGTTCCAAACACATTACAAAGAAGTTAAGAACAAATGGACAATGATATATGTGTATCAAAAAGTAATTAAGCATTTCACAATGGTCATTGTTTGAAATGGATTTGCATTTTATTTCCCTATATAAAATTTTACTGCACTATTATCTGGATAGGTACTAAAACATTAAGTTTAAAGTTGTCTTAAACTGTGATTGAATGGAGAATGCTCTACACTATTTAAGAAACCATTAGAAATATAAAGTACGTGATTTTACTTCATCTTCCATATGGTCTCTTTAGAAAATAAGAAATAGTGTTAAATATATATATAGATTGCTAGATTATAATGTATATAATATGATATTACATCATATTATAATATCATATTATATCCATTATTTTTAAGTTTGGTTATAATCTTTTATAAAACAAAAATGGGAAGAAGTGGGGTTTTGTATCTTTTTGATGTATAATTATGCATATATTTAAATTGCAAATTAAATAAATTTTGAGGGATTTTTACACTTCTGAAGTTACCATGATAATCAAGATAGTGGTTTTCTTTTTTTTTTTCTTTTCCTTTCTTTTTTTTTTCTTTTTTCTTTTAAACTGGGTATGGAACCGAAGGGTGTTTTACCACTGAGCTACATCTCCGATCTTTCCTATTTGAGTTTGATGGAGTATCTCATTAAGTTGCTGAGGCTGACCTTGAACTTGAAATTCTCCTGCCTCAATTTCTGGAGTTATTGGAATTACAGACTTGGGTCATTCTGCCCAGCTATTCCCAAATGTTTTAAGGTTTTTACCATGTTTTATTCTACCCCACAATAAGATCAACCAATTGTGTGTTTTCTGTCATTATCGAGTAACATCCACATTTTTGAATTTTTATAAATGGAATAGTGTAATGGTAATGTATTTGGTTTTGAGTTTCTTTTAAGTGTGTAATGACATAGTAATTCAGCAATTTTGGTGAATTATTAGTTTTTTTTTCATATAATAAACAAGTAGTATTTTGTTTTACAAAACTTTCATGGTTTATCCCTTCATCTGTTGATGGATATTTTGGTTGTTAACAGTTTGAAGCAATTAGGGTCATCATGTGTGTAAGTCTTTAGGAGAATGTGCATTTTCTTTTCTTTAGAGTGAATATTTCAGAATGAGTACCTACATCATACAATAGGCATAGGCTTAACTTTCAAATAAATTACCAAAATGTTTTTCAAAGTGTTATACCATGTATGAGAGTTAGATTTTTCACATCCCTAGTGAGACCTGGTATTGTTAATTTTTATTATCTCTTTCTTTCTTTTTTTTTGTACTGGGCTTTGAACCAAAGGATAATTTACTACTGAGTCAAAGACCCAGATTTTTTTTTTCTTTTTGGACAAACATTTGCTAAGTTGCTAAAGGTCTTGCTAAATTGCTAAGGCTGACCTTGCACTTGGAATCCTCCTCCTTCAGTCCCATGGGTAGCTGGGATTATAGACATGTGCCACTGAACTTGGCTATATTTCCTTTTTGAACTTAATCATTCTAATAGAAATTGTGTTTGAAATTACTTTTTAAATAAGCAGTTTATTTTTGTATCCTTTCAAACAAATAGGAACATTTTTTAATTAATTTTTTATTTACATATGACAGTGGAATGCACTATAATTCATATGACAAAGAGCACAATTTTTCATATCTCTGGTTGTATACAAAATATATTCACACCATTCATGTCTTCATACATGTACTTTGCATAATGATGACCATCACACTCCACCATCATTTCTAACCCCATCCTGATTTGGTTTATTCCTCCCATGCTCCCCGTCCCTACCCCACTATGAATCAGGCTTCTTATATCAAAGAAAACACTTGGCATTTGTTTTTTTGAAATTGCCTAACTTCACTTAGCATTATCTTTTCCAATGCCATCCATTTACCTGAAAAAGCCATGATTTTATTCTCTTTTATTCCTGAATAAAATTCCATTGTGATTACATGCCACATTTCTTTTAATCCATTCATCTACTGAAGGAGATATAGGTTGGCTCCCCAGTTTAGCTATTGTGAATTGTGCTGCTATAAACATACTACAGCATCCCTGTAGTATGCTGTTTTTTAAGTCCTTTGGGTATAGACCAAGATTGGGATAACTGAGTCAAATGGTGGCTTCATTCTCAGCTTTTCAAGGAATCTCCATACTGCTTTCCATATTGGCTGCACCAATTTCCAGTCCCACCAGCAGTGTATGAGTGCACCTTTTTTCCCCACAAACTTGTCAACATTTATTGTTTGCATGCATAATAGCTGCCATTGTGACTGGAGTGAGATGAAATCATAGAGTAGTTTTGATTTGCATTTCTCTAATTGCCAGCAATACTGAACATTTTTTCATATATTTGTTGATTGGTTATATATCATCTTCTGAGAAGTGTCTGTTCAGGTCCTTGGCCCATTCATTTATTGATTGGGTTCTTTGTATTTTTTGGTGTTTGGTTTTTTGAGTTTTTTATATACCCTAGAGATTAGTGCTCTATCTGATATGTGAGGGATAAAAATTGCTTCTAAGATGTAGGCTCTCTATTCACCTCACAGATTGTTTTTTTCAGAGAAGCTTTTTAGTTTGAATCCATCTCATTTATTGATTTTTGGTTTTAATTCTTTGAAAAAGGAGTCTGATTAAGAAAGATGGGGCCTAATCCCACATGATGAAGATTAGGGCCTACTTTTTCTTCTATTACATGCAGGGTCTCTGGTTGTATTGCTAAGTCGTTGATCTATTTTGAGTTAAGTTTTGTGCATGGTGAGAGATATGGGTTTAATTTCATTTTGTTGCCCGTTAAACAGGCTATCTATTCTTCAATGCATGTTTTTGGCATCTTTTTATAATATAATTGTAATTTTCTGGGTAAGTCTCTGTGTCTCTGTTCTGTACCATTGGTCTACGAGTCTATTTTGGTGCTAATACCATTTTTTTTAACCATGGCTCTGTAGTATAGTTTAAATTCTGGTATAGTGATGCCACATGCTTCACTCTTCCTGATAAAGACTGCTTTAGCTATTCTGGGTCTCTTATTTTTCCAGATGAATTTTATGACTTTATTTTCTATTTCAAGGAATGCCATTGATATTTTGATTGGAATTGCATTAAATCTGTATAGTGCTTTTGGAAGTATGATCATTTTGGTAATAATAATTCTACCTATCCAAGAGCATTGTAGATCTTTCCATTTTCTACATTTCATTGTAGATCTTTCTTTGGTTTCTTTCTTTAGGATTCTGTAGATTTTATTGTAAAGTTCTTTCACCTCTTTTGTTGATTTCTAAATTATTAATTAATTAATTAATTTATCTATCTATCTATCTATCTATCTATCTATCTATCTATCTATCTGAAGCTATTGTAAATGGGGTAGTTTTCCTTTCTGAGGATTTGTCACTCATATACCGAAATGCCTTTGATTTGTGGGTATTGATTTTATATCCTGTTACTTTGCTGAATTCATTAATTAGTTCTAGAAGTTTACTGGTGGATCTTTTAAGGTCTTCTAGCTATAGAATCATGTCATCAGCAAATAGTGCTAATTTGAGCTTTTCTTTTTCTATGTGTATCCCTTTAATTTCTTTCGTATGTCTTATTTCTCTTGCCAAGGTTTCAAGAACTATTTTAAGTAGAATTGGCATTCATTTCTGTCTTGTTCCAGTTTTTAGAGAAGATGCTTTAAATTTTTCTCAATTTAGAATGATGTTGGCCTGGGGTTTAGCAGAGATAGCTTTTATGGTGTTGTGATATGTTTCTGTTACCCCTAATATTTCTAGTGTTTTGAACTTGAAGGGGTGCTGTATTTTGTCAAATGCCTTTTCTTCTTCTATTGAGATGATCATATGCTTGTTATCTTTAAGTCTATTGATGTGATGAATTACATTTATTGATTTCCATATGTTGAACCACACTTGCCTCCCTGGGATGAATCCAACTTCATCATGGTACACTATTTTTTTGAAATATTTTTATATGTGGTTTGCCAGAATTTTCTTGAAAATTTTTGTATCTATGTTAATTAGAGATATTGGTCTGAAGTTTTCTTTTTTTGCTGTGTCTTTGCGTGGTTTTGGAATCAGGGTGATATTGGCCTTATAGAATGAGTTTGAAAGTGCTGCCTCTTTTTCTATTTCCTGAGATTAATTGAAGAGTATTGGGATTATTTCTTCTTTAAATGTTCTGTAGAACTTGTCTGTGTATCCATCCACTCCTGGGCATTTCTTGGTTGGTAGGCTGCTGATGGCGTTTTCTATTTTGTTGCTTGAAATTGATCTGTTTAAATTGTGTATATCATCCTGATTGAATTTGGGCAAATCATATGATTCCAGAAATTTGTCAATGGCTTTGATATTTTCTATTTTATTGGAGTACAAGTTTTCAAAATAATTTCTAATTACCTTCTGTATTTCTATCGCGTCTTTTGTGATATTTCCTTTTTCATCACATGTTAGTAATTTGAGTTTTCTCTCTTCCGCTCTTTGTTAGCATGGCAAAGGGTCTATAAATTTTATTTATGTTTTCAAAGAACTAATTGTTTTGTTCTGTCAATTGTCTCAATTGTTTATTTTGTTTCCATTTAATTTATTTCAGCTCTGATTTTAATTATTTCTTATCTTCTAATGCTTTTGGTGTTGATTTGTTCTTTTTTTCTAGGGCTTTGCGACGTAATGTTAAGTCATTTATTTGTTGACTTATTCTTCTTTTTAAGGAATGAACTCCATGCAATGAACTTTCCTCTTAAAACTGCCTTAATAGTGTCCCAGAGATTTTTATATGTTGTATCCGTGTTCTCATTCACCTCTAAAAATTTTTTAATCTCTTCCTTGATGTCTTCTACAACTCATTGTTCAATCAGTAGCATATTATTTAGTCTCCAGGTGTTGGAGTAGCTTTTATTTTTTATTTTATTATTGATTACTAATTTCATTCCATTATGATCTGATAGAATGCAAGGTAGTATTTCTACTTTTTTATATTTGCTGATAGTTGCTTTCTGGTATAGTATATGGTCTATTTTAGAGAAGGATCCATGTGATGCTGAGAAGAGAGTGTACCCCTTGATGCAGGTTGAAATATTCTATATATGTCAGTTAAGTCTAAGTTATTGATTGTATTATTGATTTCTATAGATTCTTTGTTCAGCTTTTGTTCAGAAGATCTATCCAGTGGTGAAAGAGGTGTGTTAAAGCCATCCAAAATTATTATGTTTTGGTCTATTTGACTCTTGAACTTGAGAAGAGTTTGTTTGATGAACATAGATGTTACATTGTTTGGGGCATATATATTTATAATTGTCAAGTCTTGGTGTTTGATTTTCTTGAGCAATATGTAGTGTCCTTCTTTATACCTTTTGATTGACTTTTGCTTGAAGTCTACTTTATTTGATGGGAGGATGAAAACCCCTGCTCGCTTCTGCAGTCCATGTCAGTGGTCTAATTTTTCCAAACCTTTCACCTTAAGTCTGTGGATGTTTTTTCCTATGAGATGAGTCTCTTGGAAGCAGCATATTGTTGGGTCTTTTTTTTTTTTTTTACTCAATCTGCTAGTCTATATCTTTTAATTGATGAGTTTAGGCCATTAACATTCAGGGTTATTATTGAGACATGATTTATATTCCCAGCAATTTTTTGTTTATTTTTTTATTTAATGTGACTTGGTTTTTCCTTTGATTAGTTTTCTTCTTTAATGTAATATTTCCCTCTGCTGATTTTCATCCTTGGTTTTCATCCTCTTCTTGGAATATTTTGCTGAGGACATTCTATAGTGTAGGGTTTTGAGTTGGAAATTCTTTTAATTTTTGTTTATCATGGAATGTTTTATTTCATCATCTAATCTAAAGCTTAGTTTTTCTAGATATAAGATTCTTGGTTGGCATCTATTTTCTTTCAGTGCTTGGTATATGCTGTTCTGTGATCTCCTGGCTTTGAGGGTCTGGGTTGAAAAATCTGCTGTGATACGAATTGATCTTCCCCTATATGTGATCTGATTCCTCTCTCTTGTAGCTTTTAAGATTCTATCCTTATTCTGTATGCTAGGTATCTTCATTAGAATGTACCTTGATGTAGACCTGTTGTAATTTTTTACATATGGTGTCCTGTAAGCCTCTTGTATTTGGTTTTCCAATTCATTCTTCATGCCTGGAAATTTTTCTGATATTATCTCATTGAAGAGATTGTTCATTCCTTTGATTTGAAACTCTGTGCCTTCCTCTATCTCTATAACTCTCAGATTTGATCTTTTGATGTTGTCCCATAATTTTTTGATGTTCTGTACATGGTTTACTACTATCTTCACCGTATGATTAACTTTATTTTCCAGATTGTATAGATTATCTTCATTATCTGACATTCCTTCTTCCAAGTGATCTAGTCTGTTGGTTATGCTTTCTATTGAGTTTTTTATTTGGTTTATTGTATCCTTCATTTAAAGGATCTTTTACTTTTGTTTTTCAGGGTCTCTATTTTTCTCTTGAAGTAATCTTTTGTTTCCTATATTTGCTCTCTCATCTCCTTGTTGGAGTGATTTATTTTTGCCTGTATTTGCTCCTTTAAGTCATTCTTTAATTCATAAATCATTTTCATTAGGAACCTCTGAACTCCTTCTCTAACATTTCATCAACTTCGCTGTCTATGGGTTCTGTTATTATAGTATTCTAATTTGTTTGGGGGCACTTTCCTTCTTTGTTTTTTCTATTGTTTATGTGTCTTCCTTTCCTGCAGTGTAGATTTGGACGTGGGTCCTGTGCAAGTCAGCAAGGGCAGATCTGGTCTGGGCCTGAGCTCCCACAGTAGTCTGCTGATTTAAAAGAGTGGTCCTTTGCCAGAGGATGGGCTCTTGCTGGTGTCTACAGGTGGTAGGAGGGACTGGGGCCTACTGTGAGCCTGGGTCCCATGCAGGTCTGTGTGGTAGGATATGGGCCAGCCTGCCCTCCTGCTCTAGCCTGAATAGCAATATTTAAATGAAGATTTACTGCAACCATAGGAGCAGAAAATTGACTTTATATGATATCTCACATTAATGACTTTAGCTCTTTCTGTACTTGACTCTACTTCTCCATTTTCTGAAAAGAAAGAAAAAAAAAGGTCAAAAAATCCACTCAATATATTAAGAAATAAGCTTGTCCCTCTTTTTACTATTAAGCAATATTACTCTTCATTGAAAACTCACATATGTATATTTTTAACAACTTATTTTCTTAACCATGGATAAAATGTGCTAGATTTGGGCTTAATATGTATGATTTTAGTCATCACTAATTTTTAAGTCTGTTTAATATAAATTAAACTTAATATTATCAAAAACTTTGCATATTATTTATTTCATTTTGCTTGCACTTAGCAGTCACATTTGAAAGATACAAAACAGTAAATCTCAGCTAACAAGGAAGGTTTAAAATGCCAAGCTATTATGTCTACAGAAAGCTTTTTTTTTTCATTTTAATTTGCAGTGTCCTTTTTTATTATTTTGTAGTAACAGCCCTAACATGAAAATGTTTAAAAAGACAAAATATATTAATATTATGTGTCCATTTTTCAATTATGCTCCCCAGCTCCAAGTTAATTTTTAATCATTTTAATTAAATTACTTTCATTTTTCTCACTGACCACAACAATAAAGGAAAAAGCAAACCATCCAATGAAATTACAATAAAACAACTAAATCCTTTTATAGGCAAATGTCCCAGTAATATAAAAATATTTAAATAATGCTTCTGACTTGAGCAATCTTTCTAGTACTGCATGGGACCCATGATAAAATGTTGTTATCGGTAACTTAGAAGCTGATTCTTAATTACTTGAACTATAAAAAAAAAATATTATTTCTTTAATTATACACAAAAACAAATTGTGAAGGGTGAGGGAGGACACAATGTTATTTGTGCACAACATTTTCTTCTTTTTTTTCAGCTCAGAATCAGGATTTTTAAACATTTTCTTCTTGACTGCCTGATTATTTTTGAGTTAGGTAGAAATGATATCACAGATTATTAGTCAGATAATGTGTTTTTATAGCTGGCTGAGATCTTAGAGACAATGTAGTATAATTTCCTCACATTTTACAAAGAAATTATTGACTAGATTCATTTTTAATGGCTGAAGTTCTGAAGCAAGTTAGTGTCATACTTTTGACTATACGCCAAGCTTTCTAATATCCAGTCTAGCTTTCTTTATTCCCCATAAATTTTATTGTATCTTAGACACACATATATATATTATATATATATATATATATATATATATATATATATATATATATATGAATAAAGCTGGTTCCCAAAATATAAAACTTTTCCCTTAAAAAAGCTAGTAAATTGCACCATTCAACTTCTATGACTTTGACATAAGCAGAAAGATCTAAAATACATAGAAATCTATTAGCATTCAGCAAATATCTCTGTGATATTATTAGCTCCATGCTGCTGCTGAAAGATCAATTTGTTATTAGGTGACTTGTTTTTCTTATATTTAAATATTTGGGGGCTTATTTTCTTACAAACACAAAGATTTGTAAGCAGGTAATATTGGCATCCAAACATGTATGGAGATATAAGATTAGATTTTAAAAGAATTATAAAAACTACATTTGAGCAATTATCTTAACATAGCTAAGACTCAGATAATGGTAGGCAAGATAAGACAAAGTCTAGGAGAAATCTAAGAGGAGAATTACATTCGCAATCTCCTTATTCTTATTGGCTCTTAGCAATTTTACCTTCTCTTAAATGACAATTCCAGTTTACACAAATGTAAGTAAACAGAGGAAGAGTGCCTGCATTTGCATATGTACTAAGAAACACTTTAGATTCCAACATGATTCAGATAAACATATTTATTAATCATAGTGAAAAACATTAAACCTTTTCTGAAAAGGAGGACAAAGAATTTTCACTAAAAATTGAAGATTAAAGACAAACAATCACCTTTTTCATAACTCATTTCTCCATTATTAAAATGAGAGAATATACTTAAAAAGACTTATTTCACAAAATTTCTGAAAGAATTGGATGAGATAATAGGTAAGAAAGTTCTTGGCAAAGTTTAAAGACTGAATTAATATGAGTTATCATCATTTCTTTTCAGATAGAATTTTTATTAGACACTTTATAAAAATGTGGTCACAACATTTTTCTAGACGCTTATGAATGTGTCTGGGAATTTCAAAGAAGTATATGAAATAGTGGGATTCCTGTGAAGTTGTAGAAACTGCTAGATAAAACCTGAACAAACTAGAAATGAATTTTTTAGCTCCACATTATTTCTGAGCTTTGCTCTTACATTGTGATTCTTGGAAAAATTGAATATCAAAGATCACCATAATTTTTGACTAATATATATTTAGTATTTTTGAATAGCCACATACTCAGAACGGGATTATTTTTCTGTATAAAAAAACATAATTACTATGGTTGTTTGAGGGAGAAAATTAATTACAAAAGATACAACACATTTTTAGAATTTGGTCAATCAGTGTTGTTAACTTAAAATATTTGGCAGTTCAGGACTGAGTTTATTTTTAGGCTAAAGTTTACTTTGAATTCTCTATTATGGAAATATATACCCAAATATATTTTTGGTTAAAAAATACCAGTACATAATATTTTATCAGTTTTAAAACACATTTGTAAGGATGTAATTTATTACATTGTAATATTTTATCAGTTTGGAAACATATTTGTAAGTACGGGAAAGTGATTTTTGCAAATCATAAAAAATAAACAACTTCTCTATTCTGTTGGAAGTATATATTTTATTGGTTTTAATGTTGAGTAATTTCTTAATGTTTATGTGGTAATTCTTGGTTTGCTCTGAACTGATTGTCTGGCATTGGTCAATTTATTTAACTGTTTTGAGACTTAATTAAAAATATTAAAAATAAAGTCCGCATTACAAGATTTCATGAAAGCTACAGCTGAACTGCATTAAAAGCACCTGGCACACATCAAGTTCTTACTATTCAGCAACTATTAATGAAACATCTCTACTATTAACATGTCTCTACAGAATAGACTAATTTTTCTTTGTTTGTTGTGAGTAAACACCCACGAAAGGTCAATTAGGGATTTGACATAAGTTTAAGAATTCCTAAAGCATCAGTTTTTCTCCTTGAAGGCATGGTTTAGAGTGAAGAAACTCTCTTTAAGAATGGAAAGACTGTTTGGAAGCATCATCATTATGGTCTTACCACTGTAAGTGATCCAGGTATAAACATGTACCATGGGACAAAGTTTTGTAGGCACCTGCTTTAGTTTATATCAATTTGTACAGTGAATAGGGTTCAGGAAAATTAAGTCTATGTTAAAGCATTAAAAAGTTTTTAAAAGATTATAATTAAAGTGAAGATCCACATAATGGGGCTTAGAGCATTAGGAGAAACAGAGTGCTTTAATTGCATGAACAAATACGCACCAGAACCATGAAATCCAACCAATATTCATTGACAAGGGCTCTATTAAAGACTAGTCAGGACCCTCTCAGAAGAAATTAGCAGTTATGTTTCCTGTTTGCTATTTATGCTCAGGGTTCATCAATTTCAATTTAAGCAGCCTCTTTTCTAGTGGAGCACTCTGATGCCAGTCTATAATTGGATAATGTGCTTCCTGCTTAACAGCAGCTAAAGTTGTTCTCCCTCTCCTGGTGTGTATTGATCAGCTTTCTTCATCTTCAGCTCTCATCCTCCACCAGCTGAGGGAGCAGGAGACGTCTGCACAGGAGGCTGTATCAGCCCCTCCTCCTGGGGCTTCTGAGGGGATATCTGCATTTTGAGTTCAAGTATGAGCATCTATCCTGTTTACAGCAAGTTCATTACACAAAAGTTTATTTTGCCCAAGAAGTTGCATCAAATAACTTGTATTTAATTAGATACTTTAAAGAAAGTTTACTTGGGATTATAAGGCAAATTTTATTGTGTATGTTTTGTGTATTATTCTCCAATGGATATTTGAAGGTTTTCTGAGATGCATCTAAATATTGCAATGCAAATATAGTGTTTCTCTCTCTCTCTCTCTCTCTCTCTCTCTCTCTCTCTCACACACACACACACACACACACACAGAGAGAGAGAGAGAGAGAGAGAGAGAGAGAGAGAGAGAGAAAGGAAATGCCATATGTCCCAAGTGAGACCTACTTGGAAAACAGAAGTGCTGAACATACACAGAGCATCCTTGTGAGAGGACAGTCAGTCAGTTTTATCTCTGGCAATGAGAAGTTTCTCACCCTCAAGACATGCAAATGACTTTTTCATCTGTTCTTTTTATGTTATTTGCATAATTTTCTTCCACAAAAGTGAGAGCTGTCAAAAAATTAACCATTTGGGGTTTTCCATTCAGTTCTATGACCTTTTCCAGAGAATTAGATCTCTTCAGGGAAATAGTAACTTTGGGTTTGAGAGATGTAGCAGTGTACTGAGAAGGGAGTCACTGGCAGAAAGAGTGGGTGAGGAATAGAGATCAGTAGGTAGGCAAAGACACAAGACTACATTTATAAAGTTATTTGATATTTTGGAACCTTTCATACCCTTGTTTGTTTTTGTTTTAGTAAATCATTAGTTTGACAGGTAATAGAAGAGATGTGTAATACTGTGCTCTCCTGTGTTACTCAGGTTAATGGTACAATGCAAACATTTTTGCAAGTGTGGTGCTAACTGAAAATGCTATTTGATAAACTACACAAGCAATGCTGTTTCCTGCATGCTTTGGTCTGAGTACTGATATCTGTAGAAAACTGCCAAATATGCTTATTTAGTATGAATACTACCTTTTTATAAATTCAGAAGTTGCACTCTGGAGAGCTGTAATAAACCTTTAAATTCATTTTACTTAGACAAAGGTTGATATATGTGGCAGGCTGGGGGCAAAGGCAAGTGCAGCTATCTGTTTTATCACATTGCTTTAAACATTTTTCAGCTTTAGACTTTTCTTACAAATCAGCTCTCTCAGTCTAGTAATTGTTTCACTGTACCTTATATCTAGCACGAATGCATCTTGAAAACCAGCAGGAGAAAGCACATTTGCTTAAATCCTGCAATGACTAACACAGTGGCTAATCTTGCAAATTATGATCATAGTTGTAGTTCATCCGTTAGGCTGGAAAAGACCAGATCCCCAAGTAGCCTCGGTTCCTTTCCCAGTTCCGGGGAGACCCACCAAATCTCTGCGTGTTGCCGGGTGGAGGGGGCTTTTCATGCTAATCAGGTCAATGAGTATCTCCGTGCTCCAGGGACATGACAGGAGTCTATCACAGCAGTTAGGGAGCCTCCAAATATTGCACGCTCACAGAGAAATCTCCTGTTAAGAAACACCGCTTAGTCCTCATTTACTCACTGGGAATCTCTGAGGATTTCAGCTGATCTTTTTTTCTCCCTTTAGACAGTGAGGAGCTCAACATAAACAGGGGAAAGAGCACAGTATGCTGCTACTTGGAGAGTGTTGATTGAACACTTCGATCTCCCACCCCTTTCACGGTTGATTTGACTGATTTCTCACCTCGTTCACAGAAAATATTTCAATTAAGGTAAGTGCCGGCTTTATCTGGGTGACTGCATCGCACTGAATTTCTGCATTGAAAGTTCTGACTAAACTGACATTCTGCACTGCAGCAAGTGACTGTTTATGTCAGAAAAAAGGCTTAGCTTATAACAATTGTCCTAGAATGAGACCTGGCATTGGGGGATAATGATAATTCGGAGAAATTCTTTTGAAATACAGCCATTCTCCCTTGCATCACAATAAAATAGAAGAAAATGTGAAAACCGAGTTCATTTCTTATTTTGTCTTTTAAATAATCTGTTTAGAGGACTTGCACTGCCAAAGCGACTGGATTTTGTTTGAAGTGGTCTCTTGATGTCCTATGATAAAATCTGAGTTGAAAGCTTGAAAGTTAAATTAGATAAAAAGAAAATTTGTAAATGGGAGTTGAAATTTCATGAAGCTTTCTACGTTAGCAGTGTCACTGAGATCCTTTTTGGCTTAAGGGTTTAGGGCTGAATCCCTAATATTTTAAAGGTTTCCATTTAGAGATTAAAATTTAAATGTTACAGTTTCTGATGAAACTGTTAAGAAAACTGAACCTAGAAGTTTTAACATTCTATTGATATGCTTTATGGTTCATATATATGAGAGATGTAATTCTTGTATGAGATATATTAATAAATTAAGTAAAGAAAATTGGGCTGGGGATGTGGCTCAAGCGGTAGCACGCTCGCCTGGCATGCGTGCGGCCCAGGTTCGATCCTCAGCACCACATACAAAGATGTTGTGTCCACTGAAAACTAAAAATAAATAAATAAATAAATATTTAAAAAAAAAAGAAAAGAAAATTAACTACTTTCTAAAATGCTTATTTTTGATGAGAAATTTCTTTTTTAAGAGATTAATGTTATGAATTTGTTGAAATCCTGACTTTTAGATATTTTATGTTTGAGTAGGCTTTTGTTATCAAACAATAGTGAAGTAAGGTTAGCCTTATATTTTTTTTATAGTTTAGGGTAAGTATCCAGGTAATGTAGATAAGTTTGTTTGTGTTGTTTCTTCTATTTCTACTTTTCCTCATAAGCTTGTTAATACAATTTACAAAGGTAATAGAAGAAACTTTTTCCCCAACTTAGGCTTAGTTATCTGAACTTTTACTTTTCTATTTTAGTTAGTACATGTAAATATAGGATGATGATTCTATTCAATTTTATGTTTTAGTCTTATGTAATTAAGAGAAACAAACTAATTCTATTACTATAATTTTATGTGACCTATTTGTTAGCACTCTAAGTATATGAAAAGTAGCAATCAAATACTTTGCTATTATTTAGGACTTTTCTTAGGAAATTATTTTCAGATAATGAGAAAAAAACATTTTAAAATAGCTACATGTTGTTTTAACATATATAGAAAACGAATTTCAGTAGTAAATATCTAACGGTAACAGTGTAAATATCTAATGGCTTTTGTATTAGAATTTAAAATGCTTCTTAAATATATTTTCTGGAACGAGCACTCATATTTCCTGGGTATCTTGAGTACCTCTAGTATTTTTAAGTATCTTGATGTAGCATATTTTATAAAGATGTCAGAACACTTTTTATAGGCTGGCCTTCTGAAATTCCTTTAAGAACTTTTCAAACTGATCTTGATGCTATTGGTTCTTACCCTAGGGGGAAATTTCCAGGATATGGATAGGTTCTGACATGTTCTTGCCAGTTGTCTGCATGTTTTCAGCCAAAGACTGAAGACAGCTATCCACTTCTGGTGCACTAATACTTCTATCTTGTTTGGGGGGGCAAATGGTTTCTTGATCAATTCAAGGAAAACTATGAGAAGATTGTGTTGACTACAGTGACTGTCACTGGGTCCTTGGTTTCATTGTTCTTCTTGAAAACAAACATAATGAACAGAAATAAGGAGCAGGAGCACATATAATACTAAAAAACTTGTACATTGGTCAAAATATCTTTGTAAGATAGTGCCATGAGCCAAGTTCAAAATTGATGGCTGTCAGTCCCATTGAATTTTTATTGGAAGTTCTTACCACTCAAGTATATAAATAGTATATGGTCACTGAAGTGTGCATTTAGTGCATAATGAAATATTTATGTTTAAACATGAAAGTAATTATAATTCTTATTCCAAAGCATCTATCTAAAGTTTCTAAAGGAGTTTTGTCATTTCTGTATATTTTGTCTTAATTTGCATCATCCACACTGATAAGAAATGAAGAAAGTATTGAGTGCAATTGAAAATTAGTAGTTATGTAAATTAGTTAGCCCTTTCCCCCTTCTATTTTTCAAAGTTACTATAGTACCCTCAGCTACCACCGTATCTCTTTCCCATTTTCATTCAGTTTATGAAAATTTGTTTCTGTTATAAGATCAGAAAATATTTTATAGGACAACCTCATTTGGAATAACACAATTTCACATTTTAAAGAAAAATGACTATTAAAACTTCATGAAGATCCACTATATGGTTTTTTAATTAAAAAAAAAAACAGAAAAAAGCAATCTATAACATACTTGAAGTGGTTTAAAATTCCAGATAACTGAGTTGTAAACTTTATGTGTATTTTTATAGAATCATCAATTCCAAATTATAATGTTATTTATCTCCATTTTCCAGAGAAGGAGATAAAAGCTGAGAGGATATGTAACCTGGCCAAGGGTACACCACAGTGGGTTATGAATTCATATAACAGTTTCAAACTCAGATCTGGGTATTCAGAGTTTATGATCCTTATACCGTACTACTTTATTACCTCTTATATGGTGAATGTTTCCAGTATTTGATATGAAACACATGAATATTTTTACCATATTCATAATGGAACCAAGTAATTCTATCACCATTATAATAGTATAACTCTTGCTTTACTTAAAGTAATTTAATTGATCTAAAGCAATTTCTAAGTAATTTCATAGGCACAGATGTTTGAAATAAGAATATACTTTGTAGCCAGGCAGGATGGCAAAAGCCTATAATCCCATCATTTCAGGAAGCTGAGGCAGGAGGATTGTGATTTCAAAGCCAACCTAAGCAACTTAGTGAGACCCAAAGCAACACAGAGAGGCCCTGTATATATATATATATATATATATATATATATATATATATATATATATATATATATGAACTGGAGATGTGGCACAGTGGTTTAGTGCTCCTGGGTTCAATCCCCAGTACCACCAAAAAAAATGTACTTTTTACTTCTAACTTTTGAAAGTAGTATTTTTAGAAGTCTTTGTTTCTAGATGTTCTAATTATTACTGACAGAACACTCTATCATGAACATAATAATCAATGTGATGAAAATTTAGTATTTGTGATATGCACATCTTTCCAAATAGACAGACAAACTATTAGAAAAAAATACAAATATATAATACTAATGCCATTTGTATCAAAATGAGATAAAAAGGGAAGTTAAAGGGAATTTATTTTAGTAGCAAAAGGTGCATACATATTCAAAAGGACAGAGAAAATAATGGTTGGAATTGAGTGCCCAAAGTGTATTTATCTAGCAAATAGACTTGGATTTTCAGGTGCCTATTGTATTATTAGTTTTTCATAAAATTTCCCCTGTACCTAACTATGTTGATCTATAACAATACTTATATTTTCAAACTAAAATTTTACACAACTGTGTGAAAGTAGGGAGAGATGTTAGAAAGTTAGAGTTGCCCTGAAAATTTTAGTACAATTAGCTATCATATGCAAGGACATGCTAAGGTGGTAATAGAGGTAAGTTAAATTCCATAGTAAGAATTACTATGCCTCAGCGTGTCTGCAAATTTATTTAAATATAAAAAGTGCACTGTACCAGATGCTGAGAATAAAAACATATAGTTATTAGAATTGTAATGAGAAAATATATATGTATAATCTTCAATCACTAACCAGTGTACTTTTGATTTTCTAGAGTTTTATTTTTAATCAACTGTTGGCTTTGATAAACTATTGTATAATGAAGAGCATTTATTTATTTATTAACATTCCAAATGAATAAACATGGTCTTTAAAGAGTTATATTGGGAGTTCATAACCCAATTGAGTCAAATGTATGAAAGATGATATATCATGAGCTTTGTAATGTTTTGAAAAACCAATAAAAAAAGAGTTATATTGCAAAAGAGCTTGCAATGTTGAGTGTCCACAATGCACAGGTGTGCCCATTAAGACTCTATGACTATGTGTTAGTCCTGTATATTTGATCAGGGACTCACCACATGTGTGACCAGGCCTAGACAGCATTTGAAGAAAGGCCAGTAGCTACCATGTGACTTCATAGGAAAACCATGATGATAATAGAGTCTCCATATGAGGTAACAAATATCTTACTTGGTGAATTTTTATACAAAATACCATATGAATCGCTAGTAGTTAGAGGACAGGAACAAAATTTGAGCTGTGTGAAAATGGTAGTCCTCTGATTTACAAATAAACTTCAATCATGAGATGTATAGGAGCAATGGAGATTGCTTTAGATCAATTCAAATAGACACGTTTTTCTGACCAATCATAATCATTAAGTGAAAGGATGTTGCTCCCTTGTGGAGGGGCACTGAGACTGTATGGTTCTGAGTGGCATTCCTAGTGTACCAAGCATGCAGTGGTGAGCCTTTTTACCATTTTCCACCTTGTGATTCCATTTCCATTAATCAAGTTGAATTGAACACATTTGTTTACTTTAAAAATAAAAAGATTGTGATTGACTAAACATCTTACATATTCATATTTCTGATAGTAACTGGAAGTACATGTTCTGCATTCTGCCCTCTGGGTTCAGATCCAGCTTGGGATACTTGCTTGCTCTTTGCCCTTGGACAGATGAGTTAAGGTATCTTTATGCTCTTCATCTTCTTCAATAGGGAGTGGGCTATATTAACTTTTCCACAGAATGACTGTGAGAAATAATAATAAAAAAACATAATTAGTCTAACATAATTTCTCAAAAGTTCAGGAAATAATAGTTACTTTTATTAACAGGAAACCTTGTTATTTATCCCTTATTTATCATATATATAAAACTAAGGACATATTCTCTCTTAAGTAATAATGAACAATTGGATCTTGCTAGAGGTCCTAGATCAGCTTCTTAATATTGTGCTTATCTCTGTAACTTCAAATTTTAGAAACATACCTTTTCTCTTCCAACAGAGGGTTTACACTGGTGAGTGCATGTAAGTTAGGGATAAGTTTACAGAAACTTTCCCATTTTTGACAGAGGACTAATGGAGCACTTTGATTCTGTTTTAAGAATGTTGGCAGGAAGAGAAAAAAATTAAAAGGCAAGTCCTTTTTGACTACCTACTGTTAGTCCTCACCTAACTAGATTATAATTGCATAAAAAGAATGGCCCGTGACTTATTATTGTAAATGGAGCTTCACTAGAACACAGCCATGGCTATTCACATCTGTATTGTCGATTGCCTCACACATGCTGCAAGGCCAGAGTTGAACAGTTGAGCACAAATAGATTATGCAGTCTGCAAAGCTGAAAACATTTCCTATTTTGCCTTTAAAAAAAAAAAAGAAGTTTACTGACTCTTTGTTTATGAGAAAATATTAATCTTTCATGGTGTTTTATTATATGTGCAATGAATATTTGACAAAAAATAATTAAATATATTGAAAATGTCCATGTACTTATAGATTCATAGTTATTATTTCCTCTTATCCACTAACTCATCATATTTTAATATGGGATTTAAATCTTTTTAATTTTAAATTTGGCGAAGTTATCATTTATCATATCCTTTCTATCTATGCAAAAATTTTCCAGTCCATACTTTGTATATTGATTCATGTAATTAGCATAATAGGTCCTATAATAGAACCTATTGTTTTGTACAGTCCCAGCTAAGTGTTCTTATAGTTTAGTACATACAGGAATTAATTGCTACGCACTTTATACTACCAGAGTCTCATTACTGAAGTACTGATTTAGTAGGTTTAGAAAAAGACTGAGGAAACACAGTTTTGAGACCTTTGTAGGTAATTCCAATTAAATCAGAATGTGTAAAAATGTGGCTCAATCATCAGGGGTTTAAAAATGTCTCAGGTAACTCTACTATGAAGCCAAAGTTGAGGATGCTAAAGTACATTAGTGACTCCAAAATCTGAGTAAATTATCTTGGAATATTGCTTAGTAATTCTGAAGTGTGGCCTGAGTTCTGCATTTCTATAAAAACCTCCCAGAAATGTTCATGCTGAGGTCGCTGGGCGATGTTGCTATTATCTTACCCCACCTTCTTTCTCTGCTCCATGGTCACTGCGAGTGTGCAAACATTTATTTGAAGACCTAGTAGGGCTGTGACTTACTGGCAGAATGTATCAGTCTTCTCAAGAAGTTCTTCTCATCTCTGGAAGGCGATGGGAAAATCTGAGTCAGGTCAAAACTGACAAGCGCGTGCATGCGCACGCACACACACACACACACACACACACACACACCCCAGAGATATATACATATGTCTGACTATATAGTAAAATATTTATTAAACTGTTTTATACATACACAAGTATCTTTGATTTCCAGTTACTCATTTTGGACACAGAATAATTAAAAGCTTCACAAAGTCAAATGTTTAAGTAAGCATCACTAACATGTCTAACTCTTTGTGGTGAAGAGGAAAAAAGGGTTTTTATTGTTACCCCAAACTTTTCAAGCAAGCAAAAAGCTTTTTCTTTAATTCCATCCATAGAAACTCCATACCAGGGCTCAAAAATTTTCAGAAAGTGTTAACTTCTTGGATCTCTTTATTCTGGGAATGGAGTTCTAAGGCTGTGTTATTTGTCAGTTCCCCTTTCTTCTTTTTTCCCCCCAAGTGAATTGTAAGGACTTTAGCAATCTATTTAATCTTTTCTCACTTTCAATTCCCAACTGTAATATTTATTTGTTATTTTTTCTTTCAACTCCCAACTGTAATATTTCACAAAGTTGAAATAATTTTTATTATTCTATTTTTTTTAATTGCAAACCTACTCACAACATTTCCTACTATGCTTCTCCAATACTTTTTCTCGAATGTTTGACATCTTGGTAAACATAAAATTTTAAGTTGATTTTATTACTATTTGTTGTTCCACTTCCTGTCAGACTTTGGAATGTGAGCTTCATGAAGGCAGAGATTTTTGTTATACTTTTCAAAGCTGCAGCCAATATATATATATATATATATATATATATATATATATATATATATATATATATATAGAGAGAGAGAGAGAGAGAGAGAGAGAGAGAGAGAGAGCATGCTGGTGCTCAGAAAATATCTGGTGAACAAAGAATGAATGGATGGATGTTCCAATGTAATCAAACAGATGTATGGTCTGTATTTTAGGACAGAGGCAAGTACTAAATGATATTTATATTCCCTTAGCACTGTATAAGACTTTAACAGATTTTTATTGAATCTATCCATTTGGTTACTTCAGTAATCATTGTAAACCTCCCAAGTTTCAGCTACTTTCTGCTAGATGCTAGGGATACATGTGGACAAAACCTAGTTCCTAAGCATAATATGCAAAGCCGGATGATGGCAGCAGGGATAAGAGAAAGAGTAGTTATAATACACTGAGGTGTACATTGATGGAAAATATGTATCAGGTATTATTAATACACAGAGAATAGTTCCTAATTTAACTATTAGAGTGGCTAAAGAACTTCTTGCTTCCAAGAAGTTACCTAAGCTAAAAATTGAAGGGTAACTTGCAATTAAACAGAAGGATCATTGACTGTTAAAAGAAGTCATAGTATGCATGAAAGAGCAGAGACAGAATTTGAGAATTCCTGACACCCTTCAGCACCACATTAACATTATAATATTTGAAAAACTTGTATATATGAAAAAAATGTCAACTTTATATATGCCTATACAAGAAGGCTTAACTTTAACCTAGGAACAATGAAAACCCTGGAAGAATTTGGAAAATGGAAAACAAAAATTTTTCAGTGATTTGTTCTGAATCTTGCATTTTATTTTTCATTACTTCAAATTAAAAAAATGCATAGTATCATGTGCATATAATGATATTTCCATCAACGATGAGCTCCATATATGATAGTGGTACCATAAGATTTTATCAAATGTGAGATTCTTGTAAGATATAGCCTTCTCAGCTAGTGTATGTGAACTCTATGATGTTCACACAATGACAAAATATTTGCCTATCTACTAATTTCTCCCATATCCTGATAATTAAATGACACCAGTCTGTAGAATACATAACAATGATGACATCAGCAGTTTTAAAAAGACACATGAAAATTCAAAACAACTCAAAAATATCAAAAAATAAAGTAATTTTATAACCGGGATTGAAGAAATAAAGAGAAACACACTTAAAATTCTATGCAAAGGATGCGTGGAAGTTCACATGTATAACTTTGAACCACATGTAAGCTTCAATGATCATTGAACTTGGCCATGTATAATCCATAAGTAACTTTTAAGGTTTCTATATTGAAAGCTTAGTTGATTAATTTATTTCAATTTCAAAATTTAGCAAAAGTAACAGAGTACGAATGGATATACACATATTGAATGGAGAAGTGTTCACATTCTCCTGTTTTCTGTCTGTGATAATAGAGCCAGGCCTCTACTTTTCTTGGATAGCCAAACTCTACATGAACTATCCAGAATTATCAGCATTACCATCCTTTGGAGAAAAACATTTTAAGCCTTTCATTTCAGAGGTAGAATATTAGATATTAACTCTTCTTGGCATAACTCTGCCTCTTTTATGTGGTACTTTTTTTGTTGGCATGGTTAATTTTAGCTGAAATTAAATAGGTTATTTCACGTCTTCAACAAAGATTTCTCTTGCTATTCCACCTAAGGTAGCATCCTTCTTACTGTTCATCTCACAGTTACTATTTACTGTCTGATGATAGTTCTTCCTATGGGAACATAAGCTCTGTGAACCTTGCTTTGTTTATTGCTACTGCCTTAACACATAGATCAGTGTTTATCATGTAGCTAGCACCTCTGCCTTAAATGGAGGAAAGAAAGAAAGGAGCAAGGAAAAGAGAAAAAAATGGAGAAGGCAAGCTGGAGGGATGAATGCATCTTCCAGTCTTGGTGCATAAATCTTCTACCTCTACTGTCCACACTACTGTCCATACTACCTTGGTAAATGACAGTGGGCATTTGTTTAACCAGTGTGTCCAGTTAGAAATACATCTACATAGGAACCCCATTACTTCTTTTTTTTAATGCCTGTATTTGTTTATTTTTATGTGGTTCTGAGGATAGAACCCAGTGCCTCACACATGCTAGGCAATCACTTCCACTGAGCTACAGCCCAGCACCCCATGACTTCTTATATGCAGACATCCAATAGACACCTGGTCCTGTCAATCTTGTCTTCTAAATCTCTCTCACATGGGTTTTCCTTTTCTCTTCCCATGTTTCATGTCACCTTAGTGTGTTACTTGCCTTCTGGTTACTTTTATGTACTCCTCTTTTCCAAGATAAATGCTCCATAGTGCTAGAAAACTGATCACTCTAAACGGAAACTTGTCAAATTTCTCCTACTTTAAAGGCTCCACCTAGAGTTTCCCATCTCTTTAAGGAATGAAGACATTCTTTTAACACCCATTTCTTCACATGGCCTGGATGCTGTATCCTCTTCTCTTGCCTGACTTCCATCAGTGTTTGACTTGGCCTCAGTCAATATCATTTTTTTAATTTCTGAGGCTTTATTTTTGCTATCATATTAAGTTGAATTTTGCATTTTTAGATCTCTTAATTCTCAGAACCAGTTGAGGGCCCCTCCCAGAAGATTCTGAAACATACTCTATGACAATTCAACTCTAATCACAGAATTCACTGGTCTGTTTATTTAATGCTAAACTCCAAATTCTTTGCTGGCAAGCATCTTTATTATTCACTACTACATTCTCTGTGGCAGAGGCTTACATACAAAATCCTTGGTAAAAATATCAGTTAATTTTCCTCTCTGAATTAAAAATAGTCATTTATTCATAGGCAAGTGTTTGTTCTTCTCACCTGAGAACTTAAATTCCTACCATTCAGAAAAGAGTTATCATCTTCCAAATCATCTTCAAGAAATTTAAAAAAAACACAAAAATATAGGAACATTTAGATAAATGATTCTAGCTACTAAAACCTGTTTAATGCTTTCAAACACCATATCCACTTTATGAACTATGTAGATATCTTGTCTTTAATGAACAGTAGAAATTATTCACACACATTGACTAAAGGTCACCTGTTTTAACCAGCTCCTTTCTGTGTAATAAAGGATCACATTTCTTATTCCATTGTGAACAATGAACATGCAGATTTAAATTCACAAGTTCATTCTCTACAAAAGTTAGACTCTTATGCCTCCTTATTTTGTAAGTAGGTGATATTTAGTGCAGGGAATATACACTAATTCTTATTTTTTAAGCATTTGATCTTAAAAAAATATAATTGGTAGAGTAAACAACAGAATTTTTTTAACTTATGAATCAGTAATCAAAAAGCACATCCTGAATAGATATGTTATAACCTCTCATGTTTAAAGAACGGCTGCATTGTTTTATTTAATATTACCATAATTAAACTGTATTTTATTACTTGTCCTTTATATGGGGTGAGGTGAACTGCTCTAAAAATAAATACAGAGTGAATGGCAGCATTAATTTTGGAAGGTATTTTTCTCACAGATATTTAGCAGCAATCTTCCCTGGAACCATAATCCTCAAAAGGAAATTGCAGTCCTTGCAGAAACACAGTTTGGGTCATCTGGGTCTAGGTCTCTGGATTTTTCTAAACGCCTTCACAAGGCACAAATAACATTTTAAATAGCTTGTCAGGAGGAGAAGTGATTTTTAATGCAGATCCACCAAATATAATGTTTTCTTTCAGTGCCTCTGAAGGCAAACATCTGAAAGGCAGAGAGAAACATAATGCAAAGATAAATGTTGTGACTAGTGTCTAAGGAGGAACATAATATAAGCATAATAGAGAAATATCTCTTGTCAGAATAAAATAGTAAATTGATTTAATATTTTACAATTCTATATGTACTCAGAGGTATAATTAGACTTCAGGATATTTTTCTCTCTGCTGAGTGATAAGCCATTTTTATTTTTGAAACATTTGAGAGAAAGACAGAAAAAAAAGAGGTTCAATTATGCTCTTTAAGAATGCAGGCATAGGAAAAAGTACCAGCCCAGACTTAAACAGTAGTGAGTGAGAATGGCTAACACAGAAACCTTTACATGAAGTAATGGAAGTGTCACCCTGATTCCATTTAGCAAGCAAATCTTGTGTGATGGTGGCTCATGTTGCCCTGGGTTTTGAACAGCATAGTAACTTGGGAAGCAGCCAGCACTACCCTCACTACCTTCAATATTCTCACTCCAGTTTCTATATACTTGAGTCATCTAACTCTCATGACCAAATAAACAGAGACCTAGAGACTCTGTATTTTGTATTTTTGTGTGTCTATGGTGGTAGCATCCTACTCAAAAATTTGTTGGTTTTTGCTTGACTAGAAGCAGTAAAGTTAAAATGTTTTTTTTTCCTCAAAATGGCTCATTCAAATGTGAAATCAGACTGAAAATGCTTTCCTTCATTTGTGCAGAATTGAGTGCTTACAGATACCATCCTCTTTAGAACCATAGAAATGAAATTATATTTTTTCAACTACCTTTGGCTGGTTCTGAATAGTGTGGTTGTAAAATAATTAACAAGTCAATAAGCAAAATGAAATTATTCTTCCATATTAAAACCATTTTTCTAATATAATTAATATTATCCAGGCTTAAAATTCTCAGTACTCTAATGTTTTCTCTGTGACTGACTCCAGGTACATGCATAAATCCATGATCCACTCTTGAGTGTAGGATAGCTTGAGGTTCTTGAAAGACCACATACTGTCTTACCTTTGACCTATTCCATATATGAAGCTATGGCTTATTTGCTTGCCTTACAAAAAAAAAATAAGCCTTGCCAGGTGTGTTGGTTTATTTTTTGTTGCTAGTACAACAGGATAGATGAAAGAAAAATAACCTTTTTTTGGCTCACAGTTCTGGAGGTCTAACGTTGAGAAGCCACATTTAGTGATGACCTTCTTTCTGGCAGTGTCCTGAGGTGCTACAGGACATCACCTGGCCAGAGAAAGGGAACATATATGTATTTGTATCTCATCTGATTCTTTCCCTCTTCTTACAAAGCCACCACGATTCAATCATGGCAGCTACACCATAATGATCTTGTCTAATCCTTGTCTCCCCCAAGAGACCCCATCTCTAAACCCCATAGTCAGGTGGGTTAAGTTTCCACTCTTCTAATACTTTACAAAGCAGATTAAATTTACACACATGAATTCCTGGTGGACACATTCTAACCATATCCAAACCATATCATCTGGGTTGTTAAACATTTCAGAATCTTTGAGATTGGTAAGAAAGGTGACTGCTAGTCTTACACTCATTGAAATGTGTCATTGGTTTTCATTTCAAGGAGGAAATTCTAGAGTTAATGAAATGTTTCTGTGCATGAAACCATTATTAACAACATAATTAACAGATATTTTCAAATATCAACCTTGAGTTTTGTGTATAAAGTACTTACTGTATGCAGTAGAGCTATTGAAGTGATACAGGAATACAAAGAATGAAGCTGTTCATTCAAATCTGATGGGACCTTAAGAGTATGTGCAAAGGGAGCTGGTTAACCATTTGTGTTGCTAAACACAATTTAAACAGCAGAAAAAATTTGATGTGAATTAAGGTTTGGGGGCCTTGTTTATGATTCCTAAATAAAATAAAACTATTGATGGATATCAAAATGTTGGCTTTTTCTGTTTCCACATAGCATAATTATCATCTATGTATCATGTTTGTATAGCGTATGGTTTATTTATGAGGTGTTCCCTGAAAGTTCATGTGTGAGATAATGCAGGAATGTTCAGAAGTGAAATAATTAGATGTGAGTGCTGAAACCTCATCAGTGTATTAATCCTTTGGGTGAATTAATAATTTGAAAGAACTATTTTACTGAATATTAACTGAAGACAAGGAGGGTATGGGTGGGGAAGTAGGTCATGGGGGACAGGTCCTTGGTATTCATACTTTTTTCCTAGCACCTCTGTCCCTCTCTCTCTGTTTTTTGGTCACCTTAAGCTGACTAGCTTATGACCCTCCTCTATGATGTTCAGCTTCACCTGGCCTAGGACAATAGAGTCCACTAACCACAGACTTGAGACCTCTGCTTTCATGAGCTCAAAATAAGATTTTCCTCCTCTTAAGTTCTTGTCAGCTTTTGATCACAGCAGTTTAAAAGTGAACTAATACACACAGCATGCTCATTTGGTGTGGACATTGTATTTAAAAAAATTTTCAAACTTGTTCGTTATTATATAATGGAAGCATAAAATGAGAAGAAAATGTTTTAATATTAGTCAACATTATAAGTGATTTGCTATTGGGGGTATTGACTGAGAAAGGATACAAAAAAAGGAGTCTACTGGGGCTGGGGTTGCTGCTCAGTGATAGAGTGCTTGCCTAGCTTTTGTGTGGCACTGGGTTCGATCCTCAGCACCACATAAAAACAAATAAATAAAATAAAGATATTGTGTCCATCTACACCTAAATATATATATATATATATATATATATATATATATATATATATAGTCTTCTGAATGACTAGAAATGGATACTTTGATAGGAAATGTGCTTATATGAATTTATATCCACCAATATATTTCTCTACCTACTTATCTATATGCACACAGACACATATAAAGTAGGACTTTTTAATAATAAAATATTATTCTGAATAGTTTGAAATAAACATTTTTGCAATTATAAATATATTATTTGATTATTTAAAAAAATAAGATTGGTTGATATTATTGTGAAGGAAAAAATACTCACTATATTCAGTTATTCCATAATTAATTTTGTTTCACCAGTTTTCAAGTAAGGAACTGTAAGCCAAATATTTTAAAGCTTTCAAACTGATAGCACACAGCTTCATAGGAAAAGAAATTGAGAAGCATTCAAGAATTTTCTGTAAGAAGCATTCAAATTTATAAATCAGATAAATCCATACTTGTTGAGAGACATTCTTTTAAAGATAATGATTTTGTGTTTGAAGAGCTTATCTGATGGAAGTTTGGGACTGAAATAAAATAATTGTTTCAAAGTTTTAAATGTGCAGTTGTATTTTAGAAATCAGTGATAATAGCATCATAGTTTTAGATGAACAAATGCGATATAGACACTTTCCCACAACATAATCTTTAAAAGAGCAATGGAAGCTAATTTAAGAGAAAACAGTGGAGTTGCCTGAGCAAAACAGAAGTGACAATGCTGGCAGTTTCTTCTCATCCAAAGCATTCCCAAAACCTTGTTGATAAAACCTACTTTGCCAAGGTTAGTAGTTCCCCCAACCCTCTTTGCTTTGAGAATATTGAAGTCCCTGGTGTTGAAAATGCAAACAGCACTTTTTTTTCTAATCAATATATTATCATGATCTATTTTTATCTTATTGGCTGGGGACTGAGAAGTTGGGACTGAGCCACTCTGCACCCTAAGTGTTGGAGTGAAGAAGAAAAGACTGTCCTATGAGATAATTAAAAGGAAAGATGATCCTGCCAGGAGCCACAGTGGTATCCCAAATTCACAGTGACTTGATGATGAGGGAGAAATGGGAACAGCAAAGGGAGAGGATAAGAGAGGCCTATATGAGCCTATGGTACCTCCCAAGTCATGTTAAACCTGATTTGCATGTTGGAGTAAGTTCCCCTATTCCATATCTTCTTTGCAGATGATCTTTTCTGAGGAAAAAAGTAAGGGCATTTTAAATGCTGTATAAATTCTTCCACCTAATTGAGGTCAATTCAGTAGAGGCAGGATCTGACTTTATATTTGACTTGCATATGTGATATTATATGAAATGAAGTACACCAGACAGCAGTAGGGAAATTATATTTATCTCTCAGAAGTGAATGGAAAGTGCACACACAAGTTTGAAAATACACAAACATTTACACAATTTCTCCCAGGACTTATGTAATATAAAATGAAAATGTTTATGTCCTTACTTAAAATTCCTATAGTTTATACAGGATTAAATCTTGTGATTAATATAGAGATGCTTCTTTTTCTTTAAGCTTTAAAATTTGATTGTGTATGGGTGTGTGTGTGTGTGTGTGTGTGTGTGTGTGTGTGTGTGTGTACATACATATATATTAAAAAGATACTGTGCAGGGGAAAAAAAAAAGTGAGCACTTCATCCCCAAGCTTTTATTCCCTCATGTTGAGCTAAATCCAGGAACAAGAAAGTAAAGGAGAAAAACACGACAGAACATGCTCTATTTTTCAGAAGATTATAGAAGATAAATCTTCCTAAGAAACAATCCTGGTGTAATAGAGTAAAAGTCAGAGGTCTCCTTGCTTGTTTGTTTTTAAAAGGTCTAAAGTATACATTGTTATGTTTCCTCATTGGGGGGAAAATCAATGAAATAAAGCATGCAAAAGGTGCCCATCATAGTGCCTGATGAATGACAATTTCTAAAGAAAAAAAATAATAAAAATTGTTTTTTCTCTGGTAGCACACCCAGGACTGTAGAGGAAAAACCCAAAAGAGGGTAATGATTTAATGATTAAAAAGATGGCATTTGCCATTCGACACTGACTCTAGCACTTATTTCCATTGAGCTTTAGGCAGGTTTCTTCACTCTTTTAAAGCCCTGGTTTCCTGCTCTAGTGTAACACAGATTATATCATGAATCTTATTGGTCATTACATAGTAGACTACCATAATAAATGTGCTTAGCAAAATGTTTGACTTATGATACTCACACTGCTCTTGTGGATTTTATCATTATCACATTAACTACATGGCCCAGGTCCACATATTTCCTCACCCATCCCCTTGTAATCTTTCAGCCTCTTTCCATTTTAGAGTTGCTAGCTTCATCCTTTATGACCCCAGTTTTAACCTTGACCCCAAATATTTCTACTAATTTCAAGCCTTGAAAGCTTTTGTGTACCAGGAGGTTGGAAAACTAACTTTTTTTGAGGGGCTATGACAACCCAGATGTCTAGTCCTGGGGTAATAAAATTGGATTCTATTTTCATCAAAGGCTATTTTTATGATTCAGGACCTCTGCCTTGATTGCTGTACCTGGGGCACTCAGTGTCTCCTGGGCTGCATGTGAGGGCTCCCAAGATGCAAGCTCATGTTTTTGAAAACGAGATTTTTGTGGTTTTTTTCTCTGACCTCTTGCCATATGTCAGGTAAGACCCATGCTGCTGATGTTTCTTGGGAGATCACAACTCCTCTGGTCAAAACCATCCCCTGTACATGGTTCTCACTGTTCATAACTGCAGTCACAGGGTTAGAATACTGTCCTTTTCCTTATGCTTTTTATATATAGCATGAGCCTGGCCTTTTCATCAAGGCCACACAGCACATTCAACACTAAGTATCAAGTTTTGTTTTCCTTTCACAAAGTCAAGAAATGGTGATAGGGAGGTAGAATAAAAAGACACAGTTGACAGCTAGGCATTATATCACCTCTCAAAGTCTCCGGCCAGGTACCCAAATGCTTGATGAAAACTTCACTCACCATGAGAAAAGATTCAGCTTTCTTTGCTTATCAAAACTACATTCAAACAGATCTTCTGAATAGAGGTCAGGACTCAGATCCCATGAGGCACACAAGGTAAAACCCCAGACTCCATTCTGCACTTTGATTAGGGAACTTTTCATTTTCATTTCCTGATGCTAATTCTTTTAAGTACTGGGTATGGGAATGCTCACTGATCTTAGTAAAAAAAAATCATTCTTCACTTCTATCCACCAAGTTCTTCATGACAGAAAAATTAAAAGAAAATAATCCTACCCAAATTGTTTCTATTTTTCTTAAATAACATATGTAAGGGCAGTTTAGAAAATCATTCTGAGCCATACAACACTCATATTACCTGTTTCTCTGCAACAAAAATATGTAGTAGAGACCCCTAATTCACCATCAATTTTCATTGGTCTTTGCGTATGTAAATAATGACAAGAATGATTATGTAAGCATGGATCTTCCCAAATATATGTCTGTCAGAGTTGGTTGCTTCCACAAGCCCATACACACCTGAAGATAAAAAGATTTAAAAGGAGTATAGCCTAACAGAATACTTATCTTTCTAAACTAAATTGTGCATATTCAAATACAAATTTGACAGCACAAGGTGAAAACCTACTCCAAAGGTAAAGTATGAATCCATTTATAATCCTCAATGCCTGGAAAAGTGGCCAACAAAACAGAAGAATAAAAAAATACTCCATGGAAAGCATAAAGAAAATGACAGTCTTTCCATCATCTACCATTTGCAGCTTCAAAAATACAACCTCAGAAAATAGTTTCATTCACATTACTCCATCAATTTTCTTTATATTCCTAGTTTAATTTCGGCTTTGTGTTCTACCAGAAACATTAGCCTGAAAATTTGGGACTTTATAATAACTTTAGTTCATGTTAGACTTTGAGTTCATGCAAACTGTAAAAGCAGCATTCAAAAATAAGCAAACAAAAAGCCTTATAAGTAAGAACTGAATTCATCAGTCAGAGATAACAAGTGTATTTGTTTAAGCTATAATTTCCCCCAACATGCATGTTTGATTCTGAATGCCTTACTAAACTATATATATATTTTTTCATGTTCCATCCCTATACTGAAGTTCTTGGTTTGGCTTCCTGATTGTTGAATTCTGTAACCTCATCTTCACACTGGCTGTTTTTCCCTGAAAGGCAGCACCTTATTCTTGCTACACTGCTATACAGGCAAGAATAGCAACATTTTCCTGGGCTCAGCCACCACTTTCATATTCTGGCCTCAGAATCTTCTCCTTTACATGCAGTCTCCTAGTCGTGATCTCTCTAAAATACAGGTTTGACTTTACCACTTTCTTATGTGAAACCTCTAATGGCTATTACCTACATGAAGAACTTGTCTCTAACAAGGGAGTCAAGGCCAAAATGATCTCATGTGAGACTCCAACTTTTTCCATCCCATTTACGTTTCACCATTCCTTTGTCTTTAGACACTGCCATAATCTGTAGTCACATGTAAATTTGTACACACACACACACAAACACACACACACACACACACACACACACACACACACACACACACACACACTTTTCCCTGAGGGTATTTTTACCCTCTATGCATCTCATCCACATCCTCCATGGGGCCTTACATTTACCTGTGTTCCCATTTTACCCCTTATCTTTACACTCCTCTTAACTTTTCTAGCTGATTCCTACTTTCTCTTTGAAACTCAAAACAGACATCTTATGCAACAGGCACCTCCCTCTGATCTCCAGCCCACAGCCTCACTGACTTTACTACATTTGCCCTATCATGTCTCAATTTTGCCATTTGGACCTGTATCACCTGTGAGATTTCAGTTTCCTTGAAGGCCCAACCTCTCTCTCTCTCTCTCTCTCTCTCTTTTTTTAAAGAGAGAGTGAGTGAGGGAGAGAGAGAGAGAGAATTTTAATATCCATTTTCTATTTATCGGCGGACACAACATCTTTGTTCTTTGTATGTGGTGCTGAGGATCGAACCCGGGCTGCACGCATGCCAGTCCAGCGCGCCATCACTTGAGCCACATCCCCAGCCCCCCAACCTCTCTCTTAAGTCTATTCATATTTTCAATGATCTATACTGTTGTGTCACTGTTTATACTTCACTACTAATTCTGTTAAACATGAGTATATATGAAGGAATTTGTTCATTACAGAGTATTGATATTATGACCAGCTTATAAATCATACTAAGTAGTGACTTTTGAGATCTCCCTCGTTCTTGGTTACTTATCATATAATTGGTAGATTTTATTCTAATGCTATCTTATTATTTATTACTTTATTTTTTTAAGAGAGAGAGGGAGAGAGAGAGAAAGAGAGAGAGAGAATTTTAATATTTACTTATTTTTTAAATTTTCATCAGACACAACATCCTTGTTTGTATGTGGTGCTGAGGATTGAACCCAGGCCGCATGCATGCCAGGCGAGCACACTACCGCTTGAGCCACACCCCCAGCCCTATTTATTACTTTAATAGAAAAAAAAAGTCTCATATTTCAGAAACTGGGCCAGATTCAGAGTTACCATAGCCAAAAGTATTAACAAAAACAACAACAAAAAAGGATATAACCATAACATGAGTATAGTACTCCAAAATAAATATTAATAATGCTATGAAAAAAAATATAAAGAAAGAACTAGAGAGCTTGAGAAGGCTCCTTGAAAGAACCAATGAAGAAGACCCTGAGCCTGGGCAGTTTTAGGTGAAGAGGGAAGAAAGACCATGACAGGCTGATGGGGCAGTTTCCTGCAGAAGCAAGATGTTGCTATATTCAGAGGATTGAAAGATGGCAAAGTAGTAAAAGACAGACATGGGGGAACATAGTTGTAGAACAGGAGTGGGGACAGGAATAGGAAAGAGAATGGAATGATTCTGACATATAAAGTTCTTATTTAAAGTTCTGATTTAAAGTTCTGACATATAAAGTTCTCATATGAGTATAGCACAGTGAATCTCTTTATCATGTACAACCACAAGACTGGGATCCTAATTAGAATAAGATGTACTCCATGTTTGTATAAATAAGTCAAATTATATTCTATTGTCATGTACAACTAAAAAGAACAACAATTTTAAAAAAGAAAATAAAAGGAAGTTGTGAAAATTTTGGAATGGGACAGGGATGGGAAAGGAAATGTAATACATTACTTCAGGGAAGATATCAGTAGTCCCTGCATTATGGTGATGGGGAAAAATGGGTGGACTTGAGAAATATTTCAAAGGAAAAGTCATCATTGCTTGATGGTGGGTTGGAATGTTATGATCATGGGAATGAGCAATGGGAGGAATGTGGCTGACAACTCTGATTTATGGAGCAGGTAGATTCTTTCACTGAAATGAGGATGAATCCAAGTGGATTCAAAGTGACTCCCAGTGCATGATGGAAAGAAAAAAGAAATCTGAGAAATCCACTCTGGAATTTGGTTTTTAGTGTGTTTCAGCATTAGAGTTCTTCTTGGTATTACTTTGCAGGCCATCGATGAGGACAAGATGTGGAGAGAAGGGATAAGAGAAGGGACTCATGGCCAATCCAAAAGAAATGCTAGTATCTATGGCTTTGTGCAGGCAAGAGAGAGAAGAAGGGTCACCTTCAGTTTTCTTTTTATGGATATATTTTTATTGTAACATAAACTTCATGAAAAAGGACAAAAAAAGCATTCTATTTAATGTGGTATCCAGCACGAAACTGTGTAGCAGCCAAACTCATTAGAATGAACTGAATTAAAATGAGTGCTCTTCATCTAGCAGATTCCAATAAAAATCTACTTGGAAATGAAATTATATATCTATACATAGTGCATATTAAAACACTTTCATTCTTGGGGAGAAATAAGACAATATTTTTGGCAACGCTTTGCTTTTAATACTCATTGTTGCTTCCATTTGAATTAAGTATGGACAAGTGGTCTTCACCCAGGGCAGATCATGATGACTCAATATGACGATTAATTACAAAAGTAATCATGTCTGTTATCTAATTATTCAAATCTTAATTGCAACTCTGCTGGCCCAATTAGTCCAGAACACAAGGCTAACGTTAGGAATGGGGGGAGGGGTACTGAGCATCTGTGCCTAAGTGAGAGGCATCTGTTGCCAAGAGGTGAAGGAATGAAAGTATCAGCTCTCCAGCTGTGAATCCAGTAAGACTTACACAAGCATGGAGGGACTGCAGGGAGTTGTGGCACACAGGGCCGAGGGACTGAGGGAGGGTGCACCTGTGCTCTTATTCCCGGGTCACAGGAATCCCCAAGACATTGATTGTAGGACTACTGGGCACTACCACTAAAATTAAAAAGAAAATAAAAGGTATTTATGTTTCTTGTCTTTGAAAGTGGATAATGCTTAAAAAAATGAGCAGGTTACAAATTTTAGACAAATTAATTTCTTCTAAATTCATTAGAATCATGTATATTTCCAATACTTGCTTAATACATGGTATACCTAATAAACAGTGATATATAAAAGGACTATCTACTTATTGTAAGTAATAAAAGATCCACTAATTGTTAATATTGATTTTTACTTTAGTAGCATATAATATGAAATATCTAAGAATCTGATATATTTATATGTGATTATTGATTTTAACTATATTATGTTGCAAGGATTCTATTAATAATGTAATTAATTTTCAACACATTTATTATTGATATTTATTGAGCTTTCACATTTGTATATGTACTTACTGTATTATATCAATTGCTAGTGAAAGGGTGGAACTGTGTAACTATGAATCTTATAGAACTGTAAGGAAACCCACTCTTGACCCAGCTGTGGATTTGTTTCCACTGTTTGACAGCAGTGTCACAGGCTCAAGTTTTTATCAGTTCACATTTTGGAATGTACAAATGATAGTGTTGAAATTCACTGAACTTGGTAAATGCTCATTTACAGAAAATGTACATATGTCTTGCTTCTGAGGGTAAGAGAAATGATTTCAACTCTTCACATTGGTTTCATGGAGGAAAATCACATTTCAACAAAATTAAAAGAGTTTCAGTAGCCTTTTCAGCATTACATCTCTGTGCTCCCTTGTTACTGAATCACAATAAGAAACCCTGTTAGTTCTCTGCTACTGAGAAAATTGCTTTTCACAATTATGGTTTATGTTTTAATGGGGATAGCTTCACATTAAGAGAATTATTCCAAATCAGCATTGCCTTTTGCTGCAGCACAGAGCAGCACCCTGCCTACTTTACAAAATCCATGCCTCCCATGCTGACTCTAAGAAAAATATATGAATAAATGCTTGCCAATTTTTCTTTCTAGAGAGTTTTAATTGAAGATAATGAAACTTTCCTATCTCCAAAATGAAAGTGTGGTGCTCATAAAACCCTTTAAAAACGTTAATAGAAGACATTTGTGGAATTTTTGTGAGATTATATAGTATTCCAATGTTGTAGGTAGATAACAGTTACAGCTGATATAGCTGCCATGATCAGACCTATGTTTTTCATTTTCATTCCTGAAGCCATCTTTAATGAAGAATGTAGGATAATGCTAAATCAGAACCATCATCACTAAGTATCTTTTCCCCACCCGCAATGGGGCATCTGCATTCCAGCCATTGAAAGAGTTCCGGAGGACCTGTTTGAATCAGAGCTGTTAATTACACATAGTTTGACATTTCTTGTTCCTACTTAGTGCATTTCCATAGCATTTTACCTGCACAATACTTCTTTCACTCTAAATCACCGTGACAATGTGAACAGCACATGTAGACTTTAACTAAGCAACTTAGCAATTCAAGTGGGTTGCCTCAGCTATAAGACACGGACCCAGGAGTGATAAAGCATGGAGCTGCTTCAGTAAAATGGAATAAGAAATCACTTTGACAGAGCCTAGATTCTAGTCGGGGTTACTAAATGTGCTTTTTTCCCCCTTCTTCTCTCTGGTTTCAAGGTCGATGTTCTTTATTTTATGTGGAGTATATCTTACATGACAGCACAGGAAGAAATGTGGGCAACCCAGGTTAATGCATTTGTCATCAAAATGGACTTGAATGTGAAGGAAATCAGCCCTCTTTGAGATATTCTGCTAGTGCTCACCAGCTTAAAAGGAATCTTGATTAAATGGCCACTGTTATGGTGAATATGAGCAGCTTAGGAGAGGGGAGGAAAGATAACTTTTAGTTGTTTACTAAATGAACAGAGCCTCTGTGTTTCCTTTTGAGAGGGTGACAGAACAAAGGAATGGTTTAGAATGATTTCAGTAGGAGATTCTTCCATGTCTGGGATTGGTAAGTGGCGTAATTTCATTTCTGGGATGAAAGTATTGGTCCCTGGAATTTGAGATAACTCAGTCTTCTCAGTTAATCACCTGCCCAGTAATGTAAGTCCCATCTGCTGGGGTACCAGCACTGATCTCTTACTCCTCAGGACTGTTTTGTGTGTTCCTTCGGGTGTTTGCACAAGAGCCCTCAGCTGTGAACAACATGCACCTATGAGCAACACTGGTAATTTAAAAAACAACAACCCCACAAAAAAATGCAGAGGTCTCGACTTGGTAACTCAAAAGCAAAATCATATCCTAATGTTGAACTCATTTATGATTACTCCTCCTTTAATACAACATCCCTAATCTGAATACTGACTTTTTTTCAGAAGTTTTATTTTAAATAGATTTAAATATACTGAAGTATTTAAGCATGCAGTTTAGGTTTAATTCCTAAAATTGTCATTAAAAATGTTTTCTTCAAGAAGGTTACTCAGGCTGGGTGCAGTGACATATGCCTATAATCCCAGTAGCCCAGGAGCCTGAAGTAGGAAGATTTCAAGTCCATGGCCAGCCTCAGCAACGTAGTGAAGACCTAGGCAAGTTAGCAATAGCCTATTTCAGGAAAAAAATTAACAATAATAATGAATGAAATGGGGTGGGAATATGGCTTCATGATTAAGCACCTCTGGGTTCAATCCCTGATACCATATAAGTAAAAAATAAAAGTAAAATAAAAATAAGAAGTTTACTATCTGATATTTTCATTAAAACCTCTTATGTTATTAAGTAATTTTCCTAATATACTCTTATGTAAGTGGGAATCATTATGTTCAAATACATGATTACAATATATAATTTCAAACTGTCTTATGTGGGTACATAAAATGCTATAGATAATGCTCATAGAAAAGTTGCTATATCTGACAATGAAAAATAAAATATGTGAAGAGATTTTCACTAATTCTTTTGTCTTCAGAAAAGCAAAGTTCTGTGTTCAAAGACTGACTTCAAACTTATCTCTAAGAAATAAAATGAAGTCAGAATAAATTAGGCAAAAGGCTTAGAATTAATAAATTTCAGTTAATATTTACTGAATAAAATAGTTACTTTTTAAAAGTTCCCCACATAAATGTGTTTTAAATTGACTTTGAAAGGGGCAGTGCTACTTTTCCTAAATTTTAAGGGGCCTGTATAAGAACGCAAGTATAAAATTAAGATTCCTAATACCAGGTACTTAGCCAGAGAGATTCAACTCAAGGGCACTTAAGGAGAGAAATTTCCCCTGAGGGAATGCCCTGATGAATTTCTATCAGGTGTATTCAGAATCAAATGAATGACTCAAGTATCCCCTCAAAATGTTTTGGGAATTACAAATGTGTTTAATGTGACTTGTATTCCCAATTTCTTTCTATAAAGTACCTCAATATTAGCTTTTTTTATTTTTAGTGCAAATCACACAGCATTTTTTAAAATGAGTTTTAGAATATACAAGCAGGGGATTTGGGTGCAGCTCAGTGGTAGAGCACATGCTTAGCATGTGTGAAGTCTTGGATTCAATCCCTAATAATGACAATAATAACAACAGCAAAATTAATATATGCTCAGGTATAGATAAGAAACAGAAATCTCTTGCAGAAAGAATGTGAATTGAACTGATTTCTCAACATCTACTTCAGTGATAAATTACTAGTAAAAAACTCCTGTTACATTATAAAATAGAAATAAAATAAAAATCTTGCTGCATGGTCTGATTAATTTTGACCATGAACCTCTTCACTTATATTATGAAAGATAAGCACAGGATTCTCTCACTTATACCTAAATGTAGTTAAGACAAGAAATGGTTTGACAAGGGCAATACTGTAAATGGTAAAGTAAACATGTTAGATTTTCTACATAGCTATTTCTTCCAAGCAATTGAGGTTGTGTGCCAATAGCTCAGGTGTACCATTTCTGAAAAAGGAGATTAGTGATATGCCCTGATATTTGCCCTGGAGAAAGAGAGAAATCTGTTTAGTTTTTAAGATGAGCAAATCAAATATTTTATTTGTGAGAAGTGAAAGGGAGGAGAAAGTTTATAAGCACACATCTAGAGATAAACAAGACTTGATGAGATAAAACAATAAAAATGCCTTGAATACCAACTATGTAGTAGGCACTGTGTTAATGAAACTAGACTTTAAGCAAATGCATGAATGGTCTTGTTTTCAAAATAGAGATGTGAAGAATGAGAGAACAGTTTGGTGATGGAGTTCATAGAAGTGTAATGATGTGACCCTTACAAATTGACTTTGATCCAAGTATTCATGGGTGAAGTCAGTACATGAACCCTAAGTGAGAAGAATTAGGGGGCTCAGAAGCATTCTATTTCCTTCTTTCCAGTTTGGTCTTTCTTTCTTGGGTTGGTGACTCCAATGTTCATTTGTTCTGAATGCACATATATTAAAAGCTTGGTACTCTTTATTTGCTTTGGGTCACTATTTGCACAGTTAGTAGGAATGGAAATGTTATACCCAGAGAAAAGATTTGATATGGTTGTTGAGGAATGGATAAAGAAGCTTTCCACAACAAGGGCTATTTATGGCTCTGAAGTTAAATGCTGCCTTGAACTTCAGCTTAGTGAAAAAGCAGCATTGAACATTTTATTAGTGACAATTAATATACATACATACATGGCCATAAATCCCTTTACCTATTTCACTATTTTCTTGCAAGTTAGGGCTCTGTCAAGAAGAAAAATGGTGTTCTGTCTCTGTTTCTCTCTCTCTCTCTCTCTCTCTCTCTCTCTCTCTCTCTCTCTCTCTGGTACTGGAGATTGAACTCAGGGGTGCTTAACCACTAAGCCACATCCCCAGCAATTGTTAAATATTTTATTTAAAAGCAGAGTCTCACTGAATTGCTAAGTGCCTTGCTAACTAGCTAAAGCTGGCTTTAATCTCAAGATTCTCCTGTCTCAAATTCAAGAGCTGCTGGAATTACAGGTATGAGCCATCCTGCAGGGCATTTTTATCTTTTTTGCAGGTGTTACATGCCAAGTATTTTGAATAGTTGTCTTAATCTGTTCTTCAGATTAAGTCATTGTTGCCCACTCAATAAACAAAGAAACATAGTTAATAGGTATTCTGTGCCTTGTCTAAAATCACACCCTGACTGTGATTTCTAGTAATGTGACCTCTATAGGAAAGATCACTAGCTATAAACAGTATGTTGTTATGGATGCTGTGAGGAACTGTAGTTTATTCCTTAAAAGCATTCTGATTCAGAAACTGAAATACTTCCACTGACTATAGAAAACTGTGGTAAAAGGATTGTACTGCATTGGAAAATAGAATATTTATCTGCCATAAAAGGATTTTTTAAAAAGTTGTTCATTGTTAACTTAGATTAATTTATCTGTTACAGGAAGAAGAGTAAGACATTTATCATGTATATGTCATGTGATTTTGAAGCTTATGTTTTGAAGTGTAGAGAAAAGAGAATGACTGCAGAACAGCCAAAGTAGAAAACATTGCAAGATTAGGCAAGAAAATGATTGACAGTTTAAGTTATTAATTGTGCCATTCATGTCATCCCAAAATTGCAGTATATGTTAATGGAGACAAAATCTCTGAGAATTTCAAATTTAATTGATAAGTGAAGAAAGTAAATAAGGTAGACTCTCCTAAAAGTTTTTTTTAAAAAATAACTTATTAAATTTAATGTGAATTAGTGTATTTACCAACTCTAAAACAATTCCATAACTTTACAACATGCAAAACAGTCCATTCTTTACCATGACTCTGATGGAACTCAAGAGCTTCATGGCAAGCTTCTCCCACACCAAACAGATTGGGGGACTGTGTCTTGGCCTAACCCTTCTGTTTGCATATGTTAGCTGCTTCTTGTGCTCTATTACCTGACCATTCTCTTTGCTTAGTACATTAATGCTTCTCAGTTTTTGGGACAGATCACAAAACTTACCCCCTCAATACAGCCCTGAATCACTAGTGTTTTAAACTTCATGCATGCTAAATTAATATTGGGAAAAAAATTTGTTCTGTCAATTAATTTACATGTGAATTTATTTTTAATTTGTTTCTGATAGTTATCTTTAATTATATATACTGTTGAATTTTATTCAGTGGGAGTACTAGGGTGATAAAATTAAGAATTAAAAAAATACTGTAGACAACCACAGCTAAGTACTCTAAACTATCAAGGTCCCCCCCTTAAACTTATAACTGAGTAAAAATTTTAGAGCTAATGTATTGTATTTAAAAAAATAGTAATTTGACTCCAGGTTCACATTAAAATAGTTAATTTCTGAAACCTTTAATTTGTTTTGCACTTGAAGATAATGAGAAAAATATCATAGTTTATATTTAACTTCAATTACTTTTAAGACAAATTCCAAAAAAATTAAGTGATTTCTATTTATAGCCCTAAATCTGTTTTTTATTGGACAAGTGCAATTAATCTGCACCATAACAATATTCTGTCATAAACACATATTTGATAACAAAACAAATGATCACATGGAAATTAATTTTGCTTCCTTTTATCCATTATCTTTGAGAAAGAAAGAAAGGGGGAAAAAAACATGATGAAGACTAGATGTTCAAGTACACAGAGAGATGAGTGCTATTCTGCTTTGAAAACTCACTAGTCTGAGTTGCAGTATTCAACATGAGTTCCTCCAATGCTATCATGTTTTAACTGCTATGTGCTGATGCTTGTGTGAGTCCTCAGTATTTGCTCCCTAAGTGTGCAAGTTTTATCACACTCTCTGTCCAGACAAAGACACTAAGTTTCAACTGCATGTGCTTGAATTTGAACTTGGGTCCAATTGACTTCTGACCTCACAATCTTAAACAATGTGCAAGACTGTCTTTTTAAAGTCACACTATTAAAGAGACTTATCATTTGAAAATAATTTTAGTACATATGTTATAATTAAAGTGTAGTATATTCATTAAAAAAAACTTGAAAGTAGATATGTATAACTAAAAAGGGAAATTCTCTTCAAAATCAATTTGTAATGGCATTAAGACTTTTTTGTCTGCTTTCATGTTTCTTGTGGTACAATAGAACACAGAACAATACAGTTCATTTCTATCTCAGTTTTTCAATGTTAGAAAAGTTGATGATACTCAGAATTTATGTAGGGAAAAAGACATACCCATTAACATTTTTTTTTAATCTGGTACAACTATTCAGAATGGCACTATGACATTGTATCATTTATCCAGTAATTTCAGCTTCCAACAATTTATTAATAGAAACAACCAGAAAAAAGTGCAAGAACTAATGAGTAAATTTTCCACTTCATAAATTAATGTTCATTATTTATAACAAAATGCTTTTTTAAAAAAAGTAGAACTATGTATATATATAAATGATATACCCACAAAAATGTTACTGTACTTTTCATAGCTACTTGTCAGTGTGAGGATAATTAATAACCTCCTTAACAATAATGTAGCACAATAACACAAGGAGGGCTTTAATGAGCATGTGAATGATTAAGTCAATAATATCTCAGAATACCCATAGTGTTTCAGTTGAGTCCAGCTTGAACAATGCCTCATTTGGATCCCTGGTGAGAATGAGGCCATCTGGAGGAGAGTAATTCTGGACCCTCACCTAAAATTTGAATAAAAGTGAGCAAGAAGAAAGAGAGAAAGTCATTTACTTCTAGGCAGAGGCACGGCCAGTTGAGCCCTGAGGGTGCTATTCAGGACATGGCAAACATGTTGGCTCTCCTGAAGTGTCCTGCAACAGTACAGCAGTGCAGAGCAATGTATCTGGAGACACATGCAAGAGCTCCTCACTTCCTTTATCTCACCATCAGTACTGACATTTCCTATTCCCTATTTCTCATGATATGAAGATAGTAAAATAATATTCTATTATGGGAATTAAGAGTTTACAGGCCTATGTTTATTAAACGAGATTGTATTAATCTGTCAAAATCATCTGTCATTTTTAAAAACTCACCAAGAGTTGCTAAAGCTAAGAGAGAAATTTCCTACTAGTGATTTTAGAGAGCAGAACATATGAGGCAATACCTCTGTAGGTTGTATGAACGCAGGAGTGCGTGGTGGGCTGGTGGGGGCCATTCTCCTAATATTTTCATAGTCTGCTAGAGCAAGTTTGCTCTAATACTGCACCCTCAATGGCCATGATCCAGCTGTGCCATTAATTCCTTAATGCAGAATTCAAAGCTAGTTTTGTTTTGCAGGCTATGTACAGATCCAACAGAAAAGTAACTCTAAAGTATAGTTTGTGTTTTGTGTGGATTTCTTTGAGTCATTGTAATTTCAATCAACTTCTGGAAATGTCTAGGTTGATATAATATCTTCTTGTGCTATGCAATTTACACCTGGAATTCAAAATATCCTCCAATCTGAAGCAAAATCTTACGGCACCAGGTATTACAGGGTGAGTCTCACACTCAAATTTGGAGAAGTTTCATTTTATTTCTCAATACATGTTCATTGCATTCAATAGATAAATGTAATTGACAAGAGAAAAAGCAAAATAATTTCTCTATTAAAAAGAAAAAATTCTCTGGCTGGGCTATGACTCAGTGGCAGAGCACTTGCCTAGCATGTGTGAGGTACTGGGTTCAATACTTAGCACCACATAAAAATAAACAAATAAAAAGATGGCATTCTGTCAATCCACAAATACAAAAAAAATACATTCTAAAATAAGTACATACAATGAAGAATTTATTGTTTCTGCCATACGACTGCATAATTTATATAAACAGTTACATTAGTAAATGTGTTGAGTACTAAGTGTTCAATAATAATCTAGAAAGCCAGATTCCCTATTTTACAGCATTTACATTCAGTGAAGCAATAAATAAGTAAATATGTATGAAAATTAATAGGTATGACATAAAGTTGTCATCAATATTATAGAATAAAAACAAAAGTGAGAGTGATTGAAGTTGTATATATGAACATGGGCCTGTTTGTGAGTGAGGTGGTAGAGTAGACTTCTCTGATCAGATGGCATTTTCATTGAAATGTAAATGGACAAAACATGAGAACATCTAGGGGAAGAAATTCCAAGGAAAAATATGAATAATGGTAGATGGTAAAGTAATAGTGGAAAATGGCCATATCAGCAAGAATTCTGAATTAGAACAATGCTCTTAGTGGGAAAGAAATGGCATGGTCTGATGAAATGATAGTTTCATTTCCCTGTGAAGGAGAGTTGGTTTGAAAGGAGGGTGAGAGGAATGAGAGAAAGCTAGGATTCAGTAGGCAGACACTGATGTTGTCCTGGAGTAGGGTATTTGCAATGGAGAGATGTGAAGTCCAAGAATAAAGAAGATATTTGAGGTAAAACCAACTGGAGTGACTGTTAATAAAAGATGAAATCAAAGAAAGCAATAAAAGAAGGAACCTGGTGTATATTATTAGAAGCTAAATTGCTAGCTTATTCAGGTGAGGAATGCAGGAAGAAAGCAAAATTAGAGGATAATAGAACACAGAGTGTCATAGAACTCACGTGGATGTCTGCAAATAGCTATTACAAGTACAAGGGCTGCTCTCTAAACACATGGCTTAGAAGAGAATAGGGTTAAGTCATAAAAAAAAACTTACATTAAAGGAGATATTCAAAATAAAAATAGCAAAACCCCCAAACAGTGAAAGACATTTTCATGTTTACATGACTTTGAATCTTCTGTTTAATATGTTTTAAGTATTTTTTGTGTTGCTCAGGATCAAACCCATGGCTTCCTACATGGCAGACAAGCACTTTACCACCAAGCTAGAATTCCAAAGTCCTTTGTTTAATATAAGATCTAGATTTTGCAGATGTGTTTAGATATAAGGTTCTTGGCTTACATTATAGGGGTGATAGACACTCATCAATAGCACTCTAAATTGTATATGTAATATTGAGGAGTTTTTTTTTGTTTGTTTTTGAGAAACAGGATGACACAAATGATCTACAATTTCTTCCATTAAAAGCAGGTGCACCTGTAGTTCACCACAGCAAGAACTACAGTAGAGAGCTACCAGACCTTGTAAGGGTCTACACACTTTAAGAGTTGCATTTAGGGAGGGAAAAAGAGGGAGAAGAGGAGTTGCACGGAAGATGGAAGGAGAACCTCATTGTTATACAGAATACATATATCATGTTGTGATGAGAATAAGAAAAATAAAAAAAATGTGTCACATTAGATTGGATAGAGAGAAAGGATGGGAGAGGAATGGAGGAGTAGGCGGGATAGGAAGGGCAGCAGAATAGAATAGACAATATGATTGATGTATGTACATTCCATGTATCTATTATATGTCAAAATGCATTCTGCTGTCATGTATGACTAAAAAAAATAAAAATAAATTGTACAGTAATTATTAAAAAAAAAAGGAGTTGCATTTAGCCACTCTGTGATGTTTACTGGTCCCTGCCTAAGGAAGTGGCCATGCTGAAAGGAGAGTGCTCAGAGGTTAGCTTGCAGTTTCATCCAGTCCCTCCTAGGCCATTCAGAGGAAAGGAGCCATCTCTTTGGAAATTACTTGAAGGATGAAGGCAAGGCGCCAACAGGTCTTCTCTCCTCAACCCAGTTAAACTTCATTCTTCCGCTGTCATCTTCACTTTTCTCTGCAATTTGTCCCAAGTAGATGGCCCCCATGCAGATTAGTTTTTTTCAGAAGTGTTTCATTTATCCTATTAATACCATATTCTCCAATTTAACCTCATGGAAATATACTTTTCTTCTGATAATTGAAAAAAATACTCAAACAGAATAGCCTAAAAAATTGTATTTGTTTTTTTCTATTCTCAGACTTTTCAAATAGTTTTGCATCAACTTCTCCTTTGAGTCCATGTGCCTCCAACATTTAATGAAATAACCCCACAGAGGATAAGCTGTCATATTTCATTTTGTATTATTAAAATGTATTTTTTCTACATCTGATAGTGGATACACTGCTCTTTATGATTAAAGAAATTTAGGCTGTAAATTAAAATTTCCAAGTTAGTGTTATCACATGAGTTTTTAGCAAATATTGGCAATTGTTAAACCAGGTATGATCAGAGCCAAAAGGAAGACCAGAGAGATTATATTATAGATAATTCATGATGCCAAAACATTTTTCCTTTTGTCTGTAATATCTCGTTGATTAAAAAGTAGGTACTTTTGTTTATGTTTAGTGATTGGACAGCTAATACATATTTTAATTGATTTTTAGGTAAAATTTTCAATTTAACTCTCAGTGGACATAGAACATTTATAATAATAACATTCATGGTGAAAGGGAAAGATAAACAAACTTCACAGAGTCATTCTTAGAGTCTTTAAATGGGAAAATTTATTTCTAAAGTAAAATAGTTAAAATATATGAGATTAAATATTATGCCTTTGCACAGGGATTGACATCAGTTCTATATATATGTAGATATGTATGTATAATATTTTTATTATTCATGACCAGATTGTGGGGACTCTGGTTAATTACCAATCCACATTGATAGAGCCCTTTTTTGTGTGTACATTGGCTCAATCTTTACTTGTCTTCAAGACAAATGTTATTGACTAGTTCCTGTGGTTGACTTAATAGAACAGGTAAAACTCCATTTATTTTCATTATGGTCTGGATTAATCATCCCATTTCATACCTAGAGCTATGTCAGAACAGATTTTCCAATTCATGATTTACACCTGATTTTTCACTATAATATGGGCTTGCAGATTGATAGAAAATAAAACAGAATTAATTGCATTTTGACAGGCTTTTAAAAACTCCATAGGACCTAGAACTAATTAAATAAAAACAATTGTATTATATAAATGTGTGCACAAAATATTAGGTATATCTTGTATACTAATTTGTATAATATTAGTTATATATCTTGATTACATGTTTGTTGCTTTAATGGCAATTTCTACTAAAGCAGATGAACTTTAAAGTTCCAGTAGTTTTTTAAAGTATGTAACAAGGCATAAATTACTGTTCCAGGTGCAGAAAGAAATACAAAGAAAATCAATATATAAGCATGTGTTTCTAATTGTGTAATGATGACAGCACAAGTTAGTAGAAATTTGAACCCATATTATTTTGAATTTACAATATAGTAATGTGGCACATATTAAATATCTGTTTTCCCATCTAATGAATAATTAATATTAACTCTTGATCTACCTACACACAATGTTTTATGAAAATCATATAAAACATATTTTGAAGTGTATTTTGTGGTTTACAAATCATAATATTATTATTAATGTAATTCATCTCACCAAATACTAGTCCTGCTAAGACTTTCAAGAAAAGTGATTCTTGGTCAATTTTTTTTTTGGAAATACATCACATAATATCTAATATCTATTATCATACTATATCTATTCCACTTAGAGTAGCATGTTACATATAAGCATTTAGAAATTTAAAAATTTTGTTTAAATTAGCATTCTCCAAAAATTGTAACTAAAGTCCTTTGTCATACAATACCTATTATCACTGCAGGAAATTATTATACCATGGAAAATCCTGAGAAAATTATACATTATGTAAATGTTAGTTGTGTCTTTATTATCTTAGTATAGTAGGAGTAATGATATAATTATACAAATAGCTGTAACACATAGACTCACAGCATAATAAAAACAGTGCAAATTTCATAGAAAGGGAGTCCTTAATTAGTGTTGTGAAAATCAAGTTAAGTGATCCTTCATAATATTTGATATAACCCATACAGAAGGTAAGAGTTAGAGGGTACCCAAAGCCCATTTCACTGTTTGTACATATACAATTACATAGGAACATGTAACATAACATATGTACATAGGTATACACATAAACACATACCACCACCAGAAACCACAAACTGCTATGCTAAAAAAATCACTAAATAAAAATGTAAAAGGCATATTAAAGAGGATAGAGTCCTGAAATGGGAATGCCTGTTAGGGAAGTTTGCATTATGCATTTGTGCATTGTGCATGTTGGTTTGACATCTAGAGGATCATGCGCATCAGACATAAATGTCATTGAGTCTGATTAATGAATCTTGTGTAATGTCTGTATTTTTGTTTCAAAATGGGTTGTGAGTCATACTCAGAATTATGAAACTAGGAGAAAATTCGGGTCAGTAGTGACACAGAATCTACTGAACTTTTTCTCACTTTGCTATGTATAATTTCATTAAGATATGTTTAAAATCAATAAAAATCAAATACATTCATTCTCACTTTAGAAATATAAAGGATAGAAAAAAACAGAACTGTATTTATTAAAATATAATGGTGATATCAGACCTTTTTGGATCATCCATCCAATAGACATTCTTCTTGTTCCTTGTTAAGAGAATGCTAATTATGTTCAGAAAACCACATTTGTTAATGAATCTTGGGATTCAAAAAGGGGATCTCAGGTCCTTGAGCAAGGGAATGCATTTTAAATAATTTAGTTAGCCATGGAAGTTTAATTTCTCTTGCTACTTTTTTTTAATAAGAGGTAAGCATGCAATCAAGTTTTATCCAGTGATACATTAGAAGTATGATTCTGGCAGGGTTTTGGAAGAAAACATGGAAAATGGGGCACTAGTTCTGGTAGATATCTGTGTGTGTAAGCTGGTATGTGAACCTGCTGCTGCTGCTTTCTTGCAAAGGAAGAGAGAAACAGGCACCATGCTGTGGGGTAGAGAGGAGACACATGGGAAGAGTCCAGGCCCCAGTGATGGTTATTGAGGTGTTGAACTAAAAGTTAAATTATATGATTTTAACTCTGGGATTCTTGATCTCAGAAACCATAATTTGGTTTTATTTAAATATATTGTACTGGGATTCATTTTATTTACAAACCAAATTGTTCCAGCTGATGAAAGATTAGAGAATAAAAAATATCTATTGCTTTCCCAGAGGCATACACAATTCTTTCATTTCTCCATTATTCTTTATTTTTGTACTTTCAAAAATCTAAAACAACTAAATTTGAGATTACACTGGAAATATGTTCCCCAAAGAATAGGAAGTGAGAGCAGGCTGAACAGGGAAAGGAACCTTCAGCTTACCTTTCTTTTGTGACTCTAGCTCTTGCCTTCTGTGTATGTCAATCCATCATTAAGATACTGTTCTCTTGGGAAATTTTCCTGGACTTGTCTTCAAGGAGATGTATAAGCAAGTTTTACATCTAATATGGAACCACTTGAGCCTTCCACTTTCTTGAACAAAGAGATAAATGTAAGTGTAATCATAAGAGACATGGAGTGTAACTAAGTGTTCAAGTTTGAATGGTCTAAAGTCAGTTTTCCAAGGATTTTGTTTTGGCTCTTCAGTTTGCTACCTCTGTGGCTTTGGGCAAACCATTAAAGTTTTAATGCCCTAGTTTCTTTCTATAACATGTGAGAAAATAGTGTCTATGTATAGTATTAGTGCTTATAACATACTTGGTAGTATGTGTAATTAAATATACAACTTCAAAACTATGCATAATACTGCCCTTTACTTAGCTCATTCAAAAAGCCTAAATGTATTCCAAAAGATATATTTTTAAATCAATACATATTACACTCATAATACTATAGGAAGTAATTTCTTTCATAATCATGGAACAGTCACTCACTGATATTACATTGAAGCAACATCTTATAATAACAATGCTTAATAGCTATATAGTACATTTATTCTAAGTTCTAAGCACTTAGTGGACATTATCCAATTAATCATTACAGATCCCTGTGAAGTAGGTCAGAACTATTATCTCAGTGTTACTGATAACAATACTGATATAGAAAACCAGTGAGCTGCTTGCCAGTTCAAAATGACTTTTTCAACTTATAAGCAGGAATAGAAGCAAAGGCCTGGGTCCTTGTCAAGGATTGTATTAAGAGAAACATGCTAGTTTTTGAACTGCATATCCTTAAATTGTTTCCTTCCAAATAACATGTAAGTATACCTAAACTTAGCCATTAAAACAGGCAAGAATAATTGTTTATGGATTTCAGATAGCCCCTATTTTTAAGCATGTATCTACTAACCTTTTCATTTTAGACAATCATGAATTCTAACAAGTTAGAATTGCTAACAACTGCAGCTTAATTAAAATTTTAATTAACAGTAGCTACTGACAAAATGAGTAGAACAAGATAAATGTTAATTTTATAGTTCAATCAATTGAAGGTTAGAAAAAATTCTTACTATTAAGGTCATCATCATCATAAGTAATATGCCACCAGTTCTCAAATTCAATGAAGAAGGGGTTCTATTGCTAAAGGTTGGATTTTAGAATGTTAACACAGAATATTACTTTGGTATAGAAAAGTCAGTCTTCACTTGATCTGGGAAAAATGATGATTAGTAAAAAGTATTGAACTTGAAAAAAATTTAAAAATATATGTGTTGATTCACCATTTTAATTAATACCTAAGTTTGAATACTTAACCAAACTCTTCTAGCTCCACTGTATCATGTATTTATGGTTGTTGTTAGGGTGAAAAATGTTAAGGATTCAAGCTTTCCTAACAGAATTCAGCTCTTTACTAGTCAAATGTTAGTCAATAGAACATAACTAGTCAATTGAATTAGTCAAGGTATTCAGTTACCCTAAACTGATATGCCTAGACAGTAAGAACAACTTAAGTGTTCTGATCATATTATTACTTTTCATTTTGGAATATTTATTTTTTCTATGACCTATGTTCAAGAGAAGCAGCTTTGTGTGTGTGTGTGTGTGTGTGTGTGTGTGTGTGTGACACTCAGGTTTCTGCCCTTATATTCCTCTTATGTTCCTGTATTTCTGCCACACATTTCACACTTTCAGGAATTTCTAGATGTCAGCTTTTGGAAAAGTAACTTGAAGTTGGCAATGGAAACCAAAAGTGTAGGGGGTTATTCCAATTAAGCATGTTTCAATAAAACATCCAGCAAAGAAATAGCAATCAATTGCACATTTTTAATCCTCTGCCTCTGGTATTGAAGCCTCAACATACCACATTCTAAATTTATGACATTAAATAAGTATATTTAGTTTCTTAGAACTTCAGTTTCCTCGTTTATATAACAAGTAACCCAGAAGGATAAATGTGTGACATAGAAGGAAATAATATAGTATGCATAAAATAATTAGCCATGTGCTTAGTCACTGATATGCATTCAACAAACAAGTCTTTCTTTCTTTTCCTTTCCCATTGCACTATATAATGTAGCCATAGATTCAGCCCTGAGAAATAATGCCTATCATGGGTATAATTAGACTTTGGAATGCTAGATGTATTTTTTTTTCTTTCAAGTGTGATTCTCTCACGATGTGGTTTGACTGTGAGGCTTGTCAAGGTCACTGTGTTAAGTAAGTCTATGTACTCTTGTACTCAGAAGTCTAACTGGGTTGCATAAGAGTTTTACTGAAGAGGCACTATGCAAATCAGATGCATGCTGTCATCATTATGGATAAGTCTGTTCATTTTTAGACTCTTATGAGGTTTCTTGACTGTAAGGAAGAAATTTGGCTCAGTAAGTGGGTTAGTGTGATTGATATTTTACTATTCAAGAGAGCAGGAACAGGAATGAGTTAACCCTATAAAGTGTAAATTATCTTTCTCACTTTTCTCTCTCTCTCTCTCTCTCTCTCTCTCTGTGTGTGTGTGTGTGTGTGTGTGTGTGTGTGTGCATGTGTGTGTGTGTGTGTGTGTGTGAATATAAATCAAAAAGAGGAAAAATGAAGTGTGAATGTGTGTGTATATAAATAGAGGGAGATGCACAACACAAACATACAGCCAAGCACAAACACAGAGATAAAGACAAAGAGAGAAAGTGAGATTCAAAGAAATATATAACAGAAAGACAGAGAGAAAGAGAAAGGGAGACAGACATATAGGACTGGAGAGCAAAAACCATGTTGTGTCTGAAAAGTTGAATTAGACTTGAGAAATAGAAATAGGATGGACAAGGAAGCAGAAGGACAGATGAAAAAAGAGAAGATAAATACATTAAAAATAATAGTACTTTCTTCTCATGTGCTAGAATAAAAAGAATCCTTATTCTTCCTTAGTGAAGTGTGAATATTGTCATTGGGGAGGTCACCAGGGAAGATATGTGCAGCACAACAAGGACTGCTGTCTCGTTGTGGTATTTATTTGTGCAGTGTATTCCCTGTGTGCACATTATTTACCTTGATTATTCCTTGAAGGAATGTATTAGACTCTTTATTTTTATATACAACATATTTCAAACATTGAACCACATAACTCAAAACAGTACTTGAATCATGTTCAACACAAATAATATGTGTCCATATGTGAACACTGCAAGGAGACAGAGGATTAGAAGTTGAAAAGTAAAAACCAGGCAAACAAAAACCAAATTTTGCCTATTTTAATTTAATTTTAGGGCAATGAAAAGGAAACAGAAGAAACATAAATATTAAATATTAATACGACTATAAACAGGTATCAATCTGCCTTTGTTAGACTGTAATCACTACACAGTCTGTTTTAAAATTAAATGCTTCTCTCCTTCAAGTGGCTTAACATGGCCAACTCCATCAGATTTCTGATGACAGCAGTATATATAAGCAATTACAACACAAGTAGTAGATAGCATATTAGAGTACTGAGCTGTGACTGTGGAATGGAATTCAGGAAATTGGAAAATATGAATGGGTTTGGTGCCCAGTTGTGTAATAAAGAGAGAAGAAATATGAAAAGAAGAACCACATAATTTTTGTGATTCTTTCAAAATTAATAAAAACCTACAAATGTACCTATTTCTTCATGCATATAAGCATATAGCACATTATCCTGCAAAGTTATGTCACTCCTAACCAGATCAAAGATACTATCAGTACAGAACCCAATAATTTTTTATAAAATAAGAAAAAAGACAAACTCTGATCATTCTCTGACAGTCCTCAGAATCCCCTTGGGTACTGGAAAATCTTTTCATCCTCTTTTGTGTGTGGCAATTGTATATACTGGGAGGAAAATGAAGATTTTATAGGAACGATGGAAAATGTATGCATTCTAATGTCATTGCTTTGACAAGAGGTTGAGAAAAGGTGACTTAGGAAAGAAAGCATGATCTCACTCTTTTTAATTTAAAAAAATTGTTAAATTTTATTTTATTATCTTTTTATTTATTTTATTAGTATCAGAGATTGAACTCTGGAGCAATAAACCACTGAGCCACATCCTCAGCCTATTTACTTTTTTTTTTCTAAAAATATTTTTAGTTTTAGATGGACACTGCCGCAGCCCAGCTGGCTGGGCAAACTAGCTGTGTGGCGGCGGGGTGGTGGGGGGGTGAGAGGAACTTGTGTAGATTGATAAAGCAGGAGTGGGAGCCCTTTATTGTAGCACAGGAGGTGTATATATACATTCCACACAGCTTATCTTAATTAACATAAACTAGATACAGCAGTCAACCAATAAGGAATCTCCACACTTAATGGCTTGCTGGCCTTACTTCACAAACCACTCCCTCTGGCAAAATGTCAGGCGCCATCCTGACTTGTTTACAGACCCTAACATTTTACAGACCCTAACAGGACACAATACCTTTGTTTTATTTTTGAATTTTTATGTGGTGCTCAGGATCCAACTGAGTGCCTCACATGTGCTGGGCAAGCGCTCTACCACTGAGCTACAGCCCCTGTTTATTTTTATTTTGAGGGAGAGAATCTTACCAAGTTGCTTAGGGCCTCGCTAAATTGCTTAGGCTGGCTTTAAACTTGCCATCCTCCTGCCTCAGCATCCCAAGATGCTCAGATTTTAAGCCTGCAGGATTGGCAAGGCATATTGAGGTCAGATATATTCACGTATCAGAGGAAAACTTTTTTTTTAAAGCTTAACTTTAATTTCATTGGTAAAACCTCAGAGAAAGCACACTAAGAATATTTGACAAAAGTAATTAGCCAAGCTTATTGCTGCAGATTTTATACTAAAAATCATCCATCAGCCCACGTGTTAGAGGGTTGTTTCCCAGCGAGATGGTGAAATGTTAAGAGGTGGAAGGTTCTTAAGTCACTGGAGGTGAACCCAGAGGTGGATTTGGGGATACTGGCCCCTTCTTAGTTATTAGGTAGCAATTTGCTCCACCATGCACTCACCATGATTACCTTGTGGCATTCCCAACAGAGGCCCAAAGTCACGGGTCTTCTCAGTCTTAGACTTCAGTCTCCAGAACTGTGTGCTAACTAAATTTTTTTCTCTTACACACCAATAATCTCAAGTTATTTTTTCTCTTACACACCAATAATCTCAAGTTATATTAGTGTTGTAATGGAAATCTATTCAACAAATTTATGTAAAATGAAAACCTGTTTTATTTATCATGACATCATTATTGGATCATAACTCTCTGTTTATAGTATTTAGGAGTACCAAAATAGAAGTAAAATTGAAATAATGTTTTATAAATTAAGATTTGCTATGTTTTCTTTTCTTGTTGTTGATTCCAAGTCTTCAGAAGAGAAATGGGCCATGTCATAGGCATTGAATTCAAAGAGCAATATATTTGAAGAACTTGTCATGATAAACAAAAATCAAAGCTTTTAAAGTTATAACTCCCTAGAGTGCGACCAAGCCAAGGACACCAATGCCATTACCACTGTCAAAATCTGTCCGTGGCATTAAACTTTTCAATCCACTTTGGTTTGGCAGTGTAAGGTCATTCCAGTTCCCTGGAGTACCTTTCTTTCAGCAAGACTCTGGCTCTCTGTGAGTGATTTCCTTGATTGGCATTTATATATTCTGCTGCTTAAAATCACTCATGTGACTAGCAGTTCTTTGAATATAAACACTTTGTAACACATTGTCTCCAAGTCATGTAAGTATACACTTCCTCCCACTGGACTGAAAGGAGCTTGATCTAAACAACCTACACCTCTAGTTTCTCCTCCGTATGTATGTTTACTGCCACGTAAAGTGTGGGTGTGTGTGAGTATTTATATGTATAAAGCTAGTATATATTTTTTCATATAACTATTATTAGCAAAAGGAAATAATGATTTTCAAATCATTTGCTCAGTTGAAAATAACTTTTTTTGCAAACATTTTTATCTAAAACAAGCTCACCAATTAAAGATTTTACTGAAACTTAAAGAATAAAAATTTACATGATATTAGTTAAAAGACTTACTAGATTTGATTCAAAATGACTTTCACAGTAATCATTATCTTCTTTAAAATCTATTCTTTCTATCCATGGAATAATCATTACTAAATAAATTTTTCAAATGTAAACACTGAATTAAAAATATACCTGAAATATATTAATTAGAGCATCAATAGTTCTATGAAATGAAGTTCCTTATAATTATTTTACAGTAGTGTTTTACTCTGTACTTTTCTTTTTTAAAAAAATTTCAGAATGTTTATTTTAAAATATAAAATCCATAAGGTAAAAAGCATTAACCACATATATATTTTGTGATTTTTTAAAAATATGATAGCAGAATGCATTACAATTCTTACTATACATATAGAGCACAATATTTCATATCTCTGGTATATTCACACCAATTTTTGTCTCCATATCTGTACTTTGGATAATAGTGATCATCAAATTACACCATCATTAATTACCCCATGTCCCCTCCCTCCCCTTCCAACCCCTCTGCCCTATCTAGAGTTTGTGTATTCCTCCCATGTTCCCTCTCCCTATCCCATGATAAATCGGCCTCCTTATATAAGAGAAAACATTTGGCATTTGTTTTTTGGGGATTGGCTAACTTCACTTAGCATTATCTTCTCCAAATCCATCCATTTACCTGAAAATGCCATGTTTTTATTCTGTTTTACTGCTGAATAATATTCCATTGTGTTTATATGACACATTTTTTAACCATTCATCTACTGAAGGGCATCTAGGTTGGTTCCACAGTTTAGCTACTGTGCTGCTATAAAGATCTATATAATGAAAATTACAGAACCCTGAAGAAAGAAGTCAAAGAATACCTTAGAGGATGGAAAGATCTACCTTGCTCTTGGATAGACAGAATTAATATTATCAAAATGACCTTACTTCCAAAAGCACTATACAGATTTAATGCAATTCCAATCAAAATCCCAATGACATTCCTCATAGAAATAGAAAAATCAATCGTGCAATTTATCTGAAAAAATAAAGAGACCCAGAATAGCTAAAGCAGTCCTTAGCAGGAAGAGTGAATCAGGTGGCATCACTATACCAGACCTTAAACTATACTACAGAGCAATAGTAACAAAAACAGCATGGTATTGGCACCAAACAGTCTGGTAGCCAATGGTAGAGAATAAAGGACACAGAGACTAACTCATAAAATTATAATTATCTTATATTAGACAAAGTTTCCAAAAACATGCATTGGAGAAAAGACAGCCTCTTCAACAAATGGTGGTGGGAAAACTAGAAATCCGTATGCAACAAAATAAAATTACTCTGTGCTTTTCTACCTGTCAAAATATCTTTAAAGTATATATGCATATTTTGTTTTGCAAAACAAGGACTTGGCAATATACTATTATAAAAAATAGTTATCCTTCAGATTTATTCTGATTGATCCACTTTTAAAATATTTTTAACAAAATAACTGAAACATTTTATTAGCAGCAAATTTGAAGAAAAATATTGTTTTAGTGAAAGACATTCTTGGAAAAGTTATTCTCATAATTTACTATCAGGCAGTATGATGTGGACCTGAGAAAAATAATTAATCCTATTAGAGGATAACCAGATATCCAAGACAAATGCACAATTGCATATACACTCTTTATAATATATTTGCAACTTACTGTACATAGCTGCTCCTCTAGGTATTTGGGGGTACCTCAGTGAACAAAAGAGATAAATATTATTGCTTTTCTGAACCTCATATTCTAACAGTATATTTTACTAGTATATGAAATATACTGGTAACTGATAAGACAGAACAGATAAAACACCATAGAGCTTCAGGCCATGAGTGTTTGCAGTCTGTCTGAGTATGTTGGAAAACAGTCAGTTCAGTGAAGGTGTTAAGGAAATGGGAGAAATATTCCTGTATGTCTATGAGAAGAGCAGCAGAAATGTGCCTAATGAGTGGGACATCCAGGAGGCTGGTGTGGCTACCATGAGGAAAGTGAAAGACATGGTAGAAGACCAAGTCAGGGACTGCTCATGTGAATCTTTGTCATGTTTGGCCAAAACTTTGGCTCTCCTCATGAATAAAATGTGGAGTCCTTGCAAATGGTGAGCAAAGGAATTACATGGTCAGACCATCTTCTAACTGCTGCCTTGAGAACAGAGTGGAATCAGGGGAAGAGTAAAAGAATGAGACATGTTTAAGAGATGAGATGAAAGTGTCTGCATGGCGGGTCTTCATGAACTGGTGAATGAACTCCTTCCATACAAGGAAAGATCCTGCGCAAGGAGCATTCAAAGATAAGTCTGATCTCCCATTGAAAGTGAAAATGATACAGATCTCTTGCAAGTAAACTCTGTGTTTGTGCTGGGAGGAAAGTCCTTATTATGGAAAAATTTGAACAGTATATACTGTTTCTATAACTGTTTTTGGTAAGCAAGCCTGAAAGCTATAGATTGGTGGGACTTAGATCCATGGATTATATAATGCAATTATGTACCGATATAAGTACCAAATGATGACGTTCTGTTATCAATATCTTTTAAAATATGGTGGCCTTACACTTCATTAGAAATCTTATCTGTTATTGGAACACATACAATTTGAAGATATAAAAAATGTCATAGGACATCATCCTGGGCATCTTGGAATTCCCCATGCTTCATCTACTTTGCAAAATTGAGAATATTAATAAGATCATTTGAGGATCAAGTATCTGATTTTGGGGAATCTCATTTGACAGCCCAATCCTAGGGACTGCTACCAATAACAATAACCCAGTCAAGCAACAATGGTGGCTCCTGTCAGGCAAATAGCAACCATGATGATGAAAACTTTCAAATTATGAATAGTGTGTGTAGTATTAGTTTTAAAGTGTAAAAATAAAATGTGTGTATTCAAGAAAAACTTCAAAATGTTTAGTCTGAATGGAGTGGCTGTCTTCTGAAATGGGTGAATCTGAAAATAGATTGTGTGCGTGGGACTGGAGGCAGAGCTTAGTTTTGTAAGTGCCAAATTTGACACATATATTAGACATCAGAGTGGTGTATATTGAGTGGGAAGAAATACAATTCTTGATATCATGCACATGAAATACACAAAGCTGGAGGAAAGTCTTGAATGGAGGTAACTGGGAGTTGTGATCATTTTGAGGACCCTGGGTGAGAAATATAACCAAAGGTGTATAAACAGAATAAATAAGTGGGCCAAGAACTGAGCCCTGAGGCATGACATTAAAAGGAGAGCATAAAGAAAAGGAACTGACAAAAGGAACAGTACACATGGTAGGAGAAGGAGAACAGGCTTTATTGAAAGCCGGATGCAGGAGATGGGAGTATTTCAGAAGGGATGGCAGATGGGAGTCTGACTTGAGTGATGTGGTAATTTTGACAAGTGCATTTTAGTGGAAGGTGAATCCTTCATTCTACAATAAACAATTAACATATATACTTCTCTAGTAATTCAGCTTCAAGTAAATTTAAACATAAGCATCCAACTTCATCCAACCAACACAAAGTCCTTGGATTTCTTTGTTCTAGCAGTTTTTGATCATTCATAAAACATCCTGCTTTCTTTTAAGTGTTTTAGTATTTTTAATTTCCTAAATTGTCTTATTGTTATTTCATAAGGATTCATATATATTTTAAAATCTCTCTCCTAAATTTTTACAACAGATCATAAGATAACAGGGTGACAAAAAGATAGTGAAGTTTAAGAGAATGCTATAGCATAGATATTAAAAATGAAAGGAATGAGGGAAAATAATTAATACAGAAACTCCTGTGACAGCTCAATGCACCTTTTATGCACCTTTTCTATACATTTTCCTTCAATTATAGTGCAAAAGATTCAGAATTTGGGCAAAGTCACAGAGCATGTGTATTTCAAGGGCCTTGCATGTTAAACGAGAGCTGAGCAGGGAATCTGTGCAAAGCCACTGGCAATTTTCCCAAACACAGTTATAAAGAACATTCTAGAATTAGTGTTTTGCTGTTTATGGCATTTGATATTTGTTAAGGTCTGTAAACAAGTCAGATTGGCACCTGTTATTTTGCCAGAGAAATGTTAGAGTCTGTAAACAAGTCTGGATGGCGCCTCGCCAAATGCCAGAGGGAGTGGTTTGTGAAGTAACAAAAGCGAGCCATTAAGTGTGGAGATTCCTTATTGGTTGACTGCTGTATCTATTTTATGCTAATTAGATAAGCTGTGTAAAATGTATAAATACCGCTCTTATTCTACAATAAAGGGCTTCCACTCCTGCTGTATTGCCGCAGGCAGGTTGCAGCAAAATAACCGGGGGGTGACGAATAACTTGTGTACGTTGATGCAGCAGGAATGAGAGCCATTTATTGTAGAATAAGAGCAGTATTTATACACTCCAAGAAGATACCACAGGATCCATAGGAAAAAATATCTAACATATCGACTGTGGAGTGCTAATAATTAAATTTGATGTGTTTATGTTTTTCTTATGTAAAGAAAAAGAAAAGAAACAAAAGAACTTTCTGGTGAAAATTTTATTGCCAGATTGAACCTGTTGCCAATTTCAAGTGTATGTGCCAAAAAATGGATAACTTACTGAAATGAAGAGTTGTTGAGTAATTGCTGAACTGTGTAGAACACATACTTATGAAGCTGAGCTAGAAAAGAAGAGCAACATATATTAAAAAGACTTGTGAAGTTTTTCTAATTTTCATTGGCGGGTACATATTTTCTTCTTACCCTATTACTGTTTGTTGTCTCTAACAATATCTTAAGGAATCACAACACAAATACACACACACACACATACATACACACATACACACTTTTTGCTCTTATTTTTTGGAAATTTACATTTGACTAACTTTTCTTTTCAGAAATTTGTAGCAATTTGTAAAATATTAAACAATTTAAGATATTTTAGGACAAACTTGGTTCTAGTGTTTATAGATATTTCTCATACAATTCATGTGTTTGACCCAATTAGATAAGTCATTTATTTACTAGGTAAAACCCAGATGAACTTTAGGTAGTTCTCAGCATATACACATGTGAAATACAAACAAAAGGTAATAAAATAAAAATGATAATTAGTTACCAGCAATGATTATGTTAGACAGAAAGCTTCCAGACAAGAAATTCATCCAGGCCATGTAAATCATAAAAATGGATATAAATGAAAGTAGTATGGTTTCAGTTAATATGATTTAAGAAAAAATGTGGCAACTTAAAAAAAAAAAAGATTTCCAAGAAAATTATATATAAGCCTGATTTTCTAATTTAAATAACCAGGTTTTTTCAGCACAAATGCATGTATTCATAGGCATGTACTCATTATCTTAGAAGATTTGATTAGAGAAATCTAGTAATTTTCAACTTGAAGATATTTGAATGATAGGTGATTGTATTTAATGAAGTTGAAAGCAGTATTTTTTTAAAAAATATTACCTTCTGTAGATTTCACTGTCAACATATCCTGTCTTGTCCTCTCCTGTGTCTTTGCTGTTGAGTGGTGTGCATTAATAAATTCTCTTTTAACTGATCTGTTACTAGGTCTTTCTTCTTCCTCTTCTTTTTCCCCTCAAATAAACCCCTGCTCTAAAATCTGCTCCAGGAAAACTATAGGCCTTTTAGGGAACCGGTGAATCAATGCAAGCAATATAACTCTACACAAACTTTTAAATAATGAAGTTTCATTTAATATTTCAAACTTTAAAATCATACCAGTAAAGCTATTATTGTCTGAAAATTTCATAACTGAGAGGAGACCATTATAAATGTTTTATTATTTTATATTACAATAGGACTTTATATAATAAAAAGAGTGACAAGCCCTAGTTTGTCAGCATGTCGTAAATCAGGGAGTTGTGGTAAAACCCAGATGAGCTTTAGGGTTACTGAAGCTCAGAATATGTGTGACTGATTGTGCTAATGTGCAGGGTTTTTTTGAACATGCATGGTGACCATAAAGAAAATAAGTGCATTCTGTAACAATAATATTGAACTAAGGCATGCAAATGATAAAGTTGTAAGGCATGCCACTAAATACAGTGAACCAGACAGTAGAATTTCACTCTAAATAAAGTTTGAAAGAATACCCATTCAGCTATTTATTTGCTCCTGTGGGTAATTAGTCTTCAGTATGTTATAGCAAGGTCTTCATGAATGGATCCTCCAATAAAATGCAGCTATGTTACTCCAACCACAGAATGGTTTTCTGGAGAGAAACAGAAAATGTTCATGTGTCACTTAATAAGACATCTGACTAATAATAAGTGCTCAATAAACATCATCTGTTTTTATTATATGAAAAAGCAATGAAGTAAGTATGAACATAAAAAGCGGTAGTGTCGTTTTTCCTTTCCAAATGGGGCCAATGTCTAGTCCCATTCCAGAATATTTTTGCAAGATTATATGGTCTACTTCCATCAACCATAATTTAGGCAACCTTAAACACTGAGGGTTATTTGTACATGACTTTAGTTGTTCTAATTAGACATGATTATGTAGGAGCCAAAATAATGTTTTCTAAAGGATATCCATCCTACATTTTAAAGGGGAAAACTATAAAATGAATATACAAATACAATTTTAAACTTGAATTGTCCGTATGTTTTATATATCAGATCTCATACATGGTGTATAAATATGAGAGTGAATTGTAATAATACATTTCATTTATATCTAAACTGTAGTTTTTTATGAATACTGGAAAATTTATATATCTGAATGTAGGCAAAACCTTATCCTGAAATGAAAATACTGATGTAAAGTGGATTTCAGACACCATCCCAGAATTTATTTTGAAAGATATCCACACTGAACTATCGGTTAAATTCAAGTAAGCATACTTAAGCCCTAACTATTTAGTCACTGCTATTGCACTTTATTTTTAATTCAAAATATTTCAGTTTTGCCTATGTCCTTTTTATTTATTATTAACTGTGCTTATTGCATTGCTATGAATTAATAGCATATCATGATATAAATATATATTTGATGTTTAGACTTGTCAAGTTTAAAGGACAGAATAAAATCAGGAGAATATATATATATATATATATATATATATTGTTTTGTTTTGTTTTGTTGTTGTTGTTTTATGAGAGATAAACCAAGTATCTTTCTCTTTTGTATATTCGTTGGCAAATAATTTGTGAATCCATCATCTTGGGATGATATTTCTCCAATGACCTTGATGGGACATTTCAATTTTAGTTGGTGAATGAAACTTCAAATGTGCATCAGTATATGACACTTCCATTTTCTAGTGTATGTGGAGATCTGAGGAGCTATGAGAAAATATTATCATCTTGTGACATTCTTGCACTTTAGGAACACCTACAAAATTACTCTTCGAAAGCTGAGACTTACATAATGAGCTCCTCTTTATGACCAGGTTCAATCTTTCTTCCTCCTGGAACAGGTAAAGGAAAAAGAGAAATTTCTCAAGATGCAAATTATGTGGACTCTCATGACCCAGGTGAACTAGATATTACAAAGTGCCTGTCAGGGAGATGTAAATTTCTCAGAAACTGCAAGATCACTCGGACTCATAGGAAGCTATTGATTTTCCTGTAGCGTCTTCAATACAAAAATGAAAGACTTAGCAATTTTCTTGATATAGCTGTTTTCTGATTTTTCTTTGGTAAAATCATGTCTTTTTTTAACCTATTAATACTATAGTTTATGTAACAGAGACATATTGGAAAATGCATGCTTTCTTTCCTCTATTTAAAAAAGAAAGTGAGTGGAGATGATATAAAAAGCTATTCAGTAGTCACACTGGAGAAAATTCCAACATCCTAGCATCACCATCTATACTTTAATCAATACACATTAACACAGGCTGCATTCTGCATATGTAAAAACATGCTTGCCATCTCAGTGAAAAATGGCAAGCAATTAAAGTGTCAAGAAGGTTAAGGAGACAATATGAGAGTAAGTGCAGATAAAATTTGATTTTAAAACTTCTCTGTTCTCCCACACTCATTGCAGTATTCTATTTTAATGATTGAAAATTTTAAAACTTTTACAACCCCAGAAAGCTACTTGGTATCTTATATAAAAGCTATGTGCTTTACAATCACCTTCATTCATTAAATAAATTAAATGTTGCATGTGGTTTTTAAAAACTGTATTTTTCAGTGATTGATAGATTTTATTAATTTTTCATCCTTAAGCATATGTTGATGGGATTCCATAATGTAAAGTATTAATGTGAGGGCTCTCTAAAATTTACCTTAGCATTTTTTCATTAAGTTAAGCCTCATAGGCAATTATAGTTTGTTATTAAAAATGATGCCTTCAAAATTGTATTTGAAAAGGTTTTTTAATTCTCTTGTCATTTTTTTTTCACTTAGGTGAAAATTAAGTGCACATTTTTGTCATTAGTTGGGCTTTGAAGCTAACTTGTATGACTGCATTCTCTGAGGAAGCTCAAGTTGTATTGTAACAAAGAGGTAGCACATTTGTCTACTGAACATGACTAGAAACTGACTTCTCATGAGACATGGAGGACAAAGAACGTGCTCATGCACAATTCTCAAACAATTCCAAATAGTCTATGCTTTCATCATTCTTAGTGAATGCACAAATATAAACAGGGATAGAATATTTAATGTTACTGCTCGCACTTTCTCTCTCTCTCTCTCTCTCTCTCTCTCTCTCTCTCTCTCTCTCTTTTTATTGTCAGTAAGTAAACATGCAAACCTGCATGGCTCTACCTCAGGAAGCCCCAAAGGGTACATTGTGCAGGGACTTAGCCATGCACATCAAGTGCTACGGAAGCAGAGTAATAAGACCCTGACATGCTACTGGCTGACACATAGGTTTTATTAGATTAAAAGCTCTGAATGCCCATGAGGCAGAATAAGACATTGCATATTCTCTGCTTCTAAAAGGTATGGAATTATTCGAGCACATAAAACACATGCACACATTTCATGTCTGTAAATCTTTTTAAAATGATCACTGCTTTGCTTCCTCCTATTGTTTAGGAGGATATTTCCTTAAGCATAATAATAATGTGATACAATATTTCCCACTAAATATTTTTGTCCTTGCTTCTATAAAATAATTCACTTTATTTTAAAGAGATTTTAAGTACTTGAAACCATATTATGCTCAATGAACTGTTCCAAAACCCAAAGCCTGTACAGAATAAACCATTAAAATAAAGTTATAATTTGCTTTGCTGAAATATAGAATATTCTTAATTATTATTCTTTTATCCAATGTTACAGTTAAATGACACCATGATTAGAAGATTCTTATATCAGCTAAAAACACTGAATTTCTAACTATATGCTTTCTTCAATCAAATGAAAATTCCACTTTTTGCTTATGCTATTGAGTGTCTCCAGTTATATACAGGCTTTACTTAAGTGTTCATATACATTAGCCCTCAAGCTTTCCCTCAGCTCTTGTAAATACTCTGGGTAATTATGCCATTGTGCCCCTGTCATAGCTTTCATACCATGATTTGGTCATGTGACATGGTACAGTTGATCTTAGAAAAGGTCATCATTTGATCATATGAGCCTTTATAAAAGTGAAGTTTTCTCTCATTGGAAGCAGAAGGGCAGCCAGAGAGATTCGAGTTGTGATAGGAATTCAATCAAGGAAGGTATCTTATTGCTGTGATGGAGGCACAGCATGAGGCAGCCTCCTACATCTGTGATGAATTACAAATGACTATGGAAAGAAAAGAGGGACTTCACTCCAGCAACCAGAAAAGAAATGTGCACTGGCCATCTGAGAAGAGTCAGAAGTAGACCTTTCCTAAATCAGGACTCAATAGGAGAATACAATTGGATATTATTTTGATCTGAGTCACATGAGGTCTTAGTTAAAATGTCAGACTCCTTCCTGACCAAGAGAAATGGTATAATAATAAGTTTGCTTTAAGTACCTACATTCTTGAGAATGCTTTATAAAAAAAAAAACGACAAAAAATGCAATGCCTTGTGAACTAAGGAAGTTCAGAAGGAGATCCTGCTGCTTTAGTTTTGTAAACCATTTTAAATTTATTTTTGTTTATTTATTTTCTAAATGTTGGCTCAGGCTGAGTTTCTCCAGCTTAATTCAGGCATAATTCACAAAAATAGAGTACATTTATGATGTAAAACGCAATCTTTTGATGTACGTATACATTGTGAAATAATTATCATACTCAAGCATTTCCATAACCTCATATCTATTTACTTATTTTGCTTATTAGAACATTTCAAATTTACTCTCTAAGCAAATTTGAAGTATAAAATACAGTATATTTACTAGAATCGCCATGTTGTACATTAATTCTCCAGAAATGTTCATTCTGTGTATTTGAAACTTTGCACCCTTTGTCTATCATCTCCCTATTTTCCTTGGAAATGACTACCCTACTCTCTGTTTCTATAAAATTTATTGCTTTTAGTTTCCTTATTTAAGAAAATAAATAATTTGTCTTCTATGCTTGAATTATTTCACTTTGCATATTTTTCTGAAGAGTTTCATAAATGAAGTTAATTTTCTTCCTTTTCCAAGGTTCTCTCTCTCTCTATTTCTCTCTCTTTCTCTATTTCTGTGTGTATCACAGAAAGATATATATATATATATATATATATATATATATATATATATATATATATATTTGATGGACACAAATAGATTCTATATCTTCATTAATGAATAATATTGCAATACATTTTCCAATTAAAAATATTCATTAGCATAGGTTAAGTACTTATCATGTTTATTAAAGTAAGTTCTTATTTACATATATTTTCTTATTTGTTCTTTATACATATATTGTAATATTATATTACTCTTACTCCTACTGAACTTGGAGAAACTGAAGGCTAAAGACTTTTGAATAATCCCCTTTAGGTAAAAATGGTAACTAAATGTCAAATTCAGAATATAAAACCAAAAAGTCTCCCCTCAGGGTTTCATACAACCTCAGAGCTCAGGGAATCTGATTACATGCTCTAATAGGAAAACAAGTAATGTGGTGAAGATCCTAGCTTCTCCAAGAGAAATTTTTGAGAAATTCAACATTGCAAGTGCAACACCAGACCCAAATGAGCTGCTGCATTTTATCAATAACTTGAGGGGATTTGTCTGCATATTAGTTTTTTAAATTTGTGAAGGCATTTGGTACAGTAAGAGTAGCAAACACTGTTGAAAGAGCTACTATATCCAAGTGAATTAAATTACCACTTTTAAAGAAAAATCTACATTTATATGTTGATAGCAGTATTACCCTCAACAGCTAAGATGTAGAAACAACTAATGTGTTTGTCAATGGATGGATGGATGGTTAGATGGATAAGAAATTATGGTATAGATGTGCAATGGAATATCATTCAGCCTTAGAAAAGGAGATCCTGCCATTTGTAATAACATGGATGAATTTAGATGACATTATGCTAAATTAAATAAGACAGAAACAAAAGAAAAAATACTGCATGGTATCATTTATATACAGAATCTAGCAAAATTTGAGCAAGGTGCAAGTGGCACATGTCTGTTATCCCAGTGACTTGGAAGAATTGCAAGTTTGAGACCAACCTCAGCAATTTATCCAGGCTGTAAGCAACTTACTGAGATCCTGTCTTTAAAAAAACAAAAAAATTACAAATGGGTCTGGATGTAGTCAGTGGAAAACACTCTTGGGTTCAATTCCAAGTACCAAAATAAATGACAAAAATTTTAATACATAGTCATTGTCCTAAGAATTTTTTTTTAAAAGTTCAATAAAAATCTGTAATTTCTCAGTAGCCAAATAAGTGTACACCAGCATTTTGATGATTTCATAGGTTTATAAAACAGAGACATGATACTAATTTAAAACCTAATTATGCTATAATGTCTAACACATAATCTGCCATGTAATAATTCATAAATTATAGCTATCTTTTTTTTTAATGATGAAAGTAAACAAAATTGGGTGATACTAAGAACTTCTTAGGAATTTCATCTCTATGAAGTTTGCCTGGCTTTGTAGATCACATTTCTACCTTGGTGATCCAGCATCATAATAGTGTTGTGAGGCCAGATGAGACTTCTAGAATGGGATACAATAGGCTTGCCAGCTCCACAGCCCCATAAGCTAACCTCCAACTATTGAAAATACCAAGTTGTATTTAGCTCTGTGATTTCCTTTCTTCCAAGGATAGCAAAACACTGATAAGATGGAATCATTTTTCCAGATATGTGGGAGCAGTCTTTGCCACTCCCAAAACCTTCCTTGTGCCATCACTGTCTGTTCACAAAGTTGAGATTATCAGATCTGATAGTATGTGAAGAGGATATATGTCATATTTCAAATCTTTTTTTTGTGAGTAAAATAAAAAATAAAATCCTAGTAATTAAATATACTGACAGAAATTGTTTTCAATCACATTTCTTTAAAAAATCATTTTCTGTTTCTTTAAATAAACTGAGTTATACCTTCTATGCATATTTAATTTTCACTCTTAGAATTGCTTCTGAGGGAAAAATTACTTCTAAAATAATTTTCTCTGCAATTAGGTAAATGAGGACCCTATAGGCCTAAAATGCTCTTAAATTGGGAATTACTTATTTTGCTACTTAGAGACCAAGATAATTGGCAGTGGAAAAATTTCTGGCAAAACAAAAGGATGACCTTTTTCTGATTTAATCTCTGAAGAAAGGATTTTAGTCTGGTACAAACACTGATAAGATCTTTATCTACAACTCACAAGATGTTTTCTGAACTATGTATGGTGCTTTCCTTTATAAAAATAAATCCTATCATAAGTCTGTGATGTGATAAGCTGCTATTTCTCAAAGTGAATTTATTGACTTATTAAGGCCTCTTACTTAATTCTTATTAAGCATTTTTTTGTAATTCCAGGATTCAACATTTATTTATTCTAATTTCTTCATCAGTTCAGAGGCAGTAACAATGAAATGCAAATAAACACAGTTTGAGAATCAGGTTATACATATTTGATTACTGAATCTACAACTTAAGAGTTTTGTGTGCTTGAGTATATTTGACTTCTCTGTGCCTTGTTTTCCACATGAGTAAATAGGTGTGTATGCACTTATATGTAGGTATAAATATTTATATAAGACATTGACACCAGTAAGGGCATAATACATATTAAGATTTTATGTAAGGGCCTAAAATCTTATTTCCTTACTTTAAAACTATTTTATCCTCTAAATAAAAACAGGGACCACCTTGTATAGTTGTGCTGTGTGTAGACTGCACAATGCTACCTTGCAGAATTTTTCTTAGAGGCTAAAACTCTATCTTCACTTCCATTGATCTGCTAATGCTCACAGGCTTGAGAATTCTCAGAGCCAGTTAGCCCTTCTGATGTGTCCAACTAAAGAAGTACATTTTTTTGCTAGTCAAGGTACTAGTAAAGTCTACCAATTAAAAGACCAATAACGTTCTGCTTTGTGTGTCCCAATGCTTATAATTAAATTTTGCTCTATATAATGAATAGGAAATACTGATATAATTTATCTTGGACATTCCAAATGTAGTAAAGATTTCATTTTTTTTAAGTTCCTATAAAGCATAATTTTTTCTTACGACTAAATGCTGAATATAGGTATCACAGACATGCTTCTCTCTCTTCTCTGTCTCTGTCTCTCTCTCCATGTGTGTGTGTGTGTGTGTGTGTGTGTGTGTGTGTGTAAATTATTATTGGTATACATACTATAGTTACTTACAGTTATTGAGTATTGAATGCATACAAGAGTAGGATGGATATTCATAAAGTTATTGCATTATGTACTTGTCTTTAAAGGGCTTCTGTTTTATTTAGTAGGCAAGAAAAGTAAATAGAAACTAGTAGAACAAAGGAATATTAAATATGTGTAAATATTAACTAACTTTGTAGATAATTTGGTAATTATCAGATTAAAAGTGATAACAGATAAGGAGGCTTTGCATATCACAAAAGAGTGGGAGAGCAGAAACAAAAATTACTCAAATAGAATATTCATACTTGAGTAGACAAAGACAGAGTTAGAGGTATTTCCAAGATTTAAAGACAAGTATCAGTAGTACCATGTGCTAATGTGGGCAAATTTGTGATTGAGTGAATCTAAATGTAATGTTTTTTGAGCAAATTACTTCATAAATTAAATATTCTAGGGCTGGGGATGTGGCTCAAGCGGTGGCGCGCTCGCCTGGCATGTGTGCGGCCCAGGTTCCATCCTCTGCACCACATACAAACAAAGATGTTGTGTCCACCAATAACTAAAAAATAAATATTAAAATTCTCTCTCTCTCTCTCTCTCTCTCTCTCTCTCTCTCTCTCTCTCCCCTCTCTCTTAAAAAATTAAATATTCTAAATACAAATCAAGGACTTTCTATTTATTAACAGTCTGAAGTCTATTGAGATTCTGGATTATCAAATCATACATGTAATAGTTACAAAGGCTCTAATAGGGCTCAGGAGGAGTAGCTTTCTTGTGGTTCCAGAGGCAGGAGGAACACAGTAGGACTAAGCAGGGAAGGCATTATTTATTTTGGATTGTTGGAGTCATTATGTAGTATTAAAGATTTTCTCCTTCAAATTCTTGCCAAGAATGGCTTAAAATTGGGTCTAAAAAACATACAGAACAATGCAATTGGAATGGACGTGGAGAAGGAGGGTGGTGGAATCCACACCATGCAGACCTGTAGCAGGGAGGTAGCAGTAAGAAGGGCCATATGCTATGGACCTCAAGCTCTGCAGCTGAGCCCATGTTTTGGAGTTAGATGTTTCAGTAGGTCAAGTTCAAAAGAAGTGTTCACCTTCCAATCCCTATAACACTCAGAAAGTGGATTTATCTAGAAATAGGGTCTTTGATGGAGTCATCTTGATGAGTTCCCACTGGAAGAGATGGTTTCTAAAGTCAATGGTTCATGCTCTTATGAAAGAAAGGAAAGGGAGAATAGATTATAGAGTCCCAGAGGACACACAGGAATAAGAAAGCCACAGTACTGACAATTAATAAAGGGTGTGGCTAACCAAGCCACACCCATAGCTGGCGGTCACCCACAGCTAAGTTCATGCTATTACCCACAGCCAAGAAACATGCATGACTCAGACCTTCCCTATCTATGAGCCTCCAGAAAGACACTCCACTGACTCCTTGATCCTGGGCTTCTGGCCTCTGTACATGGAAAGTAAATTTATGTTCAAATGCCAGTTTGTGGTCTTTTTCCATGACAAACCTCAGAAACTGATAGAGGCACATTTAAAGGCATTCCTGTCTCTACTGCATGGTATTGGACAATTTACTTCTCACTTCTCCAAATCTTCATTGGCAATGTAATAAACTGAAAAAATAAACTTAAATCCATGATAATTTCAGGGGGAAATATGGACAAGGACCACATTCAATCCACAACTGAAAAGACTATGAAAATAAAGTGAGACAACAGAAGTAAGGTACTTGGAGCAATTTCTGAAATGCAGCAAATGCTTAATAGATGGTAACTTCCAGCTATAGAGGTGGCAGCAGGAACAAGTATACAAGGCTCATACATAGACATTTGGCATAAGGAAGTATAAGCAAGCATCAGAATTCTGGTGACAAGAATGAGTTTTTAAGTACTTAATAGCGTGTAAATGGCAATGAGGAAAGGAACATGGTATATAGAGATATTCCTGAAGTAACTTGTCACAACATCAGGTAGGAGCACACACACACACATACACACACACACAAAAAACAGAGCAAAATAGCATGGTTTATGCACTTAAGTTCAGAAATGAAGGGTGTGTGTGAGTAAGCATGGAAGGCCAGAACCAGCTGCCTCTGATGTTGTACCTAGCTAACCTGCCATTGCCAGATGGGTCTGATGGATGGTATTTTCCAAAAACATCACTTGTGGTCTGAGGATGTAGCTTAGTGGTAGAGCCTTTGCCTTGTATGCACAAAGCCCTGGGTTCAATCTGCAGCACTTAAAAACAAAAATGACCTGCTATTAATAAACTATGTCAGTTACTGATAATTAATATTTTATTTTTTAATTTCAATTCTCTTGTGTTCCTGAGAAGACAGTTGTGACTTAAAAGTTTAAGGTTTAATAGTTTAATTTTAATGTTGGGGAGCAAGTCAAGAAAAGAACGAACAGTACAACTAAAAGAGAATCTGAAAGTATTTATTACAAATTAAGTGAAAGCTTAGTGACAAATGCCTCACTGTCCCTTGGAATAAAACATCAAATAGTAATCATTCCTTAAGTGGCATTAGTTCCTTAAGAAAATGGCACTGGAACGGCTAGGTGGGTGCCTGGGCGGGTAGTACGCCTGCGCGAGACCGGAGCACTAACCGAAATCTGCGGGGCTCATCTGGTAGGGCAGCCCGAGGCGGGGTGACTTTCGGACGTCGGTGAGGCGGGTTTTTGTTGTTTTGTTAACGTGAATAATGCCAATCAAGGTACATTTGAAATAAGGTGGCACAAAATAAGCTAGCCTAATTGAAGAAATATTATCAGTTATTACATTTCACATTGGAAGGACAACCTGGAGACAAGATTCTATTGCTTTCATTAAGCATTCCTCATGGCAGAAAAAAGACAGTCCTACAGTGTAGGGGAAGCAATGGAGGAACTTGTAGGACCAAATGGACAAAAATGGGCAAATATGGATCCAGAAGAACGAATGTTAGCAGCTGCTACCGCATTTACCCATATCTGTGCAGGACAGGGTGAAGGAGATGTCAGGAGAGAAGTCCAATGTAGCCAGTATGATCCCTACAGTAAAGCTTCAGTAACCCCAGGGAAGCGACCTGCATTTCCTGTACAACTGCAGTACTCACAGATAGAAAGTCATGCCACATCAGAAACGGTCTCAGAGGCTTCCCAAAGACTCCGAAAGCCAGTAATGAAGAGAAAGGTGCTTCGTAGAAAGCCAGGAGGAGAAGTATTAGTGACAGATGAGTCAATTATCAGTGAATCCGAATCTGGTGGAGAAACTGATCTGGATCTCTGGGACTTACGACAAAGGTTGATGAATCTGCAGTTCCAGGAAGACAGGGAATCCTCAGTTGATACTTCACAAAATGTTGATCTACCACACGAGTACCAAGGAATTTCACAAGATCAGCTCATTTGTTATCTTCAAAGAGAAGAAATGGACCCTCCAGCTTATGAACAAGATCTGATTGTTGCCAGCAGACCCAAGTCCTTTATTCTCCCAAGGCTGGACCAGTTAAACCGAAATCGGGGCAAGATAGACCGGGTAGCCCGATATTTTGAGTACAAAAGAGACTGGGACTTAATGCGGTTACCTGGTGAAGATCATAGGAAGGAGTTACGCTGGGGTGTCCGAGAACACATGCTTTCCCAAGCAGAACCCCAATCTAAGCCTCAGCATGTATATGTTCCAAACAATTACCTAGTACCAACTGAGAAGAAAAGATCTGCCCTTCGTTGGGGTGTTCGCTGTGACCTTGCAAATGGTGTCATGCCCAGGAAGCTTCCCTTCCCTCTCTCTCCTTCTTAAGTCTTTTTTCCTTGTTTCTCCTTCCACAGGATTGTTTAGGATAACCTGCTTCTTTGTATCTCCTTTTAAATAGAAAAAGGACTTGAAAAGCCCACAGAACACTGTATAGAATAAGAACTTCACCCATCATTGGTAGAAAAACTAGGTGGGGAGGTATAGCTTTATATCACATAGGTATTAAACATCACTTAACTTTCAAATTACCACTCAAGAGCAGCAATTGCATGAGAATATCAATGCTAGAGAAAGAAAACTTACCTTTTTTTTGTATTTTGTCAAATTAGTAAGCACCATTTCTGTTCAGTAACCTTTTTACCTTGAGGCAGTGTGGATTGCTGTGTTCTAATGTGTTTTTAAAGTTGGTGGGCATTAAGCTTATTAAAGAATTTTGGAAATTCATGAGCTTGAACCTTATTTTATGAAATATTTCCCAAGTAAGACCCTAGACCTTTCTCACCATCTAAATAAAAGCCAAAAAAAGAAAAAGAAACTTGCCTTTATATTCCTAAAGGATGGGAGACAGGTAATGGCATAGATAACCCCATTATTAAATTCTAGTAAATACAGGTACTTTTAAATAGATGCCCTAAAACAGTATTATTATGACACAGTATCCTAACCCAAGTTTTCAGGAATTATTTCAATGAGATATTGTTCTGAAATACCATGCTTTTTATTTTAATATTTATAATTTTTTAATTTTCTTTGGAATTATGCCTGTCATTTGAAGACTCTCAATAGAACTTCAAAGTACACCTGGAATCAGATTTAAATATCAAAGTGAATCTGGACTGTTCAGATCAAATAAAAATTGTACTCATCTTAAAAAAAAAAAAAGAAAATGGCACTGGATAGGCTGAAAGGACTTTTAAGTAAGTAAAATAAGTGACAGACTAGGAATAAAAAGCAAAAAAAAAGAGTAGGATGCTAAGATTTCACTTAATGGTAACAATAAATAAATTTCAGAAAAGCTAAGAACAGATGTACAATTTAAGTTTCCATAAGAACACATTTAATTAATATCACAAAGATGTAACTTTAAATACATTTATGATAAATATCTATTTGCAATAAACATCTTTTCTGGAACTTTCTGAAGGTTATAGCTAAGCTGTCCTCTATTTCTTACAGTCTTGGCTAGTTTTTGTGGATGTGGAAATAGATAATTCACAGCTTTCCAGGAGACTATTTCTTTAATATGATACAAAGTAAAGTTGAGATAACCTTTCAAGGAGAAACTATCACAGCACTGTGATAAAAAAAACACCTGTTGTATCAAGATTGATATGTAACTATTTTTCTCCATATATCTTAAGAAATATAGAAGTAATGATTTTTTTTGCCTTTTCAATATATCAAATTTTAAATTAATGAAAACATATTTTATTACAAAGTCAAAACCAAATCAGAGTCCTACACATGATTAGTTCCTAGTTACAAGTATCTGGTACACTTAATATATTTGGTAGCCAAAGATCTATAATTATAGGGAAATAAATAACATAATGGAACGGGGCCATGGAACACAGACATAAGAACATTTAGATTACCAAATTATTGTTTGTATCTCTTCTGTCTTTAAATTATAGAAAATATTTCCTAATTTCTATTAAAAACCTTTTTTAAGCCTTTCATTGTACCTGTTGTAAAAGTATATGAAAAATTGAAAATATAATACTGATTGACATAAAGAATATCATAGTAATAACTACAGGAAAAAACTGCTTTTATGGTTCTCTCAGTAGATCAACATTTTAAGGACATGTTAGAGCAGCTTCTCTTTGACTGCTTCATGTAATGTTCTTCAGATGTATTTTATCTAACTTAATGCATTGTTTAAAATTTAGATTTAACACAAGTGGGAGAATTCTTATCATTGTGGCCACAAAAAGTATTTAAAAGTTGTTATGAACTGTCACATATTTCATTAAGTACTGTTGATCAGAATTCTTGAGTTATAAATACAGCTTGGTTTGCAGGTTATTGCAATCAAGAGCTTATAATCACTATATTCATAGTTAGGTAATGTGTTTACTGCATAACCTAGGTACATTGCCATGCTTGAAAGTGTATAAATTCTATGAATTAGTTTTGTATGAGAGAAAGAATCAGCAATCACTGTGCATCTTTTGCAAGGCACTGAACTTGAATATATTCAGAATGAATTTCTGAGCTATGTTATGGTTAACAAATATCCATATTCTCAAATTTTAGATCTCTTTTTTCAGAACAATCATTCATTCCTTTATTAATGCATTGTCTCACTATGTTAGTATGTTAGTGTATATATATATATATATATATATATATATATATATATATATATATATGTACACACAGATATATGTGCACATATGTATATGTATATGTCTATTTTATTTTAATGAAAATTTTATTTAATTTGTCCCTAAGTGTGAATGCCTTCAAACTACATTGATTCAACAAGTGCTTTCTGCTAGTCTATACCATTTTCAAAGAAAATACTTTGTAGTCCCATGTATGTTTTGCCATTTCCCACAATTGGACTTCTTCCCTTCTATTTATTCCAATTTTTGTTTAAATGAAATAAGAGATGAATATGCAGGTATTCTTGTTCTTTGGAACATATATAGATGGAACAGTAACCCATAGCAAAATATCATGGACAAGAACATCACACTGGCAAAAACTGATTTGAAGTTTAAGTTGTTAGGAGTCAATGTGAATTTGTCTAGTACCAGAAAGGATCCAGGTGGCAACTTCTCTTGCCATCACTTTCACAGTACTTCAGTAAATAGTTAATAACCTCTTACTTCAAGAACAAGCTGACAAATGCAATGGAAAGAACAGAGATCTCATAAGAAGGGGGTTGGTCCCATATCCCTACACAACTAGTTGTATAGCCATAAAAACCTTAAAAATTTAAGGTCATATAGTATATGTAAAAATACAAATATATACAATTAATTTTACATAATTGTTTATGATTTTATTAATTAAAAACGGCAGTGGACATTTTCTCACAAAATATAATTTTCTTGATATGGGTTTACAAAAACCCTGATTGATGTCACCTTTTTTCCAGAATCCTCTATCTTTTATGACAGGTAATTTAAATGCTGAGAGTTTTGACATCTTACTTTGTAAAATAGTAAAGGAAGCTGCTACATCAACTCTAGGATGCTTTCCCTCTTTTGATAATATAAACATAGTCTCTCAAGGTGGAAATACAGCTAAACTCTATAAAATTATAATAATCTGGTTTAATTTGAAAACTATATAATATATAATACATATAGTTCAATAAAATAATAATGAAACATTACCAAAAAATATATATATATTCATGGAACACAAAAATATTTTCTATTAACTATTGATCATGCCTGTGTAATACAAGATTTAAAATTGTTTCCATTTGAATTAGAATAAGAAATAATTGTCTGTTTTTATTTTTATGTTCCAGATAGAAAAATAAAAAAGTTCCAAAATTTCAGCTTCAAATGTGGAAAGATTGCTTTTCTTTGAATTGAAAGATAGAAGGATCATAATCACAAAACAGGACAATCAAGAGGGAAGGGTGAAAGAAAGGCAGAGAGGGATAGAAGAAAGAGAGAAGAGAGGGCTGGGGATGTGGCTCAAGCAGTAGTGCGCTTGCCTGGCATTCGTGCGGTGCTGGGTTAGATCCTCAGCACCACATACAAATAAAGATGTTATGTCCACCGAAAACTGAAAAAAAAAAAAGGATTAAAAAAATTCTCTCTCTTTCTCTCTGTCTCTCTCTCTTTAAAAAAAAAGAGAGAAGAGAAAGTGTGATAGTAAATATTGATGAAAAGCTATGTAAAGCTGGGTCTGTAGCTCAGTGGCAGAGAGCTTGCCTAGTATGTGTGAAGCACTTGTTTGGTTGCTTAGCACCACATAAAAATAAACAAATAAAATAAAGGTATGCATTACATCTACAACTACAATTTTATATATAAAAATAAAAAGCTATGTAGAAACAAAAAGCAAGAGAAATAAGTGGCAGAGTTTCACTTAAGAGTCCAAACAGACAGATTAAGTAGTTGAGAAAGGGTTTCCCTGGCTGAAGGAAGATATCCCAAAGTCTTGCTGTGAGAAGGGATGAGTTTGAACAGTTAAAGCAAAAGGGAGAGGGTCAGCAACTGGGGAGTGCCAGCCAAAGGAGAAAGTAACTCAGTTCAGACACAAGTATGAGCTGATCACAATGAAGTCACAATAAAGATCTGTATTTTTTTTTCAATGTGTGATAGGTTGTCAATGGATAATGGTAAGCAGGAGAGGATATAACCTGATTTACCTTTTAAAATAATTACTGGGTGCAGCAGGAAGAAATAATTATAAGGAGCAAAGCAGAAGATACTGTAAAAGGCCACTGTAGAAATCCAGGTGGGAGAGATGGTGGCAGCTGGCCTTAAAGGTAGAATGTCAGGTGGGCTGAGTGGTCATATATGTCTTTGAGAAAAGTCAGCAGAGTTTGCAGATGGGTGCTTTATTGGATTAGGAATAATATTTTAATAATATTTTATTATTCCTAATAATAAAATTTTAATAAATTTTTAAAATATATAGAAAAAAATCTCATAATTCTTTAAAAGCTTTTGGGAATACGTTAGAATAAAGAGGCAAAATGATAATGAAGGAGAAAGTGGATAATTGAAGAAGAAATGAAAACCTTGTATTCCTGTATCACTTTTGAAACTTAATGGATATTATATGAGAAAATAACCTTTATAAATTATTAATATATTACTTTTTAAAACTTATTCTCCCAAGGATCTAGATAAAATGTTAAATTCTACATATAAAAAATATATGTTTAAGATTATCCTTCTGGAAATGATCCCCATTCTATCTGGAATGTGCATTTTTTACCAAGACGTTCTTTCCCTTAAGAGAGTCCACACTGCATTCCCCCCTGAATGTGTATCTGCTTTCCTAAGTAAATCTCCATCTCTGAAAAAAATCTGTTTACTTAAATTAATTTCAAAAATATTTCAAAAATAAAATAATTTATATTAAAAATCAATCATTCATTGATCAATGTGTTCAAATGGTTGAAAATAGCTCAGAATCAACTCTCACTTCACATAAGATTGAGGTACTGTTTTGGATGTCAATATGTTAAAAAGTGATATATTTTTAGAAAGGAATTTAAAATCTTGTGTGTTTGCACTGTCAAATGATTTCATATCCCTACTGTCAAGTAAATATAATTCAATTTAAATGACATTTAAGATATTTATCTACATTTGCCATAAAAAGTACCTGATACTTATTCCTAAATTTATATATCTAACTATGAATATTTGATTTTGGTTGTGTTGCAATCAAAACTTGGCATAAGACTATGCCAAAATTTTTATCTTATCACAAGGTGAAAAATTGGGAAGAAATATTTATATAATTCTCATTAAACTAAATGTCATTACCAAGAAGATGTTTCTTTGCAAATAAAACACACTTCACTTTTCCAGCGCAATTTTATACTTTACCTTTAGAGAAAAATATATTTGTGTTTATGTATTTGGTGGTGCCTGGGATTGAACCCAGGACCTCACATACACCTGGCTGATGGCCTACTATTGAGTAATGCCTCCAGCCTATGTTATAAAATCTTAGTTGATTTTTTTATCATAGTACATTTACCATGATGGAAACAATAATCAAAAGAGTTTCTTCCTGTGCATCTTCATTGTGTCTATATGGAAAATTGAAGCTAATGCTGCTGTAACTAATAATATACTCATTCAAATTGTTATAATCTGGCAGTGATATAAAACAATGTCCTTTTTCAAGTAGTAATTGGATGAAATTAAAATTAACTAACATCTACTTATTTTTAGAGATATATTAAATATATTAGATTAAACATAGATATGATTTTTCAAGATTTATTCTTTTTTTACAGAATAGAAATTAATTATATTTCTGAACTACACATTGGAAGGTTTTTGAAAAAAGAACATTTTATATTTCTAGAGAAAAATAATTTATTATTTTCTAAAATTTATACTTAATAGAGTAGTAAAAGGACTGACTTTCATAGACCACATCTCAGATTTATACATGGGTAAAATTGTTCTGAAACACGGATAAAATATATCGATGTCAGCACACAGTCTAAGGAATAATCAGGAATTCAATACTCATTCTGAGAACCTACACTCTGCTGGTTGCATTCTCTTTGACAGAAATCTCTTGTAACAACATAATCCCACTATATTTCTCTTAGTACTCAGAAAACTCCTTTTTAGAGTCCTATGACAGTACCCTTCTTCTAGTCAACGTGGGCTTTCTTTTCTCCTACTGGCTATTGAAGGATTGAAGACCTCATTTATTCCTTGGTTTTAGTTTTCACATACACTTCATTAAGTCCCCAAATGATGTTTTCTGCTCACATTCAACTGTAGAATACCAGACTCACCCTTTTCACTAGCATGTCTAGAGGCACTTCAATTTCTAGATGTCCAAAATTCAAGTCATTCTTTAATGCTGGTTTGTACCCTTTCCAGTGAACTCTGCTTCCATTTATGGCAGCACTATCTTCTTGACTTCTCATTATATAAGACTAGGAGCAACTTCAAGTGAAAGTTTCTGGAGCCAAACCACAAAAAACTGAATGACAGCTGTCCTACCTAATGTTATTCCTATCTCTGCCCTTCACTTTCCTCATCCATGATGTGTGTAATATTAGTACCTGCTTCATGTGGTTATTGCAAAGTTAAAATGTGAAACACTTAAATAATGATTGGTACTGTACATGCACTATGTGGATGCTTTTCTTCTTATTTTTTTACCTTTATCTTCCTCAATGCAGACCCTCCAGACTCAATCAGTCACTAAGTTCCTCCAGTTCTAAATCCAAAATATTTCTGAATCCTGTTCTCTTTGCTTTCCAGAAGTTGGGCAAATCTAACAAGGTAATTTGTTGCACATTTACTTATATAATTTCCTTTCTTAATACTGCTTTGTTGTTTCCCAGCTTTCTCAGGGGATGAGGAATGCAAATGACTAATATTATATGTAAGTGGCTCACGTGCCTGATCTTTGACTCCCTCTCCTTCCAGGCAGGTATGAATCCACTGAAGATCTCTAATCATTTTACTCCACATACTTCCCATTTCCCCAGGTAGCAAAGGACTCCCATCTCTACTTGATGAAGCACTGTTTACTAAGCCCCTCAATACAAAGATGGCTTCTCCTGGGGCATTTCTCTATACACACACCTCTCAAACCAGACTAACCTACTCTGAGCACTCACTTGACTACCACACTTCCCGTCATAAACATGACCAGTACTATAGCTAAGCAACTCGGTAGGAACTTTATTGTTCACCTCTTTCTCAGTGGCAAGGACAGTGAGAGAGAATGTCAGGGCATCTCAATACAGCACTCTTTCCTTAGCATCCAGCATATTAATTCACCTGTCCAGTGGAGAAATAAATATCCAGCACTGTATCCTGCTCTTATGGAGATCAGAGTTTAATAAGAAAATGAGAGTCGGCAAAAGCAAGTGGGAGAAGTATCATGAGGGAAATACACAGTGTCTTTTTACTTCATGGGGACAAGCCTTAGCTTGATTCAGGCTAAGATTGCAGGAGAGCTGGAGTAGCTAGGTGAAGGATATGGACTGGCTGAGGAAGAACTCCTTTGCACACTCTCTGAGGCCAAGAAGGATACATTCTGTGGAAAGGGGAGGCAAGTGGCTTGTTCAGTGGATAGTGTGAGTTTGCACAGAGGATCCCATGAGACCCATATCTTGTAAGCCCAAGGGGCTCTCTCAAAACATTCTTCTCTAATCAAGACTTCTGGGACTTTCTGATTCCTCTGAGATGGAGAGAAATTAGTTGATATGATGTCAGGTTGAGGACTCAAAATCTGTTTCAATTTTCTTAAGGACAATAACTATAATAAAAATATGCTGACTTTTGCTATGAATTTGTAAATCAAAATTCTTAGTTTATACATACACACAAATATATTAACCCCAATACACAGAGAGAAAGTTCTGAAAAATACATACAAAATTATAGGTTGGCTGCATGTGATGGAAAATCTTCATACAGTCTGTTTATACTTTATATATTTTTTACTTTATACATATCTCTTGTTTGCTTATCAATCTCACATACCTTTTGACATTAATTGTGTAATTATAACTTTAAAAAGATTAGTAAATATCAGGTAGAATATGTATTTCACTTAGAATATAGTTTGATAGGTATGCTTGACTTTAGTTTGAAAAATGTGTTGTAATCTAAAAAACCATCATACTTCTCTGTGCCTTGGAGAAGGCACATGTGGAAGGAGACCAGGATGCTAGAATGGTAATGAGCTAATATTTGTATAATCTTAATCACTAACATTTAAGACTTGATTTCTATTCTGATGCATATGTGGGATTTCTCTGCTTCAAGCCATCTCAATTAGCTATGCAAAGGGGTGAAAGTTCCAAGGATTTGTTTGGCAACACATTTCTGAAAGGCCTTTTGGTGCAGCTGCCTTACATTTGTTTCATCAAGAGACTAAGCAAAACTAAAGTAGTTCTTCATGATGAACTGGCAGGAAAGTGCCAAGATAGTTTTATTGCTTATCAACTTGGCAGTAGGAAATGTTAAAATATTACAATCTCTCATATCTATGAACGAAGACAGGCTTTCAGCGGATGGCTCTCCAGCTCAAGCATGATTAAGATGCAGCCACATGGCACTGGCTTATATTTTGAGCCGATAAAAACAAGATAGAAAAGTTGGATACTTTTAAATGTATTAATAGTCATTTATCAGGAAAACTCTATGGATTTGAGGCAAATCCTAATGTAAGGAATTAAACTGTCTCCATTTTGATGTTGAAAAGTGCTGGAACTTGCATCGATCAGTGGAATTGCTGCTGCATTTGGGAAAGAGGATTACATCTACTGAGAAATTATGTGCCAAGAAGCATCCTGAGATAAACAACTACATTGAAAAGAAACTGACAATTTACCATACATTTCCAGAATTTAAAGGGTTGTTGTGGGATGTTTTCTTTTCATGCAAATTGTGGAATGGATGAAAGTGACAGCATGGTGACATCAGCTAAATAGAAACATGCTGTAGACAGTCATTGCAGATGTTTCCTCACAGGCCTGCCAACTCACAGGGCACTGCAAACCACCCTCGATTTAAACACTTGGGCTGGACCTAAAGAATGATGCTACTTTTGCCAATGAAGCAGTGGTTTTCTGCTGTGAAACCTCACTTACAAAGTTTTATATATTAAACAACATGAAGGGTTCTTTTTTCTTGCTTGTTTTAATATGAAGGCCACTTTGATCAATATATTGAATCATTGCGATTGAAATAGCAAATCACAGGGTTTTCAATCCTCCACAATTACTATAATTGATTTTAATTGTCAAAACATTTGATCATAACAGTTTTAGCAAATATTCAAATTATTGAAGAATGTAAAAGAATATCTTCTCTGTTGTGTCTACCAGATTTCAGTTTATGACTGATGTTAAAGGTGACTGATAATTGTCATTAGACAAGATTTTCATTTCCATATAACATATCTATATACATAAATTCATCCTACATATTTATAAATAATAAGATTTGCCATGTAAAAATTTGGAGAGGAGTCAGTTTGCTATGGGAGAAGAAGGGGTCTCTGCAGAAGAGTCCATGGACTAGCCAGAGAGAAGAGGGAGTTGTCATCTAGGGTTCTTGGCTTATATGATGGGAAAAAATTTTAGTACAGGCCAGTCAGAGGCATCGAGTCTGATTTAAGAAAACGTATACACGATGAAGAGAGAATGAGGGCAATATCAAGACAGAAATGCCTTTTGGTGTAAACTACAAGATATATACATTCAAGGGAGAATATGGGCGATCTTGAGAGTGGGATATGTAGTTTTGGGGGAGTCCCAGTTCATCTCTTAAAGAAAACATGGTGAGGGGTGTATATGGAAATGTATGCAGGGATGATATCAGTTTGGTGCTCTCAAGATGGGTTCTGGTGCTCTTGGCAAATCTCCAAATTCTTAGGCTGACATTGTCTTCATTATCTGATCAATAAAGAGCATTGAAAAGTCCCCAAAATTATAATTTCCTCAAGATATTACATCTCTCTTTTATCTATTTATTGGGAGTTATTTTATAGTGCACAGGGAGATTTACAGAATAACTAGGAATTTGTATGTAATAGGCAGGAAAGAGAGACTGAATTGGGGAGTGACAGCTCTGAAAAATTTAAGAAAATTCTGAATTAAAGTCTTTCCCCTCTTCTTCCTTTATGTCTCTTTTGTACCTATTCTTTTATCAATTCTATCCAACCTCAAATGACAATGAAACAAATGTTGTAAGATCTTATATGTCTGACTCAAAATATTCTAGATTTTATTCATATTCAGACATGCACTTGAGGTGTAAAAAGTAAACGTAATTTTAAAAAGAATTCCATAAAATTCAAAGACAAATAATTTAGAGTCTTCCTTCTAACTATGAAAGGAAGACAAGTATATTCATTATGAATTTATTTTCTCATAATTAATATGTTTTAAAGCATAAATATTAATACACATTTTGTAAGTAATCTTTGAGAAAGAAAAGCAACTAAAATTTTCACTAACAGAAAAAACAAATGTACCTATTTATTTTTTCAGAGTTACTTTCTATTATTTTAATTCCATTTTATATTATAAATTTAAATATAATTAGGATTTCAGACTTCCTAATTCTAAACCTTTCACATTATATATAAGGTAACTGGTCATTTTATAAATTAGCAACCTTTGGACCTACATCTTTATAATTCTTCAGTCAAGCTAAAATACTAGATTATATTGTTTGAATTGTTCATGAAAACAATAAAAGACCATGAGTGCCATTTTTAATTTTCAAAGACAGGATAGGTTATGTGAAGTATAAGTAGAAAATAAAAGTAAATGAATTATCCAATCAATAAATGGGCAAAGTAACTAAATAGATACTTCTCAAAGTAAGAAACACAGATGGTCAACAAGTATATAACAAAATGTCCAACAATTCTAGCAATTAGAGAAATGAAAATTAAAATTATGATGAGATTTTATCTCAATCTAGTCAGAATGGCAATTATCAAAAATACAAGTAAAAATAAATTGTGGCGATGATAACGAGAAAAGACTGCCCTCAAACATTGTAGCCGGAACTACAAATTAGTGCAACTACTCTGGAAAACAGTATGGAGATTCCTCCAAAAACTAGGAAGAGAACTACCATTTGACCCAGTTATCCCTCTCCTTGGTATATATCCAAAGAATTTTAAAAATCAACATATTACAGTGATATAGACGCATCAATGTTTCTAGCAGCACAATTCATAAAAGCTTAGCTATGGAGCAAACCTAGGTGCCCTTCAACAGAAAAATGAATAAAAAAATATGATATAATACACAATGGAATATTAATCATCCATAAAGAAGACTGACTTTATGATATTTGTCATTGAATGGGATGGATCTGAAGATTATCATGTTAAGTGAAATAAGGCAATCCATTAAAACCAGAGATTGAATGTTTTCTTTGATGTGTGGAAGCTAACACAGAATAAGTCAGGGTGAAGGATCAGGAGTTTAGTGGAGTAAACAAAGGTAAACGAAGGGAATCGAGGGGAGAAGGGAAAAGGAAAGACAATGGAATGAATCTGATATAACTTTCTTACCACATATATGAATATACAACAGTGAATCTCACCATTGTGTGTATCCACAAGAAACTAATTTAAAAAATAAATATTTAGCAAACTGACAAAATAACTGAATTAGAACAAGATATATTTCATGCTTGCATAATTATGTCAAAATAAATTCTATTATCATGTATAACAAAAAGAACAAATTAAAGAAAAATTGTCAAAATGGGAAATTTGGAAGCAAGTTTTTAAAATGTGAAATATCTCTATACTGGAAACCTCATTGATTCCATATTAATACTTTCTTTTTTTTAACACAGTCATTTATTTTCTCTTTTCAATTTAGAACAACAAATCATGCCTCTATGACCATGTTTCACTTATGCTTTGTTTAAGCAAATTGCTGGTGTCTTTCAGAACTCGTTTTATATGATGAACACTAGTTTGTACAGAGAGATGGTAGAACTTATCCAGAGAAATTTCAGACACTTCTCAATGCTTGTCTTTTTTTTTTTTTTTGAGCTATAATGTGGTACATATACACAATGGAATATTACCCAGCCCTTAAGAAGAATGAAATTATGACTTTTGCAGGTTAATGGATGAAGCTGGAAAATATCATGCTAAGTGAAATAAGCCAAAACAAACAAAAAAAACCTCAGAGGCAAAAAGTTTTCTCTGATAAGCAGATGCTGGTCTATAACGTGGGGGATATGGAAAAATGAAGGCATATTGGATTGGGCAGAAGAGAGTGAGGGAAGAAGACGGGGTGTGGACATGGGAAGGATGGTAGAAAGAAACAGACATGATCACCCTATGTACATGCATGATTATATGACTGGTGTGACTCTGCACCATGTACAGCCAGAAGAATGAGAAATTGTGCTTCATTTGTATACAATGTGTCAAAATGCATTTTACTGTGATGTATGACTAATTAGAACAAATTTTTAAAAATAGATTTAAAATAAATAAATTATACTATTTGACTTTGGGAAATTGGTGGGATGGATTGAGAGGACTGCACATCCATGATGGCAAAGGTCGTTTTCCACAATTAAAATCAGACATGTTAAATGGGAACACAAAACAGTGTTTCGTGTTCTGTGAACACACAAAAAAGCTACTGAATGTTGTCAATAATAATCACTGAGAAACATACAGTACTGTATTTAGTAAATATTCTAAAACAACACCAAGACAGAGAATATCACTCCCAAAAGCCTCAAAAACTTGTGAAGAGATTCAGTAATGTCAATATTACATGTATATCATAATTACAGAACACTGGGAAAGCCTATTTCAAAATAATTTGCATGCACAGTCACATACTTAGGAATATGGAGAATGTATTACTCAAAATTGAATGTCAATTAACATACAAAAAAGCATAAAATTCAAAATAAGTCTTTACACTCAAGTGTGTTTCTTAGAAAAATTACACAGTTTTGAGTTGTAACAGGATTTTACATGTGGAAACTGCCTTGAAGATCATACTGAGAAGTCAAGTTAAAGAGCTTTGCATCATGATATTCACATTTGAGACTAGCAAAAGCATAGTTTTTTTAATGACTCATACATTACTCCCCTCCTTTTTTTTTTAACAGTGCTAGGGATTGAGTCCAGGTGAGCTCTACCACTGAGTTACATTCCCAGATGTTTTTATTTTTATGCTGACACATGTTCTCATAAAATTTCTAAGACTGAATTTCGACTTGTGATCCTCCTGCCTCAGCCTCCCATAGCACTGGAATTACAGACATGAGCTACTCTGGTCATAATCTGTAATTTTTTTTCCTTTTGTTATATTAGCTCACATTTGGTGATTTGCTATTGATCATTTCATGTCATCTTCGATACAATTTCAGAATTATTTCTTTTTGTGCAGGTAAGATTTTATGTACTAACCAACATATTCTATATTATAAAAGTAGATTTTCTTTTGTTTTAATCTACCACTGAGGAAACCCTCACCCCTATTTTCCCTGATATATGACATGAGATCTCTGTTCTTCTAAGCAGTCTGTTTTTGAACACTAAATACATCGTTATGGAGAGTCATGCACTCTAACCAGTGAATGAAGAAGGTATTCCATGCCACATCAGAGTTAAAGCAGGAACTCCAGGTGATAGCCATTCTATCCCCTCTTATATAGTGCAATTAAATAAAATTGCAAAATAAATTGGGCACTATTATTTATGTTAGCTTAAAATAATGGGAATTGTCAACATATACTAAAATAAACTATCTTTAAAATTTGCAGATCAATTACTCTTGATGAAAAATATTAAATTTATAAATTTTAAGACACATTATATCTATGTATATATATTTGTATACAATTTATTGATATAATCCAAATATATTTCCTAAAAGAGGTATGTGCTGAAATCTGGTATGCCAATGGGATATGTTATTAATAATTAGCCATCTACTAATGTTGCCTAGAAACAAAGCATATTGTTTTTCTACTAAATTGGAAACAAATGCAGGACATACAGAACTTACCATCAATGCTCACTTCTTTCCCTTGTGATGAAGTCAATGGGGAAAACAGAAATTTTGAAGCTGAGAGTAAGATAGTGAATTTCTTCTTTGTCTAGACCCCAAAAAAGAGTTGAGAGTAAAGAGAACACATCTTTCCTTTAAGAATTCCTTTGAGAAGTGTTATAGTTTGGATATGAGGTATTGCTACAAAACTCCTCTGTTAATGAAGCAATGTCCAGAGGTACAGTAATTGGATTGGGAGATCTGAAACCTAAAGTTCATCTTAGTTTGAAAGGACTAGATAGTAACTGTAAGCTGGTTGGGCATGGCTGGAGGAGACATATGACTGGGAATGTGCCCTGCAAGGGTACATCTTCCTTTCCCCACCTTCTGCCTCCTTAGTGCAAGAAGAGCAGGATTCTTTTACCATACCCTTCCCCCCATGATATGCTGACTCACCTTGGGCCCAGAGCAAGGAATTGGCCATCTATGGACTGAGACCTCTGAAACTGTGAACCTCAAATAAATTTTCCTTTTTTTAAGGTGTTCTTGTTGAGTATTTGTGGGACAGAGATAAAAGGCTAACTAAAACAAGAAGCAATTATAAGGGGAAGAGAATCCAGAAGGTGAAAACCTCCTCTGGTTTAGACAGAGTATTGTAGATTAAAACTCAGACCATGAAATGCTACCAGTGAGTGTGTAATGGGGAAGTAACCTTTAGAAGGTATTTTACAGTAAACATGGCAGTGAATGTAGGAAGATGTATGTCAATAACATTATTAAACAAGATTTTTGATTATTGTTAACTATGGGAAAATTATTTATTTTAGAAGAACGGGGAAAATTGAAGAAGAAAAAAGTTGAGGATGTTGTTCAATGAAGTTTATGTTGACACAAAGTTTCCAAGAAATTACAGAGTTTTGGAAAATGGGCAGAATATATAAAGGATTGATGAAGGGACATCATCTAAAATGTATCCTTTCATTAGATTGGGTCATTAGTTTCTCTTCATATATACATATAAATGTGATTTTCTTAGTTGTAGGTGGACAAAATACCTATATTTAATTATTTTTTAATGTGGTGATAAGGCTCAAACCCAGCGCCTCACATGTACTATGTGAGTATTCTACCACTGAGCTGCAACCCCAGCCCCTGGGCTATTTTTTTCTTAAAGAGTTTTAAATCATATCCAAATTTACATTTCTTGAAAATCTGATAAGAAATGAAAATATGAATTACTTCAGTCTCTGAGAAGCACTCCTGAGAGACAAAAGAAAGAAAAAAAAAGTATATAGCAACTTGTGAAGAAAGAGGGTCAGTTTTAGAATACTTTCATGGGTTTGCAATTATGTACTTTATAGACTGCGTGTGTTTATATCCTAAGCAGGGTGGCCAATAAAAGATGAATGACTTCATGCTGTTAAGAAAAACTGTAGGTGATGTGGATATAATTAAAACCTAACTGAAAATAAGAAAAAAAATATACAGAGATAAACTAAATACTTGTGTTAAGAATATACTAGCTATAGTCAAATTAATGCCATACAGATATCAAGTATGTGAGTCAAGACAAATGCTCTCCTTTTGAGTCTACTTTGGCAGTGTTAACTTTAAATAAATTCTAATTCATTTCAAAAGTATTACACTACACCATAATATATGAATACACATTATGACTTCATAATTTCATGTTTATATTTTTGTATAATGCTTATTATATAGAACTAAATGTGAAACAATTCTGGCACAAAGTACATAATAGATTTTTGAAGCATTGATTTTCACTGGAGACAGAAGTCTTCATAGTAGCCATGTCTCAGACCACTAGACAGGAAAAGAGTGGATGATGAGCCACTTCATTAAGAGAATGAAAACTAGTTCTTCATGCACAAAAACCATTAAGAAGACTTTTTGTCAAATTTATCACCTTGTGATAGATAAGAATAAATCAAAAATCAAGGATAATTGCAATTTCTCAGAAATACTTTCTATTTGTTCCAGCCATATACCTTCTTTTTATGATTCCTCTTTCTGTTATTAAATAAAATGCATGAAAAGCCAATATTATCTAAAATTTTCCACATTTGAGTGTAGAGAACAGTTTAAAACAATTCTTAAAGGAAGAGTCTCATCAAAACTTCTGGTGCATAAATACTTAGGAAGAGATAAATATTTCTATATTTTATTTATTAGACATGAGAAAATAAAATTGATGTTTCTACTGATATTTCACTTTGATAAGCCTTCCTAACATTTCTGAGTAGATATGGCAAAATTTTTTTTCTAAATATAAACACATGACCTTAGTATAAATTAATTTATTGAATGAAATAAATCAAGAAATGGTACTTTTTAAAATTTATTTATTTGATAATTTTTTGTCTTAACCAAGAAATACTTTGCTATAGGCATGTTCATATATATGCCTTAAGTTATAAATCAATAATATTCTTAAAAATCCAAATGTAAGTGCATCTATAAAACATGCATTATTTTATTATATTTAATGTTTATAAGACATTGAATTATTTATTATATCATATAATGATATATTATTATATCATAAGCTTTTATCAGCTAATTATATAAATCATAATGCTTAATTACACTTAATGTTTAAAGAGCAATGAAAAGCCTTTATAAGTTATAAAATATTTTTTAAAAAGCAAAATAATGTAGTATTTTATCTAATGCATGGCATCAGAATACTGCTGAACATAGTAACCTTAATAATAGAGATATTCAAGTTAGAACAAAAAATATTACTCTTAATAACTGAATCTAATGCATTAATTAATGTTTAACATTTTTTAATGCATTTAGTTTTTTTCCAAATGATTCCAAGTAACTAGTCTGCATTAATTAACTAGTGATTTCCACATTGTATATCTACATTGTGTATCATATGGTGATGATATTTTGTACTTTTCTAAAATATCTGAGCCCTACTTGAGGAAGCTTATTTATATCAATTTCAATATATTTGTTATTCCATAAACTTTAATTTTGTCTGTATACAAGATATAAAAAAATCAACATTTTAACTTTTTAAATGCAAATTTTAGCAGTATTATGTATATTTACATTGTTATGCAACCAACAATGGACAGATATATTGTATAAATAACAAGGTATAGACATAAAACTAGTATTCTATATCCAGAAATTTTTGGCCAATTTATTTACATTAAATTTGAAACATGTGTCCTTTCTAAATTCTTTTAGAATTTGTGTATGTATACATTATTTATATAATTTATACCAAAACAGTTAAGGGAAAATGCAGTTGCATGAGCTACTTTGTTTTTTTTTTTGTTGTTGTTGTTGTTCTGATATTCCAGGCTGTGTGACCCTCCTTAGTTCAGTGACCTTACCAAGATTTTTGTTCTTGAGTCTATCATCGTTCATTCAGATATAATAATCTTCAAGTCTATATCCTATGTGTTCTTATGTTTTGACTTTTTTTTTTTAGGTTTTAAAGTGTTTTGGTATTCTAAACTTCATACTAATATTGCAGCATGGACCATACCATATGTTTTGAACCAATACTTTATAAGACCATGCAAATGCCTGTGATATCTTGTGTCTTGAAAATTATTTTCATATTAATTCATAATATAATTTTGTCGAACTTAAATTTCTAATATCTCCATCTTTCAAGGATAAGAGTGCTCACACAAAGTAGTCATTCTTTCAATATGTGTTGGCCAGAGTGAATGAATTGCCAGGAAACATTAAAACAAGGACTCATTATGGACACACCAAGGGCAAGAAAATCAATAGATGCAGTACATATTAAGAAGAAAAATGTGTCAAGGAAACACACCATTATTAAGATAAAAAAGCACACATGTTTAGCTATTCTGCAATGTTTTGCATATGTGTAGCAATATTAGCTGGCCATGAATGCATCATAGAAAAAGATCCCCTTGGATTGGGCATTGTCCCTCTTTAAGAGAAGTGTAATTGAGTTCCACTAGCCTTGATTTAGAATAAGCAGAAAGATATAAGAATGTTTGACCTTGAAAAGACAATACTCCAGAGGGATGTAAAATATGCCGGTAGGAATTAGTTTCATTCTGTGTTGCTTTCGAGGAGAAGCTCTCTCAATGGCTCTCTAATCTAAATACACTGTTTGTGTGTGTAAAAAGGGGATGTGTCATAATCTTATGAGCTTGACATCACTGGATTTGGTATCATAGATCAATACCATAATCGGTAATGTGTTTAATTAAATTTTTTTAATGTACATTTATTTATAACCTATGGTCTGGCAGGTTCTTGGCCACAGTGATACTGAGATGAATCAAGTAGATTCCCATCTACTGGGTGGAGCCCATCAAGTCCTCAGAAGGTTATATTTGAATTTTGTAAGACACAATTTTCTTTGATGAATAATGCTACTAATGGACACTACAGATATAGACTGATTAGAGGGGTGAAACTTCTTGAGGAACATCTCCTGGGGAAAATGACTCCTAAGTCCTATGGAACTGTTAAGGCCTATTATAGTGGGAGTTCCCTGTTAAAAATAACTTGTTAATTCTTCTTATTATCTAAATACATTGTTGACAACATTTACATCTGCATCCATCACTGCATACATGAAGTTCATATAAACTTCATCTATGCAGTGATGGATGCAGAATTTTTACTAATATCTATAATGGCATGGGTATGAGGTGTTTCCTGAAAATTCCTGTTTATACAGGAATATTTAGAGGTAAACTTATTTGGCCACGAGACCTATAAACTTATCTGTCCATCTTAGTTTAAATCACTGGGTAATAACTACAGGCAGGTGGGATGTGGCTGGAGGAGATAGATCACTAAAGGATGTGGCCTGAAAGTGTATCTTCCCTGTGGCCTTTCCTCGCCACATGCTTTCTCTTTCTCTACTTCCTCACCCAGCCACAGGGGAGAAGCTTTCCTTCACCGAACATGTTCCCCCATAATGTGTTGCATCATCTTGGGCCCAGGGCAATGGAGTCAGTCTGCGATGGACTAGACCTCTGAAATTGTGAGCCGCTAATAAACAGTTCTTCTTCTTATTTGTTCTTGTTGATAATTTCTGTCAGAGAGATAAAATCAAAACAATATGGTTAAAAAATGCATCATTTTTGGCCAATTAAGTCTAAAAGGAAATGAAACTCAGTAACTTTTCAAATCAACTGATAACAAAAAACAGATCTTTTATATAGTGTTTTTAATTACTTAGCTGTGAAATTGAAAATGGAAATATATATTATGCTGCTAAAGTTCTTAGTTCTTACACTATTATTATTGTTCCTATCCTGCCATCTATCTTTAACAGGCTTATATGTAAAATATATTTTATACTGCTTTCTCCACATTATTACTTGTGTAAAGGTTGATTATTACTTGGTCAATCCTGGAGCCTATGATTTACTTAAAGAGATCACTCTCTGGTCAAAAATAATGCTTATTCAAGATGTTTCTCATGATAGAGCAATTATAATACAGCTAAGTCCAAACTAAATCCTTCATCCCATTCAAAATTATATCAGAAATTCTTTTCTGCAAACAGTGACCAGATTTTTTAAAAACACATTAAATAATAATCTCTCTTGAAAAAAAAAATGTATGTATGCTTTTTTTCCATATGGTAAATTAACTGTTACTTTATTAAAATCTACTTTTTTAAATATTATTTATTAAGTGGCTACTGTATCCTTGAAATTATTCTAAGTAAGTATTCTCCAAAAATACAGAGAAAAAAGCTTGCTTTCAGCAACTGATATTTTGTTGGGGACCACAAACCAAAGAGAATAATTAAGAAAAATAAACAGGGTTTTGAATAGCAATAAGAACTAAAGAGAAAATGACAAAGGTCATGAAATGCTGAGGAGTAGTATCTCTCATAGAATAATGACCCAACCCGAGTATTAAAAGTTGTTAATTGCTTGAACTTGCAGATGTGTTATACTATATGCAAAGAAGAGCTAAGTAGCAGGTATAATTTATCCATCAGATAATCTGCTATGGAGATGGGGATCATCCTGTTTCCTTTCAGTGGACCCAAGTAATCCCAAGGGTCTTTCTTAATGAATCAGAGGAGTCAAAAAAGAATTAAAGAAGCTGCTTCTGTTGCTGCCTCAGAAGATGGTGAATGGTGATGAGGATACAGGCAGTTAGGCATCCTCCAGAAGATGAAAATGTTTAGAAATGAACACAGCACTGCTGACAGCTGGACTTGAGGCTAACAAGACCCTCTAGAATTGATATGGTATCAAGCCATTATATTTATGGTAATTGGTGAGAGAAGCAATAGGAAACAAATTTAGCATGAGAGTTTGGATCAAATGACCAAGAATGTTTTAAAAGATAACTTTGAGAAAAAAAAATCTGAAGGAAGTTGAGAAAATTTTCATGAACCTACGATGGGATAACGTTTGCAGGAGGCAAGAAGAGAAGGTAGATTCCTCCAGTGAGTCAGGAAGGGTGTTAAGGGGAGACAATCAGAGAGCTCAGTGGGAAGGTGGGGATTTTGTGAAAACTTTGAGAGTCCTGCAGTTTCTGAAGACTTCAGAGAGAAGATCATTGGAAACTCACCATTATAGCTGCTCTAATGAGAACACATTGGTGGCCTTGGGGACTTCTTGGGGCTAGATTACTCAGTGAATGGAGAATGATGGGATTCATTTGTTGTTCATCTCCCAAACCCAAACTATAATGCTATTCTAAATTTCTAGGACTTGGAGGGAAGAAAATAACCTGATTCCCTTCTGTCTTTGAAAATATTTTCTTCTTCCATGACACGATAAAGATTGATTAAAATATAGCATAGACATTTCTGTCTCAGAATTAAGCTTTAAAGTGACATGAAGATGAATTGGGAAGAATGTAAAAGGCTTTTGCAATGAACCTTATTCTATGTATTTATTTGATATTTATTGCAAAATAAATAGATACACAGGGAAAAGACCATTGTGAATTGCTAAATCAGGGCATTGATATGGGGGATATTGTGTATCTTCCCTGAATAAAAGGAAAGAAAAAAACATGCTTGTATTTTCTGATTTGCAGGCAACAAAACATAAAAGAAAGTGGTTTCAAAATAATGAGTATCAAGTACACTAAAAATATTGCATATTATTTTACCTCTATTATGTGAAGGTAAATAATTTTACCTTTATTACATATAGGAAAAATATAGAGAGTTGTATTAATAAAGGTGAAACAGGAAAATAGATATACATTCATAAAAATTATTAAGAATCTTTTCAGTCTTCTGGCAGCCTTCTGTCTATTGAGGGAAGATAAGAAAAAAAGAGCAAGTGTGTACCATGAATAACGGGCATCTGTGCCTGAATCCTGTTGGATATAGTCACATATGAGTCAGAGCTGGTCATTGAGGCAGAAATGACTTCTTAGGAAAAACACACTAACATAGGAACAAGAAAGATGAGCAGCCTGCCATCTGTGGAACAGAGACAATAAGAGTGAGATGTCTGGAAAAGTACAGGGGCACAGGTAGCCTGGCAAGGCTGGGATAGCAGAGGTGGATGCTCCAAGGTGTGAACCTCAAATGCCACCCTCTCGGAATCTATGACTGGTGGTGGTGTGTGACTGCAGTGAAGGCATTTCTCCTGAGAGTTTCTCTATCCCAGCTATGTTTATAGGGAATATAACAATTCTGGAATTTGCATTGCTCAAATGAATCCCAACCACCTTGTCCTTTCTTTAAATCACCATCATTTTGAATATATGTGTAATATCATGATTGGTCCAAGACTAAAAGTTAGGTTATCAATGCTACTATACCATGGTCACCCACAAATTAGAAATGTCAGTCTCCCCCTGATTGACACAGTCACTACACTGCTGAAAAAGAAAGACAGCAGGATGAATCTGTCAATCTGTCTCAGATAATAATAATAACAACTGTAATGGTAACAACAACAACAATAATAATAAATCTATATTAAATCCAGTAGGATCTGTAATAACTTGGGGATTGTGCATAATAGTCCCCCAAATTGTGTTTTTATTCTGGACTGTCACCAAATAGATGTCAGAAGACTTTTTGTGATACTGAAAAGTGATCACATAATTTTCAAGATGCTTTCTCAAAAGGCTTATTTGTCTTTGAATAACACACTTGTCTGCCTGTTTTGCCCCTCTGGAGTCTTGTTTCATGTCATGTTCTCTCATCTGCTGGGCCTGAGGGCTCTTCCAGTGGGCTTTGAAGTAGGGACGCTCTGCTGTCTCCTCTCCTTAGAATGCCCCACCCTGTTTTTTTCCAGATCTGCCTCCTCTTCTCTGAGATTTCATCTCCACAGTCTTTCCTCAGAGGAGATTATTCTGACACCCCCACGTCCAAGGCACTTGCTCTTATAGTCTTCACAACACTCATCACCATATGAAATTGCCTAAATCACTGTGTACTTCCTTATGATCTGCTTTTTACTCCCACAAACACAAAACCATTAAATATAAATTTTGAAAGGAACTGTACAGAGAGTGTATGAATTATCATCCCATATGTCTCATATGCCACTATGGGACAGTTTGAGATTAGTTTAATTAAACTACAATTGGCTAAAGCACATGCACACTTTAGAGAATCACTAAGGCATACATAGTACCTGGAGAAGGAATAACAAGAGGGTGCTGTTAGCTTACTAAGACTGAAGGAGAGAGAGGGTCTAGGGACACAGGCATTATCTAGTGAGGGCCCCTGGGATAGAAGAAATGGAATGTGGGCTACTATGGGAATAAAAGCCCAGGCCAATTTCTGTTTTACTTGACAATACACTGCCAATAGACCTAAGGCTTCCTGGAGCCAAGGAGCAAAGTCTAGAAAAGTATTAAAGCAGATCTGTGGGGCGGGGGGGGGGGTGGGGAAGGAGAGGGGAGGCAGCAATTGATTGTGTCTATTATATCCTCAATTCTTTTTTTAATTATATTTATTTTTTTATTAGTTACACATGACAGTAAAATGATCTTGACAATTCATACATTTGAATCAAATGGGGTGTAATTTCTCATTTTTCTGATTGTACAGGTTGCAGAATCATATTGGTCATACAGTCACGTATATACAGATAGCAATAATAATGTAATAATAATAATATAATGTCTATTTTATTCTGCTGCCCTTCCTACCTCCCTTCCTCTCCCCACTCCCCTCCCATCACATCTCTCTACCCAATCTAATGTGACACACTTCTTCTTTTTTTTCTCCTCACAACATTATATGTGTATTCTGTATAATGATGAGGGTCTCCTTTCATCTTCCATGCAATTCCCCTTCTCCCTCCTTTTCCCACCCATCTCTCTTCCCTATTTAAAGACCTAAAAAAGCATAGTACAGGGACACAGCCACATCAATGTTTATAGCAGCACAATTCACAATAGCTACACTGTGGAACCAACCTAGATGCCCTTCAATAGATGAATTGTTAAAAAAAAGGGGCATTTATACACAATGGAGTATTACTCAGCACTAAAAAATAACAAGATCATGGCATTTGCAGGGAAATGGATGGCATTAGAGCAGATTATGCTAAGTGAAGTTAGCCAATCCCTAAAAAACAAATGCCAAATGTCTTCTCTGATATAAGGGGTGTGACTCAAAATGGGATAGGGAGGAAGAGCAGGAGAAGAAGATTATATCCTCAATTCTAATAACAAAAGGTGAATGAAATGTTTACTTTAGTACAAGGCCTGATTGATCTGTGGTCCCATGTCTTAGTACTGAACTTTACCTCTTCATTCAAAAATTAGCTTTTGTAAAATTATATACTAGATGATCACAAATGCTGTTTATGATATTTTTTCCTATATAATATTGTGTTATTTTTCATCTCAAAATGGCATTCTTGGAACATTTACTGTATTTTATAAAATAATCAGGCATTCATCAAGATTGAGGGACTATTGCCAAAGAAAATAAACTCTCTGAAGACTATTTTTCTTTGTTATATTATTTTAAATGTGTAAAACTATCTCAATCATATATGTCCATTTATATTGGCAGAAACTATGTAACAATATTCTTCCCATTCTAGTTGTCTTGATTAATACATTAGAAATATCCTCAGTTGGAAAATATTAAAATCATCCCAGGATTAATTATCTCTGTCTCCTTTTATCCAATAAATATGATTTATTTTAGAATTCTATGGGATGAATTAAAGTAAGTGGCATCCTTTTTGTGAAATATTTATACTGTTCTATAAAATTCATTGGTTTGTTTTCAACTGCTCTCCTATAAGTCAGCCACTGTATCTATATACAAATACCAAAAGGAAGGTAGATAGGATGGACACTAATACTAACATGAAAACTTAGTTGGCTTGAAGCATTTTCTTCTGCTTCCTGCTGTCTGGTATGGAAGTACTGCAGCTCAGTTCTTTGCAAAGTCCTCCTACATCAAAACCATGTAATCTATTCTTGCTTGTTTGATTGGTTTTTATATTTTAATTGATTGATACACAAGTGGCCATAAGAGGAATAATTTCCTGAAAGAGAAATTTTCAGCATTTTAAAAAGTGATGTAATGAAAAATTCTCTTTTCATGTTCAATATTATAGTCTTCCCGATTCCCCAGATTTGTACAAGTTACAAAAATGTGCAAATGTTGCATTTTATTTTTGTGGAACCATGGTTTCTTGAATGTAAGTGATGGCGGTAAGAGCATCATTCTCATCATCACATATATTCTTGCTCTTCCAAAATTTTAATGTACTACCTTATAGTTAGTTAGGCAGCATGGTACCAAAAGAGGGCAAGGAACAGAAGGCAGGTCACCTATCATACCCAGGGCAGATGAAGAGGGCAGGGTGGCAGATGCCATGGGGACAACTTGACAAAATTAAAAATCACAGGGGGAAAAAAGATCACAGGAAAAAACAGATATTCTGAAAGAGAGTTATATGTACCTACCCCCTTTGCAATTGTATCTTAATGTTTTGATCTAACTTCATTTAAGTACATAGCTTTTTTATACACTTCACTAAGCAGAAAGAAACAAGTCCAAAATTCTCTCTCCCTTTCTCTCTTTCCTGCCTTCTCTCTCTTTTCTTTCTCTCTAATTTGATATTGAGGATTTTCAAACACAAACAAATTAAACAAATAAAAATATTTTATATATATTTGTAATTATTATATTTAAAATAAATTGTGCAAAGCTAGGCCTTAGTGAATAGAAGAACAAGTCAGTAAGCATATGAACATATGAATCAAACTCAGGGATTTATCTAAAATTTGCAGAAAGCATAACTCAGAAAGAAGTCACACAGATTAAGGTAGGCAGGACAGAGACATTAAAAACTAGAGATGAAAAATCTTAGTTGTAAGATTTAGTTGGAAATAAGGCATCAGGAGCTTAAGTTGGAGACAAACAGATTGAATCAAAATGGTGTCAGTACCAATTCTTGAATAAAACATCAGTAGCAAAATGAAGGCTGTCATTTTATAATTATTTCTTCCAAGTGTCAAAAGAAATTTCAGATTGCAGTTAAATCTGAATTGGCTTCAAAATGGCATTTGGTAGTTGGATAGTAAGTAGAAAGTAAAGATAAAATGAGGATGTATATTTGGTTTGTGATTTCAATGCTATGTGCTCCTGTTGACACTCTTTGTCATACATACTTGTTCCCTTACAAAACACCACTATTAGTGCCACACAGGTTGAAGGCAAAGGCTGTCCCATCTTACCTTAAAACCATTGACTGAAAATAGGAATTAGGTTAATGCATTCAGTTTTTTTTTTTTTTAAAGAATGCTGGAAGCTTTTACTTACTTCCTTTTTAATAAGTGTAAATATAAATTAGTTCTAAATTTGGACACAAAAGTAGAAACTGAACATCATGTATAAATATGCATATGAATCATTAAATTTATGACTAAAAATGTAATTATGGATAAATTCACTCGAACAATCATTTATTTGGTCAACCAGCTGTTGAGTTCCTTCCAAATATTGGGCACTGTCCTAGGTGCTGGAGGACCTGGTGACAAAGGAGACAGAAGTCCCAGCAATTATAAAGCTTAATGATACCTAAATGAAAAATCTATTGCTAAAGTAACTGAGGGAGATGGTGAAAGACAAAATATAATGTGCAAAGGAGATTATTCATGAATTTAAAAAAACTAAGTGGCATATTTATCCTAGAAAATGAAAGTGAAGAAGAAAATGGTAATCATTAGAAAGTGAACACTCAACACAAATTGACCATGTACATTTTTTCACATGATTATGTTTACCAATTTTTTAAAAAATTCTTATTTGAAATAGACACATTTGTATAAATAAAATTTAACCTAATGTTCTTAGTTACATTTTAGAACTAATATGGTAGTTTTTAATAATTCCTCACTGCCGCTCTATATCTCATTGTAGGGTTGTTTCTGAAATTAAATTATATCTTAAGTATTGAGCATTTAAGGTGTTTTTAAATAACACATGTTTTCTCACGGCCATAACTTTGCTAGTGAATCTACATAGAATCATTTTATTGTGGTTGCAATCTATTTTATTATGGAAAGTACAGGATTTGTGATGTTTGTATTCTGTTACTATTTCCCCCTCAAGGTATTATTAGAACAGCTTTGCCAAACATGGGTAGAGAAGTCAAAGAACAATACCAAGTTCTCATTCAAGCCAAAGATATGGGAGGACAACTAGGAGGACTGGCTGGAACAACAGTAGTCAACATCACCCTCAGTGACGTCAACGACAATCCAATTCGCTTCCCCAAAAGTATGTAATTTACCCTAACTCAAAATTTGCAGAGCCATATGAAATTATTGAATTACAATGTTATATAATGAATTAGCAATTAAAATCATTTCCCAGACATTTTTTTGGTTTCAGGGAGCATAAGTCAACAGACAAAAATTGCATGACTTCAGAATTTATAATTTCAATGTATTTCACATCCCATATTCTTTTAATAGAAAATAGAGTTAATAATTGAACAATCAGACTTATTAAATCAATGTTAACTAAAACAAAATATTTATAGTTATTTGGGTGGGATCTTACCCTGATACATTATTAACTTAAGACGTAACACAAATATACATAATCTGATATAAGGCATCATATTTATAATACATGTACCATCAGATTTTTTATTATATATTTAACATAATAATTCTGTGACTCCATTTTTGTAAATATACACATGGAACTATATTCATATACTTTTGTGAATAGGATGATATTGATGATATTTTATTATTTTAGTTCTGACTAGTTATTTCATTTTAGTTTTGCAATAGGTGAAAATTGCTACAGTTTCTTTTGATAATAGAATGGTTCACACCTGTATCCTCTCTATAACTCTGTGTTTCCCTTTGAAAATGAGTATTTCTCACTTGTATTTCATCTAGTTTTCTGTTACAGTATTACATTTAACACCAATCAGTACCTATTCACTTCCCAGTGCATTTTGGGGAATTATTTCTCTGTTCCTCAGAGTTAGAATATTGATGCTGAATGGTTTTAGTCGTAGTTTTATAAGAAATTTGATTAAGTCACCAGGTAGTTTTTTTTGTCTAGAGATTTTAAAAACCAAAATGATTTTTTCTTTTTCCACTTCAGAAGGACAATTAGGGAGTTCATCTACTAAAATCTGTAGCACTAAGAATATTTAAATAATTGTATGTTTTATTGCTTTGGCTACATGTTTTCATATTTGAATGCTTTGTCACTTTTTTCTATATAGTTTCAACCTATATTTTCTTCATTTGTATATATTTTTATTTAGTAATCAGAAAGTCTAATTGCCAAATGTTTGGAATGGCATTTAGAAATCATTATACTTTAATGCATATGTTGATTAGTCAATTGAACCATTCTACCAGGACACATATTAAAAAATGCCATGTGATTCATGCTAAACATACATAGTTTCTGTCAATTTAAAAAATTTATGAATATGTTTCAAAGATAACACCAAACTTTAGAACATGGAAAGTATATAACAAAGTTTACTAGATAACGTTATGAGCAATAACACAAAATTCCTTAAAGCAATATTTTTTTCTTACTTTTTTATTGAGGGAAACAGAAAAAACATTAAAAGGAGAAACAAATAATTAATTTGATTACCTATCATATGATCTCATTAAAGAATATGGTTCAAATTCTAAAAGCTATTCATGTTTTTCTTTTCTTTTTTTTTCTGTAGTTCTTTCTTATTCCTTTCTTTCTGTTTTATTTATTTTTTTTATTTTTTTTATGTCTGCTTTAAATTCGGCAAGCTGTGATAGATTATTGAGCAGTATGGATTGAGAGATTATTCTGTTTGCATGTAAAATGTGGGATATTAAACATGGGTTCAGATTCAGGTTTTGTGTATATAAAGCCTGTGGAATCTATAGTGTAGCAAATATGTTCTGGGAAATGTGATATTCTTATTTATATGGGTGATAGTGGTGTTTCCAGGTCAGAAATTCAAAACCACTACCATTGGAAAGATGTCCTATTAGTGGGTATGTGTCAGGGTTTTAGCCCCTGGTTTCCTCCTGACCTGCGGGAGACATGGGGAAAGCATGCCCTGACCAGGATGAGCCAAGAAAGGCAAAGGTTGACTGGCCTTCAGCACCCAGGCGCCCACACCCTGCCCTCCCTCGCTGAAAGACAATCAGACACGCTAGGGAGACCTTCAAAGCAGGATCTTGTTTATTGAGGAAGTACACACAGCTAATATAATGCTCAGGAGCCAATCAGAATAAAGGTCAGAGGGGTGGGGTGAGTTCACTTGTACACCCTTCCCATGTTCTGTAAGGGAAGGCATGAGCTGTCCACGAGGGTGGAAGAGTACTGGACCTATCCTGGAGGTGGTCTGTTTTTCCTGTCACCACCACACTACCTACTGGCTGATTGCCAGGCGCCATCCCAGCCACATGTGCGGCCCCAAGACCGGGAAGCAGGCAGCAAGTCATGTCCTACAGGTATGGGTGAAGAGTATTTTGTAGAAGTTTGGGCAGGGATAATAGACCTGGAAAATACACAATGAAAGTCTTGATTCAAGAGAAGCTACATATAGTTAGGAGACACAAATTCCTGCTTAGATCCCACTGAAACAGAAAGATAACTTTAGATCGTATGTAGGGGGTAAAAGAATATGGATAGGTCCATAGGCTTGTTGGGTATTTATTCAAGTTTCAATTTGTGTTTTTAAGGGTGATTAAACAAGAAAGTATGTGAGAGAAGAGAGCATTGAAACTGTTAGAGCATTTATAAGCTATTCCATGAACTTTATGATTACTGTCTTATCTTCTTTTTTACAATAACATTATTAGATTAATATTTATCACTTTGCCTATAAAGAAGATGGACCCTTAGAGAGATAAATACTCAGTTATCAACAATGAATTGAAGTTACAAGTTTTTTAACTCTGAAGTTCACAATTCTTCTAATTTAACATGATATTAAAAATAAAAACTATGGTTTTCTTTATATGCCACTCTAAAACAATATTATTTTAAATGCACCTCTAAAACAATCATAACATATATTAAACTGCCTATACTCATAAAGAGAAAAATGAGAGGGCAATAGAAAATTACTTAGCAGATCACTGTGATCAAATTATTTTACGATTGTATTACATGCACATTTGAACCACTGTCTAGCATTATAATAAGTGGGAGATATTGTTGAATTATTTGAAGGAAGAAGGTTTTCATGTTTTGCATGAATAAAAAATTAGTCAAACTGCCTGAAGTTTTACATGTCTTTGTGTCAAAACCTTTTTAGTGTAACATCATTTTGAATTACATTCGTCAGAGGAAAAGACAGAATACATTTATACACAGTAAAACCATTTCTTTCGAGGCCAGTGCTCATTTAGCAGAAACATTTCTCATATGGAGCAATTAAACAGCAAATGTGACATAAAATTATGAACTGAAATGATATCTATTTGAATGTTAATGTCAAGAAAACATGTATTTCCTACATAAATAACTTAAAGGAGAATTCCCCAGACTAGCTATATTTGCTCATGACTCTTAAACAGTTATGATAAAAAATCTTGCTTCAGATGAATTTGAAATAGTTTTTCCATTGCTTAAACATGCACAACATAATTTCTTAGAATTTACTTATCACAGTGCTTTATAGCAATGTGTATTCATATGCATGTATGACTTATTAAGCCCCCATTTGCATCCATTTTCTTCTATAAAAGGAGATGGGAAACCATAAATGGCAAATGTATTTGTATAAAACTTATGAAAATAGTTTATCATTTTACTGTTGATTTAAAATTTATTGCCCCATAATTTTATAACTTTTCTCAGTCTGATAATGATGATGATGACTATGGTATTGACTAATAAATTACTATGTTTTACACAACATAGAAATTGTTGTGTGACAATGATTTGGATGTTCCTTCTCACTTAACTCTTATAATGACTCAGTTTCAGAAATAAAATTGCAATGCTATTTTGTTTAAAAAGTAAAAGAGATTCATCCAGGAACTTCATTTTTAAATTAACTCTCTCTCTAGAGTGGAAATTTATTTTTGATGCCTATGTTTACCCAAAAAGTTCCTCCAAGTAACCCAGAAAAGTGTCCACAAATGAAACCAACAATACTGCATCAGAAGTGGAAATAACCTGATACCTACAAAAAGAACTCTATCTAAAATCATATGAAGAGAAAGTATTTTCTTTAAAAAATGTTTTGTGTGAGAGTTATACGGCTCCTATCTATTACAATCAGGGATATCTCTAGAGGATCTTTATTTGTAAGTAAGCTACAAAAATATTAATGATTTCTATTACATGAATTTGAAGTGGCTAAACCATCTAACAAGCTGATCTAAAGTATATATTATGAAATCAAATTACTTAAGTAATGGGGTCGATTCAAGAGTATAAACATATACGCACATAGATATTTATGTGGTTATATATACACAAGCATACACACAGTCTCAGAATATGTGTTATATGTGTTAAAATAGAATATCTCCTGGCCTTTGAGTTCAGAGAAGGCCTTGTACTACTCATCTGGATATGGTGAGGATCACTCAGTTCCTTTCACAAGCTTCCTTGTTACTCCCAAGTGCATTTTTTATACCTCACTTCCTATCTTGCCTGGAAATTCTGGCTAAGGGCAGGCGACCTGTTTATTCTCCAAACACAAAAAAATAAACAAACAAAACCTAATAACACTCCCATAATATGGCTAATCAAAGCCTTTGAGCCTGGTGTAAGTTGGATACAAATGTTACAAAGTTGTAATATGTATACACTATGTATTTATGTTACATTATTGCAGAAGGGCAATAATGTAACATAAATTACATTAAGGGCAATAATGTAACATAAAACAAAATGCCATGTATTGCTTTTTAGATAAAAGAGCTTTGATATGTGATAAGGACTGAAGTATACAGTAGTGTAGAGAAAGCCCACAGAAACAGTAAGTGAAGCAGAGCCTGGAGATATCTCAATAACAGAGTGGAAAGGACACGGGGATCTTCTGGACTCAAAAAGGAAGTTAAGTAAGAGGAAGACCAATGAAGAAATGACTTCAGCAAGAAGATGGCTTTTGTGTTAATATGATGAGCTTGATGGAGGGGAGAAAGCAAAAGGCCATTGAAAAAGGCTTTAAAATCCTTAAAAAGTGTTTTCAAAATCGAAGCCACAAAGAAATATTTCTAAGATATATAAGCAAAGAAGTGATACATGAACTCTCACACAAAGAGAAAAAATAACTGAATTAAAGAAATCATGCTCTGTTTATCATTCGAGTATGAAAAATCTTGAAAAGAAAATGAAGTTATGAGAAGATGAAAAAAAGCAGATCAAGTCTTTAATACTTAAATTTCTGACATTAGTGACGGTCTTTAACCATAGTTGTGAAAGAATCCTAAAGCTACCTTTAACTCCATATGGTTCACATTTCTCTACTTCATTTTTGCTTTATTATTGGTCTTAGGAGCTATATAGACAAAGAAACTGGATTTTGAAACTGTTTTGTTAATAAGAGCAACACAGAGCCAAGTGTAATAGTAAAAACCTTGGAAACAAAATTCTGATATGTAAGAAATATATCTTATTAACAAATATTTGATGTAATAAAATATATCATTCAATAGAAAAATAATTAAAACTGCAGTTTTATTGAAGTAATGAATTGAAGTAATTGAATAATGTAAAAATAATATAATTTTTTATTTGAACCTGCATAAAGAGAATAAATTTTTAAATTTCTTCCCTCAAGCACCAAGTATAGATTTTTTAAGTAACTGACAATCACGCAACTTGGAATAAAAACAGTGATAAACTTATGAACACAATATATATAAATGTACTGGATGGGAATCCATATCATTACAGAACAATGGAAATGTTGGAAGAAATGATATCTACATTGATTACTGAAATAATATTATTATAATAGTGTTAGTGGGAAACCAAAGCTATACTGAAATACTTACAGCACTGCAAAACATGACATCCTATTTAAAGGTTTGTATATATAGAACTATGAAAAAGTAGAAGTGAAAAGACAGAAAGGGAAGGAAGGAAAGAAGGAAGAAGAAAGAGAATGGGGAGAGAGAAAAAAATCAAAGAGAGCATTGAAACCATTCCTGAAAAAATAAATGATAGTCAGATATTTATACATGAAGAGATTTGTAGTGATAGCTAGTGAAACATTAAGGCACGGGCAACTAAACAGGGAAAGTCCAACAGTCAAATACAGGCAATAGAGAAAAAGAAAAGCCAGTGCATTTGCACATGATTCATGATGGTATGATGGCCATTAAGAAATCAAATTAAGAGACAGCTAGTTGGACTGTCAGTTAACGAATTGGTTTTGGCTAAAAGAAACTAAACTCTGCCATGAGAGAGGATATTACAAAACTTCATCTCTTCCAGATTACCTTATTAAATTCTCAAAAAGAAATTCATGAGTAACCAATCCTTTGAATAAATAGATGAGGTCAGCTGAATTTGAAAGTCTAAATATTTATTTGTTTTAAGTATATCTATATCTATCTATATCTATATTGATCTTTATTTTTATTTGTTTTTATGTGGTGCTGAGGATCAAACCCAATGCCTCACAGGTTCAAGGCAAGTGCTCTACTACTGAGCCACAATCCCAGTCTTGAAAGTCTAAATATTTATTAAAATTTTGTTAGTTTACTTATTTTTGGTACCAGGAATTGAACCCAATGGCAAATAACCACTGAGCTACGTTCTTGGCCATTTTTATTTATTTATTTTTATATTGAGACAGAGTCTTGCTAAATTTCTTAGGGCCTCCTAAATTTGCTGAGCGTGACTTTGAACTTGTGATGCTCCTACCTCAGCTTCCTGAACTGCTGGGATTACAGGCATCTGCCACCATGCCCAGATAGGCTCTTAGTTTAAAGGTGCTCAATTTTTTTTCTAAATCATAAGAAAATTTGTATCATTTTTGTGGAATATTTTGATAAGGTTATTTGACAATTTATGTTAGAATTCTTAATGTGCTATATCTTATTTGATTAATCAGAAATTATAGGAATAAAGTCAACTGAAAGAACTGTTTACATATTTAAAAAAGGATTTAAGGGAATATTAAATGCACTCTGTTAAGATGAATGAACAATGGAAAGTTATTGATGCACTTGAAAGGATGTGAACTCTTGCCAAGATCTACATCATGTTTATTACCATGTAACAGGAATAGTGAGTATATAATTCATATGTATTGAATATATATATATATATATATTATAGATATATAATATATATATATATATATATATATATATATATATATATATTATAGAATGTGAAAGAGATTTTTATTCTGATAATAATTAAGTAATATAAATGGGCTGTTGAAATTCCAATGCAATTTTTTGAAAAAAATATAAAGGACAATTAGATTTGTAGGGAAATATAGATATGTTTATTGAAACTGTAGTTACTATAACTGCAGTATTAGATGTAAAACTTATACTTGCATAGAGGTACTTTGTAAAAAGGAAAGGAGAATCAGAAGTCCATAAAAAAATGTAGTCAGTTTTCCTTTTTTTTTTTTGCACTACAGGCATAGAAAGAGTGTAGAAATAAATTAATTTTATCTTTAAAGCCTCATCCCCTTTTGAATATTTTTAAATCTCCTGATAATCTTTTTCTCCATATTTTCACTGACTGTGCTCTTTAAACTTTGAAAATAGAAACCCTCCTGTTTATGCCTAACCCACTAAGTCACACATTATTGAAATGTACATGCTTCAATATGGCTGAAAGTATTAATTTTGAGTTATTTGTATTTTAAAAGCTTGCTTACTAACAAAATATTGCCTCAGTTTAATTGATTTCAGGTAGTAAAATGAGACCAAGTGGACAAACCAAATAAAGTAATCATTCTGTGGGTCAGAGATGCCACTTGACTGGTCCTTCTCATAACCTAGAACATCTGAAACAGGTGTTGAGCAGATTATCTGAGCTTATAGGGCACATCTCCCAGGACTGTGTTCAATGATGACAAATAGTTGACTTGAAATTGTCTGTGGTGGGAGTTCTTATGCCATAGAAGTTGACAAACACTAAAACTAAGGGCTTATACCTGCATTCCCTCCCTACTCAATATGTATGTTCACAGTCATACCCTACCAGGGTATGAATGGGAATTATGATAACAGTATAGACATCATAGTTCTAATGTGATGATAAAAATATTTATTGATGGGAAAGATTTTAGATACATGCTACAAAATGTAAAGCAGTTTAGAAATGATTCCTAAAAATATTTATTCTTCTTAAAGGGTAATATGTATTTTAAAATGTCTTTCTTTCCTTCATATTTATGTCCATTGACTTTCTAAAAGCTTTATACATTTATTCCATGTTATTTCTGTGTCAGAAAATAATGTACTCACTCCCTGTGAGTGATAGACATGACCCTGTCTCTTCTTGCAGAAGAGCATGAGGAAGACATTGCAGGTACCTCAGAGAGAAGTACTACGGGAGACTCAGTTAGCACACAATAACAGTAATACAGAGAAGAAATATGTGTGAGATCTCTGTTAGCAAAGACTATGGTAGTTGTGAAAATGATAATATGTGTATAGATTTCAACAATTTTATTGGATCAAAAAATGGTAGTATTTATTTTCTATCAATGGAGGATTTTAATTTATGGAACAGGAGAAATACTACTTGCTGAGACATTGCATATTAGATATCTTTTGGGGGACATGGCAATCCTATAAGCTCTATGTGGAATGCAACAAGATCGATGCCTTGAAGTTTTGGAACATCATAATGTTTTGCCAAGTATAAAACTCAGAAGTTGTATATAGAGAAATTTAAAATATAAAAAAAAATTAGTGTGAATAGAGTAAATGAAGTCAAGAGGATAGATGAAATTAACTAGAAGAGAAAAATCAAAGGGGCGGCTGGAGACAATGGCTCTTGACCATGATTGTCAATAGAACCAGAAGGAATGTAAAAAATCCTGTTATTCAGGTCTAAACACAGAACCACTAAAGTAACCCCTCTTTGGGTTATTCTTGGGCTGCAGCATTGTATCCAAATCTTTCCATATGATGCTAACATGCAGCAGGAATTTTATCTGATCTTGAGGACATAACAAAGGGCATTGGGGAGGGGACAGCTGTGAAGTGGAAGAAACCAGAACTCTATATAGAGAATGTAAGAGATGTTAGAAGTGTGCTTCAAAAAAGAGGGAATGTTGAAGAGGGTTGAATGATGCCCAAAAATTGTTAAGAATTTAATGACAAAGAAATAAAACTGGCAATATCAGAGGAAATCTTTAACAGAATAGTGGCTTCAAAAACCAGCCTAAGTCTACATGTGGCTTGCTTGTTAGGTAGAAATAGGTCACAGTGACAATAAAGGAGAAATTTTGTTAAAAAGGGGACAATAACTAAAAGAGTGCCTGGAGTCAGTTTGGAGCAAAAGAAAAACTTTGTGAAATAATCAAATATGAACACTGTCTATTCTTGGGAATATCTCAGTTAAGAAGAATATTGATTGTGAAAACAGACTGTGTGATAAATTGTACCAGTATTTGCATATTGCTGGAGTTCAATAGTAAGAAGGGAAGATGAAGGATATCTCAATTGAAATTGGCTAAAAAGCGGGAGGGGGATGCTTACAGATGTAATAAAAGTTTATTATTGAAATTTTTACCATGATGCTAAAATTCAGTGAATATCATCTAGACAAGTATTGTCCAAAGTCAAATGTAGAATTTAAAATGAAAATGTCAGGATGCATTTAAGACTGTTGAGTCATTAGAACAAGATATTTTGTGTGTTTTTTTTAAAAAAAACACTTTTTATAGAGTATGGGGAATAATAGAAAAAGTTTATGCTGAGGTATTCTTTGAGAGAGTGATGAAGAGTTCCCATATAATCAAAGTAAGTAGTGTGGTTGCTCTTTTCCTAGCCTCAGGTATGTAGAGAAGAGTCTCCTCAGCAACCAGGGCAGATCACAATGGCTGCTGTTATTTTCCCAGACAGGGAGCAAATCCTTGGGATAGTGTTTTCCATATGTTTAAGAATGTTGAAGTACCCAAGGAAAGCTGTTTTTAAAAATAATTACATGATAACCAAAGGAAGAGTAAAGATGTAGCTGCAGAAGGGAAAAATACCCAAGAGTCATTTTAAGTCCTACAAAGGAGATTTTCCTCATATTGAGAATCTGTGTGTGGAGTGCATCACTGAGGGATCTGGAGGGTGAGGCAGTGTTCTATCAAAGTAGAGGCAATTCCTTGCTCTTGGGGGTTGCAGGATGAGATGCTTCCAAGATTCTTCACTCACTGCCACTCAGATAAATCAGACCTGGAGAAGCAAAACTATATCTTAAAACAAGGACACACCAAACCCCTAGCTTTGCTGTGTCCTACAGTTGGGGAGTAATATCTTGGAGAATTAATAGGGAACAAAAAACTGACCACTATATTGTAGTTACTGCTGCAGATGATGTTCTGGCTCAACATTGTTTTCATCCAAGGAAAGACATTCACTGAGGAAATGGAGAGGGGAAGAAGGAGAAAAATGAACATGCTGTACCTATTCCAATAACAGGAATATTAGTGAGGGATTGTTTGCAGGTTTGGGAAAGTGAAAAATCTACATAACACCATTCTAATTTTATTCTGTGAAATACAGTTCACAGTCGTTACCTGGGAAAAGAATTAGTGAAGTTAGTAAAGCTGAGTTTGTGGAGAGTGGATTGGTTTAAAATAGAAATGAAAAGAGAATGGTAGTTACTTTAGCATCTGCATACTTTGCAAGCAATGAGGAAGGTGAATTCTAGGTTAATGATCATAATTTAAACCAATATCTAGCTGTCTTTCTTGTTTTTTCTTAGTCATACATCTCTCCTCTTTAGAAGATTAATTATGACTATTAAGGGTTGTCTTTTGTCAGATATAGTAATAAAAGAATGTCAGAAACCAGACATGGTGGCTTATCCTGTAATGCCAGCAGCTTGGGAAGCTGAGGCAGGGGAATCACAAGTTCAAATCCAGCCTCAGCAATTTAGCAAGACCCTGAGCAACTCAGCAAGACCCTGTCTCTAAATGAAATATTATAAAGTGCTGGGGATGTGGCTTAATGTTTAAGCATCCCTGAATTCAATCCCTTGTACAAAAAAGGTGGGGGGCATTGGGAATATATATAGGCCACACATTAATAGTTTATTGAAATGATAAATCAAACTTTTCAAGTGGATATGGAAAGGACAGGAACAAGATGAGAATTTATACAGATTAATATACCAGTGGTCCGATATTGGAGTTGATACATCACAGTGGGAGTAGCTGAACAAAGAAAATTATAAGTCAGGAAATTCTTAGCCTATTAGCTTTTTCATGTGGTTGTTTCTGTGGATTGATTCTATGGATTGATGGTTCTGTGGATTGTTTCCTATTAGATGACCTCACAGACCCAATATCAAGTTGGCTCAGTTCACACTCTCAGTCTAAATATCATACATGGAATAGAATTATAAACATTGCTTCAGACCTTCGAAGTTGCCATGCTAGATTAATATTTGTGATTTTTCAATTAAATTCTTCAATGACATTAAATTGTTAACACTCCTAGATATGTTTAAACTCATTTGAACATTACACAATATATACATATTTTTAAAAGTAAGTTGGGGAACCTCATAAATATGTATAAATTTATGCTCTTATGTAATCATTCAAAAGAAAATTATTGAATTCTGAAATAGACAAAACTATAAAAAATCTGTTTATCCATTTTTATATTGTCTTCATCATCCTGTGGACAAAGCTACTAGAAGCTGCAGTTGGACCTAATCTTTTACCTGAATTACAGGCATGCTAAGTAATTAACTTACTATATAAATATGATTTACATCTGGCCCTATATTTTTGCATTGTTTTATTTGCATAGAATCAGAAGTTTTAGATGGATGAGTTCTTATTACTCTTAGAAAAGATTTATTAATATCATTACATAGAATTTATAAAACTTAATCCATTAATTTTAGATATATACTTAACAATTCATGTACATGCTTGTACAATTTAAAAGGGACATTTATAACCTTTGTAAACGTTCTTTTCTCTTTTAGTTGTTGAGAACTGAGATTGTATTAGATATAAACATTTCTAAATTGCACTAGATTTTACAAACATTTTGTTTTCCTTTCCTCTTCTGAGTTCTTTGAATTTCCTTTGTTTTTTTTTTCTACTATTGTATTTTAAAAGGGAAATAATTTAACTAAAATAGTAAAGTTGTTGGTGCCCAATCCTTGACATTTTAAAACGTGTTCAATCTGCACTTTTACTAAGTCAATCATTGCTAGAAAATGCTTCTCTTTCAATTGATACAAGTTTTTCAATGGCTTTAGGTAATGATAAATTTGTGAACAATTTAAGATGAAAAATTTCAAAACTTTTTTAGAAAACTTATATCAGTAGAGTAGAATGAACACTAGTTCTCTTCAAATTTATTGTCACTAGTCTCATAGACATTCTGAGAGTGAGTAGGGATAGATTTGTCATTCCTGAGGTTCTATTTACAGATGTTTAATGTGTTTGGTTTAAGCCCAGATTGAAGTCAACTTTGTCATCAGAAAGGTCTTTTCTTGTGGACTTTTTTTTTTAATTAAAAAACTGCTTTAGCATTTTGAAGACAGAGGACCTAAAATATTACTAAACTATCAAAATATTTTGTTATTCCTGAATTCTCCAATTTTCAGAACAAGAAAATAAATATTTTAGTAAAATTTAAAATAATTTTTCAGCATTCTCTTTTTTTCATTCTCACACATTTGTACGCAGCTTTCTCTTTCTTATTGTTATTCATATAGAAAAAATATTATAATGCATATTCATGGGGACATTATCAATAAAAATATTATTTAAAATTTAATTAGTAGTAATGGATAATATAAATTATGTTATTATACACACACACACACACACACACACACACACATATATATATATATATAAAACTAAATTTTATTTACTATTGTACCAGTGAATTTTTGAAAATAAATCTACAAGATGAATCAAAATTATTATTACACCAATCTTAAAAATAAAAGAATCACTAAATATTTTGCCCAAGGTCACAGAGATATAGGTAAAGTTTCTATAAAGTTATTATTATTTTTTTAATTTACAACGATGTTGGTTGCTTTCTCTTGGTATGTTCTTTACATACTACATTATTTGTCTATTATTACATTTGCTTAAGAAATCAAATCATATGCAATTAGGTGCAATTAGATGGCATTTCAAGGAAAAAGCATACAGGATCATTATTTAAACAATTCTATGTCTAAATCTAATTATGTAATCTACAGTTAGGTGATTGTGTATGTATATGCATATACACATTCTGAATATTAAATGTAAACTTTTTTAAAAAATTGTATAATTATTTAGGTGGGCTCAAGGATACAATTTTGAGTTCTTAAAATGTTTAATAATTCATATCAATTTATTCTTAAACATTTCATATTTCTAGCATTCTAGTGCCACAGTCCGGCTGCACCAAACTAACGGGGGGGGGGGTGACGAGCAACTTGTGTACATTGATACAGCAGGAGTGGGAGTCGTTTATTGTAGGACAGGAGGGGTATATATACATTCCACACAGCTTATCTTAATTAACGTAAACTAGATACAAGAGTCAACCAATAAGGAATCTCCACACTTAATGGCTCTCTGACATTACTTCACAAACCACTCCCTCTGGCAAAATGCCAGGCGCCAACTTGACTTGTTTACAAACCCTAACATTCTAGTATTTAAATTTTTTAATTTGTTCTTTCTAGGTATACATGACAGTAAAGTATATTTTGACATATTATACATACATGGAGTATAACTTCCCATTTTTTTGGTTTACAATGTGGAGTTATAGTGGTTGTATATTCATATAAAAACATAGGAAAATTATGTCCAAATTATTCTGTGGTCTTTCCTATTCCCATCTCTCCCTTCCCTTCATTCTCATTTATCTAATCCAATGAACTTCTAGTATTTTTAAGCTCCAATTATTACCTGTCATATACAAATGATCTTTATAAATAGTTGAATGTTGAGCTCTTACACAATTTTTTGTCATCTGAAGACTTATTGCTTTAAATATAAAATGTATTTCAAAAGTAAATTTGTAAAAATTTATTTCATCTTTTTAAAAAAAATTTCACATTGCTGAAAGTTTTCAAGATATTTATAATTTGTTCATTCATTTAATATATTTGGTTATATGATATTTTCTCAGTAAATTAAAACATTATTTATATTCTTTTAAGTAAATATATCTCTCTTGATAGTTTCATTAATGCTTCTGAATTTTCTAAAAGGGAAAAATTGAAGGAAACTATAAAAATCTGATCACTAAAATTCCACCTTAGATCATTACATGTAATATTTCTTCTTTCCCAAGGGATTTTGGGAAAGCATCATTTGTGCATTCTATGAATATGTAAATATATTTTTTACTGTGGGTACCATCTCTTGTCATCTGTTTTATTTCTTAATCTGTGTTGTATAGGTAGTGCCATTAAGATGTTTCATATGCATCAAAAGTAGGACACCCAGAAAATGATGGCAGTGTAATTTCATAGTACATCATAAACGATTCAACTTTTGCACAGCTGAAGATTACTTCAGAGTTCTGAATTAATCTGAATGACCCCAGCTTTAATGCTGTTGAGATTCTAGAAATGATAAAATGTCAAGTCATTGAAAATAAACCGACAGAACCTAAACAATCTGACGTGACTAATGCACAGTTTCTCTGGCTTTTTCCATACTCTGTAGCTTCTATTACCAGCTGCAGTATTTTACAGAGCAATGTTTGTCTTAATGAACATGCACATCTTTCACCTTATTGAAATATATGTCTGTTATGTAAAGAACAGAAAATCTACTGTTCTGTGTATTTGAGTTTTACATGCACTAAAACCTCGATGCACAGAAGAAATGTAAGTGATAAATAATTTCTTTATTACATCTTAATTTTAAGGGATACAGATTAGTCAAATGCTGTTACATCAACCATATATGGACAATGCCACTCTGAATTTACCACAAGTTTTCCAAAGCCATTAAATATTAATGAAATTTGTGAGAATGCTCTGAGATGACAACTCTCAAAAAGAACTGCTTAGATAACTTATAACTTATATTGACAGAGTACTACAAAGTATAGCTATCTTCACATTTATTGTTAATGGACTCATAAAGTGTTCTTTTTTAAAGCATAAAATTCACATCTCAGCATAGTGTCTTCAAGGGGGGTTATTTCATCTCTAGTCTGCATTATTTGGTAGCCTTCAAAGTTTAAAGTGCTTTTTCTCACAATAGAGGGTCTCAGTTCTGGCTAGACTTTCCATACTCACTAACCATTATCCAGTAGACATGACTCTAGTCTTTATTATTTTTCTCAATATACAATTTATTTATTTTTGCTTCTATACTTTTCAAATAAAAAGCTACCTTATGAAATCTAATACGCAACTTGAAGCTGCTCTAACTGAATATATTGGAAAGTGTCTGCAGAAATACCCTATGCTCTTTATATCCTCCTATTTCCCTAAAGATATCATCCAACACCTGCCCTGCACTCCTCAGGGAGGTATCCTCACCAACCCAACAGAAATCCCCTGTATAGAGCATCATGCTATTGCTCTCAAATCAATTTTTATCCTTTTACTTTGTAATGTTTAACAATAAATTTCCTAACTAAATATCCTATTAGAGGGAGATTTATAGTACTCATTCAACTTAAACCTCCATTTCTCTATTTTTTCAGCAAAAAATTTAAGACTCTAACACTGATGGACCATGAGATTGGACTGTGACTAATCATACTATCAATTTAAAGCTTTTATTGTTTCTACTGATTTTTATCCCAATCACACAGTGAGAATCAAATGTTGTAGACTCATTTCCTAATAAATCATATTTACATTTAATTGACATTAAAAATTTTAAAAGGGGGATTCCACTTCTTGGGTCCCTTTCTTCCTCCGGGAGAAGTCTTTTGTGCTGTTCTTTAATAAACTTCTAATTTCTACTCTGAAAAAAAAATTCAAAAGGAAGTGAAAAATATCTCATATATTCTGTGCTCTGTTACTTTTCTCTGAAATTTCTCTTTGAGAAGTTGAGTAAAACTTGAGTGACTATGCCCCATGCCTTACTGCCACACTAAAAATAAATTCAAGCATCTTCATGCTTGCTCAAAACTCAGGAGTCCCTCAAATCTGTACTTATTGAGAAATATTTGTGATCTGAAGAATGTAGGTGACAATGGTCACATTAATTTCTACTAGGTACTTGTCACTTTTTGATAAAAGACAGATTGCCCTTGAATGTCCCACTTCCCACTTTATCCTTCTTGGAGACAATTGGGCAACATTTAATCCTTTCATTTTTGATTTTTCTAGTTGATCTGGTGGCCTAGGTTTCAAACCCTGCTTAGAATTTTGTGAACATTGAACATCTGGCAGCAACTGTGTTGTTTGGCAAATAAAACCTAATGAAAACAATACTAGTTTATGAGAAATGGCTACTTTGATCAATTACTATGACTTTCATTAAATATGATTCCTTAATAAAGTCTATATCAATGCTCCAACATTGTCATTAGAAAGTTTTATTATCATTTGTTTGTATTGTATATTTACTTATTTAAACTGTATATGGTGTATTCTTTTAGAAAGTCATCTTACATGTATAATACTAAACAATTAATTACTTACTCAAAATTATTTTAGGTCAGTATAAACTATACCTTCTAGTGGGACACAGTGACTCATGCCTGTAATCCCAGCAGCTCAGGTGACTGAGACAGGATCATTGCAAATTCAAAGTCAGCCTCAGCAAAAGCAAGGCGCTGATCAACTTGGTGAGACCTTGTTTCTAAATAAAATACAAAATAGGGCTGAGGATGTGGCTAAGTGGTTGAGTGCCCCTGAATTCAATATCTGGTACCAACCCCAAATATATATATATATACCTTCTTTCTTGTGCATCAAATAAACAAGATATAGGTGGATATTTAGCCCTCTTAAGACAGAATGTGTGTTCTATTGAGGTGATGTTCTTTCGATGTCAGTTAAAATAAGGCAGATTTCAAAATAATTTACAAGAAAAAATGGGAAATATTTGGGAGGTAGAGGGTAGCTGGCAAAATTTAACTGTTACCAGGGCTGATGAGATTACCAAGTTTTGCCAACTGATTGTGAAATAACTATATATTCTATAAAAATAATTGGTAATGAAAAATGAAATGACTTAATTTAATAATTTTTCATGCCATCTTGAAGCAAATAATTATAATTTTAAAAAGTAATTTGTTAAGTGAACTTCACCATGCAAGAAAAGTCTTGAGTGCCGTCATTACTCAATATTCACATATGTACTAGAATTCTAAAAGAACTTAATCACTGCACTTTGTTTGTCCATGGGAAAGTGACATTCAAAATTTATTTATAGAATTTGAAACTGGAATTCCAGTATCAAAATTAAACATTGAACTTCTTCATTCATTTTAGCATCTGCACTTTTAATTTCCTCCTTTTCTTTTCCTTTTTTTAACTTTGATTTGAATATTATTGTTTACCCCATTAATATTCACTTTGATGAGATGTTCAAAAAATAGTATGTCCTATTTATTTTCTTTATCTTAAACTTTAAATTTTTGACAAAGGTTTTAAATTATGTCTACTATTTTCATAGTTCTGGAATATTTTCCACAGATAAGTATTCTTTTTTTAACATTTTTTTTCTGATCCAGTACATATTTCATGTAATGTAAGTATTCTATTTGGTGGTAAAAATGATCATTTTAATTTTTTCTCCTTTAATGAGAAAAAGAAAAAAATTGGGGAGTTCAAACTTTATGTACTCAGTTTAAATATTAGAAAGTGTGCCAAGTTAATATGTATTAAAAATGAGCTGACGCCTGGCATGCGCGCGGCTCTGGGTTTGATGCACCTCATACAAATAAAGATGTTGTGTCTGCCAAAAGCTAAAAAATAAATATTAAAAAAAAATCTCTCTCTCTCTCTCTCGCTCTTTCTCTCTCTCCCTCCCTATTAAAAAAATGAGCTGAATCTTTGTCTCCAATATGCCTTATTTAAATTCATCGAGGTAGAATTTTGTATTAGTGTACAGCTTATCATTTCAGTTCATTGTAAGATAAATTCATAGTCATTGTAATGGTTACTTTCTGGATACATAACCTTCAAATTCATAAATAACTATCCATCTATCTATTATCTATTTATTATCAATTTATTAATTATATATATATATATATATATATATATATATATATATATATCTTCTTATTGTGTTTTAGATTCTATTTTATTGGTATTGATTACTTTGGTGACAATTATGAAGACTTTTACCCTCACATAGAAGGTATACTTTGATATCCATCATATTAAAATATTTCCACACAGTAATTTTAATATAGCACACTCTATTATTTATAATACTCATTTAAAAATCAAAAGCAGGTCTACTGAAGTGAAAATGAAGTTATTACATATAATCATAATCCTTGACAGCAAATTGCCTTTGCATTTTGCTCTATAATGTTCCAAATTTGATTTACTTTTTGCAGTCTACATTTTTCAAACCTGATAATCTTCCTTTACTAGTTCACTGTCAATGCAAATTACATATATTTTATCAGGCATCTTCCATCTGAAAGTTCCTGAATCTTCTCCTGTTGGCTCAGCTATTGGAAAAATAAGAGCTCTGGATCCTGATTTTGGACAAAATGCGGAAATTGAGTACACTATTGTTCCCGGAGATGGAGGGAATTTGTTTGACATCGTCACAGATGAGGATACACAAGAAGGAGTTATCAAACTGAAAAAGGTACATAAACAAAGGTTTTGACAGTTTACTATCTAAAAATAATTAAAGAAAATGAAAGAGTATAAGCAATTTTAATTTTCCTTTAATTAGTAATATTTTAAATAAAAAAGTTATAATTATGAAATATTCACTCCCACAGATAGTGTTATTCTATGATTTAACAAATATGGATTTATATTGAAAATTGAAGCCTAATAATTTGATTATGTACTTTTTTAACACTCTTATCAGAGTTTAATTTCTAATTAATTTTATAGCAATGTATGTACAAAAATGATCAATTTAAAAATGAAAAAACAATCAATAACTTTTATCTTACCAAAGTTGATCTTGACATTTCATGACTTTTTGGAGAACACAGAGTATAAATATCTAAGTTAGCACATTATTGGTGAGAGTTGATATCACAGTGGAGAAACACTATTGTTGGTAAGTTTTATTCAGTGCAGAAGTGGAAGAAATAAGAAAGGATAATAATGGACTTGAGAATTCTGTAAGAAAAAAGCCTACAGAGACTTTTACTTTTATCAGTTAGGAAGTAAGACTAGAAATATCCCCAGTGAAGAGATCATTGAAATAATACAAGAAAGAGATTTAGATGCTAATAGTAGTGAAGATTGAGAGAATTGTGATTCTGGCCAAACTTTAGAGCAAGAGAAAGAAAGGGAGAGTGGAAAGAGCAGCGGAGGAGGACAGCAAAGTTGTTCAGACCCTTGAAAGAAATCGTTACTTGCCCAATATGTAGTTTTGTCTTTTATTGGGTAGTGGCACATGAAGGAGTGTGTAAATGTGAGAAAGAAACCTGATTCCATTGGAGGCATGTAGATTGCTTCCATTATAATGAAGAAAACAATGAATTTTGAGTAGTGAAGTATAGCAAAAAAGTGAACCTTATTAAATTTAGGTCTTCTTTCCCCCTCTCCTTGTACAATGTATACTCTCTTAACCCCAAACTGCAGTACATGTCATTTCTGTTACTATTTATGATTATTTCAACCAAGAAGAAATATTTTTGAAATAAGTGCTATTAATCAGTCTTTTCTTCTCATATTTGTTAGGAGCTCTGAATTTTAATAAGAAACACTATGAATTATAATGAAAATCATCATAAAAGTAAATGTAAGCTTCATATAGATAGTCATTTTGTTTTTATTCCCACAAATGTACATAAATTGTACTTAGTCCAGAAGTTAGTTAACACACATGATACCATCTAAAATTATGCATTAATGCTGAATTTGAGAAATACACAAAGAAAAAAGGCGTATGATTCTTGTGTATTTCTCTTTTGTTATTTAGTATTTCTCTTTTCTACTCAGTAACATATCAGTGAATATTCTTATTAATTTTATGTAAAAGTATAATATTTAAATATTTTTCAAAATCAATCCAAATGAAACAACTGTAACAAATATTAATAAGCTAATAATACTAAAAATGGTAGAAAATATTTTACTATTTATGATCATAAATAGTATCTTAAAATTTAAAATTTAACCATTAAATTAATTAGATTTACAAAGTTTATCTGAGTGACAGAATTAATACTAAATTATGCATATATACATTTAAATATTCTTTCATCTTGCTATTATAAAAGTATTTTATATTCATCAATGTAGTTTTATATATTTTATATTTACTTTTATAGACACCTATTTTTCATCCATGCCTGTAAGTAACTGATGATTAGATGTCAATCAGAAAAATCTTTATTTTTAAATATATTTGGAAAGAAATAGTGTTATATTTCTTTATTATTTTATGAAGTCAAAAATATAATGTTTTAAGGAAGTGTTGCAGTTATAAATTATAAAAAACTTAACTATTATTAATCAGTAAAAATGCATTTTCAGTCCAAGGAAAGATTCATAGTGAGTAGGTGCTACATCATTTTTTGTTTGAATTTTTGAGAATTTTTTAAAAAAATTTTATTGGATTGACTTTGAGATTTATAAAACTATGGAAATGCCTTATTAAAATTGAATTACATAATGCAGATAATCAATCTGAAAAATGTATCTCTAATAAAGACAAAACAGTGTATCCTCCTGAGGTAAATTAATCATTCATCTTACTGGCATAAAACTCCCTGTCCAAATAAATCTGTGATTATACCTTTCCCTTCATCATTCAAGGGATATTTATGGTGTAGCCACCATGTCCCAGATCCATTTTGGACTCAAAGATAGACATTCCCTGTTCTCCAGCTCCATCCATTCAATTGGGAAAATCGGAAAATTAACACATGAAATATCTCTATCAGCAATGATAGATTCAAGCTGATAGACATAAATCAAGGTAAAGAGATTACAGGAATGTGAAAGGCAGTCTTATAGTAAAGGTCAAGAAGACTTTGGGGCTATGGTGAAATGTAAGCATATTTCTGAAGAAAGACAGATGAACAACAACTGTGTACATTACATGTGTTCAGAAAAACTAAGCAACAATTGCAAAATCTCTCTCTGAGGAGGGACTGATGGACAAAGAGACTGGAAAGGTCAGTGAATAAAAGGAATGTTGATTGAAGACAAGGTATTCAATGTCCCATGATGGAGGTCTTGTAGGTCAGGTCAAGGACTCTGAGCTTGGTAATAATGAGGGGAGTTATACGTAAATCACCTCTGTTCTAATAGAGTCAGTTTACTCTGTATGCTTTGAGGAAAATCAGACTTAAGCAAGTAAGACTTACTTAAGTAAGGCTGAGAAAAGTCCAGTGAAAAGATCACTGAAATTAATCCAAGAAACAGATTGAGATGCTCATAGAAGTAAAGACTGAGAATTGGTGATTCTGGCTAAATTTAAAGAAACAGTCAAAACATATTGTTATAACTATTTTTATCATGTAGAAAATTACACCAAACAATTCAGTACTTACAAAGCCTGACAGAATACTTGGAGTCACTTTCAATGTTGTAACTTGCTGTGATCTCTAAATAAGGATCCACCAGGGGCAATCTCTACCTAGTAACCTATTCTGTTGAAAAAAATGCAATCTATAGACTACATCTATTAAATCTAAGAAGTAAGTATTGCAACACAATTTTTGAATTATCTAACATCTACGTGATGGATTGCATGAAATGTGCTTATGTACATATACATACACACACACACACACACACACACACACACACATATATATATATATATATATATATCTTTATCAAACATGGTGGTATGATTTTATGAAAAAGGAATAATGGAAAAATATTCAGCTGAATAAAGTGCATGGAAAACTCAAAATAAATTAAAATGGCAGCTGTATTTAAAATACAGAATCCTTTTGGTTAAAGCTCATGTAATAAGACTCTTCAAGCATTACATGCAGTAGGTTCTCAGAAAACTTTATCTTGCACTTATTATTGGTCTTTGAAGAATGAAATGAGAAAAAATAAATGTGAATGTAAACATCAACAGTAGTATTTTAATTTTCCATATGATCTTAAAATTATTTTTTGACAGTTTCTCATTTTGTATCACAGCATAGAATTGCAATGCAAGAATGATGAATTCCTACATAAATCATATTTTTAAGTATACTAAATACATTTAGGAAATCCATAAATATATATCCTACATATGAATACATAGCTGCATTTTAAAAATGAGTTATTTTAAATTTTTGGCTGACAAACTTTTAAGCAGCAGTAGAGGAATGAAATAATATATTCTTCAATTTAACAGAGCTTCTCTTTTTTTAACCCACTTAAAATACATTCAAATGCTCAATGTTCTGAAGCACATATTTTCAATGTTGTTTTATCTTCAAAATCTTTTATTTAGTTTTATTTTACTGTATACTTCTCTCTTTTTCCTCTGTAGGGTGAGGATATATAAAAATGAAACTCAGGTTTATATAAGCTGAGGAGAATGAAGAAAGGTGTCATTTCACTGTATTACGTTGAATTCAGAGTAAAATTAGGAAAATTTGTAAATCTCTCCAAAGCACACAATACTGGTAAAAACCCAAACCAACTCTTACTCTACTCTTGCATGTTACACTGAACAAAGTAGACACAAATTAAAATTCTCTTATGTGTTTTTGAATAATATACAATACCAACACTAGAAAAACTAGAATAATGCTTCTGAAAGTATCAATCACATCTTAAAATCTAGGAGCTGGGATATATTTGCAATGAGAAAATCAGCTGTTTTAAATTCAACAAATTTCTTATATTTAAAAGACAAATAAACTATATCTTAGTAATTACTCCCTATGAGAAAAATAAAAATAAAATATATATTCCTTGAATATAAAAATGAATAGGAATTTACATTAGTTAAAAAACTCTAAATGGATAAATATATTGAGAAACACTTTGGTTTGCTTGTTGCTGAATGAAAACTTAGGTAATTAAAACAGTAGAGTGAATACTTCAGTTATACAAAGAACAGTTTAATATCCTGCAGAATTTCAGAAAGAGTCCTGTACCATCTCTATAAAAATGTCTGTTAAGAACTACAAAGTAGTGGTGGCATCTGTTTAAAATGAAGAATGATGAAGTAGTGGCCTATTTACTATAAAATAAGTAAAACATTTTTTGAAATTAAAAAGTTTAACCAGTTTGATGTTATCTTAGCAGATTTTTTATTTTGAATTTACATAACTAAAGATCACATTAAATGTAAAGTAGAAGGATTTTTAAATAGGAGATGAAATATTTGACTTTTCAACAGAACGCTTTTATAAATAGACTGTGGCCTCAATTGGTTCCATTGGGCATCTATATTTTATATTTACTCATGAATCAGTAAAACTCATTAATTTTATCATTTTATATGACTGAGAATTATTTCCACACTATATGACTTGGTAACAGCACCATCATGTGGTAAATTTTAGAATATCTCTTAGGAATAAAATGAAAAAAAATTGTAGACTAATTTATATGCTCAAAAAAATTAATAAAATTTAAAAATTCTATTTTTAGTAACTCTGACATTCCTAATTTCAGAGAAAGGGGTACTCCTTATGTTGTTTCTACAAATATTATGTTCCTGTTTTTTTCCAAATATTTGTCTTTCTCTTGTTTTTTTTTTTTTTTAATTTCTAAACCTTGTTTATATTCTTTAAATACCTTGCCCAACTTTTCTTAATAGATTCAACTCTAAATTAACCCCGAATTAACAAAACCAAGGCCAATTTTTCTACTGCTTTGCAGATTTTTCTATTTGAATATTTCTTAATGCTTTTTTCAAACTCAAAATGTATAAAGCCATATTCCTTCTTTTTTCCCAATAAACATGTGACCTATCTTATTTTTGTCCTTTCTAGTTTTTTTAACAAAAAGTCCAGAATGCTTCTTAGGTTTCTACCATTCCCTTAGACCTTTGTTTGCCAAAAACAGGGCATGAGCTTAGCCAGTGATTTCTTCTGAGCAGAAATTAATGTTGTGGCTTATATCCTTCTTTAATACTCCCTTCCAACACTGCTAAGTATTTGCCAGCTTCACCCCTTATCTTCCTTCAGGAACTCCTTCATCCTGTGAATGAAGGGTGGGAACTACATCTGATTATCTTACTTAGACTTTTATCTGGTCCCCATTGCTGGAAAGGTCAAAAGCAGGCTGCATATTTTATTTTACCAGCCTCTGTACACACTGTCACACACATGTACAAGCTCCTTTTCACCCACACCAAATTCACTGCAGGTGTCTACCTGAGTTGTTGAGCTGTTCCACATTCTCATGGAAGTCTCTTGCTCACAGGAATTTCAATACTTTCCTGTTACTTAGTATTATCTCCCTTGCTTATCATCAACGGTTTTTTTGAGCCCTTCTTCCCAAACTGGTTGTCTCTTACTTTATTTAACAAAATTTCAGCATTTCTGCAACAGCACTTATTGTACTTATGACACTCATTTATGACATATCTGATTTTTCTTATTTGAAGTCCTTTATCGTGTTTATGTTTTGTCCTGTTTGTTAAAGAAAATCTCTAAAATATATAGGGTATTAATGTTTTGTTGGATAAGACAAAAAACATTTCATGTTCACTTACGTACTATATAAAGTTCAAAATATTTTGCAAAGTATATAAGAAAAGCAGTGTTTTATTGATTTCATTAATGGGAAATTTGAAGTGCATGGAAGAAGGATACATTTTTCAAAATCACATGGCTTATTTTCAACTATGGTATATTTTGAAAAGCATATACTTTCATTGCAATGAATAATGATATGTGACAAAAAAAAATAACTGGCCTCTTCAGATAGGAATGATTTATACTGTACATGTATGTGACACATATATTTCACTTAAGCTTTTTTAATACTTGATGAAACCTTTTGTCATTTTATGAAAATTATTATTCACAATGTGTAGCAAGAAGCCCTGACATTATTGCCTTTGTTTTGATTTATTTTGTCTTTGTTACTAGATTTGTTCCAGAAATTATTGTCACTAAAAAACAGACGTTGAACTAATGTCCATGGTCTTTCACGTACTTGCTAAATGACCATCAAAATATTTTCAGTATTACAAAAGACTGGAATGCAATAACTTTGCAAAGAAAAACTAAATGCATTTTAAATAAGTAGTTCTGTTGTAATATTTTTAGAGATAAGTTGGATGTAGTGTTTATTTTATTCTTTAAATAAAAATGGCAATTTTTTAATTTATAGTTATATAATTTTTAATTGTATAAGAAATACTGTGAACACTGTCAAAAGTAAAGCCTATATTTAAAATATCCACATTTTATTTTGTTGCATGCTTCTTCACTATAGGGACTTTCTCATGTGGTACAAGAACATCAATTATTCATCAAATCTTTGATTATTTTTAGTGAAATATTGAATTTAATTCTTTCTTCACTGGAGATTATATATATATATATATATATATATATATATATATATAAGCTTTCCCATCTCTTCTCTCAGAGAGGAATTGACTTTATTGATCATAAAATTAACTCATGGAAAACTTGACTTTCTTTCAAAATAATATGTGTTCTGAACATCTTATCTTTATTGTTCAGCTGGTATATAAACTTGCTTTGGAAGAGTGTTTTTCTAATGTATTTTCATCATGGTTCAGTCTGATTTAAATCTGTTTTCTAACTCCTTATCTTGAAAGGGACTAGTACATTTTGTAAAACATTACACTCCTCGCTCATTTGTGTCCCTTCACAGTTTTCTATTCTCTTGACTGTGAAGACCTACAAAGTGATTGAGTACAGTCTTAATGCCAAGGATACATTGTTTTTTGTTCATTTTTGGAGAGTTCCCTTCACTGTGTTGGTAAAACTGATAGATGCTCATCATGAAAACTGCTGCAATAACATTATAGATGGGAAGACGGCTAAGCCACATCCCTGGTCCTTCACTGTCGGCTTTTCAGGCTGAATTGAAGGTGTGGGTTGAGGTTGCAATCTGATACAAGGTTGGAACTCTTTACCAAGCTAACTGGTTGCCTGCAGAATTAACTTTGCTGAGGTTTTATGATTGTTTGCTGGGAGCCATCAGCCAAGTAGGTATGACAAATTCCTTGCCAGCTTACTCCCATGCTGTCTAGTGGAAGGACTTCTGAAAGGTGACCTTGCTCAAGGACCAGGGCAGGATCTGTGTTTAGGGTGTTCCCCCTTTAGAATAGGGCAGTTTAGCATAATAGGAGAGTAGGGTGTTTCCCCTTTAGAATAGGGCGGTTTAGTAATAGGAGATTAGGGTGTTCCTCTTTTGGAATAGGGCGTATCCTGCTGCTGAGTTCCTCTTGAGTGCTTAGGGTCAGACAGTATATTTTGGGAGACAGAAGCCCATGCGGAGTGGATTTAGGCAGGAGAGGATTTGGGCAGAGAACGGAGTGGATTTGGGCAGAGAACGTGGATTCCCCCAGAACGTGTTTGTAGACGGCCGGTGTGAGTTCGGGAATAAAGAATTGCTGTTTGAATCTACAAGCTGTGTGGAGACTCGTGATTTGTGCCCAGCCGAGAGACTGCGGCAATTGTTTTGTTAATTCCTGGCTGAGATCAAGTCTCAGTCCTCATAGGTATCCTTTAGGCACTTGCCACACTGGCTCCTGTGCTCACATGTTCACTTGCTCAAGACCAGCCAGAGAAGCTAGGGATATAGCTCAGTTGGTAGAGTGCTTGCCTTGCATGTACATGGCCCTGGGTTCAATCCCCAGCACCACCGAGAAAAAAAAAAAAGTCCAGCCAGAATCATTTGCACCATTTGCTAGGTCAGACATCTCCAAAATGTGTCTTCAGTCAATGTCAAATGATTAAGGGCCTTAGTTCTATATTCATATTAATTTTTCCACAGAACTGAACAAGTTGACAAGAGTAATATGCCATTTAATTCACAAGTCCCTCACACTAAGGAGCAGAATTATTACATAAAATGGTTGGGGGCAATGGGGACAAAAATAGGGAGCATCTCAGAATTCTGTCTGCCACAGCTTTTCTTTTCCAGTTCTCATGTATCTGTAATTATAGGTACCTGTTTCCACTCAACATTATCTGGAAACAAGAGGAGGCCTAAAAGAGCCCAGGGGGTTATTCTGATATTTAATATTAAAAATAGCTTATCCTCCTTTTAAGTGAAAAAAAATTATTTGTCACTGAACATTTTATGTATATTTAATTATCTGGACTTCAGCAAAGAGTAAAGAAAGCAATGTAACAAAAAGAAGTAAAAGGTGATAATTTGACCCTTCTCTCACTTTGTATACCAGAGAGAAACTAAATATGCCATTCTCCAATTCACCATAGTCACGGTCTTATGTAGCACAATTTCCTATATTGTGAATTGTTTTCCAAAAGTTCTGATCTTACTAATCTTTTGTTACAGAAAAATCCAAAGAAGTTGCTCAGTTAAACTCTCTTTAGTCAGTCTTTTTCTTATTTTTCTAGAAAGGCTCACTGAATTAAATATGCCCAGAGCAATGTCATAAAATTCTCAAAGTACTGTGTAAAAAATAAATATTTCAAATTTATTTAATCCCATCAAAAATAGAACCAATTTTCTAGCAATTACCAAAAAAAAAATCTTTTCTGTTCTATAATTATATCAAATGTTAGAATTTTTGTCGATTACAAAATCTCCCTCCAAATATGGCTTTGGTCTGTCAGATGGGTGAGTACAGTCAAGTAGAGATGATTGGTGATTCTTTGCTCTTTCAGAGTTACACCAGTTTGTGAATTTGCCTAAGGGTCAGAGTCGTGAAGAAGTCCACATAGAATATAATTGTGGCATTTCTCTTACGATTTTCTCCTGTTCTTTGATCTTCGTAGGAAATAACTTTTTGGTTGCAAAAAAAAAATCTAAATGTACAAAAAGGTTCTTTCATCTCACTCTCTATTTCCCTCACTGCCAAATTCTTACCTGTTGTGATAGGCCAGGACTTCTTTAAAAACATACATCATGTCTTATCTCCTAACAATATAATTAAAATTAAAAAAGCGAAAAATGTTTCAGAAGTCTCTTTCTGTCTCTGGCTTGAAATTGGTTTACCAGTAAAGAGTCAAGTTCATCCAGACAGATGTAATGTATTATTAAGAGGGAAAATAAAATTATATATACAATATATAAGCTATATATACAAATATACACATTAGTACAGATAGTCAGAGGCATTTCAACATCTAGAGGAAAATTAGAGATGGGAAACAGTTGGTAAGAATGCCTACATTTTAGGATAGCCGTGGATTTGGAGCCCAAAAGAGAATAAGTCTGAGCTGGAGCAACTCAGTTTGCTTTGAAATCAAGGACTCCAAAGTTGTTAAAATTAGATTGCTCTAAGATAGATGTTAGGGATCACTGTCAGGAAAATACATTGTTTAACATTTATGGAGCACTTACTTTTTTACATGCAAGAAGAACTTTGTATTTTCTTTAATTTGAATTAGCCAGTGTACTCTTTCAACTTACTTTTTTTTCTCTTTTTTTCAGACAACTACTATGGTGTTTTAAATGAAATTTATTGCTTCTTCAAACTTCTCCATTAGACAACATGCCTTTATTCTATAATTAATTGAATGCTGAGAGAAAAAAAAATCTTATTTACCTTTGTACCTTTCTGTTTTTCCAAGGGGATATCTCTTGCCTTGCCAGAACCTTTTATATTTAACTAATTCAGTGCTGAAAGTTTTAATTTGTTATTTGTTTCTTCCTTTTTCCAAACAAAAGTTATTGTTGTAAAGAATTTAAATTATTACTAATTCACTACTCAGAAACTTACATAATAATCCTAACTTATATTCACCATTATAGTCCTTAATATATAAAATATGTGTCCTGTCTTGTTTTGGTCTTATTTATTCGAAACTGTTCATTCTCACTATTTGTACTGATTTCTTCTTATTGTTTTAAATAACATTTTGACATATTTTTCTGGAAATTTGCTGTATTTTCTTGAGTCTGATTCCTTTCTCAAAGCATGAGAGTCAAGCTTTAGATGGGTCAAAATATTATCATGGGATTATCCTCTATCTATGCTTTCTTAGATATTTCATTTCTGATCATGGGACCAGTGGCCATATTGTCAATTTTATTTCTATTTGTTTTAAGAGAAATAAACATTTCTAACAGGAAAGTAATAAAAACTGAAAGAAATCAATGCTATATGTTAACAGGTATGACTAAATTATCAGAAAGTCAAATCAATTATTTGCATAGAACAAAGATAAAAATAGGAATAAGAATATAATGAACTTGATAAAATGAAGGGAATAATTAAAGGGGAATAAATGTATGTTCTCATGCATTAAAAATATTGTGAGGAGACTTACTTGATGCATATACAAGACTTATAACTGATTTTACCATAGCAGATTCCATTGAATTGTGAGAGTTTTTAAATACCTAAGTGATTTTTTTTCTCTTTTTCTCAGAAAAAATACATAAAATAATACTCATGTCTTTAAAAGTGAAAATAAACCTCCTTTAGTTTCCTCTGGTGTGCTAGATAAAGGAACAGATGCTGTCAAGGCAATTAGCAAATCATTGTGGTCACACTATAGGGAACTGCTTTAGCAAACAGAAACTTAAGGGTCCCCGTATTCACTGTTAATGTTAAATTTGTGTTGTCTTAGTTTTTCCTTGGAGATTAGAAGTCTGAGTCATTACACTTAAGCTTATCACTTAACAAAGCAACATAGTAGCACCATATTTCTGGAATATAGCATTTTCAGTTACTTTCATAATAAAACTAACATTTACAATGAGGGTGAATGTAAATAGTAGCAAGTTAAAATTGAGCATTACTGAAAATCTGGAAAATGACTTGTATGTTTGTTCCAATGCCTTCTTTAATTTGTTCATATATGTCGGAAGCCTGAATTCTTGGTGATACTTACTGACAATGCATGGGAGAACCAGTATTTATATGCAGTTCTGAGAACACAAAAGACCAACACTCTTCATAATTACCATTGTGTGTGATTTTGAATCTTGATACAAATGTTTTCTAATAAAATGACTTATTAATTCATAATTATTTAAAAGAAAATGATACTAATGTCACAATAGGAAAAATGAGCTTAAAAATGTGCTGTTATGCCAAATTTACAAATGGAATCTAGAAATTTTCAATTATACAATTCCATTTTTGTTCCATTTCTTTATCACTGCTTGCTTCCACTAGATGTCAGTATTGGATAAGATGTGAGAAGTGCTTTCCTTAAACTATTAACTGATTTCAAACTGCTTTTATAAAATGTGTAACCCCTATCTAGTATGTATGCTCATAAGTACATTATGTAAATTTAATATGTGCAAAAGATTATGTTTATGAGTTACCCAGAAAGTTTGACCTTGTGCTTTACTTACACACTAATTATAAAAGTGAGACATTTCAAAACCAGTATAATTAATACCAACTTGCATTGCTCTGAAATGATGCTCATGGTTTATGCCACATTCTATACAAATGTAACACTTCAATTTGGATTTGTCCTCACTACAGCCTTTAGATTTTGAAACGAAGAAGGCATATACTTTTAAAGTAGAGGCCTCCAACCTTCACCTTGACCACCGGTTTCACTCTGCTGGCCCTTTAAAAGACACTGCTACAGTGAAGATCAGTGTTCTGGATGTAGATGAGCCTCCTGTATTTAGCAAGCCACTTTACACCATGGAAGTTTATGAAGACACCCCTGTCAGGACCATCATTGGCGCTGTAACTGCACAAGACCTGGATGTGGGCAGTAGTGCTGTTAGGTAAGAATAAGAAATATTTTCTTTTTATGTGTCTTGAAAACAAAACAAAAACAAACAAATAACAATTTTATGACCAAAAGTGCATCATGATTCACATATAGAATACGATGCTAGAAATTATATATAAGAATAGAGGAAATGCCGTAGGATTTGGACAAAACATCTGTATCAATCCTCCTTGCAACATTTACTGCAGATAAGCTATTGGATATGTCACACAAACTAACAAATCTCAATTTTTAATCTATGAAAGATTTAATAAATGAAGTTCAAAGAATGATTTTCCAAATTAGTTAATTTAAGACACTTTCACAGTGCCTAGAATGTAGCAGCTATGTTATAATTATTTTAAAATTTCTGTCCCCAAAGTTAGTGTTTAAAAATGGATGGTTTTGTCTTTTGCGATTTGAAAGCGATTTTTTTTTCTTATTGTAATGACTTTTCATTCTGAATGTGAGATTGAGACAATGGAAACACATTTAGTCAGTCCAAGAGTAAGATGAATTAAGGAATTGCCCAGAACTCAGACTTTGCACGGAGCTCTTTCCTATGGATACCTCCTCACTAATCTCTCTCTCTTTCTTTCTCTCTCTCTTTCTCTCTCTCTCTCCCTCCCTTCCTCTTTCCCTCCCTCCCATAAAGCTATAACTTACAATAGCACTGTGGAAGGATGATAAAATCCCCTTTTCCTTACATTGATCCTGCAATAGAATTGAGACTTTTTTCCATATTCTGTTGTTTGCTAACTGACCCGAACCCAGACTTTGCACAGAGCTTTTTCCTGTCAATACCTCCTCACTAATCAATCAATCTCTCTCTCTCCCTCCCTCTCTCTCTCTCCCTCCCTCTCTCTCTCTCTCTCTCTCTCTCTCCTTCTCTTCCTCTCTTCCTCTTTCCCTCCCTCCCATAAAGCTATAACTTACAATAGCACTCTGGATGGATGATAAAATCCCCTTTCCTTACATTGATCCTGCAATAGGATTGAGACTTTCTCCCATATTCTGTTGTTTGCTAACTGACCTTACACATCTTCAACTCTTGAGAACCAATAAAGAACAGCAATAAAAGCTATTTTGGACCAAATTAAAAAAACATTATGTAGTCTTTTAAAACAAAAATACTCTATTGATATAGAGAGGAATTAACATATCTCTTAAGATTTTATGACATGTGGTAAGTAAATACCAAAAAATTGTGTCATGTATTCAGTGGTAGAAAGCACATCACTGTAGATAGCACAATCTGAAGAAGTGGTTTAAAAGCATGTATTTTTTTATTGTATTCATCTGAATCTATCCCATGGGGTGCTCAGTCAGTCTAGGCTGTAGTCTTAGATTACCACAGACTGGGTGAATTAAACAATAAACATTTATTTCCCAGATTTCTGGAGGCCGTAACTTTCAAAATCCAGGTGCCAGCAAGTCTGGTATCTGGTGAATATTTAGAAGATATGGTCATCTTCTTCAGTGGTCATGAGGCAGAAAGAGACAGAAAGTTCTCTGTGGTCCACTGTTTATGAGCATGTGGGCCCCACTCACACAGCTTAATCACCACCATCTCTTAATACCATCATATTGGAGATTCAGATTTTGTATCATGACTTAAGGGGGTGAGATGTTCACAAGCACTATGTCCTTAACATTCCATTCTGACATATCAAGATTCTTGTCCTCACCTTCAAAATGTGTTCATTCCTTCCCCAGAGCTCCCAAAGTCTCAAATTATTCCAACATAATCATTTGAGTCAAAGTCAAAGTACAAAGTCTAGCTAAATAATATCTTAACCAAATATGGTTGAGATTCAAGGTAAGATTCATGCTGAGGCAAAAATGCCCTCCAGCTATGAACCAATGAAACCAAACAAGTTATGTATTCCCAAAATACAATTCTGTGACCTAGGTCAGACATCACCATTCAAAAAGGGAAAAGCAGGCAATGCAAAAGTGATGACAAGTCCTATGTGAATGTGTACTGTAGCAGGCCAGACTCCCTTTAGCCCTAAGATTTAAGAATAAACCTTCTCTCGGTCAGTCCTCTGCCCTCCTGGACCACTGGGGCAGAGCTCCAGGCTTTTGCACTCACCAGGGTGCTAACATCACCCCTACTCCTGAGCAGGACTCTACACATGCTGTTGCTCTCTATGTTGGCCCTACCCATGTAGGAAGGTGGCCTCCCAGCCCTCTATTTGGCATCCTCACCCTGTGGCTCTACAGGCATTGATATTGCACTGTGAAATCACTGGGAAGGCAGCCATGACTCTAACCTTAGGAAGGTTAGATTATGTTGGAGTCCTTCTTTTGAACTAAGGAAAGCACATGTTCTCAGTTGAAGGTACTGTAGGGCTTTGGAAGTCTGCGAGCCTTCTTTCATTTTTCTCACTGGTTTCTTCAGTCCTTTTTGGCAGAGCTGCTCCTGCTGTGATGACATCTTTACTCCTGGCTTTTGTTGTTATGGTGGTTAGAGTCTGTTGCTCACACCCACAGGAATCCCTTTATCAAATTAGTAGTCTGCCAACCCCTACTGTGCTCTTCTCAACACACTTTCTCATGTTTTACTGTATGGATGAGCTATTTCCACATTTTAAGATTATGATTTCCACTGGCTTAACCATTCCATCTTTAGTTAATCTACCTCCACGTTTTGCTGTAAGTAATTGGAATGATCCAAGTTTCTTCTCCAACACTTTGTGTAGAAAACTCAGCTAAATAGTAAGTTTCACACCTTGAAAGTTCTATGTTCCACAAAATGCTAGAATATGAAGACACTTCCCCAAGTTCTTTGATCTTTGATAATAAATATTGCCTTTCCTCCAGTTCCTAGTATGTTCTTTTTTTCTCTCTGAACTTCAACAGAAAGGTTTTACCATCTACCTTCTACAACACTTGTTGGTGATTTTATACCTGTTCTCTAAGTAGACAGAAACTTTCTTTATACTTCTTTTCTTCTTTCTGTGTCTTATGCAGGATGACTCTGAATGCCCATAATTTATAGAAATGCAAAGGTCCCTAATCCCATCCATAAGGGTTTCACCTCTGAACCTAAACACTCCACAAAATGCTGACCTGTAATACCATTACATTGCAGGTTAAAACATCAATATATATACAAGGGGAGCATGGCCACTCAGATCACAACAGATTCTTTATTTTCTATGGCACATCTGTGATAAGGACAGAACCCTAAAAGAAGCACATCTGTCTCACAAAAAGGGAGAAAAACTATAGTAATGAGCATACCTTACTTTTCAGGTCAAGTACTGGCCAGTTTACTCATGGGGCTCAGGCTGTTTTTCTGCATGTCAACATTGCAACATGTTTCAGTTCCAGTTAATCTAAAGAGAATGAGTAGAAAATGCCTTGCAAACAAAATTATAGTTTTTTTTAAATAAATGTGTAAAGCTATTAAAGAAATACTGAAGATTGTAACAAAAAATAATGAAAACATTAAAAAAAAACCACTGATTAAAACTCCATACAGTTTAATAAAAGAGAATTGGGGTAATAGTCCAATTGCATATGTCGAAATCACATTCAATTTTTTAATTGTTGAATTACATGATGATACAAAAAACATTAACAAAAGTTGTCCTTCTAATGCAATACTTCAAAACCCTTTCACACAGAAAAATTTAAAGATTATATAAGTAGAACACATCCTTAGGTAAAGGGACAGTTTCAAACCCAGGAAAATTGTCAAATTCATGATCCTGGTATGAGAAGGAAAAGAAGGATACATTTCAGAGAAATTTTCCTGCACAAGAGGGCTTTCAAGTTTCATTGTTTATGTCATAGGAGTCAGGGCAATGCCACTTTATTTTAAAGTCACACCCTAGTCTTTCTTCTAATGAGTAGTGCCTGCTTCCAAGATGAAGATGGATCTAATTGATTCTGTGAGAGTTGTCAGAAGACAGAATTGTTTTGAAAACATGAAACTGGTCCATGTTCATGGAGTAAACAACAAACTTGAATCATGCCAGTTGTGGAAATATCCTGTTGAGTCATCTTCGTTTGGTATAAAAACAGGTTTGCTCACTTAACAATGATAGTGAAAATATGTTCTGAAAACTAAATATCAAATATATAATTATTTGACACATTAGGGTACAATCTATTTGTTTTTTTTTTCTTTGTTTAATATCTTTTAACAGTGTTACTATGAAAGGTAAAATTTAGTAGTGTTAATCTTTTATTCTGGATATTTTATTACTGCTATTATTATTATCATTACACTCAGCACAGTAAAGCCAGAAGTAATACCATCACCAAGAACTAAACCAGCTTCAAAGAAAGATTGGCTTTGATTTTCTGCCTGGCAAACTTACCACACAGTTCCCTAGTAGTCTTAGTTTAATTTGTAAATATTTTCCCCTTTGTTCTTCCAGCCTTTGCCTTTTAATGCTCTCTTCTTCTGCCCCTAGTATTGTCTACCCTTTGTGGTAGAACATGTTACAATAAAGGTCATAAAAATGATTTCTAGTGAGTCAAGTCTGACTGCAACATGTGTACCTATTACTAGCTACTTTTTCAATACACCAGAAATTAATCAGATGGGCAAAAATACACATTTATCCACAAAGCACATGTGGGAAGAGACACAAAAGTGAAGCCAAGCTTCCCATATGGCATGCTAAGGCAACAGATAAAATTTATTTTAATTATTGATAAAATTGGATGGGAGATACTACATGTTCAAAAAATGTCCATTCTATTTTTTTATCTTCCTTAGCAGGAATTTTGTGATGATTAAAATAAGTGGTGGTATAAAATATTTCTAGATTAATCTGCCACATTCTATGAGCTGCATATGTGATTTGTTACTTTTCCTTCAGCATATAAACTTCAGAAGGTCAGATACTGCTCTTCACTGGATTTTTATCTATATATCTATCTATCTATTTATTTATATTTGGAGTCAGGGTTCTACTATGTTGCCCAAGCTTAACCTAAATTCACAATTCTTCTGTATCAGTCTTAATAGTAGCTGAGATATGATCACAATCCACCAATCCCCTCTCTTCTGCATTGGTCTTGATGAATCCCACATACCTCAAACATTAATGTTATAATTTGTTCTAGAAACTTCACCCCATGAAGCAGTGGTTCAGAGGTAGGGATTTTTGACAGTGATTAGGGCTAGAAGATAATTGGTGCATTAATATATTTAATGGAATAATAATTTGAGTGGATTATTGGGTGGTAACTGTAGGCAGATGGGGCATAGCTAAAGGAAGTCTGGTTTCTGTATTGTATTATATATAATATGATACATATATTATATTATATATGTAATTATAATATATATATATTTATTTAAAGAATATATGCACTATAAGAATTTGTTTTATATAAAGATATATGGTCATGATCCATAAAAAATGTATTGTATTATATTATATATATTGTATTGTATATAATATTATATACAATACAATACAGAATGTCACTGGAAGCCTGGTTCTTGAATTGTATTATATCATATATAACATCATATTACATATATATTATTATAATAATATATTTTTCTCTATGCCCTTCCTCCCTCCCTTTCTCTTCCCGCCCCTCATTTCTGACTGCCATAGGTTTTGTGACTTTCTTCTGCTACATCATAAGTTTAGAGCAATGGAGTTGGCCAACTATAAACTGAAGTTTTGAAACTGTGATCCCAAAATAATTTTTTCTACTCTAAATTATTCTTGAGAGTTATTTTGCTCACAGCAATACACAGCTGACTAATACAATTACCTAGAACATAGGGGTAGATAAATAAATATTGGTTAAATTAATGACTTGATTTCTATATTATAAACTACAACCAAATAGCAAACTATTCATTTATAAATATTTTCTGTATGATGCAAAAATCAAAATGATTAAATATTTTGTTTACAAATATAGAACAATACATGGGAAACTCAGTAATTAATTAATAGAACTTGCTTCTAAGAAACACTGCATATATATTTTTTATGGATCATGACCATATATCTTTATATATAACAAATTCTTGTAGTGCATACACTCTTTAAATGATTCTAAGAATATATATATATATATATATATATATATATATATATATATATATATATATAAATTAAAATTCACATTGCAAATACAAAGTAAAGAGATAAGGCTGGAGTTCTAAAAAGTATTAAATATTTTATCTTAATAAATATTTTATAAAGTTTTATAGGTACTACTTTTCCTTAAGATCACAGTATCTGAATACTGTGATCTGAATCACATTATTTTAAAATAAAAAGTGGTCATGAAAACAGAAATAATTCTCCTCTACTAACTGATAAAATATAATACAGGAAAAACTTACTAGAGTCATAAAACCAACTGGACTCTAGAAAAGGAAGTATGTTTCAAGTTTACAATAAGAAACAAATAGTGTGTTGGTTTCTATGCCATAAACTATTCTTCATGGATTATTTTATTAAGTTAGGAAGAGCTAACTATTTACAATAGTTGAAACTAATTTCCAGTAAAAGATATATTATGAATTCTTACATCACTTGAAAACCTGCAGAATCAAATGAGAAGAAACAACTCCAAAAATGTTAAATGAAAAACATAAAGATATTGTGTACAAATATTGGTGGACCAAAGAGAAAAAGCAGACAGGACTTGATTTGAAATACTTCAAAGAAACTCAAGGCAAACAAAGCATTAAAGGGGACACTAATTTAGAAACTGCAGTAACAGCTGAATGTGTTAATCTCTGGGGAGTTTGCCTTATTTGAATTTGTCACAACTATGCTATCCTTAAGATTTAGGACCCTCAAGAGAATTATTTTTCTGAAATTGGTTTTTGTATGAAGTCTACTTGCAAATATGCTGATGGCATATAGCTTTCATTAACTGCATTTATAGAAGCTAAGAACAGATAATCATTTTACACAAAGGGAAAAAAAGAGTGGGGGAGGAAATTAATTTTTCTGAGAAGAGATTGATCAAACTTCCTTTTGCTATGACATTAGAGCATAAGTTCTATAAATATAATATCAAAATCCTCATGTATGTAAGCCCTTAAGAAAAAAAGGCCAACACACACACACACACACACACACACACACACACACACACACACCTCTGCTTATGATAGATTTGGAAAAATGCCCTTTCATATATTTATAAGCATATGCATTCTACATTTTATTAATAACATTGCATTACATATTAGGATACATGTTTTACTTCAAAAATATTAACTTTGTATATTGCATTTAAAGCTTGTTCAATAAAAGTATTGAATCAAGTAGGTTTTCACTTGCACATTTTGGGGGTTATTGTTAAATAGTACCATGTTAGTCAGCTCTTCATCAAAGTCACAGAATACATGAGAAAAATAAACTTAAATGAAAGATGACTTATTTGGGCTTACAATTTCAGTTCACAGATTCTTGGCCAAGATGCTTTTGACTTGTGGCATCTCAGTATCTTATGCAGGGGAAAATTGGGGCATAGAATGTCTGTCCACCTCTGGGTGACCAGAAAACCAAAGAAAAAAAGTCCTGCTCTCACTATCCCTGTCATAGCCTTGCTCCCAATGATGGAGGTAACTTCCTTCCACTACGCTATGTCTCTTAAATGTTCTTCCAGTAATTTGGAATTGGCAATGAAATATGCATATCATTTTGGTACCTGTGAAAGCAGAAGTCTAGGATGAAGGAAAAGAAGTGGAGTATAAGAAATTATTTTAGTGATAGGGAATGTGATTTTTTGAACAATAAAAAAGTGGTGCTAAATCATGTCTTCATAATTGTTCAAATGCATTTTAAAACTTATCAGTGATTTAATTTTCATAACTGTGATCTCACCTAATCACCTTGGGTAACCATTGCTTGTAAACTCAGCAGGAACCCGCCCCTGGGAGACAATAAGATATACTTGTTGTAGACATGCTCTTATCATGTTATTGGTCCTTCTGAATCTTGCTCATATACCATATTTCTAGTTGACAATACAAAATGACAACAACACTCTTACAAGCATGCATTGCTTATTTTGTTTTCACTAGGAAAAAAAATTCTGTTCCCTCAAACCTTATATTCAAATAAGGATTTATTTATATTGGTAGCAAGTGACTATCAACATATAATGATATCATCATATTTAATTTCTACTAGTTCTGGGATGTGCACATGTCTCACATCACACACAATAGAATAGCTGATATTATTTTACAGAGAGAGAAATCAAGATACCAGAAGATCAAATCATGTCTTCAGGAACGATGGCAAAAGATTTGAAGAAATACAGCTAGATCCCCAAGTTCTCATTATTATAAGCCTTGGAACAAATAGCCAAAGAATTAGCTTTAATTTACAAAGAAATTTTATTTTAGTTTAGTAATACATTCAATTACGCAGTGTCACTGTAATGGAAAGGATGGTGATTTATTTCAGAGGCCAACCTGTTTTGCCTTAGGTAACTCCTCAGGAGTTCTGACCACCCAGGTGAACATGGGATGTATCATGGACCTGAATTGCTATGCTTTCCTTTTGCTAGTGGTTCAGGTTACTTGCTTTATCTCCAAGTGCTGAGGGAACAAACATTTAAAAAACCCTTTCCATTCTCTTTCTTTTCTTTTCTATCTTGTGTGTGTGTGTGTGTGTGTGTGCGCGCAGGGTGATGGTAACAGGGATTGAACTCAGAGGTACTCAACCACTGAGACACATCCCCTGCCCTATTTTGTATTTTATTTAGAGACAGGAGTTGCTTAGTGCCTCACCTTTGCTGAGACTGGCTTTAACTTTGTGCTCCTCTTGCCTCAGCCTCCTGAGCTGCTGGGATTATGGGCATGTACCAGAACACTTGGCTCCATTCATTCTCTCTATAATTTCTTCAGTTGCTTTTGGAGAATAATTCTTTTGTCACACTAATTTGAAATTATGTATGTATGTGTTTGACCTATAATAATTAGTTATTTTAAATGCATAGTAAATAATCATCATATATTTTCCTGAAAAAATACTGTAACAGTCAATAATCATTAGAAAATTAAAGAAATTAGTCCATGAAATAATCTGTCATAAACCATTCAATGAATTATTAGAATGTGAATAATTTTAGTGTAAATTAACTAAAGAGTACACATGTCTAGTTTTGTAGGAAATCAAGCTTACTTAGAAGAAATAAAAGAAATAAAAGATTCTTTAAAACATAATATAAGCTTTTAAGACACAAATGGTAAATTGCTTTAGATAAAATAGCAAACAGATTCAGACCATTTTGCTGTGGCTCCTAGAGACAGTAAATAAAATTAATGATGACCTGAACAAACATATACTACTTCAAGGCACTAATATGAAGTAGTTATGATGAAGCTATCTGGAAAGTACTTCAGGATAAGTATGTTTAACACTCATTGATATAAATTCAGAAATTCCATGTCTACCCTCTAGCCTGGATATTGTTAATAAGAGCAGTCAGATGTTCTTATAAAATAATACAGTGCACCCATGTAAGTACAAGGCCCTATGACTGAACAAGGAACTCATTGATGAACTCTAATGAAAGGAACTTCTTATGTACTCAACAAAACAAAATACAAAACTCTTGTTTTGCTATTTTCATTTTTGAGAAACCACCATTAACATCAATTCAAACATGTAGGTTAGACAAAAGAAATAACACAGGAGGATTTTGTAGGAAAGAAGTGATGGATGTCACTCATAAGGACTTGAGGACCCTTCATAGGAACAACACGAGCAAAGGCAAAATGTGCATTTAGTGCTGCAGGGAATTCAGAAAATAGCTGGATTGAATTGAGAACCATGGCCCAATGAAGGACGCATAAGATCCAGAGTCAGAAATATTTCTAGGGATGAAATGCCTACATTTATTAAGCACATTCTTTATTTGTATTATCAAACCCTGCTATCTGTATGTTTCAATACATAACAAAACTGAGAATCTGTGTTTTATATTCAAGACATCAAGTTCAGAACCCAAGCTCAGTATTGGTGTAAACCACATTTTCCACCATTACAGCAAGCTGCTTCAAGGTCTCAACAAATTGAACAAAAGGTCACATATAAAGCTCTGGGAACAGATGATGTTTTCTTTAAAGAAAAAAAAATCTTTCTCTGAGAGTATCTAAAGACAAAATACATGGTCCACATAGAACAAGAGAATGGCAGAGTACAGGGGAGTCTGAACACTGACATGTACATGTATCAAAAGTTTCACAGTTAGAATACAATGTGTGACTGTTTAAGAAAAAAACAAACAACAAACAACCACAACAACAACAACAAAAACAGGCCTGTCACTTTGGTGCACAACTGTAATCCCAGGTACTCAGGAGGCAGAGGCAGAAGGATGGCAATTTTAAAGCCATTCTGGACAACTTAGTGAGACTCTGTCTTAACTTAAAAGGAATGAAAATATAGTTCATATAGTTCAATGGTAAAGCATCTCTGGGTTCAATCCTCAATACCAAACAAACAAAAAAAAGGAAAGTATGAGAAAATTAAAGGAAAATGAATACATAACAAATATAATTTTAGGGTCTGGGGATGTGGCTCAAGCGGTAGCGCGCTCGCCTGGCATGTGTGCGGCCCGGGTTCGATCCTCAGCACCACATACAAAGATATTGTGTCCACCGAAAACTAAAAAATAAATATTAAAATTCTCTCTCGATTTCTAATATATATATATATATATATATATATATATATATATATATATATATATATAATTTTATTAACACATTTTATATTTATACCTCTTTAGGCACCTATTCTAAGCATAATACTTATATCCAAATGAGATATTTAAACAAAGAAGTGAAACATTTCTGTGTGTGTGTGTGTGTGTGTGTGTGTGTGTGTGTGTGTTACTCTCTAATACTCTCTTGAACCCAGGGTGTTTTTACAAGGTTTCAATGAACTTTCTGGGCTGGCCTGAAACTTACAATCCTTCTTCCTTAGCCTCCCCTTTCACTTTGTCCCACGTCCCAGCAAGAGTGCTAACTATTTAACCATTCTAACTTTATAATGTGTTTAGTTATTCATTAAACATCTAAAACAAACAATCAACTATCCAAACTGAGATACAACTTTAAATTTATTAAGAAAAAATTAAAAATAAGGAGAAATATAAGATAAAGAAAAAAATAAATGAAAGAAATAAAGATCTCAGTGTTTATATGAACCTTTTTAAACTTATGTTTGCCTAAAAAGGTTCATATAAACACTGAGATCTCTAAGAAAAAAGTTTAAAGCTTAATTGTTATTGTTAAGGAAGCAATTACACTCTGAGTGTTGATGTATATGGCTGAAGTTTTCATTAAAATGTTTCTGCAAATAGATTCAATTGACTTTCATTTCATTAGCTGCCCAAAGACAAAAGCAGCAACAACAACAACAACAACAAAATATTATCAACTTAGAGGAGATAAGAATGAAGAGATTTTGATATATAATTATTACCTAAACAAAAGACTGTTTTCTACATTGACCTGAATTATTATTTTTACATTTTATTACCTAAGTATAAGATGTAATAGTTTTAGTATAGTTCAATACCATCAAGTACTTTTTACAAAATGTTTTGAGAATTAGGACAGGGTCAAAGTTAGCATTTCCATTAACTCAGAGGAAGTTATTTAGGTAAATTAAAAGAAACAATTTTAAGGGGAATGCTTACCTAATGAAGAGAATAAAAGTTTTTGAGGCATTTCTAAAAACTCATTTACAGAGAAGTAATAAAAAACTGTACTCTATCAGGTAGCCTTCACAGGTCAGGTTACTGTTTTAGTTTTTTTTTTTTTAAATTTATTTCTATTCAATTGTTAAACCAGTTTTCTTTGCAATAGTCATTGAATAATTGTATGAATTGTTTTATATATCATAAGTATTTAGTTTTTCATTTAAATCTCAACTATTATTGAGTAAGTAGAAGATGGTACAAACATACTTTATTGTTATGTCTCTTGTTTATTGAAAAGGGTATGTTTAAACAAATTATAAGTTCAGGTTACACTGCTGGGATTAGTTGCAAGTAAATAGCAATCTATCCTTAGATTTTAATGAAGACTCTTGGAAACTCAAAGTGTGTGATTGTTGTCTCTAGGAAGGTGTATCTCCTGAAAAGCCCTTCTATATTTAGAAACTATGCGGTGTCTTCTTGGAAATGTTCAAAAATTATAGTTGTGGTTTCATTGTCAGTTAGATCATGGCATTTTTTTCTGCTACTGGTCTCCCAATTGTTATATTGGGTAAAATATCACAATAAAAAATGATAGCTCTTGTTCAACATTTACTCTTTCATTGGGCACTGGATTCAGTCAGTCATGTGAAGGCAAGGCATCAGAAAAATACTAGTCTGTATAAGTTTCAGCCATATTCCAGAAGTCAGGGGGCTTCCTCATAGGAGAACATCCAGAGAAAAGGGTACCAAATCTCACCAGGGGACAATCTAAAAACTGGGTGACATAAAATGGTGAATGAGAGCCAAACACAGAAACCATTTATAATACAGAGCCTGAGAATCTGTGCTCATGGTTTGTGTTTGAGAGATTTGTGCGGAGCTTCATAGTTCAGGTATTTTAAAGTTGAAGATAATGTATAGCATAACTTGATGCTAGAACTAAGCATAAGTTTGTGGGTATGGAAGTATATTTTATCTGGAAATTAAATGAAATAATGTTGACAGACAGAGGAAAGGGAAAACACACACACACAAACAGACAGTGCAAGTTGACACGTCTGATTCTGGGTCTAAGCAACACATTTTATCTTTTTAACAAGACAGTTACACAGTCAGGTACATATTATTTTCCAAATTTTGTAGAAATGAAGAATAGTGTGCATTAGAAAGAAAGATTCCACACCTAACTGTAAAAAGTATGAGTGATATTTTACATCACTCATTCTGTCCAGAAAACAAGTGTTCTTCAAACTATTTCATTGCATTTCAGTAATAGTCAATTTATGCAGTGCACTTATATGTCAGTGTCAGACTGAGCAAAGTAAATGAAATTTGCTTACTATGGTAACATGATACAGGATGCTGTAGACACATTATTATTTATTTAGAGGTTTTATTTGTTTTGTAGACTGAATTTAAGGCCTTGTGCATTCTAGGGAAGTACTATATTACTGAGTTAAGTCCTCAGCCTGACATATTATTTTATGCATACATTATACAAATCATTGAATATTTAATATGTTGTCAAAAAAGTTAAAATGTATGTAATTAACTACACAAAGTTGTATTTCTGTTTGAATCAAATTTGTAAATTATGACATGTCTCCAAGTATTAAGTATAAGTAAAATGGTAAATTTTTATTTTGTCTGGGAATGTGAAGTTTTTTTCTGGGATTTAGAAATTTGAGTATTAACGCTAATAAATTCTTCTGCAAATCAGAAAAATAAATTGGTTTTCCTGAATAAAACATGTTAAAATGTCTTATTGCCTTCTAGTGGAAATATTTAGCTGTCATATAAACTGGAATAATTGTTTCTGTGCATCAAATTAAGTGCAAAATATAAGTTGCAAGTTGTCTGTGGAGATTACTATCCCAGGCAGTTGGTAACAGAAAGATGAACAAAACTAGTCTCTACTTTTAAATAATTTAAAAGGCAGTGGGAAAGAAAAGAGATTGAATCTCCTACAGGAAATATATACAAGCTATGTTATCTTATTTGGAATCTACCGTATTAATTGAATATTATTGCCGGGGTTCGGCTGCAGCAAAATAACCTGAGGGTGACAAGGAACTTGTGTAGACTGATACAGCAGGAGTGGGAGCCATTATTTATTGTAGGATAGGAGCGGTATATGCACATTCCACACAGCTTATCTTAATTAACATAAATTAGATACAGCAGTCAACCAATAAGGAATCTCCACACTTAATGGCTCGCTGGAGTTACTTCACAAACCACTCCCTCTGGCAAAATGCCAGGCACCATCTTGACTTGTTTACAGACCCTAACATTTCCCCCTTTTGTTTAATTTAAATAATGACCATAGTGGTTTTTACACAAACACCATAAATAATCTGCTACAAGCAGAAGGGGAGGATACAAAATGCCACAATACCAAGCCAATTGATGGCTCCATGCAAGGAGCCCTTGGAAAAATAATACCAGCAATGACACTGTTAGCAAAGATATTGAGTTACAATTTGTTGTAGATTACAGTTTGTTGTCTCAGTCCAGGTAAAGCAGTGTCTCAATAGATTAACTCACAGTTCAGGTAAATCACAGTCCAGGTTAGTTCTGCAGGCAGCGAGCTTAAATCACAGTCCAGGTAAGTTCTGCAGGCAGCTAGCTTGATCCGAAGTCTTGTTTGGTTCTCAGCAACACTGGAAATTCTTCCACCCTCGTCCTCACCGGCACTGGGACAAAGGCAGGAACTCCAGCAATGATGCTAAAGAAAATCCTGCAGTATTCCAGCAGGCGCTAAGAAAACAACCTTCTGAACAATTTAGTACATTATCTCAAGGTTTTTTTTAACATTTGAAATAAGCCTTAATATTGCTCATTACTCATTAGCTTCCAGGTGTGGGGGAACCATTGTAGTTACCGGCCTTGGAAATGATCAAACTTCAGGGATGCGGGCCATCTTCCACCTGCAGCATCCCGGGCAGCCCCAGATGAACCCAGGGAGAGTCCGGGGAGGGTTCTGGACTCAAACTGCCACTGGGCACAGGGAGCAAGAGCCTGTGAGACTGTGCCTCTGGGTCAGGTTTGGATTTGGCCTCTCGCAGTGGCGTCCTGCTCCCCGGGCCGGGGGTTGGGGAAGAGCCTGCTGCCACCGGTTGGAAAGTCCTTGCTGTGCCATGACCGGCTCACGCCCATGGCAGCCACCATGCCACGCCAATTCACGCACCCTCCAGTAACGAAAAGTATTCAGTAATAGCCTTTTGCTGCAACATTTTTCCTGATAATCCTTGCTCCTCTGAACTTTCTTCTTTCTGACTAGAGTTCCTGGACTTCCATCAACACATGCCCTAACTGCTCTTGGTTCCACTGGGGTGCCTTCTTCTCTTAGTAATTTACTTCTCACCCCTTCCATATTTTCGTCACAAAGACAATACAACATTTCAAGACAAAACAAGACACAAACATACTGTATCAATCTTCTCCATTTTCTCGAAATGGCCATTTGTCCTCTCGCCCTATCTGTCTAGGGACGAGCAGATTTGCTCCCTTCCTATCTATGGACGGGCAGCTTTTTTTTTTTTTTCGTCACTTACCCCCGAGTGTCCTGGGGCTCCCCATATGGGCCACCATCTGCTGGGGTCCGGCTGCAGCAAAATAACCAGGGGGTGACAAGGGACTTGTGTAGATTGATATAGCAGGAGTGGGAGACGTTTATTGTAGAATAGGAGGGGTATATATACATTCCACACAGCGTATCTTAATTGACATAAACTAGATACAGCAGTCAACCAATAAGGAATCTCCACACTTAATGGCTCTCTGGCGTTACTTCACAAACCACTCCCTCTGGCAAAATGCCAGGTGCCATCTTGACTTGTTTACAGACCCTAACATATTACATTGCATGGAAGAAAGATGTTCACATTTCCAAGATGGGTAGAGTCTCAAATAATGAAATATTTTAAAAATAAAATGCAGGTTAAGTGCAAAATAAAGGAAGAAAAGAATTGTAAGAATTGATGGAGATTCCACTTAATGAATGGCCAATGAGGAACTCTGCAGAGGCCTTCCTTGGTAAAACAAATAAACAAATAAAAATTAAAAAAATTATGATCAAAATAAAAAACAATTATTTACTGTCTCTCATAACTTTTCTAAAGGCTAACAGCACAAGAAGAACTATTTACTCAAGTAAGTCAACAAAAATTTGTGAAAAGCAACAGACTTTGGCAGTGGACCCAAAGCCACTACCTCCCTCCTTATTATGTCCCAGCTACCTTGGTAGAAATGCCTGCCCTGGGTATTTGTGGTTGAAGAGACATGTCTTCCCTCTCTTCAGTAGCCAATCAAGAGATAATGGTTTGCTAGGAGGGTCAGGCTGCCAATATTTCTCATCCCCTCTACCTCCAGGTTTCAGAAGCTAAATTTCTAGTGAGTGTGACTAAGGGACCAGTAGCATCTCTCCTCCAGTCAGTATCACACACAGTTGGAGGTTCTACCCCAGTGAGACTAATAATGTGGGGCCCAAACACCCTGAACAATGAGAGGCAGAACAGGAAGTCCACAGGCTGCTGTCTACACACAATGCCTAGAGCACTGGCTCAGAGAATTTGCCCAGGCTGAAACAGAGTCCTTGAGAACCCAGAGATCTGAAGCTCTTCTCCAATTACTTGCTTTTATTAAGCCTTAATAGACATATTTCATAATTATTACGATGTTTTATTAGACTTGTGACATAGATACATAAAGGTTGGTGTAAATATGATTATACCATATTTAATAAAAGCACATAGATATATAGGAGCAATATTTCTAGATAGTACTGGAATTCAGTTAGGGAATTTGAATCTGATAAGGTGTATATGGTCAAACCTCAGAATAAGTATAAGAAAAAATAAATCAATGAAAAAAAGTATAAGGATTTATATTACAATGCAAAATGTTCACTTAATGAAAAAGAAAACAGTAGAGAAGGAATAGAGGAAAAAAGAAACAAAACTTATGGAAAAAAAAATAAACTGGCAAATGCAGATTCAATATTAATTCAAAGACCTTATATGTAAAAGGAATAAACAATCTAATCAAAAGGCAGAAAATATAAAACTACATAAAATCTGATGAAACATGATTTGTATGATTATAAATTTCTGGTAGCAAAGTTATCCAATTTGAGTCCTTGGTTCTGTGCAAATGGCCACGCATTTTTTTTCAACATTTTGTAGCAAGTAACTACACTAGGCAACCTTACTTCTTTGGACCTCACAAATGTCTCAACCCTTTTTTGTATAGATAACACACTTATATCATTTTGCAGTATATCCCATCTTTCCCTTAGTGAATCTGATACTGTGGGACTTCAAAGATCATAGATAGGGGAAGGGCTCAGGGATATTGATCTTGGAGAGCTGAGAAAGTTTCTGCCTATCAGACTGGGCCTGCCACGGAGTGTGGGGCAATATGAAAGTGGGTGAAGTGAAGTCAGTCTGTAAACACAGATTAATTGACCCTGAGAAAACATTTAGTCAGTGACCTTTCTTGGTAAGGGGGTCTCCTTCTGCCGCTTAGCATAGGATTTCAATAAAGGTTAGCTTTTTCATTTCTGTGACTTAAATATCTGATAAAAAACAATTTTATAGGAGGAAAAGATTATTTGAGGACTCACAGTTGCAGGGGTCCTGTCCATAGACAGCCTGTTCTATTCCTTAGGCCTCGAGGTCAGGTAGACCATTATATGAAAGAGTGTGACAGTGGGAAGCAGCTCACATGATGATGAAAAGGAAAAGAGAGAGACTCCATTTACCAAATACAAAATACATACCCCAAAGACATCCTGTGTCCTCCGTACACACCCTACCTGCCTTTAGTTACCACTTAGCCAATTCCACCAGGGGACTAACTCACTGATTAGGTTCAGACTCTCATAACCTCATCATTTCTTCTCTAAACCTTCTTGCATTGCTTCACACATAACATTTTGGGCGATACCTAATATCTAAACCATAAAAACGTTAAAGCCACTAATTTTGACTTGTAGTTTCCCATAGGCTGGGCATCAGAATTGCCTAAAATTACAGGGAACACACCTCTGTTTATTTTTACTTTATTCTGAGATTAAGTGTGTGAGTAAGTATTTATTTCTGGACTAACCAAATTGTTAACATTAACCCTCAACAATATTGGGACAAATTAGTTGTCTTTGATTTTGGAGAAACATGTTAATATTTAGGATCCAGGGGATATAAAACCTGTAAGGTACTCTCAAATATGTCTGTTAAAACATTAATACATGTGTGTACATGAAGTTAAAAATGAATGTGGAAAGTATTATCAAGTAATATATTGGAGAGGTATTCTAAAATGTTCTTAGAAATGTATGATGAATTTAAATTTAAAAATAACATAAAGTAGCAGTTCTTGTCTGTCATGTTGGAGAGTACCTAATATAAATCATGCACCAAGGTTTACCTACACAAGAACAAATGACTTTTAAACAGGAGGCAAGAGAATGTCTTTTATCATTAAAAACTCCTCAGGGACAAAATTATTTTATTCCTTGACCCCATCACAATTTTTATCCATAAAAATGAAATTTCCAGAAAATTAAACACATAACAATATATACATATAGAGTTAATAAATTTAAAATATTTTCTAAAAACTACCACATTCTTGCACAACATTCATGATACCTAAAATGAATGAATTTTACGGATGAAAAGGGTGAAATTTTTAGCATATAAATTATATCTCAATAAAGTTTATGGAAGGTGAAGTACATTTTAGCAAAGTGGGAACTTACTGGAGCAGTTCCAAAATCGCCCACAGTGTGTACTATTTCCTGAGGAAACCCCTTATAAATGTTTACAGTTCTAATATAAACATATTTGCTTTAAGTATCTGAAATCTGTGTTTATATATGTTCTCTTCTTCAGTCCTACCTATTCCCTCAAAACATAACAAGGAATTCTGTCACCCCTGCACGTGTCCATTTCTACCAATTTAAAGTCAGCTAATGTATCTTGTGTCTTCTTTGGGTTGCAAGTGTCCCTAGTTTTCCTCATCACTCCTCAAAGTCTGTTGAATCAAGTCTCTTTACAACCCTGCTTACTCTCCGTCTTTTGTCAAGATTTTGGAGATCCAGAAATGCTCACAGTCTCATCCTCTTCAAATACATCCAACAAGTTACTTTTCTAGGGGTTAAATGTAAGCCCCTGTGACCCTGCTCAGCAGTGTTGATCTCCCTTAGCATGTGGCCTACCTCCTTAATAGTATGTCTAAGGTCTTCTTTCACCTAAATCACTCATCTTCTCATTATTGTTCCTCTCAAGTATTTTCTGTAGCAATTACTAACAATGTATAATTCTCTATACTACTTTCACAGGTCTGATAGTGTGGTTGCATTGCTCTCTAAAATACCATCTTTTCCCTTTCACTTTGGGTTTTTCAGTCTCTTTTTCAAGATCATTTCTCCATATCCTTTTATTGCCACCAAACATCAGGCACAGGATGTCTTGCCTGAACCATTTGATTTTACACTTGTTGCCTTTTCTTGGCTCTCCTATGGTCCTCCCTATCCCTCTATCAGTAATTAAGATCATGTGTTGATATGTGTAACCCCAATTCTTGTTTATTTTACTTATTTTTCATGTTTTAGCTCTAGCAAGGTGTCTACTGCATGATGTACACTCAGCAAATATAATGAGTTGCATGATTGAACATAGTATGCATTGAAAATTCTTTTCAAAATGCTAGCTGATAAACACATTCAGTCGCAATTTTCTTCTTCAATTAGGCATATATTTAGTTGAATAGAAGTGCTTACAAGGACTATTGTGAGACAATTCTTTCTTGTTCAAAAAAGAACATGCTACAGAGAGAAATAGACTTATTATATCCTCATGCTTCCTGACTTTTAAATGTAACTTAACTTCATTTATATTTTTGAGAGCATTCCTAAAAGATAAGCTATTATATTGAAATCACATGGCTTCAATGCATTCTCACACCTCAAATCAACAGCCATGATATAAAAAGATTAATTGCACGGTTTATACCCTGTTCCATTACATTCAGTAACTTCAGGTGCGAAAATCAATTACTAACAAATATTGACAAGTTTAGTTCATAAATCTCATTTGTAAAGGCAAACAAGTTTTGATCTCTGACTGCAGTGACATGAGAACTACAAACTTATCAGAATAATAACAAGCTTGCCAGAATAATAACCTGCTCTTTGGAGATACACTTCCCTTAACTGAATTTTCATGATGAACACAGGATCACTTTTTGTGGCATGGGTATTTCAATGGGCCAGCTGCAATAATGTCACCTGCTCTCAGCCACTGTTATGAACCTATCTTTTGTTCCCCTGCCAGAAACATAATGTTTGTAAATGTTCTGTGCATCACACCATATGATTAGCAGAGCTCTTCCTTATAATATCCCTTGTCAATTTGGTAATAATACAGAGTGATGATCATATGGGGATCATTACTGACTTGTTCAAATATCAGCATAAAACATTGAATCTATGGAAACTTGGACAAATTCTTTCTTGTTTCTATGGTTTCATTTCTATAATTTCATAAGTGGGGAGATTGATAATATATTTTTAGAGCTACTGTATGAATTAATGATAATATTTATCAACATCGAGAGAAATGTGGCAAGCTTTAAAAATGCTAACTCTTGTTATTATAATTGATAACATACAGTTCATGTGTTCTCCATTTCCTAACGACTTAAGTGAATGAAATTTCTGTTTTGTTATTCATTTTCTTGGATGTCCTACTCCTATTGTTTCACATAAGTCAGCAACATTTATTACCAAATATGTCAGACAATAAAAATGATAAAAAAGATATCATTAGCAAAGGTCACCACTTCTTTTTGAAAGTTGTCCTGACATATAGTATAATAAAACAGCAATGGCTCTTTTATGTTTGTATAAAGACAAATATTTTTGTACAATCACCAAATTGTCAAAGTTTTTCCTTCATTTTCCATAATGTGATTTTTTCCCCTGTCTGTGTTAAAATCAAGATTCTACCTCAGTTCTGGCATAGATTTTTGTTATTATTTGCAGAAGTCTCCCTCATCCAAAGCCCTTTCACAGCCACTGTTAAGGATTTTTTTTTTTTTTTACTGCTCAAAAAAGTTTAGTATTCAGCAGGTTAAGGAAACCCATGGTCAGCTTTAGAATTTCAGTCTCTGCTGAGCTTTCAAGGTGTCAAGACCCTAAAATAATATGAACAGCAGGAGTACTAAATCTTTCATTATTTCCAGTTTCCCCTTGAGCATACTGACTTTGCAATAAAGAAGCTGTCATTTACATTCTTCTTTATTGCAAGGTGGGTAATAGCTACAGGGAGAAAAATAAGGAACTGTGTCAAGTTAGCCTAACTGCCATTATGATTAATGTGTAATCATTGCACATTTGCATTTACTCTTTTCACATGCAGGTACTTCATTAATTGGAAGAGTGATGGGGACAGCTACTTTACAATAGATGGAACAGAAGGAACCATCGTCACTAATGAATTACTAGACAGAGAAAGCACTGCACAGTATAATTTCTCCATAATTGCGAGTAAAGTTAATAAGTATGGCATGGACAGAATCAATGTTATACCACAGTTCTTTGGATTTAACACTTTTAAATGAGTCCCTGCTGAGATGTTTTTCATTTTTGCAATAACAGCTGAGTGGTCTCCCGGGGAAACTCAGAAACCTGTTCCTTTTCCTCCTAGCATAAGTCCAGAGGTATTGTGACAGCTGCCAATGAGCCCTGTTTGCAGTATCGCATGAATACCTAGAAAAGCATTTCATTGTGAGGTCTCATCGTTTTCACTCTGTACTCTCAAAAAGTCACCAGAGTGACAGCTTTTCTGCCATGCATGATCCTAAGAGTTTCATAGGCTGGTCAAGAAGAAATAAAATCAAATAAAATTACTCACTCTAAAATATTTTTTGAAATCAAGAAAAGCATTTAAAAAATCATCTCCCTGTCTCTTTCCTGTAACTAGAATATATTTTTAATAAATGTAACTGTGGAATACACTTTTAAGTGAGATTCTGCAAAGAGCTGCAGAGAATCCCTAGAATTGTTTTTAATTGTTCCTTGTGTTCATTTCTGCTTGGTCCAAAATAGAATCCTGTCAACTGAGCTTAATTGTAGTTCTTATGGTTTAACAGTATAATAGAGAATGTGATAAAAATTTCTTTAAGTAATCAATTAGAGTGAAAATGTGACATTTGACTCTTTTTACTTGGTTGTTTTCAACAGAAATGCATTCCCCTAGTTCTTCTGCTTGATTTCCTAAAACTTTTGGAAAATCCCTAAGTATCTTTCATTTCGTTTTCTCATTTGTTTTGTGCATCTGGTGCAAATTTATAATACTTTTGCAGCTAATTTCACCTTTCAGATCAGAGAGAAGCTATGAATAGTTCTGTGGAGGGGTTTTGATCAGTCTCAACTCGGTGGGGGCATAAATGTGGAACAATTTTTTTTATCTGTAACAACTGTGGCTCAACATAAACAGTCAGATACCTTACCCCATGTTTTTAGAATATCGTTAGCCAATTTCACGACTTTCAGGTAACTCTTGATTGCTAAATAACTACTGCCTTGTTTGTTTCAATACTTAACTCTTAAAATTTTAACCTGTCATGTGGAAAGTCTAGCTATTCTGAGGCTGCCATAAAAGAGAGATCGCCTGTTGATGCTCAGATTACAACTGGGGCTCAGTTCAGCCTTCCAACACTACATGTCAGTTGATGGTTATGTCAGTCTTGAAACCCCTCATCCAATCTACTTTCTAGATGAATTCCACTTGCTAGATGAGTACCACAGTGTACTCCCCATTGCCTTGTGAAACTAATATTAACTCATGGAATTGTGAGAAACATGAAAATGTTATTTTCTACTTTCCATGTCAAGGTTGTTTTTTGGTAAAATGGAAATAAATCACTGAAGATTCCAAAGAAACCATAATTTGTATATTTGAGAATGTGGGGATAAGGATATAGACATTCAGGTCTCTTGGGTTGGGAGTGAAGGAAATAAAAATGCATGAATTCCTCTTATCTGTCCCACCACTTTTAGCATTGAGTTGCACTGATAGTAAAGGTAAATGTTTGAAGGCCAATTATTTTCTTGTGTGATTTGATCCTTTAATGTTGGGAGCTTTTGGAGACATTTGCATAGGAATCAGATACCACCACACAATGGTAAACCTTAAACTTTCTTAATTTCCTCTTGATTGTCAAGCAGTCTTCTTGATAACAGTATAATTCTTGATAACAGTATAATTTCTCTATGCCAGTTCCTATCTGCTATGTCCACTGTACCCTACGAAAACTCAAAAACTCTTGCCAAGGTAAATTACAGGCTGTGCTACCACAATGTCTTTTCCTTGTCATTTTTGTTCAGATTGGACCTTCTTGCTCAGCTAGACTCAGACACAAGAGTATGAAGTGAACTACTTGAGCGAATGTGCTATTGTAGAGTTGAATACCAGTCAGCTAGTCTTGGTGGACCCTCCACCTGCATTCTCTGTACACTGTTTGCTGTAGTCTCGCTTGTGGTGGACATCTTTCTTCCTTTCTGTTCTGTATCTGCTGTACTTGCATAGGTTAATTCTTTCCTCTTGATAACTTTCAATGATTAATTTCTATAGAATTTTGAGGACAATTAATTTATGAAAATTATTTTCCTAAACTATTTAATACAAAACCATTGTGAGTCTTGCTAAAATCACTTTGAAGTAGGAGTAATAGACCCCTGCCTTACTTCAAGCTAAATGTTTGTGGATAATCCATTGGTAATCTTTACCATACTATAAAAGTTTTCTTTCTCCCAGTAGCTACAAAACCATGGTAATGGTGTGAGAATAGACATAAAAATAATGTCCAGGGCCTCCTTTTAGAGCCTTTAGCTTCAACTGCTTGAAACAGGGAAGAAAGTATAAACCCTTGTGTGAAAATAAAAGTCTTCAGTCACTGAAAAATTAGATTTCCTAAATTTATAGAACCATATTTGGTTACTTATCTCTATAATTAGTGCACATGCTCTCCCAAATTGTAAGCTGTAGATTTTAGCAAAATGCGAGTAAGGAAATCCTAGTTTATGAATAACAAGTAGTTTCTTAGCCCTAATAGTCAGCACTGGAACTTAGGTATATAAGATACATCTGTACATATGTATTTCATGTGTCCAAGAAATCAATTTCCTCAATAAACCTGGAAGGTATTACTATCTACAGTATAGGAGTAAAGGAATTCAAATTGTTTATAGCACTGTGTCACACAGCTAATGATGACAAACCTAAGATTAGAGCCCTGGACTCTTTACCAAAGTAGATTTTGTGGATTGGGTACCAACAGTTGTATAGCCATGCTTATTCATGAGAGTTACGTGGGTTATATATACTCCTCTCTCTCTCTCTCTCTCTCTCTCTCTCTCTCTCTCTCTCTCTCTCTCTCTCTCACACACACACACACAATATGAGAGTGATGCCAAATTAATATTCCTAAAACAGACTGACCATCAATTCCATTTTGAGGAATTCAGTATCTGTTCAAAGACGATTGAATGGATATTAGACCCATCAAAGAAGTCTTCTAGGACAAAATAAACATGCCAAAATATCATCACATGATAACTAGAGATTCCATAAAAATAGGTAATTTTGAGTCTTTATTTTTTGCAAATGAACTTTTAAAGTAAACATGATTCATATTCCAATTCCTTAAGCTGACTTCATTGATCAAGCTATCCCACTGATCAGATATTAGTATCATAGTGAATGGATGAGAAATAAATACCCATTACTTGCTCTTGCATGAAGAATGAAATTGTTTAAGTAGACCAAACTTCAGGTTGAACTAGTATATGTTTTGACCTGACTCTTCTATTAAAACCTCTCAGGTTAAGTGAAATGGTACAATGACAGAACAACTTTAAATTAATTAAAAATCAATCATTTATCAGTGTTGCTGTAGTCAGAGGTCCAAATAATTCTCAAGAATTTTAAAAGAGAGGGAAGCTTCAAAATTTCACCTCATTCAAATTATCAGAAAATTTCAAAAGGCCAATGTATCTAAATATTTTGGTGTTAATGTAACAAATGCCCTTAGTTAAAGACGGTAAGTCACCATGACACTGAAGTCCTATAATTTATTTCATATTTATAATATATACAAATTACATAAGAGACAATTTTCTTCTTATTGATATTCAAATAATAACATGGATTGGTTTCATTTATTATGAAATAAGCAAAAAAAAATCAATGAACTCTTTTCCTAAATGCTATTTTTGTGAAATTTCATATATTTGTGTAAGTTCATGAGTTGAAATTTAATTGTTTGGTAATCAATTTTTAAGGTGTCTGCATGAAGATATTTTTATGTTAGAACTTATTTTACTTAATATAGAACATGTGATATGATTTTCATATGTACAGAAAAATCAAGTTATAAGATTTTTTACTATAATTCAAGCTCAACATGAATTATGCATTTATTTTATTTACTATATTAAGAACCATTTGTGCAAACATCATTTGTTGTAGGTTATGAGAAAACTATAAATAATGTTAATTCTTAAGTGCTGGGAGCCATCAGCCAAGTAGGTATGACAAATTCCTTGCCAGCTTACTCCCATGCTGTCTAGTGGAAGGACTTCTGAAAGGTGACCTTGCTCAAGGACCAGGGCAGGATCCGTGTTTAGGGTGTTCCCCCTTTAGAATAGGGCGGTTTAGCATAATAGGAGATTAGGGTGTTCCCCCTTTAGAATAGGGCAGTTTAGCATAATAGGAGATTAGGGTGTTCCCCCTTTAGAATAGGACGTATCCTGCTGCTGAGTTCCTCTTGAGTGCTTAGGGTCAGACAGTATATTTTGGGAGACAGAAGCCCATGCGGAGTGGATTTGGGCAGAGAGAGGATTTGGGAGAAGTGGATTTGGACAGGAGAGTGGATTTGGGCAGAGAACATGGATTCCCCCAGAACGTGTTTGTAGACGGCCGGTGTGAGTTCAGGAATAAAGAATTGCTGTTTGAATCTACAAGCTGTGTGGAGACTCGTGATTTGTGCCCAGCCAGAGACTGCGGCACTTAAGGACATTGCAGTGAAAGTATAGATAGAAATTAACCAAATTAATGAATTAAAATAAGTTATAATTGTTAAAATTGTGTTTAATTCCATAAAATTCATATTTAAGTAAACACTAGAAAGAAGTTGCAAAGGGTTGACTGACCACTATGTGGTTTTAAAGTGATGAAGGATTTAAGTAAAAATAAATGACCTTTTGACAGAATATTCTTTTTTAAAACATTTTTTAGATGTAGATGGACACAATACCTTTATTTTATTTATTTATTTTTATGTGGTGCTGAGGATTGAACCCAGTGCCTCATATGTCCTCTACCACTGAGCCCCAGCCCCTGGCAGAATATTCTGAAATGATTCTCTGTATGCCAAAAAACTAGCTATGAAATTATATTCTCAGACAAGGTGAAGTAATAATAAAATAGTTAAACTATTCTAATACTTGTGTACCCATTAACTCATATGATCCCCTTTGATAATACTTCAAAGTTAGTATTACTATCCATGATGTAGGAGTGAAGAAATCAATGCTTTGAGACATTTCTTCATAGCCCAGCACCACACAGCTAAAGAGGACAAACCTGGGTTTGGACCCTTTGACTCTCCAAAATACATTTTGGGATGCGTATCCACTAACTTATGCTTCCTTCCTTTATTTTAAATGAGTAATAACAATAGTCATGGTAATTTTCAAATGCATTTTGAATAAAAAATATAGTACAGATGTTCTGTAAATGAGCTGGCTATGCTACAAAAACAAACCAGTAACACTTTTTCCAAAAATAGATGGACATGAGACTGGGAATCATATTTACACATTAAGAGAGGAAGATTTGAAATGCGTTCTCAAGCACATCACTACTGTTTGTCAGCAGGTTCTCAGTCTTTGCAGAGGAAGCCTATGAGAAAGTAGAAAAGAGAACTCTCCTTAAAGGTGTGGTGTTAGTTAACTTTGGGATATTAGATAATTATGCTATGTTACCAAATGCATCAGAATTCAGTCACATAGAACACCAACATTTATTATCTCATTTATTCATTCATGGGTGAAATGAGTCCTCTAAATGTTCTCTCATTAGACCTTAATTAAGTTCACTCCATAAGTGATATTATGATTCAGTTTCTTGTAGGATGATGGACTTGAGACTTAGAATCTCAGAGGCTGTTGTTCCCAGGATGTTCTCAGTTTCCTGTCAATGAGAGCTTCTAGGGCAGTTTACAACTCTCAGTCAGTGCGATAAAAACAAACACAGGAGACAGAGAATGTGTGAAAGATCAAAATTAATCCTTTTTGTAATTTTTTTAGACATTGATGGGCCTTTATTTTGTTATTTATTTATATGCGGTGCTGAGAATCGAACTCAGTGCCTCACATATACTGGGTAAGCGCTCTACCACTGAGACTCAACCTGAACTCCATGAAATTGAACTTTCTATAACCTACTCTGAGAAATTGCATCACATCACTTTTGCCACATTTTGGTTCAGTAGAGGCAAACTACTAAATCTAAACAACATGTAAAAACAGAGAGTAAAGCAAGTGTGTAAAAAGAAGGCAGTGATAATTATAGACCATTTTAAAAAGGTTGACTATTTTATGTGACTCTTGGCAACTAAATAAGTTATTTTAAAAAGAAGAAAATTTAGGAACCATATTATCTGGCCTCTAAGTCCTGAAAATTTTGTGAGAGAAGCAAATATCTGGTGAAATGATTTAAATGCCAAATCAAAATAAAAAGTGTTCTCACTATATCCCATATAACTTTTAATTTAAACTGAGTGTTTAAAACATTAAAACACACACACATACATTGTGTGCATGTAAGAACAAGGAACAATAAGTCCTACCACCACATAAAACTTTAAAGCTTAAAGAAACTTATGGAAAAATGTACCTTGTCATAGGGAGAAGAGGGGATTACAGGTGGGGAAACTGCTTAAGCAAAGTCGTAGAGGTATCAAAGTTCATGTTGAGATCAGATCCTGCAACCTTTGTGGGACAGTTGGATGTACAGAGGGAATAGAGGGGAAAGATTGTCTGTAGTCTCATTCAGCCATCCAAAGCTTCACTGAGAATTTAGTTTTTCCAATATGTTTGAGTCTACCCTCATTTTGTTGTTTCTACCTGTATGTCCTTTGCTTAACACCTTTCTAAAAGGCATGTATTTCTCCAACTTTTTTTTGTTGGTGGATTTGGAATGCATTTCTTTAATCCAGCACTGACTGCCTCACAGTGTATTATCTGGTTCACTGTGATTGACCAGGGAGCTGGTGACAAGGGTGAGTTGGAATTCTTTGTGGTGTCTGACCAGCAGTACTCTCCTACTCTCCTTCCCCCATTGATTGGATCACTTTTCAAAAAAGTTATAATATTTCTATGCATGCTGTTGAAAAGTAATATCCTTGGGTTGCCTTTTTTTTTCCTACTATTGTTCCTCTACCCCCCAACTATGATCACAAGTATCACAGTCATCTGGGATAATTTTTTTTTTATAAGACAGATGTTTGGGTACATTCAAGTCACATTGGATCAGAATTTCTGGGATTATTGTCAAGAAACCTGTACTGGAAACAAGCACCCTATGTCATTAAACAAACATCAGGTGGGGAAACTGCTTAAGCAAAGTCATAGAGGCATCAAAGTTCATGTTGAGATCAGATACTGCAAGCATTGTGGGAAAGTTGGATGTACAGAGGGAATGTTGCCAAATTCTCCAGTGTCCTAAAGATGAGCACAAATTGAGGGAAATAAAAATGTGAAACCTGTCACTACTCAGCAGAGATGAGGTTTGATGATGGCATGGAGCAATTGCTTATGATTCTAAGCCCATGTCATTTTTTCTTCCTTCAGTTGCCCAGATAATTAACCTTCTCTTACTTTTCATAGAAGCCTTTTCATAGATTCCTGGTAGAATCTAGGTAGTTTGTCTACCATTTTCTAATTTTCTTTTTTTCTTCCCCCAAGTAACTATTTGAAACTAATTTGTATTCTCAAATGAAAATAAATTTTATTTATACTAGAATTGGCAACATTTCAATAGTAGTTCTAAGAGTGATACTGTGAAGAATGAATCACTTGTAAAGTTTTCAAACTATTTCATAAAGCTCTGCAGTGTATCATATAACATGGAAAAATAATCATTAATGTTATCTCGATCATCAACTTAATTTAGAAATGTTTCCATTTTGCTCACTATTATATGCTATGCAAATATAATAAAATCCAAATTTATGTTGTGAGAGCTTATATTTTATTTTAAACCTTCAACTGCTTATGATTATACTAACATAATCAAACTGCTAAAGAGTACTTTAAATCAATATAATTGCTTCAACAAAATCACATGTACAACATTAATGTCAGCCTTATTTTTTACTTAATTAGTATCAGTTTTCTCAAGAAGTAAAAACTACATGATGAACTTTTCACCTAATTGCTGAAATCCATATACAAATATATATTTATACAAATATGATAAAGTTCCATTAACACAGAAATATTCCTTTAACATGACAGAGTTCAAGAATAGAAAAAAAATATCAAAACTATTACATTGACATGATATATCATATCTAATATATTTGTAGAGTGATATTATCAATTTAGCATGAACTTTTAGAAGAAATGTCTTTATCTTATACATCTTTGATTCCAAGGTATATTACTCATTATGAACTACATGGATATGTTTGTAATTAATATATTGTGAATGTTCAACCTTTCTTGAAATATATTACATATTAACAATTTAAGTCACCAACACTACATTATACCTTCTATTCATTAGAGTCTCAAAACTATTCATCATGAGTATAAATAAGACAGCAAAATTTTAATATTTTTTCATTTATTTATTCCTTAGTATATCTTAACATGCCATTTTTAATGTTTATAAAACAAAAAAAACTTCATTAGATGGGCTTATGGAATAATGACCATAAAGCACAGTATACTGTAAAAAAATAGCATGTTAAAATGTCAATCAAAAAAAAGCAAAGAAGGAGGGTGCTGTGGGAGCAGAGAGAAAGGTATCAGGGAGTACCTCCACAATACTGCTGCATGTTAACTATAATGTCAGGGAAAAGATATTAAAATTTTAGTATATTGGATACTAGAAATATCATCTATTTCATTCTTGATTGGAAAAAGCACTGATACTAAGAATAAAGTAATTGAATATAAAAGAAAAAAGTATATGGAAAATATTTAGGGTGAGTAAAAGGTGACACTCTTTTGTATTTGTCTTTGTCTCTGCTGGGAGCCACAGCCAATTAATATGATGCTATGATGCATGGCATTTTTGATTGAAAGGTGATGCCAGCTAGCCATTGAGATGATATGATTATGTTAAAAATTACATTCATATGGATACCGGACTCCTGCTGCGGGACTCCTGGAGAGTTCCCATTGGTTGGGAAAGTGCAGTAGGAGGGAATTCCGGGGAGGCGCTTGCGCTGGAATGCTGGGAAGGGACCGGCAGAACGCCGCGTGGGTGGATCGGGAAGCTTCCCGGGCGGACGTGTTATTGGCGGTTCTTTCAAATAAAGTTTGTTCCTGTTTGAGTGGCTCGTGATCTTGTGCCCAGCCAGAGACTGCGGCAACTGGTGGCCCTGTACGGGGAGCGCCTGAAGCTTGGAGGTGAGTAAAATTGCTCGCCCCTGAGGGAAGGCGACAGAATGGGTGACCATTTCAAAAAACAATGTGTTCTTCTTTTGATTTATTTTGTTTTTGTTTCAAGCTGCCTATCCCTAGAATTTTCTCAGGCAAACTGGGAAAAATGGTTGGCTCAAGGCTTGAAGTTGTTTGGCCCGGAGAAAGATAAAATTGATACAACTATTCTTTGCTCCGTTTTTGTTTCATTCTGTTTCGGCTTTGTTTTATGCTACCTTACTGGGTTGCGTTACCTTTATAGTAGATTAGAAACTAGTAAAAAACAAACCGAAAAACTGTTAAGTAAATTGTTAGAGGTCCAAACTGTGGTAGAAAACATGTCAGGTCAAGCAAAAGAGAAGGTCTCTCCAGCTAGTCAGACAGAGGAAAATTTGAAGAAAGAAAGCTTAGAGGAAAAACGACCATCAGTTGGGGAGTTACAACAGGAGGCTGCTACTAACTCTGTTCTATCACCAGAGGGCGTAACAGCTGAGCGGCCCTCAACTCCCGTAGTTGATGCACAAAATCCTAAGGCAAGATCCCAAAGACTAGCATGCCCTGTACTTGAGCAGGCAGGAGGGCAACGAATTCACCGCGCTCTAGATTTCAAAACAGTAAAGCAATTAAAGGAGGCTGTAACAACCTATGGCCCGCAAGCACCCTTCACCATAAGCATGGTCGAATCTATTACCAACTTAGACATGACACCAGCAGATTGGGCTAACATGTGTCGATCTGTGCTAAATGGAGGACAATATTTGTTATGGAAGGTTGCCAATGAAGAATTCTGCATGGAGACAGCTAGGCGAAATACAGCAGCCGGTTACCCTCAAAGAAATCTGGAGATGTTGTTAGGAAAGGGACCTTATGAGGGTCAACGGCAACAAATTGAATATGATCCTGGTGTATACGCACAAATTGCTGCAGATGCAGTTAGGGCATGGAAAACTTTACAGGGGCATGGAGATTTACAAGGACAGTTATCTAAGGTAATACAAGGAACTAACGAACCTTACGCTGAATTTGTAGATAGGCTTATTCAGACAGCTTCTAGAATATTTGGAGATGTAGAACAAGCAATGCCATTTATAAAACAACTGGCTTATGACCAAGCAAATCGTTGCTGCAGAGAGGTCATTAGACCATGGAAACATGAAGATTTAAACACATATATTAAATTATGTAGAGACATTAATGAACAAGGACAAGTCTTAGCAGCAGTACAACAGGCTTTAGATGCCAGGCCAAAAACATGCTACAATTGTGATCAGACAGGACATTTTAAAAGGAATTGCCCCATAGGAGGAGGGTTTAACAAAGCTAGGTATCAAAGGAATAGAATACCAGGTATTTGCCCACGATGCCGTAGAGGGAGACATTGGGCTAATGAATGCCGTTCTCAAACCACCATAGAGGGCACTCCGTTATCAAAAAACGGACAAGGATCAAGTGTTTACCCACAATATCGTGGAGAAAGGCATCAGGCTCCATTGCCAAAAAACGGACTGGAGGGCCCAATGCTCCGGGGCCCAAAACCACAAATATACGGGGCAATGGAGGAACCCAGCAGCACCATCAAGGTAGTGCCCAGGACACATTATCCATTAAATCCCTCATCAGACAAACTAGAGGGAGCGCAGGGCTGGACATCTGCGCCTCCGCAAGAGCAGTACTAACTCCAGAGATGGGAATTCAAATCATTCCCACAGGAGTAAAAGGACCTCTTCCCCAAGGAACGGTAGGCTTATTATTGGGACGCAGTTCTTCCACACTAAAAGGACTTATGGTAAGTCCCGGGGTAATTGATCCCAATTATGAAGGTGAAATAAAAATTATAGCCAGTTCTCCAAATGGTATATCAGTAATTTCACCAGGAGATAGAATAGCACAGTTACTAATAATACCCAGCCTACATGATAAATTTTCCAGTCGTACTGTAGAAAGAGGTACCAGGGGATTGGGCTCCACAGGTGTAGATTGGGCTATGCTGTCTTTAAATTTAGATTCTCGCCCCATGCTAAAACTAAATATTCAAGGACACGACTTTAATGGGCTACTGGACACAGGTGCAGACCTTAGCATCGTATCTAGTCAGGAATGGCCAAAACATTGGCCATTACAACAAGCCACTCAAACGCTTCGAGGCCTAGGAGTGGCTACTAATCCCCATAGAAGTGCAATGGTATTAGATTGGAAGGATCCTGAAGGATGTGAGGGAACTATACAGCCATATGTATTGGATCATCTTCCTGTAAATTTATGGGGACGAGATGTCCTAGATCAATTAGGTTTGACGTTAACAAATAACATCAATCCTAATGCGCCCACTACTAGGGCTAGACAAGGTTTTAAAAAAGAAAAAAGATTAGGAAAACAAGGACAAAATATAGCAGCACCAATTCAAATAGATCAAGGAACAGACAGACATGGGTTGGATTTTCAGAAAGGGCCACTGAGACAATAAAAATTACTTGGAAATCAGAAAGACCAGTGTGGGTTCCTCAGTGGCCCCTGACTAAAGAAAAGATACAAGTAGCCCATGATCTGGTTAAACAACAATTAGCGAAAGGACATATACAACCTTCCATATCTCCCCATAATACTCCCATTTTTGTTATTAAAAAGAAATCTGGTAAATGGAGATTATTACAAGATTTAAGAGCCATTAATAATGAGATGGTTATTATGGGACCTGCTCAATCAGGGATTCCCCAATTGTCTGCTTTACCAAAAACCTGGTATGTTTTAGCTATAGATATTAAAGATTGTTTTTTTTCAATTCCAATTCATCCTGAGGATAGTCCACATTTTGCATTTACTATCCCTGCACTAAATCATGAAGGTCCTGATCAGAGATATGAGTGGAAAGTACTCCCTCAGGGGATGGCTAATAGTCCAACTATGTGTCAAATTTATGTTAACAAAGCAATCCAACCACTTAGAAATCAAAATCCTGAACTACAAATATTTCACTATATGGATGATATGTTATTGGCACATAAAGATAAAAACACACTGCTAGAATGTTATGCCACACTTACAAATTTATTAAAAGGTTATAATCTAGAGATAGCAATAGATAAAGTACAATTAAATCTTCCAATTAATTATCTAGGAGTTCTGTTATCCTCAACCATGGTCCGTCCACCAAAAATTCAAATACGAGTAGATCAACTCAAATCACTTAATGACTTTCAAAAGTTAATGGGAGACATAAATTGGATAAGGCCTTATCTAGGCATACCAACAGGAGAGCTAGGACCTTTATTTGATATCCTAAAAGGTCCATCAGATCCAAATTCACCCCGCATGTTAACGCCTGAAGCAAGAAAGGCATTAAAAATCATTGAAACATATATGGAAAATATGCACTTGGATAGAATTGATATAAGTTTGCCTTTATTATTTATTGTACTACCAACAAAAAATATTCCTACAGGAGTATTTTGGCAAGAAGGTCCATTATTGTGGATACATTTATCTTATTCTCCTAATACTATTCTTACTAGATATCCTGAGGCTGTAGGACAATTAATACTCAAAGGAATAAAAGCAGCAAAGGGAGTGTTTGGGATTTCTCCCAATAAAATTATTACTCCATATACTATGGATCAAATTGATGAGTTAGCCAATGAGTTAAATACTTGGGCAATAATCATGTGTAAATCTAATGTTTCATTTGATAATCACTTGCCATCTAATCCTTTGTTGTCTTTTTGGTCTAAGCATCCTGTAGTTTTTCCAAAAATGACAAGAAAGACCCCTATCATGAATGCTCCAAATATATTCACTGATGGGTCAAATAATGGTACAGCAGCAGTAGTTACCCCTGATCAAACTTTTACATTTTTAGTACCCAAACAATCAGCTCAAAAGGTAGAGCTTAATGCAGTATTACAAGCTTTTATGATGTTTAAAGATTCTGTATTTAATTTATTTTCTGATAGTCAATATGTAGTTAATGCTATAGTATCCCTTGAAGATGCAGGTAGGATTTCCCCTTCTTCTACTGTTTTCTCTTTGTTTTCCACTATACAAAGTCTAATCTGGGACAGAAAAGATCCATTCTTTATAGGACATATCAGGGCACATACAGGATTGCCTGGAGCCCTTAGTTTGGGCAATGAATTAGCAGATAAATCTACACATGACATACATATTTTCTCCACAATAGAAGAAGCTATAAATTTTCATAAAAGGTTTCATGTCAATGCTAATACTTTACAAAAACGTTTTAAAATAACTAAAGAACAAGCCAGACATATAATAAAACAATGTCAAAATTGTGTGACATTTTTACCACAAGTTAATCTTGGAGTCAATCCTAGAGGACTGATACCTAACCATATTTGGCAGATGGACGTCACACACTTGCCAGAATTTGGAAAATTAAAATATTTGCATGTTACAGTTGATACTTCTTCTGGATTTTTGATGGGCTCCCTTCATGCCGGAGAAAAAACTAAAGATGTTATAGCTCATTGCTTACAAAATTTTGCCACTGTGGGCGTTCCAAAACAGTTAAAAACAGATAACGGTCCCGGTTATGCTTCTACCTCTTTTAAACAATTCTGCTCATCATTTGGCATTACTCACATAACAGGAATTCCATACAATCCACAGGGACAAGGCATAGTTGAAAGAGCTCATCAAACTATTAAAATGTACTTATTAAAACAAAAGGAGGGAATTGGAAAGGGGTATATATCCCCCAAAGATAAACTTAAAATAACCCTCTTTACTCTAAACTTTTTAAATTTGGATTCATCAGGACTTAGTGCTGCGGAAAGGCATATGTATCCAAAAAATGTGCATAAGCCTAAAGTTCTTTGGAAAGATATTCTAACAGGACAATGGAAAGGTCCTGACCCAGTAATTGTCTGGAGTCGGGGCTCTGTTTGCGTGTTTCCACAGGGAGAACAGCAGCCGATTTGGATTCCAGAAAGACTAACTAAAACGATTTCTACAGATCAAAAAGAAGATGATTTGACTCAAATCCATAACAGCTGATATCCAGAACTCCAGCTTGGCCATTCTTACATCTGCGACTGATTAACCAGGATGCTTTTTTCAATATCTATTTTATTATTGCATTTTTCCATATCATAAGGTTCTATTTTATTTTTGAGCTCATACAGACCTAGGTTGATGTTTTTCTGATCAGTTTTATTTTTTAACTGTGGAGCTTTTAACATTGCAATGGAGATTTCACCTAGGTGAAACTACAAGGCCTTTACTATTGTCTTATGTGTTGTATGTTATATGTGCACACTTCTGTTTTGTGTTATATGTCTATATGTGCGTATGTCCATAGATCATATATGAGGAGTGCTCATAAAAAAATGGATCCAAGTACTTTTTATTATTCACGTAATTTTAATGGTTTAATTTAAATTGGGTAAACAGCTGTTAAAAATTATTTTAATATGTGTACAAATAAGCAGGTTAACAAATCTGTTTGTTTATTTTCATCTTTCCTTTTCATTATATTTAATAATTCTGTTCAAGATAATGTAAATTGTTCTAAAAAAAAATGTTTTCTTAGTACCTGTTAAAATGTTACATTTTTTTTCTTTCTCTCTTTAACATCATTGTCAGAATTCCTATTTTTCATCCCAGTGCCGGTGAAGACAAAGATGAAACCAAACTACAACTTCTTCGATAATTATCACAACAAACTGTATAAACTGATACATCAATGATCTTGGGAGGAAATGGACATATTGATAGATTCCTCCACTTTGAACTGCTTACAAAACTTGCCTGGACTATGTATCACTTGTATGCACTGTGATCTATCTGTTGATACAACAAATTATGGTAATGCTGGCGTATCTTTGCTGATGTGTCACCAGTGATGCAATTTTCCCTAGGAGTCGTCAATTGATGTGGTGTTGTGGCATTTCTGTATCCTCCTCCCTTCTACTAGTGATGGTCTAATTTTGGGGGCCAACAGAGGTGAGGCAAAGAACCTCACCCCCCCACTGGCACCAAGGCCAAATCTGGGGGCCAACAGAGGTGAGGCAAAGAACCTCACCCCCCCACTGGTGCATAGGCCTATCCACAAGTATGGCTATATGCTGGACCGGTAGTCAGTGACGGGTATGATCCAATTGCAGTGGTATCAACCTAAGACAGGAGGCTGACGCCTAAAGGTCAGTTTTTCCAATGATGGGTAAGAACCATATGTTGAATTGGACAAACCTAACAGGCACGGTCCCTAGCCACATTACTTGTTGCTTAAATAAACAGAAGGGGGGAGATGCTGGGAGCCACAGCCAATTAATATGATGCTATGATGCATGGCATTTTTGATTGAAAGGTGATGCCAGCTAGCCATTGAGATGATATGATTATGTTAAAAATTACATTCATATGGATACCGGACTCCTGCTGCGGGACTCCTGGAGAGTTCCCATTGGTTGGGAAAGTGCAGTAGGAGGGAATTCCGGGGAGGCGCTTGCGCTGGAATGCTGGGAAGGGACCGGCAGAACGCCGCGTGGGTGGATCGGGAAGCTTCCCGGGCGGACGTGTTATTGGCGGTTCTTTCAAATAAAGTTTGTTCCTGTTTGAGTGGCTCGTGATCTTGTGTCCAGCCAGAGACTGCGGCAGTCTCTTTCCCTATACTTTTCTCATCCCTATAATAAAGATAATCAAGGTGAGAAAAAATTAAGGTTTGTGTTCTGTTCCAGCCTATGTGATATTTCAATATTATTATGAAGAGGTAAAAGCTGAAAAAATGAAATAGAAGTATGAATTGTATTTTTGAAAATGTATGCTGATTGAAGAATAATTAAAAGGATTTAAGAAAAGCAGGTTTGTAGAACAGTAGAAAAAGCTAATAAATAATTTTGTTATAATTTAAGACAAAAACTTGAGTGTTCTATGAAGCGTTGACAGTGGATGAAAATGGAAAGATTAAAATGATGAAAATTGAAACTCATTTAATGTTAAAATACAGGGTGGGGAGTGAGACATCAGTATTAGGGGTCAGGTTTCAGGTAGGAGATAGGAGTAAGGGGTGCAGTAAACTGATGTAGAACAGAGAAACAGAAATAATGGTGTTTTGCAAACTCTGAGCTTAGTTTTGAACATAAAGGGTAGAATATGCTTGCTCCTCATACAAATCATTGCCATCATTTGTGTATACTTGTCATAATTCAGTAACAATTTAGCTTTGAAAAATATATTTGGTGGGGCTGGGGTTGAGGCTCAGTGGTGAACACTCACCTAGCATGTATGAGGTGCTGTGTTCGATTTCAGTAGATATATGTGTTTATCAGCAAAATAGATTATAAGTGAGTATGAAAAAGAAAAGTTAAGTAAACTGAAAATGTGCCCTTAGAAGAAAAAGATGATGAGGAGGTAGAAGGACAAACAAGACATGAATGCATAGAAATGAACAAATATTTTTAGGAGCTATAAACCACATTTTGAATAATCAAGAAATTATAGAAGAGGCTAAAACACAACTGATTATTTTGTGCATTATATTCTTATTGCTTTTGCATCTTAGTTGATTATAATGAAAGAAAACTACATAGAAATATAAACTATTAATGATTTATTAAATCTCTGTAACTGGGTGTTTCAGAAATTTAATTACTTACCAAAGGACATTTGTTCATTAATTTTGGTATAAAATCATCTTTATTATAAAATTAATATTAGTGAATTTTATGTGTTTTCAAAATTCAAATATTTCAAATTACTTATTGTTCATTTATTAATTTTATTTACATTTATCTTTAACTAATACATTAAGGTCTAAAAAGTATACATATTTGTGGAATAACAAGTAATATCTCAAAATCTTTGAACTTGTGTAATATTTATATCAGGATCACTATATCTATTGCCTGGACATTAATCATTTCTTTATGGTGAAAACAGAATCCTTTCTCTAGCTTTCTGAAGTATACAGTATAATTATCTCTATTTCTATTTTTATTGTCATAAGTAATAGAATTTCATTTTGTTTTCATGGCTGAATAATATTCCATTGTAAATATCTACCAAATTTTCTTTATTTATTTATCAAGTGTTGCACTTCTGTTGTTTCTTTTGCTTGGCTACAGTAAACGTGGCAGTGTATTTTTTCTTTTTGACATACTTATTCCATTTCCTTTGTGTATATACCCAGGAGTGGAAATATTATATCATATGGTAGCCCAATTTTGAAGTTTCTGAGGGATTATTATTCTGTTTTCCTAAATGGCTGTACTAGTTTACATTCCCACCAACAATGTACATGGGGTCCTTTTTTTCTATTTTCTCCCAGCACTTGTTATCTTTAGTCTTTTGATGACAGCATTCTTGCTGGGATGATGAAATGCCTCATTGTGGTTTTGATTTTTTTCCCTGATGATTAGTGATGTTTAGCATTTTTTCTTATTCTTTGTTGACCATAAAATATTAATCTAATGTTGTTGTAATTATTATAGAGGCAGTAATTTGAGAATAACCTTTTATATTACAAATGGTTTTACAAAAAGTAAAATAGAATTGATAGGTGTATAGATTTTATTAAGCATGGATTAATTCAGGGAACATACACTGAGAACCAAGGAATCAGTGGGGCATGATCCATACAGTTTTCTTGTCTTGTCAACTCCATAGAAGCTGTTTTAGCTTTTCAGCCTAGTCTGTTTTTAATACTATATTTATTTGTTTGTATATTTAATTGAGTATCATGTAGTAGCACTGTGTTATATTCTAAATGTCAAGATAAATATGGCACAGTTCTTGTCCTCAAGGAATTCAAAGTATCTAATACTTCATATTATTTTAAATTTATATATATATATATATATTACTCTTCATACAGTTTTCATTATGAAAAATAAAAAGATTAGTGGTATTGTTAGGGATTTTTTTTTCCTTTGGAGATCACATTTTGTAACCAGAAGCACAAAAGGTAATATTTGACTTTACCATAGGCATCTATGAATAATTTAAATCCTTTTTATGGATTGCTCAGTCTAGTTGCAGATCACACCACTAAACAGAGCTATTATTAAACATAGTTTAACTTGACTTGCAATTTAGAAGTGAACTGGTTTAAAGAGGAAAGCCAAAGAAAGCCTTTATTATTCACTCATTTACATGTATCATACTCAGTTTGTACAATTATAATTCAGTTTTTGGTATAAAAGGCTATAATTCCAATTTTGAAGTGATTGTAGTTATAATTTAGTACACAATCACAAAATGGAATTTTCACTGATATAGCTATTCCAAGCTCTTGTCATTTTTAAATAAGGAAGCAAAGTAGCTCCCATGTTTATTAATATAACCAGAACCTGGTATTTGTTAGAACTTTACAATTTTCAAAACATTTTGTATTAGACTTCTCACTTGGTTCTAAGAAATGTTGCATTATTTGACTATATTTATTGAGTATCTACAGAGCTGAATACTGCAAAACTCTCTCTTGGCTCTGAAAGGGGTTTCCCCATAGCATGGTGGCTGGAGTGCATTATGAGGTGACTTGTGGAAGAGAGGTGATAATTGCCTGGACAATCTCAGGCAGCATGCCTTCTTGCTCTTCAGTTCCTTCATAGACATCTCAGATCTCAGGATTTGATAAAAACACTGAGGAGACTCAGAATTCTGCTTTGGCTTCTGCAGAAATCTTAGGGAAGATTCTGCCCATTTTCTCACCTATTCATAGATATAAAATTTTAAAATTTTGTAGATCACTAGGACACTATGGCAAATTTAAATCTGGTACAGAGTCTCAAGGTACTATGTAAAAGAGAGCTCTCCATAAATGTATCGCCTTCGGTTTTCTCTCTATGAAACCACTTGGCACTGAGAAGACCTGGGAGAGAATAGTACAGTTACATGAATTTTACATTCTCTTTAGGTAACAGTCTTATTTATCTAGGATTATCAATGTTATATATAAAGAATAGTCACTAGTGACCTGTTTCTAAAAAAGATTTCTGATTTAATTTCCAATTGATAACAGGCAGACTAGAGTTATGGGAACATGAAGGGAATAGTTTTATTAAATGTACTAATTGTGTTAATTCCCACATGCTTTCTTTTTTAAAAGCCAATTTACCTGCAGTCCTGCCTGGCTTAAGTTGACAGAATATGTTAACAGTCCTCAGCACACTATCTATTATATGAAGGAAAAATGCAGACCCAAATGCCAATTAGAATACAAATTATTCTCTCTGAAAAGGGGGGCTTTTTACACATACCAGATCCTGTAACTCAGGATGAAAAGTATGATCCACCCAAATCATAGAATCTATAAGAACAGCTTCCTGTGAGTACAGGCAGCTTGGTCCAAAGTGACCTACAGTTGTGATGACAGTGAGGACTTGAAAGTCCAATGTCATCCTGCTATCAGTCAAGACAAGAGGTGGACCTAGGTAGGATTCTCTGGAAACTTCCCTGGGATCCCCAATAAAATTAAAGACAGGAAAGGAAATATTCTTATTCTCTGAGAGGACCAACTCAGCTTTTGCCTTGAGAATGTTCCCCTTTCCTATCACCACCTAGATGGACTGGCGATGAACAGGGATCAAAGGAGCTGACTCTATCAATAACTAAGAAAATGGTTAATTAACCACACATCACAGAAACATAAGACAGGATGTCTCAGCTCGGTGAACCCAAGGGTCAGCTCCAGCCCTGGAAAGACAAAAGAGTGAGCACACGGGAAACTTTCTGTTTATTGGGGAAAAGATATTCAAGAATATTCCACCCAAATAAGGCAAGGATTGGGTTTCAGGGGGTTGCCCATTCCCACTAGGTAACGCCCAGGTAGGGCTTGAAGTGGGTTCTGTTGCTGAGCTAGGGGGTAAAGGCCTTTGTTTATAAAATATACTGGTCTGTACTTTTGCTTTCTTGTGAAGTTTCTGTTTGGCTTTGTTATCAAGTGATAAATGTTTCCTCTATTTTGAAGAATTTACACTATTTGGTTTTTAAACGTTTGATAGAATTTCTAGTAAAGACATCTGGAAAAAGGCTTTTAATTGTGAAGAGATTTTTCATCATACCTAAATTTTCATACCTGTTTTAGGAACAGAAATGTTTCCTATTTCTTCTGTCAGTTTTGATCATTTGAATCTTTATAAGAATTTGACCATATTTTTTTTACTATTTTTGCAATAAAATAACTTATCATATTTCTTTACAATATTTTGTTTTGTTTATGATTAAAATATATTTCTTATTTTATTCTGATTTTGGTAATTTTTTTTCTTTTTCCTTATTTTAAAGTTGTACTTTAAATATGAATAAGCAATTCTAATTCTCATTCACTGAGTGAGCATGAGAACGGACTGCAATATCGTTTAGGATTTGGACAAACATCTGACAAAATATTTTGAAGGCATGAGAGGCAAATACAGAATACTTTCTTTTATTTCTCTCCTTTCTTTCTTTTTCTTTCTTCTTTTTTTTTTTTTTTTGGTACCAGGGATTAAACTCAGGGGCACTCAACCACTGAGCCACATCCCCAGCCCTATTTTGTATTTTATTTAGAGAGAGGGTCTCATTGAGTTGCTTAGTGCCTTGCTATTGCTGAGGCTTGTTTGACCCTCCTGTCTCAGCCTTCAAAGCAGCCATATGTGCACCCTGCACCTGACCAGAATTATATCTTGGTTATCATAAATGGACCACAAATTATTAATTAGCAGATAATTAAAATATAAACAAAGTAGACTAATGATAATGGAAATTTAAACAGTCTATTAGGAACATCACAATTATGTGTGACATCAGTTGTTTAATGTTTACTAAGCCAACAATTGAATTTGTTTTTTAAGTATTAAATAATAACTAAACCCTGTATAATTTTGTTGTCAAATATTTGGTCATTATACTCTTGCTGAATCAAAGTTAAATGAAATTTCATTATTGCTCTGTGAAATATAGATTAGATGGGTCAGAAAGAAAATATGTCATTACTTTGTCAACATACTTTAGTAAATTATATACCTAAATGAAAGAATGCTGCATTACTTTTATAAATTATATACTATGGCAAAATTTCAAGGCTTATTAGACTTCAGTAGTTCTCAAACAGAGATGTTCTTTTTACCTAGCTTGGCACTAAGGAATTCAGTATATTGTTTTTAAGCCCTTAATTATGAAAAATTAAAAATGTATTTAATAGAGAAAAAATAACAGAATTAAATCCATAAACCCATTACTCATTTTCAGCAATATGAACATGCTGTTTTTATTGTTTTTCCTCTATCTTTGACTGAACATTTATTTTATGGCTTTTGCAATGCTGGCTTCTGACATTTAATTTCAGGAAATCTAGGTGTCCTGCAGTGCACAGAATTGTTTCACACAACAAAGATTTGTCTTAGTTAAAACACTTAAAGCATCCCCTGGGGAAACATTATTAATAATAAGTTATTACAGTATTGATGTTTTTTTGTGAAAATTTACTCATAGAAAACATCAACTAAAATGACATTTTAGGGCAATAATTCAATAATTCAAAGAATACCCAGAATTTTTGATGAATGAATGTAGGCCTGAATTCATTTTGATAATCTTTTTATATATTATAAAAGTAGATTGTTAAGATAAATACAATTGAGGGATAAGACTTGTCTCCTCTTGAAGAAATTCCCTCTCATTCTAACCTAATGAAATAAAACTCCTACCCTAGAAAAAAGTGGAACAGAAATTCTCCTCTTCATGTGGGCTCTGGACTTGAACCCACTTTACCTTGTAAAATAGGAAGTAGACTGTTTCCCATTGTCCAGATGTTGAACAGGTTGTCATTCTTCTTAACAGCAAAATCTAAGACATAATATAAATTATTTATCTATTTTAAGTGGCTGTATAATTATCAGTGTGCTTTTTAAAAATAATAATAAATAATAGAATTGAGAAGCACTAAGGAGCCAGAACATCTGATTCCAAGTCAGCATTTTTACCTTCAATTGTGGTTTTTGGAAAAGTCACAACTCGCCAATTTTTTTAAGAGTTCCATATGCATAATAGGGTTGATGATAGTGTCTATATAATAGTTACCATGAACCATAAATGAGTTAATCTGTATAATGTGTTTTAGAATGTTGTTGATTCATTGTTTATTTTTTAAAGTATTAAGCATTTGTTTTATTTTTATTGTTGATATACAGTTTCTTTAGAAATTTAAACCAAGTTTAGCAAATTTACTGACTTTTATCCCTATTCTGCACTACATAAATGTAAGTACTAATAAAATAACTGTCTCTAGCTAATCTCCACAGAATATAACTGGTCATAAGAATAATAAGAATTTCACCAAAACATTGAAAGTTATGTAAAACATCATCTTATTTAATACAACAAATCTATGAGGTAGGAATTATTGATATCCTGTGTTTTATAAGGGGAAACTCAGTGAAATAACTGAATAAGAAAGGTTCAATAACTTTTGAAAACTAAGCCAAAGTTTTTCTTATCAAATAAGTTAGTATGCTTTCACCAATATCAATGTCTACATCATATGTATTTTCACAATCATTCTTCAAGATTAACAACATATTTTTCATAATTACACCAAGTATCCTCATTTCATATATTTTCTGTCCATACTGGTATACATGAGTAGATTTCACAGTGACATATGGCAACGTGTAGATATTTTTTGTGTTAACATTCAACATTTTAAAATTTCTTTCTACTGAATTTTATAGACTTATGACAATCAGTCATTCAAAATATTTGTGTACTCATTTCTTTAAAGCTTTCCAGATAGAGGTGTATAAGAATATTTTGAATTTTCAATAACACTATAGAAGAATTTAACTTCTTCTACAGAAGAATCAAGACAGAATGTATGGTAGAATATATACGTCTTTCAATTTTCATACTCCTGGACTTACATTTTTAACTCCCCATTCTTCTAGCTGTGTGATCTGGGTAGACCTTTGAAAATTTGAGACAACTGATTCATCTTTAAATTCTTAAAGGTAAATTTTGTATGTTGTAAGCTAAAACTTACAAAATATTAAAGTATTATGTTATAATTTATTAAACTAATTATTTATAACATAATACTTTTATGTTTTGTAAGTAATACTTTTATGTTTTGTAATAAATTATTTAGAGCATACTTCAGCAAATGACAGGTAGCAAAGGGTAAGTTATTAGGTTGAACCCAAACCCTGTGATGGGATTTTAACTGATACCTTTTCAGTTGAGATTTATTTTGATACTGTAGAAAGAACCTATTCTCTAACAAAAGTTTGCTTATTCTTTTCTTTCATATAATCAACAATTAATTTCAGGATATCCTAGCTTTCTATGATATTCCTTGATTTTACTCCCTTAAAGCTATTTTTCTAATTATAACTTATGTAAATCAATTTCTCTTTCTTCTTGATACTCATCATTGTTTTATTCAGGAAGAAACTTCTGAGATGATTAATTTCAAAAGGGTCATTTATGATGTAAAACATGGCAGAGAGTAAAATTTTCACTACATTTATAAAACTTAGAAAACTATATTTTTTAATCTAATAAAAATATTGCTAATGGCAAAGATTACTCTTGTGAACTAATCCTGGTAAGATAGGTAAGTCATTCCACCAGAAATGCCCTAAACCTATAAAATGCCAGCTAAGTGGTTGGTCTTACCTAATGGTGAGTTTCAGGGATGAACCCTGGTAATATGCATTGTTTGTGTTCTGACACCTAAGCATCAGTGTTGCACTGATGTTCTTTATTGAAGAAAGAATAACTAAAACAATTTTAATCATAATTTATGTTTTTATGTTTCAACAGGTAATCCATTATTAACCAGCAAAGTCAACATACTAATTAATGTCTTAGATGTCAATGAATTTCCTCCAGAAATATCTGTGCCATATGAGACAGCCGTCTGTGAAAATGCAAAACCAGGACAGGTATCTTAGAAATAGTGTGAATCAAGAGTATATAAAACTATTGGTGGTACACACTTGTAATTTCATTGACTTGTGAGGCTGAGAAATGAAGATAACAAGTTTGAGGTCAGCCTCAGAAATTTAGTGAAACCTTATTTCAAAAAGAGAAAAGTGAAATGTAACTCATTGGTAAAAAAAACCCTGGGTTCAATCCCAGAACCCACTGCCCCATGCCAAAAAAAATGTTTAAAGACACATCATATTTGCATATTTTTAACTCTAAGTCCAGACATATATACATGTGCATATGCTCATATTTCAGAACAAGTCCTCATAAAATAAATCATAAGAGATATTAAACTTGAGTGGATTATGGTGAATATGGATGTGAAAATAATCCCATGGGAAATAAAGTTTTGATTTCCTAGTAAGTTCTTTGGATTATGCATTCTTCCATTTTTGTACTCTCTTACTGTGGCTTTTCTAAAGAACTTAACTGTGAGCAAACACTCTATGCTGATATATTGATGTAAACTTCAATCACTTTTAAATAACATAACCACTTACTTAGGTAAATTGAATGAGTTTTAATTCTTGAAATAAATTTTACATTTGAAACAATATTTTTAAAGGGCATGCTTTAAAATTTACTGTCTTTCAATTTGCGCATGTAATACTACTTAGTAGATTATTTGTCCAAAAGCTGTGCACCAGTGATATGTACTATCAATATAACTATTATATGAAGTTTAAATAAAATTTAGAGCCCATGTTCACTCTAGTAACATTTCAAGTGCTCAGTAATTCTATGTGTCAAGCAGACACCATTTTGGTGAGTAAAGTTACATTTTCATAAGCATGGAGACTTCTAGATTGACTGTGTTGTCCCAATCATTCATAGATGATGTGAGGAAATCACTAAATGAATTACATTACTACATATTTTCATCATGTTACCTCAAATAAGAAATCTGCATCATTAATTTATAATAGTCACAGAATGGATTAAACCTTATCACCTTGAAAGCATCCACAATATGGATGTCTGTTTCGCTTGTTCTGCTCCAATGTTTTTAATAGTAGATGCTACATAAGTATTTGAGCATAAATTAATTTTTTTGATAATTGGAAAATTAAAAGAAGTTTACAAAACTTCTACAAATTAACTATTTTTTTCACTTTTGAGGAGCTCCACTGTGCCAAAGTATATAAAAAAGCCATTTTTTGTCTTCTGGATACATAGGAATATCAATAATATCAGACTAATCAAAATCTTATAATGCTCCAAATGAAATTAGCCTCTGGGAACAGAGCTCTATTTAGCTCTATTTGTCTAATAAAGTAAAAGATTTGAAATACTGATACAAGTCCATGTTAATAGAGATTTTCTTATTTGTGGACAAAGTAGTGAAAAATCTGTTGTGTTCTTGCGAACTCTATATCAAAAAATATCTTTTGGGTTTTTGTGTCCTACTCCTCAATACTTATGTTCAAAGCACAGTGCTGAACTGTCCCTTGAGTTTGCAGGGTGTGTGATATATTGCCATTTTCTGCTTTGGGTACCCAACTATAGTGCCCCTGGCCTACAAACCATGCATAGCAAATAGCTCTCTCTTCTGGATTATTCTTGAATATATATAAAATACATATATGTGTGTGTATATATATATATATATATATATATATATATATATATATGTGTGTGTGTGTGTGTGTGTGTGTGTGTGTGTGTGTGTGTACTTTTCTAAAAAGGAGAGAAATAGTAGGGAATAAGTTGGTCTTATGTAAGCCTGTGAAAATTTATGTGAGAGTTATTTTCTTCAGGGCAGTGCTATCCAAATAACGTTTCCAGATAAATGAATGTCTTTAATACTTTCTATATGCTGTCCTAAGATGATTTTCTTTCTTCAAATATATGTTCTTGATATTTTGTTGTTAAATATTTTTTTAATTTAATAGTGGCACTAGCTAACAACATTAAGAAAACAAAATAAAAATTGACAATCAAATATTGGTCCCTAAGTAATGTACAGAACTTTTAGGGGTGAAATTCTATGATTGGAGTACATTGGTCTGAGTCAAAAAAGTTAATTTTTCAGGATATGTATCAAGATTCTTTCTAAATTATCATATTCCATTGTCTAATGATGAATTATAAAAGTCTCATTTATGACAATTATACAAGGAAAATAAATTCTGTGCAAAGAGTTTGCACTATGGTAAGAAATTAAAATTTCAAATCTAGAATCCAAAATCCCTAATTTTGTTACTAATGCTGCACTGATACATAAATGCCAATAACAACTGTGATTCATCTATCCATTATTTAGGTATCTCTCTGTGTGCCCAAATATATGGGAAGGTAAATTGTAGTCTGGAGACTGGATTTAACCAGGAATAAAAACCAGAAATAAAACAAAAATCAAAAGCATCAGTTTAATAGCATCAGCCATATGATGAATATTTTACACAATTATGGCAGGTTACCATAATTGAATATAACGTCTTCCTCTGCCAGATTGAAATTTAGTTCAAAAGCATGATCCACTGATCAGCACATATCCTTTGTCTTTTCCCACACATGCTTCCTGAAATTAGTCTTTCTGGCACACAGCTATTGGATATGTTGATTCAAAAGTGCCTGGAAGCCATTCTGATTTTTTTTTGTTTTGTTTTGTTTTTGGTGAAATGGAATCCATATTCTTGTGCATGCTAAGTAAGCACTCTACCACTGAGCTGACTGTCTAATCACTTAAAGCCATTGTAACTTGCTTATCTATGTAGTGAATTATGAATGTTATAGTTTGACTCTGAGAAATTACTTTTTGATTATTTTCAAATTTAAGAGCATCTTACTGAAATATCAGGAATTTAACTAGACTATGTGCTACTTTTGGTGACAGTGAAGAACATTTTTTGAAATAGAGATTGTAATGCTTATTATGGAAATCTATAAAAACATATTTTTGTTCCTAACCAATGAAGGAAAATTAACGTAACAACAGAAACAATATACACATTCTTTCTTTGTTTCCCATTGTTTTATACATGAAAATAAAACTCATTCTAACAAACAACAGTTCTAAAATTTTGCTATTTCTAGCACTTTTAGATAATCAAATATTTTGTTTCCAGTAAGCAGCTTCATGTTTAGGCTGGAAAGAATTTAATTCATCTAATTTAAAATGCAAACAAGTACATTTTAATTTCATTTTGCTTATTAGTGAGAATTTTCAATGCTGTTAAGCTTTTCAGTTTCACATATATTGATTTAGAATTAACCTGTGTCCTATAATTGAGCCAGCTATTAAAACCTGTAAACATTTAGAAAATTGTTAAAAAAATTATGTGTGAGTAATTGGCCTGTTGAAATAAATTCAAAAAGTATAATTTCTGTAGCATACTTCATTAAATGGATTTATAAACCTGTTATGTAAAGTTCCTTTCAAAACTGATTGACTTCAAGTTTAATCTTAACTTTGTTTCAGATAATTCAGATAGTCAGTGCTGAAGATCGTGATCTTTCACCTGCTGGGCAGCAGTTCTCCTTTAGATTATCCCCTGAGGCTGCCATCAAACCAAATTTTACAGTCCGTGACTTCAGAAGTAAGTATAAACACTTAAAGATTTACCTTTTTCAAGTAGCTTTTTCACAGGGCACACATAGAGGAATCAATACTTTTCCTAAAAGCATTCAATTTTGTAAAATAAAGAAATCCACATATGAGAAATCCAACATTGCCTAAATAGTAATAAGTTAAATATTTAATCTATATGGATCTATCTAGAAGGCCAATGTATTTCCACCATACAAAGGAATGTCTCTTAATGAGCCATGCATGTAAAAAGCTACCAGACAAATTGAAAGTCATCCCTATCAAATATATCCTTTGGCTCCCATGCATATTTCTTGTACATACAAATAGGTAACTCTATAGTATCTGTTTTATTTTAATAACACTCAGTATAGCACTGGTTACTAATGTAGATATTGTAATCAGAATGATTCCCAGGCCATACCAAAATGGTTGACGCTCAGAAAATTGTACTAAACGATGAGAACTTCACCCTACTTGTATTAAATTCAAGTATACGAAGTATAAAACATAATGGTTATAATATATTACTGCCACTATAATTTTAGTTATCCCCTCATATACCATGTTTACACTTACTTTCTACTACTATTCTGGCCAACATTGCTACTACTTCTGCTATTACTATTGCATGTGACACGATTATATCCACTACAAAAAACATAAAGAATACTGGATTTCAGATGCTTCTCAATGTATGATAGGATTATGTCTCCATAAACTCATCATAAAGTTGAAAATATACTAAATTGACAATGCATATCATATACCTACCCTACTAAACATCAGGGATTAGCATATCCTATCTTAAATGTGTTTAGAACAGTTTGTTAATCTGCAGTTGGTCAAAATCATCTAACAGATTGTCTATATTAGAATAAAGTTTGGAATATATCATGCAATTTTTAAATATCATACTAAAAATGAAAAGGGTAACAATTTCATACTATGGGTATGCTTTCATACAACATATGGACTAAATATTTAACCATGAAGTTGGGAACTGTCTATATTAAGGTTTATGTGTTCTCTATTAAGTAATTGCAAATTATAGTTTTGCTTTTTTGCCTTTTTGTTTGTTTTTGTTTTTTGCTTTGACATTTTTATCTCTTAATTTTTTTTTTTTTGATTTTATAAATAAAGTGACCACTGGAGTTTAAACTTCAGGGGCACTCGACCACTAAGCCACATCCCCAGCCTTATTTTATATTTTATTTAGATACAGGTTCTTACTGTGTTGTTTTGAGCCTTGCCTTTGCTGCGGCTGGCTTTGAACTTGTTATCCCCCTGTCTCAGCCTCCTGAGCCACTGGGATTACAGGCATGTGCCACACTGCTCCTGGCTTCAAAATTTCTATATGCTAAAAAATAAGAATTAAAATGCCAATTTTTATAATATTGGGTAGTGAGAAGCTAAAGTTTTAATAAATTCTGTTTCTAGAACTAAGTACTTAAATTATAATGGGATGATAATGATGGTGATTATTGGTAGACGCCCAAGGATGTTTTGAGAAAACTGGGTTTGCTTTAAATAATTAGAGAAAGAAATTGGAGTACCCATGTATTGTCACCAAAGAAAGTTGAGTGAGAATGACTGAAGAACAGCTGTACATGAAACAGCACCCCAAAGTTGAAGGATTTTATGAATAAAACAAGCACATGTTTTATCATGAAAATTGTAACACTTCTGAGAACAGAAGTAGACAATATTTATAGTTTTCAGTTAGAGCAACCCATCTAAAATAGAGCTGTCCAAAACAAATCAGGTCATTATGTTCACACTATTTATAAATAAGCTAAAGGTATAGTAATTCAAATAGAGTAATTTTATAAGTCATTGAAAAGTTTATGCAACAGTATAACATGTTCAGATTTTCATTTTGGGAAGATCAGTCTTATGTAATATGGAAAAGACATGAGAGGGAGAAAAGATTAGTCCTGGCACCTTTGCATTATCGTGTGAGACTGGCTGTGAAGATGAAGACAAGAGGATGGAGAAAGAATTCATAGAGCCCAATGCAGGATGCCCTTGGTTTAATTCATGAATATAATGCAGACAAATCAGATTTCCAGATCATAAGATTGACGCTCATATCACTTACTCACTCTGAGTATCTGCTATGCCCCCCTAATCCATCTTTGTTGGAAGACCAAGATAATCATGATAATATGGACCAGACCCACTGGTCTCAGGAGCAGTGTTTGCTTATAGACTGCACATATACCTGCTACAGAATTTAATGTCAATTATTGCTCTTCTTTCCTGCAAGCTATATTTGTACACTTTTTAGGGTACAGAAAATGTTTTAAGTGGGGAAATGAGGTTTACTGTATCTTTTTTTTTCCTCACTATTGACAATGTACAATTTTCATGCAATCTATTTTCAAAAAATAATAAATTGAAAATAAATATTTTAAATATCCCAAAAGATTCTAGACACTGTGGTGCATTTCTGTAATTCCAATTATTCAAGAGGATGAGACAGAAAGATCACAAGTTTGAGGTTCTGCAAACTAGCGAGACCCGTGTCAAAATAAAAACATAAAAGGCTGGGGAAGTAGCTGGGAGGTAGAACATTCCTGAGTTCAATCCTCAGTACTGCTACACAAATAAAACTATTAATTATTTTCACTCAGGTTACAACACTTAATCTTTGTTCCTTTTCCTCAGATTCATGTAGAAAAACATCAAGTGCTGAAGATTTTAGCATTGCTTCGACTAGTCTCCACTTTTCTATCCTTATTGTCCCCACAATCATTTGACACATAAATTTAATTGGGAGTATCCTAGTAGACACCTGGCATTTTTAAGTTTTGTTTCTTAATTTTAAAGTGTTATGTCTGCAATAATAACAAAGTAATCTTACCAAAACAAACCCTGATCTTATCACATGTATACTTTGTTCATCAAGGTACTCCATTTTTCAGTAACTTCTGTTGGCTCCATTGAGTATCTACAAACAGTACAATGTAACATAATGGAAATGATAACATTTTTAACAGACTTATATTTTATTGAGTAATATATTTTTCTAATTTTTAAATCTATTTTCAAGTGGGAATTATGAATGTTAATATATTGATAAATAATAAACTACATGTCAATTTATTTGTAAAAATAAAACATTTGGGGGGAGTTTATTGGAAATAATAATGAAGAGTTTTCAAATAAACTAAAATTTATGCTTTCATGTATAGAAACATATAAGAAAAGAGCAAATGAATGCAAAATAATATTTTCAATTGAAACATTAATTAAATTTATATGAAATGGAATTTTGGTGTCTTTTATTTCTACAAATATCACTACTATTAATTTTATTCAAGTTAAAATGATTTTCCTTTGTAATTACATTAAAGTGGTAATAGTTCATGATTTTCACAAATTGTTATGTATTTTTACATTTATAATTGGAATGTATTTTTCCATCTCTCTTTTTTTATCTGATGTGCAAGAGTGAAAGCATTTAAATACCTACACATGCATACACACACACACACACACACACACACACACACACACACACACACTCATACCTGCAGTTGTCTGTTGGTATGTTATGGATTAATTCCAGGACCCTAACACCCATAGAGTCCAAAGTTTTCAGAAATACAAATTTCTTATAAAGCATTTCATAGTATTTACACATAATCTGTGCACAGCCTTCTGAAAAATTCAAATCATCTCTATGTTACTTATTATACCTAACACAATGTAAACGATACAAAAATAAACAGTCAATTTTACTCTTTATGTATAGCAATGGAAATTTTTTTCCATTGCTTGTTTTCTCAAATTTTCAATCCATGGCTATGGAATGTGTGAATATGGGGGGTCTGTATATAAACATGTTTATTTGTTTATGTATAAATGATCCATGTAAAACACAGGACAAATCACAAGTTTAATCTGAAAGAGTCAATAGATTTTTTAAAAAATAATCTTTTTAGCTGCAGATGGACACAATACCTTTAATTAATTAATTAATTATTTTTTTATGTGGTTCTGAAATAGAACCCAATGACTCACATGCTAGGCAAGGAAGAACTCCACCACTGAGCTACAACCATAGCCTCCGTCAATAGATTTTTAATGAATTTTAAAGAATAAATTCTTATATAAGATATTCAACAGATTAATGCTTTAATTTTTTGTAATGCTAATATGTGTGGAAATATTCTTTTCCTCAATGACATTTTCATATAAGAAAAGAAAAAAGAGTAACCCAACGACTTCTTTTCTCATAAAACATTCTGTATTTTTTTCCAAATACGAAAGCTAATTCTTGCAGCAGACAAGATTAGTGTTTCCTCCTTCTTTAAGGATTATTTTTCTGGCAGTTTTCATGATGATATATGACATAACTAATATAAGGTTGCATTTTACCAATTCAAGAAGGTCTTCTTATACTTAGTGGATACCAACTTAAAGAATTGAAGTGAAACTCACAGTAACCATGTTATCTGAATGTCCTGTTTTGTAGACAACACAGCTGGAATTGAAACCAGAAGAAATGGATACAGCCACAGACAGCAAGAGTTGTATTTCCTCCCTGTTGTAATAGAAGACAGCAGCTACCCTATCCAGCGCAGTACAAACACAATGACTATTCGTGTTTGTAGGTGTGACTCTGACGGTACCATCCTGTCTTGTAATGTGGAAGCAATTTTTCTGCCTGTTGGATTGAGCACTGGCACTTTAATTGCAATCCTACTATGTTTCATTATACTTTTAGGTTAGTTTCAACATTGATCAAGTTCTCTCTCACACACTCCTATGTCTCTATCTGTGTCTCTCTCTCTCTCTTTCTAGAGCGGGCATGCTCTCCCTCTCAGTTTACCATGTAAATAGATTTTTGTTCAGTGAGCTGTCACTTCTTGTTATAATTTATCTATATTACAATATTTTGTGAGATATATTTTTTATTTAATCCCTCATAAATCACATAATTTAAAATATAAAACTGGATTTTCAAGTTTGTGGCCTTTGCAAAATAAGATTCTCTCTAAAAATATCTATTTTTTGGCAACAATTTCTCAATTCATTTTATATTCTAGTATTACTACAATTGAATAAAAGATCCTATAGTCTTCTAAGAAATGTACTAGGTGAACAAAAGCTCTCAAATTCTGAAAAGAGAAGAAAGAAAAGGGCAGTAAAGAAATAGAATATAAAGGAATCCCCAAATTTTATTTTCTTTAGTTAAAACTGCCTTTCAGAAGCAATTCTTCTTCCAATTTTCCCACATCCCCTCACATCAAAATTTTAACTATTCCTACTCTGAAGAAAACTGACTAAAATATCTAGGCACACAACAAAGGAAAAGGACTGAAGTAAAATGTGTTCACCATCTCTGTGATAGTGACTGTCAACCAATTTCAGGGCTTTGCCTCTCCCATCAACTGTTCAGCTTTTCTATTTCACTTTCTAATTTATTGCCATATTCACACTAGTACAGAGAGATTTCAATTTTGCATCACTTCTTTAAAATCAAATTACAACAGATATACTGGTGGGCACTGTGGGATAAGTTTGTATATGCATATTTTCCATTTAGGAAAAAATATTCTGAAAAAGATGAACACTTTCTAGTAACTATAGGATAGAAAGCAAAACTGTTAAACCACTTGTAGGAGGTAGAACATGGAGTAAGGAATTCGATGATACCTTGTGGGAACATGCCTTGAGACAAATGTTCATGCTGTCTTGAATGATAAAGTTGTAGTCCAATTTACATGTGTATTATTAATTACATCTAAATAACTTTCATAAGCATAATGAAATATTATGTCCTTATAATTTATAATAAATAATTATTAGTATCTATTTGTGCTGTTGATATAAAACTTAAAAGAGCACATTCAAAAAAATTCTAACATCTGGAATTGAACATAATCAATTAGGTTTAAGTTCAAATCAAGTGTTCCTTTCTCATTCTGCTCATTTGTCTTGTGACTACTAGAATGCCAGAGTAATTCCATAGCAATTTAGCAGCTCTGCACTTTCCCTATGACTTAGGGAATCCCAAAACCTAGGAGACTTGTTTGATTGCCTGGGGAGAAATAACCGAGTTTAATCATGATGAAAGAACTCTATAGTTCTATGACAAGAGTCTTCCAAACTCTTCCAATATAAGTAAAAAGGATTTTGCTCCCCTAATTATTTCTAATTGATTAAAATGAGAAGGCACATTGGGAGTGTATTGGTCTATTTGTATTGCTACCTTGAAACAGGGTAGCAAGTAACATGTCTGCTCATCATTACAAAGCCCTGAAATCTACCATGCACTCCTTCATTCTATGCTTCCTAATGCCTGCAAAATACCTGTGCTATTCTAGAGGCTGTGAATTCACTCGAACAGAGTAGTGAATATTGGCACTCTTCATCTTTCCATGGTGTCTGCTTAAATATCCACTATTCTTTGACTTCTGTAACCAATCACAGACTTCACTAGGTCTGCAATTTTCATTTCCTTTGTGAGTTGATGGGAAGCCCAAGAATTCAGTGTTACTTGATTTTCTTTTAGGTGGACTTCAGGGAAGTCTATAATAGTCTGCTTTATTGCCATGATGACTCCTAAACCAGTTTGCATTCAGGAATTCTCTATGAGGCTTTCAGTCTCTCACATACTCCCCAGGCAATCAAACAACAGTCTCTTAGGTTTGGGGATTCTCTAAGTCATAGAGAAAGTTCAGAGCTGCTAAACTTCTCTCAAAGTCCCAGTGTACAGAAGTCCTCCCTAGGTTCCCTCCCTTCTTCCAATCCCCTGACTCTAATTTTGGAGAAAGTGAAATAACCTAGTTTCATCATGATGTATTCTTCTCTACTCTCTAGTTTTATGACAAGAGTCTTCCAGACTCTTCCATTGTAAATCAAAAGGATTTTGCTCCCCTAATTATTTTTAATTGATTACCTCAAAAAATTATTTATTTCATTAAAAACACAAATTTCCAATTTCCAAATGAGAATACTACAATTTGGAAATTAACCATGATAATTACATCTTGTAGATGATGATGATATTTAAGTTTTTTTTTTTTTTTTTTGGTATCAATTCTTACAACTCTGTATGGTTAGAACATCCCCATCCCCACCCACCCCGGCATTTTTGTCAAACTGAAATCTAAAATATGGAAATATAAGGGCAAAAATGATATTTTGAATAACTGTTCTGTGGTTTCTTGTTATCATTTCCAAATAAAGTTGTTGACTTCAGACAATGAAAAAAACATAAACACATACGTGCTCCTATTGATTGTAGTGTTTTTAATCTAAGTTTGGAAACAGCATGCCTTGATCAATTTTAACTTTCTTGGAATGATAAATGACTCATCTGCCTTCTTTTCCCCAATTGCAATTTGTCTCCTCTCAGCCATAGTTGTGCTGTACATCGCATTGCGCAGGCAGAGGAAGAAGGCTACCTTGATGACCTCCAAGGAAGACATAAGAGACAACGTTATTCACTATGACGACGAAGGAGGTGGAGAGGAGGACACACACGCCTTCGACATCCGGGTGCTGAGAAACCCGACAGCATTCGAACAGAACAAAATCCGCAGGGATATCAAGCCAGACTCACTTTGCCTGCCCCGCCAGAGGCCCCCGGTGGAAGACAGCATGGACATCAGGGACTTCATCCATCAGAGGCTGCAGGAGCACGACCTGGACCTGCTGCCCCGCCCTATGACTCGCTGGCCACCTTCGCCTACGAGGGCGCAGGGTCGCTAGCCAGGTCGCTCAGCTCCATTGACTCGCTGGCCACTGATGCTGACCAGGACTACGACTACCTGGCGGACTGGGGACCGCGCTTCAAGGTCCTTGCTGACATGTTCCGTGAACAAGAGAGCTACAACCCCGACAAAGTCACTTAGGGAGAGGCGGAGGCTAGGTGCAGAGGAGGAGAGATTTTTTAACAGGAGCAACACAAGTAGACATCAACGTGCGCACACACACAGGCTTTATAATGCAGGATTCTTTTGACGATCTGGTTTCTAGCAAGTGGCTGTATTTATCACACTGTCAGTTTTGGTTTATTCTGTTGACACAAGATAAATCCTATAATATGTACTTGCTTTGTTTTGTTATTTCAGAAACACGCTGAGACAAGCTCAGGCCTATTAAATACGATTTACTGACATGACAACCTACAACGAAGATAGCTATGTGGCATCACGGTGGAAGAGTGTTCGATTTTTCTTAATTCCACTAAAGTGCCTATTGAAACTCTTATCATTTAAAGTGGTGTACCCTACACTCTGCTGTGATGTGGTTGCAGGATTCAGTGATAAAGAGGAATAAACAAAGACATCTTCAAGGAGCAATAGCACCCTGCTGACTCTTCTCATTCCTTTTGAGACAAAAAGGAAACTCTGATCTTCATCTTCTTATAATTCAAAGGTGTTTCTTTTTAAAACTGTATGCCAAGACATATTTGCTTTTCCTACCCTTTCAGAAAATTGAAATAAATATAATAATATCAAATTAAATATGTAAGCCATGAATTTGAAAAGCAATGTTTGATCGTAACATCAGTTCATATTAAAAAATGTTAATTAATATATTAGTTTTTTCCAAAAAAATAAAATTTTAAAAAAGAAATGGAAAAAAATCCCTCTTTATAAAGGGAGGCCTCAGGGCTACATTAAAATAAATATTGCATTAAAATAAATATTGGTTTTGTTTTATACTGTAGTGGTGTGTGAAAATTGGTTTTAAAAAGTCACTAAATCATTTAAACTCTCAGTTGTAGATAAAATGCCAGCTTCTATTTCTATGAATATTTTCAAAGGGAACAACAACTATTAATTTAAATAGAGAAAGAGCAATTCATTACAGTTTCTTAGATTTTTATTACATTCTAGTGATTCTTTCTTGGCCAATGAAAAAAATACATATCAAATAACATAGGCTAGATGTACAATACATCTCTAAATATTTTTTATGTTTTTGAACAAATAAGTCAGGGACTTCAGAATGTTGAATCCAATGACTAAATCTTAAAAGGGACACAAATGCAAAATCAGTCAGCTGATGCACTTCCTAACAGGTACTTTGTGAATGCCATTCTATACTACAGCTCAGAGTTAACTCTTTGCTATCTCACAAAGAACAATCCTCAGATTCATCATCCTTTACAACTTCCCTGTAAATAGATTTTTAATTTGATACAAGTTCCTAAGAAATATTCAATTTAATGAGCATATTAGTAAACTCCACTCATGTTAATTTCAACTGGATTGTATACTATTTAGAAATACACATAACAGATATTAACTAATTAAAGTTGTATATTTCTCAATATTAAACCTATAAATGTGTCTTCTGAAAGATAAACACTATGTATAATTAGAAAATTAAAGTTGTTGTAGTTCCATCTGAAATCTAAGATCAATATCTAACTTTAGTTTTAAAATATCTATGAATATATTTAACATTTACAAGATCATAAAACCAAGAATTCACATATGGGAAAATCACGTGGAAATATGAATAACTGGTAAATTATACTCAGCCATATGCACACACAAATGCTTACTTTAAAATTATCTATTATTGATACTATGGCAATGGGATCCTTCAAATCTGCATTTCCCATCTTTTTCCTCTTTCTACCAGTTGCATAGTTTCCTTTTCTCCTTCTGAGGAATGACTGACGAACTTGCTTTCCTCTACTCATCACCCAGTTTTTACTTCAGTCTCATTCCTGAGAACTACAATATTCATGTAGTATAATACTTTCTAATATAGTACACTTTGGGAAATATTTACATACTTTTTTAGGAAGCTTATAATATCATCATCTTTCCCAAGAGAAAAATTAAGATAATTTCTAGATTTGCCCACACAACATGATTCACTATGTAATGAAGAAAAACCTCCTGAAGAAGGTTAATGTGCAATATCATTCCCTTTTGAAATGATTATTATTGGCAGAAATTATTGCATTTGACATTTTGTAAAGGAATATCATTGGATCTAAATTCAACAGAAGCCATGTGATGTGAAGAAAATTAGGAGGGGCAGATTATGTGAAACCATGTGACTAAAATACTAAGCCAAAGTATGAAACTTGTGGATCTTATTTTAATCATATTAATAAATTTTATTTTTAGGACATCTATCTCTTTTACATTTTCAACACTATTTGTGTGGTAGGACTACTTTAACAAAATATCAAAGATTGAAATGCTTAACAAGAGGTGCTTTTCCTTACAGTTCTGGAGGGTTGGTTTCTTCTGAGGCCTTTCTCTTTGCTTTAGGATAAATTCTTTGTTCTGTGTTTTTACATTGTCTTCGCTCTGTGTTTATACTTTTATTTACTTTTTTAAAAGAACCTGCTGAATATTAGATTTGGTCTTAGTCATGTAACCTCTTTTTTACCTTACTTATCTCTTCTAGGTCCCTAGCATTGAATGCAGTCGCAAAGACAAATTAGGAGATAGATTTCAGCATAGGGATTTGGCATATAACAACAATACAGATCATCACAGCAACCTTTTTTTTAACCAAAAAAAAAAATTTGATTTCTAATAGCCAACCACCCAATTATGTCAAAAGAAAGTGATGAAAATAATCTTCATTACAATGGGAAACTAGAAAAATCGATATGGGGAAAGAGATCTGTTAGTATTAACTAATTAGAAGTGTTACAGAATACTTTTTATGCTATGACAAAAAAGAGATTTAATATATCAATATTTTTATTTTTAAATATTTTTTAGTTGTAGATGGACACAATACCTTTATTTTTAAATTATTTTTATGTGCTGCTGAATATAGAACCCAGTACCTCAATGTAGCAGGCAAGCACTCTCTCACTGAACCAGAAACCCAGTCAATTTTTTTAAAAATTTATATTAACAATCACAAAACTTCATTCAAGCTTTAAGCAATATAAAACTATTAATAATTTATATTTATATGGGTAAATATTGACTATTAACTATAATTAAACTATAATTTTATTGTCTTGCATATGTATCTTTATAGAAATATATATGTACATATTATATATAAGTAAGTATGTTACTTATAAATTTTTAAATATACTACCTTTGATTTTATTCAAAGAATATTTATCAACATCTAGCAGTGAAACTTTGTGATTGATACACTAGAAATAATATAAAATTGCTTTTGTACCAAATTCTGTCTCTGGCTAGTAATGTCCAAGGAGGCAAGTTCCTTCTTCATCTCTCAATGTTCTAGTGGTCACTGTGGTAAACTTAATTTGTTGCACCCTAATGTTTTGTAAGCTTCCTCTGAAATTTATTGGCTATTAAATTCTAGCTATAATCACAAGTCCATTAAATCATTTGTGGATTACAAAAAAATCTTGAGACTCATAGAGATCTTTAAGTCATAAATCACAGAAATCTTTGAAGTATGTCGTTGATTGATCATACATTAAAATTTTCCACTTCTATCACAGAAAGGAGCCATTTTTAAAATACAGATGCAGAAGTTCTTTAGGTGTGCATAGGAAGAGAGAGAAAATAGTACGAAAATAGCTACAGCCCAGATCTTAAGGCAAAGAGGAAAAATAAATCATCGAAAGGAAAGATTAAAAGATATTCACTATTCCCTATAGAAATCTTTGCAAAATTTTCAATAGCTATTGTATAAAACTGAGAATTACTAATAACAGATGTAACTGCATATGTATTATATGTGAGGTGGTCAAACTGTGACTAGAAATAAAAACGAGGTGATAAAAAAAATCAGTAAACAGTCTCAGTATCCTTCCAAAGAGTATGCCTGTACAATGGATCATTGTATAAATCACCCCCTGCTTGAAAATATCTATTTTTGCCTCCTGAACTGCAGCAGCTTGTCCGGATATTCAGTTCTTGTTGTAATCGTTCCTTCCTCATTATTTTAAGTATTCTATCATATTCTGGCATACAACTCAGCTGAAGAGACAAATATGATTGCACTACTCTTTCATGTGTATGTGAAATGGTTTGTGTTGGATGATATTAAAATTTTTTTCTTACCCTCGGAGTTACAAAATTTCATACTAATGAGCCAAGGATGAGAATTTCCTAATTCTTAGGACTAGATATATGAGGGCTTCTGTAAATATGCAGCCTCAGAACCTTCACTTCTGGCAGATTTTCTGGTATTCATTATTTTGTTGCTGTTTTGTTTGTTTGTTTGTTTGGTGGTCTGGATGTAATGGCTCATTGTCTTATATTTAATTTTGTATCTTTTAATGTTTTATCCTATTTTCGTGATAATAATTTTCTTGGTAGTTCTCTTTTTTTCCTGCTTGCTCTGCTCTTATATTTAGATGAGTCATATTTAAATGAGTCTTCATTTTCTGTGATGATGTTAATTGTAGCTTCTTTTTAAAAATAGTTACACTTTTTTATTCTTTCATATATTATGAGCTTCAAATGAGTACAGGAAAAAGAACTATAGATTTAATTGTAATGTATTCCATTTCAAATTCAGATCTCATTTCAGTTTTCTGCCAAACATGATATGAACAAATTCTGAAACTTTTAAGTGTTCTGTTGAGAAGATAGAATCTCAAACAGCAGCAATATGAGTTCTGGAGTTTATAATTTCACACATCCCTGTTCCACCAAACTTCCAGTCATTTACCCAAAACTCTTGACTGCTATTAGACAATATGCCACATTCTTTATTGTGTAAAAATACAAATACACTGATGTGCATATACGAATAATATAAAAATAGCATTTCTAGATGATTCATAAATATTTGTTTCCTTAACATTATGTTATTTATCTTCATCACTCTGTCTAATTATGGCAGAGACATATAAACAGTCACAATTATATAAAGACTTGGATAACCTTAATAATTTGTCTCTGACATTTGTTATAAAACAGTGAGACTAAATCCTCATGGTTGGTTAATATATGTTACACTATATAAATAATACACTTATATATTAGCCATTGCATGTTAATAAGTCTAAATTTTTTTATGAACCACCACGTTGTTCAAGTTTCTTGAAATTCTTAGTGCACATATTTTTATAACAGTCAGTCTGAATCTCTATTTTTTCCAAAGTTCTGAAATTCCTTAGGTATTTATGTTTAATCACATTTTTTATTGTCTCACTTTAAAATTAATGTTATGGGATGTACTGATACCCAAACAACTTGTGCAAAGTTGAGAAATAAAAAATGAATAGGAAGTAAAGTTCTTTATTCATGGAGAGTTAAATAAATCTAATGTTAACTTCCATTCTTGGTATTTTCTCAATGGTTTTCCAACCACAACACTGTTATTTACTACTCTACAATGAAAAATAAAAACAACAGGAACTTCTTGGAATTATGGTTCATAATACAACATATTATTATACTTAATCAAGAAAATAACACCATTGTTTCTGATATCCAATATCTTACCCAAGAGTCAAGACTGAATGACACAAGATTTTTCCCCAGTACAAATAGAACTCTATTACAAAATTGAAGATATCCATGTGTGTATTACCAGTAATCCAAATATAGGAAACCACCTTGCATTATACCTTTTACTGCATTCACATAAGTCATCTAAATACAACCTTGGCCTTTATTTTTCAATGCAGTTATGTTCAACGTCACTTCTTTTTAGCTGCCTTGAGTGCACTTCTACCTTAACCTTTAGCAACACTAAAGATACAAATTCCAAAAGTAATTTACTTACCTTATATTTCTCCCAATACATCATTCACTGAATATGGTGCTTGACCTGATTGAAAATTACTATATATATATGGTCACTGAATGATTTAAGATGGTCAGTAACAATTATCAAATTTTTCTTTCCAAATTTCTGCTCTGTAACCATTTTTAAAAAATGCAACAACTAAAATATAGTTTCTACTGAGCACACACTATGCTAACAATTATACTATAAACATTTAATTCTTAGAATACATTGATGAGACACTAATTATCATTATTATTTTGTAAATTAGTATATCAGGTTTAAAAATGTAACGAAAGGCCTCTATTTAGACAAAAGCAAGTGGCAGAGCCAGGACCTTAACAGAATTCTGAAATGCACACTTCAGTCAGTAATGAGGTACAGTGTACTGTACTCTCCTACCTCACTCACTCATGACTAACAGCCTGAAGTCTGTCTCTTTTGAAGCTCACTAGTAACTTCAAAATTGAAACCCTCAACGACCTTTCCTTTCATCTTCCTGTGATTTCCATGGTTTTAAGCACATTGTCATCTCTCATCTTCAAATTCTGCTTCCACCCCTCGGTTCATTCTTTTTTTAAAGTATTTTATACCCTCACATGTTCTACAGAGGTAATTCCACTGAGTTCTCACTCTGTTTTCATTTCTTTCTTTGTTTTGGTATCATCAACATTTGGAGTTTTTTCATGAAGCAATTTTTATCTCTATAGAAAATAGCATTCAAAGAATTCTTAAATTTATGTGTGTATATCTATATACACAATATACATACATATAATTCCTATAGCATATATATATATATATATATATATATATATATATATATATATATATATATTTATATATAAAACATATTCATAAGTAAGTAGTATTTGCTACTTTCTAAATATATACTCCTGGCAATTCATTGGCTTTGAATTCATTAGATCCAAATCTATATATTCCACTTTCTGAATGTAATATTTCTGTTGTTAAATGGACTCTAATGTACTCTAAACTCTTTGTTCTCTCTCTCTCTCTCTCTCTCTCTCTCTCTCTCTCTCTCTTTCACACACACACACACACACACACACACACACACAAAACCTTCCTATCACTTGCCCTATTATGTCAATATAATTCCACTGAGATATAAATAATCTTTATTTCCAATACTATTGCCACTCTCTCATTGTATTGCTGTTATAGTAATAAAACAACTGTTAAAAATAAACTTTTAAAATTACTAAGTGCAGAAAACTTATATATGTATAAATATGAACATATATGTATATATATACATATAAATACCCTATATTTAGTTTCCCCTACTCTTACATAATTTTTTGTTAGGGTACCAGAGATTGAACTCAGGGGCACTTGACCACTGAGCCACTTCTACAGCCCTATTTTGTATTTTATTTAGAGACAGGGTCTCATTGAGTTGCTTAAGTCCTCACTATGTTGAGGCTGGATTTGAACTCAAAATCCTCCTGTCTCAGCTCCCTGGGCTGCTGGGATTACAGACATGAACCAGTACTGATAATTTTCAGTCAATTAAAATCTGTATTTTTCCTTATTTTTACCTAATGTGCTTTCACCGTTCAGGATCCCATGCAGGGTTGTCATTGCATATGGTCACTCTAAGATTCTCATGGCTGTGACAGTTTCTCAGATTTCTACTTCACAGGTTCTTGGAAGTCTGAAGGATTACTGATCAGGTGCTTTGTGGACTGTCCCTCACTGGGTATTGGTAAGATATTTTCACTTCATGATTTGACTGAGGATGTGTTCTGGGGAAGAACAGAGAGATAAAGTGCCACTCTCTTCACATAGATCAGAATGATATGCTATTCAAATGACATCACTGTTGATATTAACTTTTATCCTCTGGCTGAGTTAGTTTTTCACGTTTTCTTATTGTACATTGCTAATTTTCCCCAAATACTTATGCAGTTCTTGCAAGAGAGTTTCTTCATGTTGCCCACATGTAAGAGGCATGGAGCTATGTTCTGTGACTTAAGAGCAGAGTTTCATCATAAAACATTTTAATTTTGCATGAGATATGTGTCTATTCTCAATTTATATATTTAGTCATCTATTTATGTGACAATGGACTCATAGATATTTGATATTTTGGCCTATAATTCCATGTTACTTTATTCATAAACCTATTTCCATTCATTCGTATAGCCCTTTGCATATCCTCAATAGTTTTTTTTTTTTTTTTGTGTGTGTGTGTGTGTGTGTTTGGTTCTTAGTATATTCTGAACACTGTCTTACAGTCTGCCACTGCAATCTCCAGTCTTGTCTTATAAACTATTTTGACAGAGTTCTGGAATTAGCCATTTCTTCAAAAAGGCTTATTTCTTTTTGTTGGAAATTATCTTACAAATTTGTGGGAAGGTAAAAGTGCTTCTCATTACCAGGTGTGTGTTTCAGGTCTTCAGATAATAGAACAAGAAAATACATGTGTGAGCATCAGAATCTGTCTGTAAGTGTTGCAGTGTGTAACCATCTGTGGTGGCTTCATTAGGCTCAGAATGAGTCAGGGTAACATCACATCTATAATTCTTTACCACCTACATCATTGTTTGTAGTCTTTCTTGTTTATGAAAAACGTTCACTCCATTACTGAGAAAACTACCTCTTAGCATCGGTCCTCCATTTAGGAATTCTTCAATCCCAGTATAGTGTTTAAGAACTATTAAGCCATAAGACGACTTTATCAGAATTCTTTAGCCTTCAGTCTTAGATTTTTCAATGTCACTCATCATAACTTTACCAGTGATGCAGTTTTGACCATTTGTCAAACAGTGAGATTATTTTGTCACATTCTCTTTCAATTTTTAGATCATTTTATCTCCTAAATAAAAATTCTAGTTTGCATATTAAAAGTTACTGTTTGTAATATAATGGTCTATAGATTTTGACACATTTATAGTGTTGTTAGTTTACTATTTTAGTCTCAACAAAATAGTTTTACTGCTTTAAAAAAGAAAATCTGCTGCACTTCTCGTAATCTCCAGAGACTTCTCTAGACTATTGTGAAACATGAATTATGAACTATCTTTGTGTTTTTGACTTCCATGATGTTATATAAATAGAATAATACATTGTGTAGCCCTTGTACACTGGATGTTTTTCTTGGCAATATGAATTTAAGAGTCATCTCTGACTTTGTGTGATGTGATAATGCATTTGTTTTTATGAAATTCATTCCACTGTATGGATGTACCAGTTAATCAATTTGGCTACTGAAGGACACCTTGGTTGCTTCTAGCTTTCAGAGATGGTAAATAAAGATTTATACAGATTCACATACAGGTCTTTGTGAGCAACCACTCCCACCTTCTGTTCTAATTGTTACTATTTCTTTTACCTTATGTGGTTTATATTAATCTTTTTTCTATGATGTTTTAGGTAGAACATCAGTTTCAAATTACTTGGGAAAATATTTAGAAGTCCAGTGGCTTTTAGGAGTATATTTCTGGACTTTCTGTTCAGTGCTATTGATCTTTGTGTCTACTCCTTCACAAAACCACAGTCTTTTGATCACCATCACTTTCTTTAAGTCTTGAGATAGAGAATGTGAGTACTCCTGTTTTTCTTTTCAATGTTGTGTTGGTCATTGAAGGTTTTTGCTTTTTAATACTCATTTTGAACAAATTTGTTGATAGTCAGGAGGTAATTTTCTTAGAATTTCATTGTAATGACTCAAATCTTTAAATTGATTTGGAAGGGATTCACTTCTCAACAAAAATGAATATCCTAATCCTTAAACATTGACTACTTCTCAATTTATTTATATGTCTCTTACTTTATTTAATAGTTTTTGTAGTCTGTGTAAAGACCTTGTATATAATTTATTAGATTTATACACAAATGGTTCTTTTTTGGTGTGTATTGTAAATGGCATATAAAACTTTTAAAATTTTAATTGTTCACTGGTATATAGGAAAGAAATTGACTCATTCTAAATGAACTTGCATCCTGTAATATTGCTATATTTGCTAATCATTTGAGATTTTTGTACATTGCAAATTTTATACATAGACATTTATGTCATACTCAAATAAACAAATATTTATTTCTTCCTTTAAAATCAATATATCATTTTATTTATTTCATTGTTCTAGGTAAGAATTTCACTGCAATGTTGAAGAAATAGTTATGGCAGATATTCTTGTCATGTTCCTGTATTGTGATTGATGTTAGATAATTTTTTTAGGTAAAATCAAGTTAGGAATATTGCTTTCTATTTTAATTTGTTGAGACTTTTTAAAAAATAGAGAATGATTGTTGGACTTTGTCAATATTTTTTCTCTTCATTGTATGATTATAATGATTTTTCTTGGTAAATCAATTGGCATTGTAGATAACATTTACAAATATTGAATATCGAAGCAGACTTGAAATGAATCACCTGTGTTTGTTATATACATATAACCTGGATTTCCTTTCTTTGAATATCACTTCTAGTTTTGATATTAGGGTAATGTTAGCTTCATAAAATACATTAGCTAGTATTATATATCCTTGTATATTTTGGAAACATATTATTTAGAATTGGTATTATTCTTACTTGAAGTTTGGAAGAAATCCCAAGTGATATAATCAGGACCTGTTACATTTTTAGTATAAACTTATTGTGTGTTTAATTGATTTAATAGGTGCAGGGATATCTATTTCTTCTTGTGTGAGGTGGAGGTTTGTTTGTTTTTGTTTTTAGTTTGTGTCTTACAATAGGACTCTGGTATCAAGGATATAAAATTTGTGACCCTAGGCTTGGTCACAGAATTCACTAGTTATAATTTCTATGCCTCTCAAATTCACAAGAATGGTGATCAATTTTAATTTGTTTCTGGTGTTGCTAATCTTTGTCTTATTACTTTTTTCATGGTTAGTTTGATTGCTAAATAAAAATAAATTGGTCATTTATATATTTTAATGAAACAGATTTTTTATTATACTGTTTCCTAGTTTCATTTATTTCTGCTCTATTTTATTTTATTTTATTTATAGTTGTTGTTTTTGTTTTGCAGGGCTGGGAATGACTTCAGCAGCACTTTATCACTGAGATATCCCTGGGCACCTTTTTTCAAAATTTTAAGACAGGGTCTCACTGTGTTGCCCAGGCTGACTTTGAATTCCTGCACCTAATGCCTCATCATGCCTAGTAGCTACATTACAGTTTTGAGCAACCACTCCCACCTTCTGTTCTAATTGTTACTATTTCTTTTACCTTATGTGGTTTATATTAATCTTTTTTCTATGATGTTTTAGGTAGAACATCAGTTTAACTAGTTTATAAATATGTGCATTTTTGAGGTGGGGTTTTTATATGTTTTCCAGGCTTTTCTTGCATTCCTGATGCTCCTTCTCTGTTTATGTGGAGATGGGATTGCAGGTACACTCCACAGTGGTCCAACTTTATACATGCTTTTCTCTGAAGAGAGAATTTACACCATGTCCCTGAAATTTTAACAGGATACATTTTAATTTCCATTGGGTCCTACATATTTTTAACTTCTCTGAAAACTTCCTTAGTTTATGTATTATTTAGAGAAGAATCTTTAATGTAGAAACAGTTAAGTTTTTTTCCAAGTTTCTGTTATTGATTTATACTTTTATTTATTTTTGTTTTTATTAATTTTTATTGTTGGTTGTTCAAAACATTACATACTTCTTGATATATCATATTTCACACTTTGATTCAAGTGATTTATACTTTTAATTCCACTGAAAATCTAGAAAATATTTTGTTTGACTTCTGCATTTTATTTTGTATTATTTTTAATTTTATAAGTTTGCTCGGGCAAGTTTTTAGCCAAGAATATGGTTTATTTTGGTTAATGTCCCATACCTGTTTGAAAAGAATGTGCATGGTACTGTCTTTGGATGGAATATTCAATGTCAATTACATAAAATGGACAGGTAGGTACATCTCATTCATATCTTCACTGACTTTTTTACCAATTTGATTTGTAAATATCTATCCAACAAATAGATGTGGAAGTTCCTATTAAAATTTTGGATTTTTCTATCTCTCCCATAATGTCTGTTTCTTTTGCCTCATTCACTTATCTATCATTGTGGTTCTTCTTGGAGGGTTGATACCTTCCTAACACCTGATAAATGTCCTTCTTTATGCCTGAAAATTTGTGTTTTGAAATTAGCTTTTTCTAAATTTTGTATAGCTATTACAGCTTTCTTTTGATTAATGCTAGCATTGCATACATTTACCTCTTTATTTTTACCTCTTAATAATTTTAAACCTATTTTCAAGTGCAGGTTATCTGAAAAGCCAAATTCAATATGCTTCAAAATCTAAAATCTTATGATTACCATCATGACACCACAAGTTGAAATGTCATAATAGGCTTCATGGAAGAAGTCACAGTCAAATTATATGCACTCTAAAAATATGGTACAAAAATACCAAGAGATTATTAATATAAATTGCAAATGAAACATTTTATGATTAGGTTTGGGTTCTATCCCCAAGATATCTCATTATGCACATGCAAATATTCAAATATACAAAAAATAAACCAAAATCTGAAACACATCTTGTTGCATCCATTTCTTATTTATGTATACTCAGTATTTATATAGAAAATATCAATACTTCTTTTTTCTTTACTCTGATCATCTATGACTTTTAATTGGCATATATGAAATATTATACTACAGTTCATTTGCATTTGGGGAGTGTGAGGGACTAGGAGATTTCTCTACTCTTCTGATTAAATATCAATGTTTCACTAAAAATATATCTCAAGTCTATGACTTTTCAAAGTACTTTTCTGTGACAAAGAATTTTATTTTATTATCTGGTGTTTACTCTCTTTAGTGTTTCCAAACTATTTTTCTTTCTATTTGTAGTTCAGAAATGTTTTTTTCATTCATTGTCAACATATACTCTTATATGTTGTTGCTTAAATTTTCTCTATACAAAAATGCAAAGTTAAAATAAAAAGTGAAAATTAGACTTGCCTAAATATATACTAGAATAAAAGTGAGTTGCTGATGATACATGAGAAAAAAACAAGTAAAATTTGCTGAACATTCAATTATAATAGCCTTTTCAGATGATTTTTGAAATACTATTGTTTATGTGTGTGTATATACATATACACATTCCTCTAAATATTAAAAATGGTGGATGTACTGTTCTTAAACCCCTCAACATTATGAAATGGAAGTAGGGTTTGGTATATTATGGCTGGCAATTTTATACACACTTGTTCAATTATGGCAATATCACATACCAAGTTGTTATTTAGGAATAAAACATGGAAGATGCCATTTCTCAACAAATTATTAAACTATGGACACAAAGAATGAGCAGAGAAAAACCTTAGGCTTTGCTCATTAGTGGTTAATAATGAGCATTTATTATAAACTCCTTTAAATTCTTGAAAAATGAAAAGGTCATATGCAAACTAAAATGATAAAAATACATCATGCACACAGCATATGAATGTTCCAGCTGTAGATAGAAAATGAGGAAAATCTGAAATTATTACCCTTAAAAATCCAGCCTCATTATGGCATCTCTGAATGGCTAGAAAAGATTAAGTCAAATTCACAAAGCAAATTAGAGATATGCTTAAAGCTTTGTTCTCATAAGTATGCTGTATTTTGTTTCAGAGAATTTATCTCTCAAGGAATGCTACCTTGTAGATATTCAAATAATATGATTAATTTATAGAGTTCTAAGAAAACTTCATAAAGAAACAATAGCACAATTCATAATTTAAAAATATTTAGGACTTAGTGAAATGCATTTTAAAATATAGACATGTAATTATCGACTGGAATAATTATTTGAATGAATATTAAGCAATAACATTCATGTTTCAGTTACTGCCATCTTTTCATTTAATCTACACAAAAACCTTATGGAAATTATCAGCTTGAGTTTAAAATGCACCTACAGTTACATAACTCTTATGTGACAATTTTTCTGAGGAGAAAAGTATTTCCAATAAAAATGATAACAGTGGGCTGGGGATGTGGCTCAAGTGGTAGTGTGCTCACCTGGCATGCGTGCGGGTGCGACCCAGGTTCAATCCTCAGCACCACATACAAACAAAATGTTGTGTCCGCCAAAAAACTAAAAAATAAATATTAAAAAATTCTCTCTCTCTCTCTCTCTCTCTCTCTCTCTCTCTCTTAAAAAAGGTAAAATATAAATAGCAACAGTAAAAACAAAGGTCAGAAAAAAAGCCCAGTTTTACAAAAACAGAAATGATAAAAATGAGATCAGAAAAAAAAATGCTCAGTTTTAAACTCCACAAAGAATTGTTTCTGCATAAAGATGTAGAAGTTCATCTGCTCTGATGTCTGTTCCTTTCCTTCTCAGGCACTTCACTTCTGAAGTGGACCCTTCTATCAAAAGAAGCCACTCTCATTGACAATCAGTACAATTAGACAGGCAAACCTCTTCCCTAACAAAAGTCTTGCTTTAGGATTCAGTTTTCACTCTGAAGGAAAAGCAAAATATGCTGTTTTGTCAATTTGTTTGTGGTCAGATTTGAACGTCTAATTTTTTTTTTCACGTGTGAAAACTGAGACACTAGAAGTTATACAATTTTCCACAGCCTCAAAGTTAATAATTTTGAAAACTCTTATAGGAGCTTTTGTTGAATTTCCTTCAGGAGTTAAGTTCTTCCAGTTTCATTTCTCTGTCTCTTCTTGACATCCCTAAGCTTGATAATCACTTACTTATCCCTGGCCAGTTTCTCTTGTCATTTGTTATAGAAGTTGTTTAAAAATTATCTGATGGTTTCATTTACATTCACTGGCACACACCCACCCTTCTAGCTAATCTCTGCAGAAAATCATACTTGCAGCTTTATAGAGTAACTAGTAATTCTCTTTGTTCCACAGTTTCCCACTTCATCCTTCTTCCCTTGTCTCTTATAGATAGCATTTGCACAATTTTCAGTAGTGTCAATTTGATAGTATCTGAGCCAATGCATACTATACTGCTTGTACTCTTGAAAATTATTTTAACAGATAAAGCTCCAAGGAAGATATTTTTCAAGTCACTATACATTTTTTTATCTTTTTCTTCTAAGAATTTATCTATCTTTTATTTTGCTGATTATCAAGTTGTCAGGGTTTTCAGATCACTATCAGAATTATGTTAATATTCTCTTGAGTGCTGTCATTGTCATTTATTCATTCTTTCAAGAAATACCATTCATTGTGTATCTATTTTGTGCCAATCAGTAAAGAAGCTACATTGGAAAAATCAAAACGATGGCATTTTTATATGTCTTTACATGAATTAGGCCAGATAAACAATAAATAATTTGGACACAAAACTGTACATGTCTTAATACATCCATATAACATAAGTAACAAATATTCAATTGTTTTTTCTTTAGATAACACACACAAAAAAATACATGGTATAAAGCTTCTTTAATAGAGCCATCTTTTTTTGCAAGTTTTCAGGCTCAGGTTACTAAGATTATCACTAAAAGTTACTGAAGTATTTAAGAATGATTTTTTTCTTGGGCTTATATGAAATGTTTTGCTTTAGATAAACAAATAACTTTTTTCATAGTAGCTGTACCAAAACTCATTTATCCAATCAGATAACAGGTTCATTTTAAAAATAGCCTACAACAATATTAAACTATTTCAAGTCATAATTTTTATAAATTTTAGCATTTTATTAAATAGGCAGGTAGCTTTATATTCAATAATTCAACATTTTGTTTATTTTTGCAACAAATATTTATTGATAATTTAGTAGGCTGAGATGTTATATTATACAAGGAAATGTAAAAATTATAAAGTCATTCTTCTTCCTTTTTTTTTTTTTGATACTGATGATTGAACTCAGGACCACTCTACCACTTAACCACATCTCCAGTCCTATTTTACATTTTATTTAGAGACAAGGTTTCACTGAGTTACTTAGTACCTCACATTCTTGCTGGCTGGCTTTGAACTCAGGATCCTCCTGTCTCAGCCTTCCAAGTCACTGGCATTCCAGCCACCGCATGTGGCTCATTCTTATTTTTTCCATTCTATTAAAATAAAAGAATTCCATCAGATTGTATGTATATATACTATATATCTGAAGGTAATTGTGTTTCTATTCTTTAATCTTATGGTGGATTAATCAATTGCACATTTTCCCAGTGCTTAGTGTACCTTCTTGAAATCCATGCAAAGTAGTCAATAAATGTCATGAAACATAATTATTATTCATGAATTTTATCTTTGTAAAATTAATGAGGTGACACTTTCACTTTATTATGTAGCCTAATTCTCTTTAACTAATCGCATGTGGATTTGTTTTACTTTTCCGTCCAGAGTATGGCATGTATAGACTTATCTTAGTATTCTGTCCATAAAGCAGGAAACAAATTCTTACAAGAATAAATGAAGTAATAAATTATTCAATTGTTTTCTTTATGCTTAACACAAAATTTAGCATGTTAGAAAATAATGAACAGGTAGTTAATTTTAACAAGAACATTCAGATATGAGAGAAATTTGAGGAGGATTTAATAAGAAACTATTTGGTTAGATATTATGAAAGTACATTATTTGAAAGCATCTCATTCTACAGTCTCATGCAAGTATGTTTTCTATCCACATTTTCTGGTTTCTTTTGGCTTACATGTCTAAGAAATTTAGTAACTCTTGTACAGTGGTAATATCATTGTTCCAAATATTTTGTTCAGTGATATTTTGAATTTCCAAAGGGGAAACAGAAGACTCTTTTTAATTTAAAACAATGTAATAATATTTCATGTATGAAGCTGTAGACACTAATAAATTGAGCATTTTCAAGGGCATAAAATCTTTCCTGTAAATAATTAAAGATTCCCTTAGGTCCCGGGTATGGAATAATCAAGCATTTTTAAAGACACTGCATAAATTGCTTAAAAAAAACAAGAAATGTGGGAGAATATTATAACACCAATAATCAATGATACCTGCTTCTTTATATCCATGCTCTGAACATTGCCTGAGGACCTCATCATGTGACATGATTTGGGTAAATAGGGAGCCAAAACTTGCAGTGTAAAAAGTTAAAAGTGACTGCACCTGGGGCATGCTCTGTTCCATTTTTGCTTTGGATTTATTCACCTTATGAGAATGCCTATGTTGATCCTACGGAAACACATGGCCAGAAGGAAAATCATGAGTATCCTAAACGTGGCCCTCATGATCATACAGCTCAAGCCATGTTTATTGATCACAGCCTTTTGAGTAATCATAGAAGACCAGCAAACAACCACAAAAGTTGGCCCAAGGCACACTGTTGACTGACAGAAGAAATGCTTTTTTAAACCCCTACATTTTAGAGAATTTTCTTCTATAACAGCATGATACAAAGATATATGTTGAGATTGTTCTAGCTATAGGGACTATGTGATTAGTGCGGGGTTTATTAAATAATATATAATATTTGCATAGCAATTTAGAGGCAATATGCCTTCACAGTTACTCTTTTGCTTGTTCCTACAGACTTCTAAGTTTTTATGGCTTTAAAATTTCTTTCTTATTGTTTTTATTCATTTGTTTTCTGCTATACCACATACCTATGGAACTAAGGGTAGCATATGGCAAAGGTCCAGAAAGTGTTTAATGAGCAGTGGACCATCAGCAGAATCAAAGACAAAAGATAATCTTGAAAAAAAAAACAAATATTACAATTATATGCAATTAAATTATATATTTTATTTCATATAGTTGATCAAGTAATTATATATTCAAATAACTCAAAATCATAGTGCTTGAGTGTATTTAGTAAAAAAAAAGAAAATATGAATATTTAAATCTATAGACAATAATAGTATATTTACAAAGGTTTACATTCAGATATTTGATAAATCAGATTTTATTGTGGTATGCTAGAAAATGTCTCCTTTGATATAAAGAGAGTAACCAAGATCAGAACAGGGAAGAAGAGCATGAGGAAAAGATTAACATTTAACAGAGACGAGTGGGGTGGGAGAGAGGGAGAGAGAAGGGAAACTGTATGGAAATGGAAGGAGACCCTCTTTGTTACATAAAACTACATATAAGAGTTTGTGAGGGGAAAGGGAAAAAAGGGAGAGAATTAAACCACAGCAGATGGGGTAGAGAGGGAAGAGGAGAGGGAAGGGGAGGGGGGATAGTAGGGGATAAGAAAGGTAGCAGAATACAACAGTCATTAATATGGTATTATGTAAAAATGTGGATGTGTAACCGATGTGATTCTGCAACTTGTATTTGGGGTAAAAATGGGAGCTGATAACCCATTTGAATCAAATGTATGGAAGATGATATGCCATGAGCTTTGTAATGTTTTGAACAACCAATAAAAAAAAATTTAAAAAAAGAAAATGTCTCCCTGCAAAATGATGTGATAAGGAAAAGAACTTTGAGAGAAATTATCTCAGCTTGTGCTTGGTTTCTAAATACAATTACATGTGACCTTATAAAAGAGGAAAAAAGGGTGTCTGATAAACAGAGGAGAGAAGGTGATGTCAATACAAAGTAAGGTAAAATCTGAAGATGTTCTCCTTGAACGCTGCACGGAGCCAACAGACCAAAAACGTTGCCAATCATCAGAAGGCAAACAGGAATGGAGCAACTTTTCCTCTGGGGGGCATGTGGCCCTGCCAATACTTCAGTTTTGATCTACTGGAACTAATATCAAACTTCTTCCTCCAGACCTGTGCAAACATAAATTACTGTTGTTCAAATCCAACAAATGTAATTTTTCATAGCATGTATGGAAAATTATTAAAACAACATTTTGCCAAGAAATAAAATTTAAAATATCTTTTAAATTAACATTTTAAATGACCTCCAAAATAAAGAAAAATCTAAGTCACTATGAGAAGCAGCAGCAGGTAGGGACATATTTACAGTGGTAAGCCCACCACCCACTGATAACAGCTGTAGCATGACTATAGACTTTCAATGACATTTTGAACATGCTTGAAGGTGAAAAGAAGATGGTGAATTTTCATTGGAGGACTGACATATTTTACTTGTATTTGAATTTAAATTATTCAGAAACTTAAATAATTCACTGATTTTTATTTATTCAGTTTTCATTTCCCTATCAAATTATTCAAATATGCAATTCATAAGATATTTTCAATAAAGAAGGGTTTATCACCCAGTCAGCATTCATTCTTCCTAAGAAATTGTGAATTACATACAGTTCACATTGTTGGCCCTCTGATTCTGGTGTCACCGAACACACCCACTAGACCAGTGACAACCCTGCTTTGTTTGTCTGGTGAGTCAGATCCCCACAGAGAACACTTAAAATATAAAAACAAGACTAAATACATGGAAAAAAACTGAGATTCTTGGTAGATGAAAAAAAAATCCCTTTACTTTGATGAACTTGGAAGCAACAAATAGCTACTTGATCACAATAGAGTCTAAGAATTTATTCACAGAACTAAGGGAGAGGAAAGTCAGAAGTAAAACGGGCAAAGCTAAATCTCAGTGCCATGCTTTTGAGTTTTTTAATTTGTTAAAGTCTAATCCCTTATTTTCTTAAAAAAGTTGAAATTGAGTTTTTAGGAATTTACAGTGGTTGAAAAATATTTATTTGTTCTTCTGAGTTATACATGACAGTAGAATGTTATTTTGGCATCTCATACATACATGGAGTATAACTTCCCATTCTTGTGGTTGCACATGATGTGGAGTTACAATGGTGGTATATACATATAAGAACATAAAAAAGTTATGTATGATTTATTCTATTGTTTTTCCTATTCCTATCCATCTTCCATTCCTCCTATCCCCCCTCCCCCATGTAATCTGATGAACTTCACTCCTCTCTCCCTGCCCACCCCCAAATCTATTGTAAGTCAGTATCCACCTACCAGAGAGAACACTCATTTGTTTTCCAGGGATTGGCTTATTTCACTTTGCATGATAGTCTCCAGTTCCATCCATTTACTGACATATGTCATAATTTCATTTGTCTTTCTGGCTGAGTAATATTAAATTATATATATGTACCACATTATCCATTCATCTGTTGAATGGCACCTCGGTTGGTTCCATAGCATAGCTATTATGAATTGAGCTGCTATGAACATTGATGTGGCTGAGTCACTATAGTATGCTGATTTTAATTCCTTTGGGTATATGCTGAGGAGTGGGATAACTGAGTCAAATGTGGTTTCATTCCAAGTTTTCTGAAGAATCTCCATACTGCTTTCTAGAGTGTTTGCACAAATTTGTAGTTCCACTAGTAATGTATGCATGTATCTTTTTTTCCCACATCCTTGCCAACATTTATTGTTACTTATATTCTTGATAATTGCATTTCTGACTGGATTATGATAAAAATCTCAGTGTAGTTTTTTGTTGTTGTTGTTGTTTGTTTTTTAATACTTTTAGTTGTAGATGGATATAATACATTTTATTATCTTATTTATTTTATGAATGATGCTGAGGATCAAACCAATGCCTCATACTTGCAAGGCAAGCTTTCCATCACGAAGCTACAATACCAGTCCTCAATGTAGTTTAAATTTGCATTTCAATAAGAAATTCATTCGATTAACCGCATTAAATTATTTGTGCTTTAACAGCGAAGGATAGAGATTTTAGTCAAATTTTCTGTTTCTCTTTAGGTCTTTCTAAGTTCATAATTATAAATATCAATGTTAGTTGCATGAATATATAAATGTATTATATATGAATGGTGAAAGGAATTCTATCAATTTTGTAACAAATACTGATTTGATTAAAAGATGTTTATAAAATTTATTATTGCTTTATTTTGTCTTACTCTTTTCCTAAAATATTGATTCATTTAAAAATTTATGTGACTTAAAATGAAATAAAATAAACTGTTTTAATACTTTAATTTTATTTTTTTATTTGTATGTGCTTCTGAGGATCAAACCCAGTGCCCTGCATGTGTAGGTCCAGGCAAGCAAACACTCTACCACAGAGCCACAACCCCAGACTCAATTTTATTTTTAATTCATTACATTCACCCATTTTCATTAAAACAAAGAAAGTTTTTCATTGTTTTAATTCGTTCACATTTTAATGAAATCAGAGAGAGAGATAGAGAGAAAGAAAGAGAGAGACATGTCCCTTGCTGGTGTGCATAATTTGATATACTCTTTTGACTTCAAGGCAAATAACCTACAAGATTAGATCCATACTATATGTAAAATAAGAGAAACTCACAAGGTTACTTCTATGTTATTTAAAGTTTTTTTTTTTAATTTTGTTATTTAAAATATATTTTTAAATTTTTCTCTTTTATTTTATTTTATTTTATTTTTTTATTTTTTATTGGTTGTTCAAAACTTTACAAAGCTCTTGACATATCATATTTCATACATTAGATTCAAGTGGGTTATGAACTCCCATTTTTACCCCAAATACAGATTTCAGAATCACATCGGTTACACATCCACGTTTTTACATATTGCCATTCTAGTGACTGTGGTATTCTGCTACCTTTCCTATCCTCTACTATCCCCCCTCCTCTCCCCTCCCATCTTCTCTCTCTACCCCATCTACTGTAATTCATTTCTCTCCTTGTTTTTTTCCCATTCCCCTCACAACCTCTTATATGTAATTTTGTATAACACTGAGGATCTCCTTCCATTTCCATGCAATTTCCCTTTATGCATGGCAGTAGAATGTATTTTGACACATTATACATACATGGAGTATAAAATTAGGATCCCATTCTTATGGTTGTACATGATGTGGAGTTTCACTGGTGTGTATTCATATATGAACATAGGAAAGTTATGTCTGATTTATTTATTGTCTTTCCTATTCCCATCCCTCTTCTCTTTCCTTTATCCTTCTTTATATAATCCAATGAGTTTCCATTCATCTCACCACAACTTGCCTTATTGTGGGTTAGCATTCATGTATCAGAGAGAACATTTGCCCTATGAATTTTTTATGAGTGGCTTATTCACTTAGCATGGTATTATCTGTTTCCATCCATTTATTGGGAGATGCTATAATTTCACTCTTCTTTATGACAGAGTAATATTCCATTATATAAAAAATGTGGAATATATATATATATTCCACATTTCTTAACGATTCATCTGTTGAAGGGCACCTAGTTTGGCTCCATAATTTAGCTATTGTGAATTGAGCTGTTCTAAACATCAATGTGGCTGCATCACTGTAGTATGCTGATTTTAAGTTATTTGGCTATATACTAAGGAGTGGGATAACTGGTCCAGTGGTGGTTCCATTCCAAGTCTCTTGGGAAATCTCCATCCCACTTTCCATACTGGTTGTACCACCAGTGCTCAATTAAGGACATGTGTTGTATTAAATAATAAACTATTATTCTACTTGAGAGCTCACAAGAGTAGTTATATAGTGTTTAGTCTTTTGTGAGAACTGTCAGTATTTTTGCTAACATTTAACTATTGGAGAAGTCAGAAAAGAATTTAAATTTTCTGACTCCTAAAAATACATAGAGATGAAAAAATGATGCTGCTGTAGGTTACCAGCACCATATGTGAAAAATTAACTAGAGCTAAATAGCATAAGTTCCTTTTCATTAGGGCTCACATTTTGAGTAACACCTCCAAGAAACTCATATTATTTTTAACATTATTAGTAAAGATAGCCTTTTTTCCCAGTCTTAACTACTATACTTCCCATCTGAGAATATTTGGAATTCTGACCCCTCAGATAGACATTGATAAATAAGGATAGTGTTTCTTTATCAGTGCAAGTCAGGCACTTAGTTCCAAAATTATATCCTGAGTCAAAGTACTGAAATTTGATCAACATCAGCCCTATGTGCTTTATAGTGCTGCTTCACAGGCTAATTGTTGACAGCATGGATAACACTGATACAAAGCTTTTACACTTTAGAAAATTAGATGTATTTGGTAATAAAATGCTCTCCTCAGGGATGAGTGTGGCTTTTTATTGATGTAAACGGCAGGAAAATACCAGAAACAAGAGTGACTTGATGTGGAATAGAAAATAGAGTATATAGATAAAGCAAATTTATGCATCCAATTTGATTACAAGCATGATTAAAGTACTTCAGTGAGGATTAGAGAAACACACAAAGATTGAAGTCTCTGTTTTATATAATCATGTCTTGTTTTTAAAATTGTTTTTAATATTTATATTTCATTGTAATTGTCAATGCATTTCCAGAGAGAATATCTTATTAGTTGAAAATAGTTTATACATGTTCGTAATCTCTGAATAGGAGCAATGAGGAGAAACAGTGGGAATTACTGCAATGCATGAGAACCAGGGGCTGACTTTATTTGTATGTGTTCCAGTACAACCTGTGCTAAATAAACCATTTCTCAATGTGTTTTTGTTGCCTTTTAAAGCTCTGAATAAAGATTATTTGGTATTTAAGTAATATCCTAGGGACAGAAGTTTATTTGAAAGAAAATTATTAATAAACTGTGCTATTTTGATAGTAAAAGTATTCTGCATTTGATTTCAGCAGTGGTAAATAGGTTTTCAGGTGATAGGATCTAAGAATAACAGCACCTGGGCCTTTAAATTTTAGCAAAGCAATGAGAATATTAAGTCTAATTCCAGTTAGAACTTTTCTATTTATGGTTTATAACTGAACATTATGCTGAAAAATGGAGCTTTAGTAAGTTGTATTGCAAAACACATTCAGGAAATTATTCTTCAACACAATTTTAGTTCTGAAATTTAGAGAAAATAAGAAGTTTGCCAAGACATCCAAGATAATACACAGCCTTAGAAAAGTTCAGTTTAAAAAAGTAATCAAATGAAAGATTCTCCAAAGAGACCATTTTTGACCTCCTTTTCCCTGGAGGTTCAACAAGAAGTTTAAATAAATACAAGTAAATAAATAAATTAAATAAAGAAAAAAGAAGAAAGAAAAAATAAATAGTCTCAGTTCCCAGTATTTGTACCAGATATTATTTTGAGAACATAGACTAACTTCTGGAGTATGATGTATTTAACTCTTTGACATGTTCAGCCTGTTTATAAGTATCATGGTGCTATCTAGAAGTTCTGAGCCCACTTAATGCTCATGTGGATTCCAGCCAGAGTAGAAGTGAGGAGGAATGCCTCACGGGTGTTTTTGTCAGAAATAACAGTAAGAATCTTTCTACCAAAATAAGGATATCAAAGGGTACTTCATATTTAATATTCTAAAAATAAAATCATTTAAGATTGTGCAATTTTTGAAAAAAGCACCATAATTTAAAAAATAAATTCACATGTAAGAATATTGACTTCTTATTTCACTTGTGACAGCAATATCTGAGTTAATTTTTAGTATTTGGAATTTTGAAAATATATTTCAATAAATGTTTGTGTTAGAATCTGGATTCCATCAGAAAAAAATATATAAACTATTTTTTTTAACTTTATGAAGTGTGTAATAAAATATATTGGGGGATTCTCTCATCATTGATTATCTTAAATTGTTTCAACGACTGAACTTCCTGAGGCCTTATCATATAATTCAATCTCACTTTACAAAATATTATCAAATTATTTATTAAGCACCTTTGATGGACAAAGCATGGTTTTACCAATGGTACATATAGGAAAATAAATATTACAGATCTTTCCCCAATCAAATTAGCAGAACATTTAATAAACCATATTTTTGTAGGAAAAGAGACATATTGCAAAATTAATGTGATTTGTGAGAGAGAAAATTCTGGTTGTCCATGCCATTTTCCACCTGTTGACCCAGCATGGTAGAGTATACTAAAAGGATGCATGTTCAGAATATGCAATTCTCTGAGCTCTTTTTAGGTTTCAAAACTGAAACAATTTTACTTACATAAGTTTTAGAGATTTTGCTTTTGTTATGATAGATATTTTGGCAAAGAGAGACTCAGATGTGCAAAAAAATTATTGATATTCCTAAAGTTTCTTACAACTTATATCTTGTTAAATGAAAACACAGATAGCACAATTTAGAACCTTTCATTGCCTATAACTTACACAATTATAAAACATTTTAAATGAATGTACTTAACTTGCAAAGACATCCAAGATACCACACAGCCTTAGAAAAGTTCAGTTTACTTAACATTAGGAGAAACAGAATCCTATAATAAAATATTTTCATAGAAAAGCCTTTGTAGTATCTTCATATTAAAGGAAAGAAAAGCAATATGACATATCACAGCACACGCCCACATTTTGCAGAAGTCTGATTATATGGTTAGCCATAATCTGTGTTCAGTTCAAAAGTGTTTACATTGAGTTTTACCATCATGTAGGAGGAATTTACAAAATAAGACCACAGTAAACAAAATTTAAATAAGCATAGTATTGTTTTATCTTTTATTTCATAATAACATATACTATAATCTTTATATTGTAAGTCAATTAATGCATGAAAAATATTTTGTAATATACTAATGTTAATATCAATTAATACTAATAAAATAAGTCCTAATCAAGAGCTTTGCCTTAATCAGAGCTTCCTTCAAAGGGATATTTACACTTCTGATTTAAATGTTCCTTCTCAATGAGGAAATTTGTGTGTTTGATGCTAACTGACTCAGACTTTATAGGTGAAAAATGTAATACAACAGAGTGCAAGCAGCTGAACTGGAAGCCAGTAATGTTTTCAGGGTAGATGCAGCACCATTTAGTCATTTGGAGAAAGACTGTGATGCCAAGGATTATTGCAAGAAGGAGGAATGGATGAGAATTATAAATATTACATGGACCTTTATCATGAGAAGAAATCAGTTTCCTTTTGGATTTAACACAAGGTCTACTCTCAGTGTGTGATTTATTCAAACATATTTTTGTCTTTCTTATTCTCCAAGAAATAAAACTCAATTTTTTTAAAGTAATGTGTATTCTCAACACTTTTATATTGAGGTTAGTATATATTTAATGTTTTAAGAAATAAGTTATTTTGTATTTTTCTGAGGATACTGTTATTTGTTTTATTTGTTTAATCATGGATTTTTTAAATCAAATTTCTTAAAACTTTATTTCAAAAATATTATGTATGAGTCAATATTTTAAAGAAAATAAATTCTATATTTTACTTAAAACTATGTTGTGGGAATCTGGCAAGTATTTTCTCAACTACAACAAATTTTAAAAGTATGTCCAAATATTTGAAATTGCTTTTGAAAATGTACTTATAAGATTATATGGGGAAAAAGGTAATATTTTTCAACTTTAAAGAGACAATGGCCTTGTTCTTAGAAATTTTAGCTGCAGGTGTTAAAGCATCAGATATTATCCTAACATTTCCTTAGGATAATTCACAGTGATGTTAAACATCACCATTACTAAACAAACTATATTAGCATGACTGAATCTCGCCTTTACCATGTCTGAAAATGGTATTCAATCTTTGAATGTATTTAGTATAGAATTGAATTTCTGAAATGATCATAGTAAAAATTAATATATTGAATGAGTAGACAATTAAAAGAGCCATAAAACTAACTATAATTTTTCAATATCAGGAACACAAAAATGATTTTTAAAAATACATTCATTTTTCACTACATAACAAAAATATAATAATACAGTAAAAACATAAAAATATCACATACTTGGGAATTAGTTTACATTTTTTAATAAAAATATTCATATGATATTGAGAAGGTAGAAAAATGTTTTTATCACATGGTATTATATGTGTTGCTTTACTTTTTAAGCAAAATTATCCAGTTTGATTAATTTACCTGCAAATGTCATCTTTTCATTCTTCTTTATGGTTAAGTACAACTTCATTGTGTTTATATGCCACATTTTCTTAATTCATTTGCCTTTCATGGGCACATAGAGTGCTTTCATAAATATGCAATTGTGTATTGTGCTGTTATGAATACTATATCACTATAATATGCTGATTTTAGATCTTTTGCATAAATATTTTACTATTCTTAAATTTTGTTATTTAAAATAAATTTATCTTGAACTGATACTTAAAAAAGACAAAAATACACAATTAATGTTTCAGCAAGTGATGTTTTGTAATAGGTACACATTGTAGAATCACATTAAACATATCCCTCCCTCTCCAATATTTATCATTTTTTTCTTTGTAATGAATACTTAAGAAACCTCTTCTTCTACCATTTGAAATACACAATATGCTATTATTATATATAGTCACCCTACTGAGCAATCGCATACCTGAATTATTAATTCTGCTTTAATTCTGAACTTTAAAAATGCCACATAACTGTATTTTTATTTTTAAGCATTAGCATGCTATTAGCAGTTGTAAGCTTCCTTATAATATCTTAAATGTGATTGAAGCAGAATAGAAAGATATTCTTACCACATTTTTTATTATACTAATTATCAAAATATTAAGATGTTCTACAAAATATTTTTATTTATTCGCTAAAGGGGATCTGGAAGTGTAGAAATTGTCTGAATAGGAGTGAGCTTTGAATTGAGCTTTCTATTCGTGAGTATGTATTAGGTCTTCTAATTGCTACTCCAGGTCTACCCTGTAACTTCTCCTGCTCTATTCAACCATCCTGACAGAGCAATCTGTATAGTTTGGACAAATAGACCTGGGTCCTCTGGTTTCTGCTGGGGTTGGCCAATGAGGAGCCCTTGCAAGAAAGCAGAGAAATGAGAGGGAGAGTAACTTTTCCTTGGTTCTGCCTGTATGAGAAACTCAGAAAACTAGATTTCTTCAATAAAATGTCTCTAGGGACACTGAAAGCAATTTTGATCAGGTCCAGGTTTATGCACTATTATTTCTTGAGGTGCTTCTGCAGTTAACCACTTGGTAATATTATTCAAATTAGAATGTGTTGTGTGTTTCCTATTGGGACTCAGATACATTAGGATATCTGAATTTTTTCTCAACATTTAATTTAAAAATTGTTATTGTTTTACCTCATTTGCAAAACTAAGGAAATACAATTCCCAGCTTATGTGCTTGTTAAAAACTGTGCACTGATAAAAGTGTTGGATAACAAAACAATCAGAAGGTTGTGCATACAGGGTAGATTCTGAGGATAAAACTGGAAGAAAGCACTATATAAGACCTAGATTAAGTATGTTAATCTAGCAAAGAAAATATGTGCATAAACTCTCTTGAGAGAACAGTGAAAATATGAAAAAAAGAAAATAAAAACACAAAACCCAATAATATAAAAAGTAGATAACAAATACATTAATTAGCAATCATAAGAAAAAGGAAAACTGACATCAGCTTAGAGGCAGTAGAAAAGTGGATAACTACCACTGAGTTTTGAAATTTACTCTGTTTAATTTTTTATTGATTATGCATACATTTATTTATTCACTTACCCAACCAATCATTCATTAAATATTTATATTCATTGATGTTGTCAGGCAGTATATCAATATTTAAGTAGCAATGGTGATGAAAATATTGACATGGCTCACAAATGTATTAGTGAGGGGAAAAGGAAGGAATATCATGAATATAGAGAGATAGAAGTGACAGTCTATTAATCCTGTTTCGAGTAAATAAGGAAGTTATTCCTAAAGCAAGGATTTATATGAGAGATGATTCCAGGAATTACTGGTAAGAAGAAAGAGTGAATTCATTTAAGAAAAGGAAGAATACCAGGGGAAAAAAAAAGAATAAGGACTATTAATAAATAAATAATTGGAGTGAGCAACTGGATTCAATCCTATTGCAGATCCTCAGACCAGTAAGCGCATTGTCCTCAGAATATCTCCACACCCACTGCAGTGTGAGAATGATAGTCTTTTCCTATCGATCCACTTGCTTCTTTCCTGAAGGCTATATTTCATGAAAATAAACTTCCCTACCGTTTTTCCTATTTGTGGGTGAGAGTATACAGAAAGTGCAGGAACAATATGAACAATATTCTATGAGTGGACACTGATAGCATGTGCCACAGGTTTCCAGATAAAGTGGTTGTCCAGAAGAATATCCATATCTATAAGTGAAAGTTGTGCTGCCCATATGGGGGGCATTATTTGCATGGGCCTAATTGAATTTAAATGAATAAAATATAAAATTAAAAATTGGGTTTTGTCCATCATAGCAGTGATACATCTCTTTGCCAATAGCTATGCAGACCTAGCAGTATTAGAGAACAAAATTATTGAAAGACATTTTGTTCGACAATAGTGCCTTAAACATAACATATTACATTTGGAAAAATGGTTTAAATCTTATTGTGACATTGGATAAATATTTTCACTTGTCAACTTTACTCTTGAAAATGAAACATAGGGAATAGAACATGTGTAAGTATTTTTTTTTCTTTTTATTTATTTATTTCATACATGACAATAGTGGAATGTATTACATTCATCATTATCCATTCACAGCACAATTTCTCATAACTCTGTATATAAAGTATGTTCATGCCAAATTATGCCATTATACTGAGCTGTCTTATTTTTTTTTGCATTGCAATTTTTAATACACCTTTATACCATAATTTATCAGATCTCTGTTTGCATATAAGGTATGTTGACACCAAATTCACATGAACATTATGCTAAATTATCCAATCTCAAAAAAAAAAAAAACAAATGCTGAGTGTTTTCTCTGATATAAGGGGGTATGACTCAAAGTGGGGTAAGGAGGGAGAGCATGGGAATAAGATTATCTGTAGATAGGGAATAGGGGTGGGATGGAAAGGGAGATACAAGGGGAATAGCAAGGATGGTGGAAGAAGAGGGTCATCATTATACAAAAACATGTGCAAGTATTTCTAACTAATTTGAGAATTAAAATAATAGACTAAGACTATTGGTTTTGAATGTGTTCCAACTTTTATTTGAGATGCCTTGTATTTTTATAAAGAATATTATACTTCATTTACTAATGAACATAAATTACTTTTATCCACAATAACCTGCAATTTCTTCCCTTGATTTTTAAGAGAAATATAAATATTTGTATCATTTTAGTAAAAGTAAATGATTCTTAGTTCATTTTATCAACTTTTTTTCAAAAGGACTTTCAGGGTCAGGAATTTCTCCTATATGCTCCTGCCATTTGGAAGAAGTGAGAAGGATGTTTTCTTTTAACTTCTATAAGAGTAGGGACAAAGAAACTGCATATGACCTCTCTGACTTATATATGACTTTGTATATATATATATATATATATATATATATATATATATATATATATATATATAGTTTTCCTGAATTTTTTTCCTATTAACTTTATTGTCATAAATCTTATCTGTAAATATGGACTTAGGGTAAATCATTTGACTACTTTGATTAAATCATGAAACTGGTAGATAGTCATGGAATCACAAAGAAAATATGTAATACTTTAAACATGTACATACATTTTTTACCTTAAATTAATGCAATGAATCCTAAACTTCTGTTGTCCCTTGCAGCCTCTTTATAAGTAATGAATCTACTTAATGTATCTTGCTACCTACAAGTGTATTCTGTCTCACTGGACTCAAACCAGAATACCATGCACCTGCTTCACAATGTATATCTTAAATCCTTAAACTTCATTTTGAAATTGTCATTTCTCTAAGTGAAATGATCAAAGTCTGCTCTTAACTCTGCCCAGTTATCATTCTCTAGTAGAATAATTTCCAATGAAGGAACAATATTATTCAACTTGTCCTATTTTATAACAAAAATTTAACCTTACCATTGATTTTTCTTTGGCTTTTAAAACTCATAGTTCTGCATTCAACTCAATTTCACAATAACCAGGCACTAAACCAGAGAGTAAAATCACAAATCATTGTGGATCCAACTTGGGGCAAAAAGGATTTAGGATTCTCCTTAATTCTTTTTAATAAGAAGAGTATTGTACCACATTAAAAAAATGCATTAGAATGACTCCAGTCTGCACTTCAAACAATAACAAGAAGATTTTACATCTTCAATTAAGGTATAATTCTCCTCTTTCATTAAAAACTGTGTTTGTCCAGACTTTCTTAAAAAGTTCAATGACACATAATGCAATATAGCATTGCCTTTAACTTATTGAATAGTGCATTTAAAACAAGGACAAAATTTATGGCATGTCAAATATATCCCACTAAAGTTGTGAAGATTGTGTCTCACTAGTTCACTTTAGAATAGGCTATACATTGACAATGGACAGAAAAAAAAAACTGTAATGCAAAAATTTCTCCTGACAATCTAATTATCAGTGTTGACTCATTACTTACGGTTTATGAATTATAATAAAAATTGAAAACTTGCTGAAGTGATTTGCAACTCTCTTCACTATGTACTCTAAATTCTAGTCTTCAATCATATAGGTCAAATAGTTTACAATGGATTTGTTTATATAATCTTATCTTTAGGGATCTGATTCAATTAGACTCTTTCATATGTATCTTGTCACCAAATATGAAGCAATATTACTGATAAAACACTGCATGATCTGGAAATGTTGTTACTTCAGTTAGTGAGCTCACAAAAATAGAAGGAAGAGGAAGGAATTCAGAGAAAATGAGGAAGTTAGGGCATGGGGGAATACTAGGGAACAAAATCCAAGAAATTATTCTATGTCCACATGCAAATATATCACAAGGAATACATATTTTGTATATAACACTAATGCACTAATTAAAATAATAATACTAAAAGTACTAAGGTAAACTAGAGAGAGTGAATTTGGAAGGGAGGAAAGAGGGGAGGAAAACTGAAGGTACAGGAGATAATTTGACCAAATTGTCACATGTGTAAATGAATATGTCACAATGAATCCCACTATATTACATATAATTATAATGCAACTATAATAATGAAAAAGTTTACCACTTTTACAGCATGATTGTTTCTGACACTTTCAGGATTAATACGAAGTATTGTAGGTTTTGCTAACTTGGCACTTTAAGATCTCTTGAACAAGATGGGGAGCTCTGATGGCCATTATCTTTATTACTCTGATCTGCATGGTCCAGCTTCTTCACAAATAATTATGTTCATTTCACAAATAATTATTTTTTTATCTCCCAATTTTACTATAATACCTATAATTAGACTTATACTTGTTTCCCTTCGCTACATTATCCTTCACTTTGGAATTTTCTAATGAATAACACAACTCTTCTCATATTATGGTTCTTTCCTAGTTGGGTATTTGTACTCCTTTCAGTTTACACTTTATTAACTTTGAATTCTGAAAACTACTCTATATCCCCAGAAGAATCTAGATGGTCTGACAGTGTTTATCTCAAGGTTCCTTTTAAATTTACTGGTTTTAGACTCTCTCTTGGATTATCCCTGGTGCCTGGGGGAGCCTAAGCAGAGCCAGAGATTGCTCTTCCAGGCACAATTCTGTGATAAATTTAGTGATCCAATATTGGACAATTGAGATATGTTAACCAAGCTCCATGTGTTCCTTCCTACAATACTTAAGATAAAATTATACAGAAAAGCCCATCACCAAATTTTTAGATGGATTATCATTTCCTATATTCTGATGCCTTCTTGTCTGTAGTACACTGATTGTAACCACCTCCAACTCACCTTCCATCTGAGAATAAGAATGTAAGCACCATTGAAACTTTGTTCCACTAAGAGTTTTTAGCACTGTCTTTTCTAGATTGCTCACTGGAGAAACCCCAAGCCTCTAAGTTCAGTGCAGGTGGAAATAATGCCATGATTCAGTATCCCCCTATATTATGGCACTTTTCCACAATTCCTTAATAATTTCATAATGTTTAAGAAAATATTTAGGTACTGTCATTGTCAGAAATATTACTATTAGATAACATCAAATGCAAGTTGATTCTAGCAAATATAGATATCTAGATTTGTCCTTTTCCTTTAGGCTATGCAGAATTTACTTCAGAGAGCTCTCTGGCTGCTGCTCTCTTTGCTCTTTTTTGATTTCTTCTCCCATAACCCTCCCTCTAGATTTCCCTTTGTGCTTTTCCTTCTAGTGACCTCACCTGTTCTGCCTCTCCTGGAACTGCCCTATGTCCTAGCTGTACTCTAGAAGAGTCAGAACTTCCTGCACTGTGAGTCCCTGAAGGCGGCTCTTATTTCCTCCATATTTTCCAGAGGAAAAATAATCTATGTGGAAAACAAAACTTTATCTAGTCTATGTTGGCATGTCTCAAGTATCATATAGTAAATACTCAATATTGTTTATGTTAGAGAAAGCAAACCATTGCAGGATAATATTTTTTCACATTTATTTTTAATATATTTTCTAAAATTGAGGTTACATGGAAACCCTCGAGAAACATTTATTCTAACGAAGGTGTTTGTGACAAAAGAATCCATCCCATACCTGCAAATTATAGAAAGTAAGTGAAAATTAATGATTATTCATTAATTTAAAAGGGCACACAAAATATATTCAGACTAAAATCCATAAATAGCACTCCAGAGAGTGTCTTCCTAAAAATTCGCGTTTGTATGTGCTATTTATTACTTTGCTTTTTGTCCAGTAATTATTTACCTATGACTTTTTATGTAGGGTATTCTTAGAAACAAATGCTAAATTTATTTCAAGCTAAAAAAATGAATTGAACTTGGGCAGGAGTTGTGACTAAGCAGTAAAGTATTTGCCTAGAATGTGTGAGGCCCTGGATTTGATCCTCAGTACCACATAAAAATAAATAAAATAAAGGTATTGTATCCAGCTACAACTAAAAAATGACTGTTTAATAAACAAATAAATCGAACTCATGCATTTTAAATTAAATATTTAAATATTAACATACATTTTAATATCAAAATTCTTATGTACCATTTTAAATGTGATTTATGTACCTTATGTTACATATATAGTATATTATATTTATTATTCTGCCTTTAGGAGATGAAAATAACTATTTAATAGAAAACCATTTTATTATAGTGAAATACTACACATGACTAGAAATTCTTCTAACAGATGCCCAGAAAATCTAGAGGGATACATTTTATTGTAATTATTTCACTCTATGACGTATCATGATGATTGTTTTCATTATATTAGAAATACAAGCTTTTTTTCTGTCATCTCCCTTACAGGGCAATTGATTTTTTTTTCTATACTTACAAAATAGTTGATTTCAGATTGAGTTGCAATTGTGTGATTTGTTGTTTCATAAAAATCTAACTTCCAGAAAGTTTAAATAGAAAGCCAGAGCCTGACCTTAGGCTGTAATTGCAAAAAGTACTTTGTTAGGTTCATGTAGAAAGACTGAACACAGACTCTATAAAATGCTGTGTATATAGCCACCCAAAAGAGAAAAGACTTTGAAGATGATTGCCTTAGAAGTTCTTGAGCACACAGGATGAAGGAATCATATTAATTCAAAGAATGCAAACTTTCTTGATTTTTATGAAGATATCTTACTAGAACCAATGGGAAGTAACTACTGAATTCAAGGTATAATTGGCATTTTTAAACTATTTTACCTGAGTGAGTAAGCAATGAAGATTAAAATGGAAATCAATTTACTCCCGTTGAAATTTTATTACCACATTCATGTTATATGTTAAAGTAAAAAAAAAAAAAAATGAAGATGGTGTCCTAAATCAAGAGCTGAATGATAAAATAAGTCAAAGATAAAAGTGAATGGTTGCTAAGAGCCACAGCCAAGTAATATAATGCATGGCATTTTTGGTTTAGGTGACGCCAGCAAGCCATTGAGATGATATGATTATGTTAAGATTTGCATTTATATGGATATTGGACTCCTGATGTCCACCTCGGCCTGTTACAGGACTCCTGGAGAGTTCCCATTGGTTGGGGAAGTGCGGTAGGGGGGAATTCCAGAGGAGGACCTTCCTCTGGGGTTCCGGGAGAACATGGCGTGGGTCCATCGGGAATCTTCCCGGACGCGTAGGGAGCATTGGCGGTGGTTTCAAAAAATAAAGTTTGTTCCTGCTTGAGTGGCTTGTGATTTTGTGCCCAGCCAGACTGCGGCAATTGGTGGCCCGTATGGGGACCGCCTGAAGCTTGGAGGTGAGTAAAATTGCTTGCCCCTGAGGGAATGCGACAGAATGTGTGACCATTTCAAAAAACAGTGTGTTCTTGTTTTGATTCATTTTATTTTTGTTTCAAGCTGCCTATCCCTAAAATTTTCTCAGGCAAACTGGGAAAAATGGTTGGCTCAAGGTATGAAGTTGTTCGGCCCTGAGAAAGAGAAAATTGATACAACTACTCTTTGTTCTGTTTTTGTTTCATTGTGTTTCGGTTTTGTTTTATGCTATCTTATTGGGTTGCGTTACCTTTATAGTAGATTAGAAACTAGTAAAAAACAAACCAAAAGACTGTTAAGTAAATTGTTAGAGGTCCAGACTATGGTAGAAAACATGTTAGGTCAAGCAAAAGAGAACGTCTCTTGAGCTAGTCAGACAGAGGAAAATTTGAAAAAAGAAAGCTTAGAGCAAAAACAACCATAAGGTGGGGAATTACAACAGGAGGCTGCTACTAACTCCGTTCTATCACCAGAGGGCATAATTCAACCAACAGCTCCATCTACAGCTGAGCGGTCCTCAACTCCCATAGTTGATGGACGGAATCCTGAGGCAGGACCCCAAAGATTAGCATGCCCTGTACTTGAACAGGCAGGAGGGCAACGAATTCACCATGCTTTAGATTTCAAAACAGAGAAGCAATTAAAGGAGGCTGTAACAACCTATGGGCCACAAGCACCCTTCACCATAAGTATGGTTGAATCTATTACCAACCTGGACATGACACCAGCAGATTGGGCTAACATGTTTCGATCTGTGCTAAATGGAGGACAATATTTGTTATAGAAGGTTGCCAATGAAAAATTTTGCACAGAGACAGCTAGGCAAAATGCAGCAGCCGGTTACTCTCAAAAAAAATCTAAAAATGTTGTTAGAAAAGGGACCTTATGAGGGTCAACGACAACAAATTAAATATGATCCTGGTGTATACACACAAATTGCTGTAGATGCGGTTAGGGCGTGAAAAACTTTACAGGGGCATGGAGATTTACAAGGACAATTATCTAAGGTAATACAAGGAACTAATGAACCTTACGCTGAATTTGTAGATAGGCTTATTCAAACAGCTTCTAAAATACTTGGAGATACAGAACAGGCAATGCCATTTATAAAACAACTGGCTTATGACCAAGCAAATCGTTGCCACAAAGAGGTCATTAGACCATGGAGACATAAAGATTAAAACACATTTATTAAATTATGTAGAGACATTAATGAACAAGGACAAGTCTTAGCAGCAGTACAACAGGCTTTAGATGCCAGGCCAAAAGCATGCTATAATTGTGATCAAACAGGACATTTTAAAAGGAGTTGCCCCATATGAGGAGGGTTTAACAAAGCTAGGTATCAAAGGAATAGAATACCAGGTATTTGCCCACGATGCCGTAGAGGGAGACATTGGGCTAATGAATGCCGTTCTCAAACCACCAAAGAGGGTATTCTGTTATCAAAAAACGGACAAGGACCAAGTGTTTACCCACGATATCGTGGAAAAAGACATCAGGCTCCATTGCCAAAAAATGGATTGGAGGGCCCAATGCTTGGGGGCCCCAAACCACAAATATACCTGGCAATGGAGGAACCCAGCAGCACCATCAAGGTAGTGCCCAGGACACATTATCCATTAAATCCCTCATCAGACAAACTAGAGGGAGCGCAGGGTTGGACATCTGCGCCTCTGTCAGAACAGTACTAACTCCAGAGATGGGAGTTCAAATCATTCCCACAGGAGTAAAAGGACCTCTTCCCCAAGGAACAGTAGGCTTATTATTGGGTCGCAGTTCTTCTACACTAAAAGGACTTATGATAAGTTCCAGGGTAATTGATCCCGATTATAAAGGTGAAATAAAAATTATAGCTAGTTCTCCAATAGGTATATCAGTAATTTCACCAGGAGATAGAATAGCACAGTTATTAATATGCCGCAGTCTCTGGCTGGGCACAAATCACGAGCCACCACACAGCTTGTAGATTCAAACAGCAATTCTTTATTCCCGATCTCACACCGGCAGTCTACAAACACGTTCTGGGGAAATCCACGTTCTCTGCCCAAAATCACACTCTGCCCAAATCCACTACTCCTGGGGTTCTGTCTCCCAAAATATACTGTCTGACTCTAAGAACTCAAGAGGAACTCAGCAGCAGGATATGCCCTATTCTAAAGGGGGAACACCCTAATCTCCTTTTATGCTAAACCGTCCTATTCTAAAGGGGGAACACCCTAATCTATTATGCTAAACCAGGGACACCCTAAACAAGGATCCGCCCTGGTCCTTGAGCAAGGTCACCTTTCAAGAGTCTTTCCACTAGACAGCATGGGAGTAAGCTGGCAAGGAAATTGTCATACCTACTTGGCTGATGGCTCCCAGCATTAATAGTACCCAGCCTACATGATAAATTTTCCAATTGTGCTGTAGAAAGAGGTACCAGGGGATTAGGCTCCACAGGTGTAGATTGGGCTATGCTGTCTTTAAATTTAGATTCTCGCCCCATGCTAAAACTAAATATTCAAGGGCATAAATTTAATGGGCTACTGGACACAGGTGCTGACCTTAGCATCATATCCTGTCATGAATGGCCAAAACATTGGCCATTACAACAAGCCACTCAAACGCTTCGAGGCCTAGAAGTGGTGACTAATCCCCATAGAAGTGCAATGGTATTAGATTGGAAGAATCCTGAAGGATGTGAAGGAACTATACAGCCCTATGTATTGGATCATCTTCCTATAAATTTATGGGGACGAGATGTCCTAGATCAATTAGGTTTGACATTAACAAATAACATCAGTCCTAACGCGCCCACTACTCGGGCTAGACAAGGCTTTAGAAAAGAAAAAAGATTAAAAAAACAAGAACAAGGTATGACAGCACCAATTCAGATAAATCAAGAAATAAATAGACATGATTGGGTTTTCAAAAAGGGCCACTGAGACAATCAAAATTACTTGGAAATCAGAAAGACCAGTGTGGGTTCCTCATGGGCCCCTGACTAAAGAAAAGATACAAGTAGCCTGGGGGGATGAGATTGATCAAATTATGTTGTGTGCTTATATGAATAAGACATAATAATCCCTACTACGATGTATAATTATATGCACTAATAAAAAAGTTTTCAAATTAAAAAAAATGTTAGTAGATGTTCTGGGTTATTTTAAAATTATATTTATTATATAATGCCATTATATTCAAATATTCAAATTCAATGATGAAGTTTATTAATATTTATGTTAGGTAAAGCTTATAGTTTTACTTCTTGAAAATCATGACACTTTGGCTCTACTTCTACTCATTAAGAGACATGTAGAACCATCTATGCTCCTAATACACTACGATAAAAGTTGTATACAAATTTAACTACATTGTGTTTCTGGTAGCCAGAACCCTTTTTAGCTCTGGTAAAGTGGGTATTGTTTCTGTCAGTGACCTCTTAATTACCCTCGACTATATGATCTATATAGTTCCACTATGATTCCACCAATGCCAATTTTAATGGCCCAGTCAATACAAGAACAGGAATCTTGTCATCAATGAGAAACTCACTTTCACTTTCCAGGGGCAAGATCCTGCATACATCACATGGTATGGTACTTGTGCTGAAAAAATTGTGGAGTCCACTGGTATCTTCACTACCATGGAGAAGACTGCCATTCACTTCCAAGATGAAGACAAATCATCATCATCTCTGCATCTTTTGCTGAGAACCACTTTTTTGTGATGGGTGTGAATTCTAAGAAGTAAGGCAACTACTTCAAGAACATTAACAATGGCTACTGTACTATCAACTGCTTAAGCTCCATGGTAATAGTCACCCATGACAACTTCGGCACCACAGAGGGACTCATGACCATAGTTCCTCCCATTGCAGAGATGCATAAGACAGTGAATGGCCCCTCTGCGAAACTGTGGTGCAACACCCTGGGGCTACCAACAATATCATTTCTGAATCCATTGGTGCTGCGTAAGACCATAGACAATTCATCCTTGAGCCAAATGGAAAGCTCACTGGCGCTGCTTTCTTTGGACCCACCCCAATGTGTCATTTATGGGCATGATCAGTAATCTATATAAAGGTGCCAAATATGATGCAAATAAGAAGTCGATTAAGCACATCAGCAAGATCCCTAAAATTCATTCTAGGTTACACAAGGAACCAGGTTGTCTACCGCAACTTTGACAGAGACTCTTTGTTACACCTTCAATGCTGGGTCTCTCATTGCCCTCAATGACCACTCTATAAGCTTCATTTAATGATGTGACAATGAATTTTACAACAGCAATAGGGTGGTATACCCTACATTCCACATGGCTTCCAGGAAGTATGAACCCCAAGAATTCCAGGCCTATCAAGAGCATTGAGAGGAAGAGAGAAGAGCTCAGCTGCCAGGTGTCCCTAACCTAAGTCAGCTCTCATGACACATAAACTCTTTCCCCCTCACAGTTTCTGTTTCAGATCCCCTAAAGAAGAGAATTACTTGGTCATGTTCCATCAATAAAGTCCTCTGAATCTAGCTTAAAAACAAAAAAAGAGCAACATATTTTAGGGTTATTTAACTAAAAATCCACTTGTATTCTTATGAACATGAAATTTGTAAAAACACTTTTCATCATGAAATTTAATTTGATGCAAGAAAGTGACAGATTTACAGATTTGTCAATGTAATAGTTCTTGGACTCGTGTATTATACAATTACAAATTGCATGTATGTTTTATTTATGTGTTTTGTTTATCATGTTTCATTTATTAAAAAAAAAGAAAATACAAAACAAAAGTACTCTAGTAAGTGCTGATAATCCAAAACCCTGCATTCTGATACTTTTATCAATGTATTTCAATTGTTTATTTTCAATAATAATATTAATAATTTTTTTTTAAATTTGAATTTCGATTTTCATGTATATTTACAATGGATATTTTTAATACAGGATACACTTTTTTTCCATTTTCAATCCTGATACTAATTTGTATCAAACAGAAGAGAGGAAATACAACTACAGAGAAAAAGAGACAAAGAAAATCTAGTTGTTAGGTGAATTCCACAACTTAAATGTTGTTAAACAGAGATGGTAAATAAATTATTTGGATTTATGACTTACTTTTATTTGGTATGCTTTCATCTTGATGTAATAGCAACACAGAGTGAAACTTACTCTTGATTCTGTTTATTCATCTGCATTTTAACTCATTTGCATCTGACTGATCAAAAATTCATTATAGCCAATATGCATCATTTGAAACAAAATTGGTTACTTTAGACCATGTGAATTTGTAGAATTCTCACAAACATTAGCAGGCCACAAACATAGTTACAGTTATGTATGTTGAAAAGTTGCTGAATTTTTTAACACCTTTGCTTTTTCTCCCAGGTGTTAGACTAGTATTCACAGTTTAAAAACATAAAATATGTGTTCCTTCCTACGTCTTCACCTTATGGGGGGCTATTACTCTCCTGTGGATCAATGCCAGTGCCAGACCAAATAAATGATGTTGACTGTCTGATTCATTTCCCAGGATACTAGAACTACAATACCGGATTTGGGTTGAAAACTCATAAATCTTTGAGGTTGAGTGTAGTGAGATTCCTAAGTGCACACTGTTCTGATAGCATTAAAGATGAGATTTGAAGCTCTCCTGCTGCAACTCTGTACTTTATCTGTAGTTGATACTATTGCAAATGACAGGCTAGTGGTGATCTAATCAATAATTTAAGTTTTCAATCCTGGACCAAAATATCCACACAGGAAGAAATTCCTAAAGTAATACATTTGATGTCTGGATAGAACAGATTTGGCATTTCAGATTTCTTGGTTCCCCTCAATTGAAGTGTTTTATTTTCAAACTATCCCACATTCATTCATTATTTAAAGATATCTACTGTCTTTCAGTACTGTTTTTTTATTATTTATTTTCACCAAGGAAGGGATAATTAATTTAGCCTTCTTTGTTCCAGGTTGTGATTGAATGAAAATATTTCATGGGATGTTACAATATATCATGGTTTTGGCATCCTAAAAATTTCTCACTTGACAATAGTGTTAAAATTGTGGCTGCACAGTTAATCATTAACTCTTTTGTCCAATATATTAGTATTTTATCAACTAACATTCATTCATTTATTATTTATGTTATCTATTTCCAAACATACTTGACAGGTGAATTATTAACCCAGAATTACAAACTGTAAAGTCCCAAGTAAGAATAAATGAAATATTCAATAAAAGTACATGAATAAAATAGCAAAACCTATCTCTGCCATAAAATAAAAGAAAAATATATATTTTTTAATTATTTTGGCTTATTTTTCTTAAAAAGGGAAACTAAGTTTTGAATTAATAACAGGTCAACATTCAATATTATATTTTAATATTAAGAAGAGTGTCACAGTAGATTGGGTAGAGAGAGGTGATAGGAGGGGAGGGGAGAGGAGGTGGGATAGGGAGGGCAGCAGAATACAGCAGACACTAGTACTGCTGTATGTATATACATGATTGTAAATCAATGTGAACCTGCAATCTGTACACGTGGAAAAATGAGAATTCATACACCATTTGAATCAAATGTATGATATGTCAAGATCATTGTATTGTCTTGAGCAACTAATAAAAAAAAAGTTTCTAAGATCATAGTTTTTCAACTAGAGCAAAAAAAATGAATTGCTTAAGACTATCAGACATTTATTTGTATTTATGTTGTTATTGTAATTTGTATTATGTATTTTTCAGTTTATGATAACTAATTTTTCCCCAAGACTAAAAGTTGCAATGTGGTATGTTAGCTAATGGAAAATTTATAAAGAAGCAAACACATTTGTAAAGTTGAAACATCATTTATTCAACTGTAACTTACATATGCAAAAATAACTTATTTACTGAGAAAAATAAAATTTAATTATATCTTAGACAAGTTGCAAATATATACTTAAAAACACATTAATATTTTGGAAAAACATAATCTTATTTTTTTTAGAAAATATTTGTTGTTCTACCCAACGGATCATGTTTTACTGATAGATAAATAATTCTATTTGAAAATGAATTAGAAAAATATCTTTTTAATAAAACAGGTCGCATATCCCTACTTTTAAAACTTTTTGGTTATACATAATATGTATGCAGGAAAGTATTAAAGAATTTTGTTCAATTAATTTTAGTGAATTTCACACACCTATATGATGGACATTCGGAGACAAAAATGTGCACGGCTAGTATATAAATATCCCCTTCCAATCACTCTAGACTACCATGAGTGATGCTCATCCTGACTAACCTGCAAGGGAAGTTGTGCTTGCCTTTGTGATTTGTGTCTCAACATGGAATTAAATAGATTCTGACTACTTTTGCTCAACATTAATGTTGTGAGGTTCCACCATGTTGAGGCATGCTAGGTACATCACTCATTTTCTCCTCTGATGATACAATATGATATGTATTTTTTAGTTTATGTTGTAGCCATCTAACTGTTAAGCAAATTAATTTTTAACTATTGTCTCATTTCCTCTTATTTTCAGAAAGTCCTTTTTTTTTTCCTGAAAAAGAATACAAAATATTTTCTTGTGGAATGGCTTCCTTAAAAACTACATTCAGTTTCTTCAGTAGATATTTTAATATTTATATCATTTATTTATTTGAGTTTTTAAAATTTTGTTTTGTATTTCATTTAATTATCAAATTTATTGTCATAAAGTTGTTTATCTCATTTCCTTGCTGTCATTTTAATATAGGTATAATATTTAGTGATGAAACTTCTCTTTTTCCTGATATTTTGATAACTTCTGTCATCTATTTCCCAAATTGATCTGCCTCAGGATTTATCTTCTTTTGCCTTCAACAGAGAAGCATAGTATAATTTCTTTATTGCTTATTCTTTGTTCTATTTGTTTGATGCTTCCACCAATATTTATTATTTCCTCTATTCTCTGTACTATTTGTTTCATTTGCTCTTTTACTTATAGATTTGTTAGTGGAAGTTGGGAGATTTTCTTTTTTGTCACAAGAGTTCAGTAGTAAGAAAGTTACATCCAAGAAATTTTAATATGCTCATTTTCAGTTTAATTAAACTCAGAATACTTTCTAATTTATCTTTTATTTTCTTTTTTTCATGCATGGGTCATTTGAAATTGTAACATTTTTTCCCCTGTCATTCATGGATTTTTCCAGACAAGTTTGTGGTATTGATTTCTAATAATATTATTTGGTAATCAGAAAAAATAATTATATGTTTCGAATTTTTTAACATCTATCAAGAATAGTGAGGTAACTCATAAAATGCTCTATTTTGATAAATCTCATGCATATTTGAAAAAATATTGATATTTTTGGAGTATTTATAAAACTTAATGAAGTAAAAGAGTGATGATAGTTTCCATTCATTTATATCCTTAATTTCTATTTTATAATTATTTTATGTTTTGAGGTGGGTTGTTGAAATCTTATAGCATAATAGCTGATCTGTCTAGTTCTCTTAGAATTTTCACCATTGTAAAAAATATTTTGAAGGTTTAAAATGTGTGGGAATTATGATTTCTATGTTTTTGTTGAATTGAGCACTTTATTATGACTAGCCCTCTTTATCCATGGTCATGTTCTATGTCTTGAAATCAATTTTTTCCTCATTTTCCTGTCCTCTTTTGACTCTTTTGAAGTATTGTATATCCTTTTACTTTACATCATATCAATTGTTATATTTAATGTGAAATTCTTGTAGGAGCAAATAGTCAGGTCCTGATGCAATCTATTCAATTATCCTCTTGTCCTGAACTTGAAGTTAGAACTATACGACTTTTCTTCCTGTACTTTACACTACACATGTATATTAGAATAAAGGAGGAAAAAATGGTGGATTATTAATTCCTAAATATCTCTTCAAGCAATACTACCTTTGCCTGTTATTTTCTATCAACAATCTAAAATTCTTTTAGGCATGATCCTTCAAATACCTTTCTTTCTCTGGTTATTTCATCAAGTGCGAGCACATGGTCCACTCACACCTTAAGGCTAGGAATTATTTAGAGAACTTTATTATAGCTACCAAAAATATCAACATTTTTTTCAAATATACATGAGATTTACCGAAACAGAGCATTTTGTGGGTTACCTTACAAGACTCAATTGATGTTAAAAAATTCAATATACATGGGAAAGTATATTCCCCTGACTTTCTACATCTGTTATTCATCAGCTTGGTGGGGCATCTCTTTCATTACTCCATATGTCCTCATTTTCCTAATTGGAGTTAAGCAACTGATTTTTAGTTAATTATACCACATCTATATGATAATAAAATACTATATTGTTTAGTATTAACCAAGAAATGGATAAGTAATAAATTCAATAGTTAATACAGTAGTTATCTGGTTAATCTGAAGAATAATAGAAAATAAAATAAAATAATATAACTTTTAACAAAAGCAAAACATTTGACTAGTGAATGTGAAGATATAAATATAGACATTCCAGGTTTCAAAAAATATAGATATTCCAGTTTTCAACAAGAAAAGAAAAACCGGTAGGCCATGTCAGGAAACAAAAGAATGTATCTCAAACAAAAGATACAAGGAAAATAAAGAGAGAGAGAGAGAGAGAGAGAGAGAGAGAGAGAGAGAGAGAGAGAGAGGGAGAGGGGGGGAGATTTCTTGTGCAGAAGCTCAAATATTAGACTTTGTAGTTAAACATTTCAATGTAACAACTATAAATATGTAATAGTAATGCATATACTAATATAAGTATATAAAATACTTGAATAATATCATCAGCATTCTTGATTAAATATATGTGCATTGAACTTTAACATAAACAAAAAAAACATTTGTTATAAAGTATTCATTGGATGGTAATAAATATTGAAAAAATTGTAGGCCACAAACTCGAAGAATCCACTATAGAATAATGTGTTGTAATTATTTGTTATGACTCTTTTGTCTTATTCAATCTGAAAAAAATTCCTAAGACTCTCTTTCACTTTCACAATTTGATGATTTTCAATATCCTAGCAAATTTTGGTTTATCTGATATTCATAATTGAACTTTGATCATGCATTTTTTTTTGTCAAGAATGTTACTTCATTTTTTCAAGTGATACACAAGTTTTCATATAGTACATTAGTGGTGAGGTACTTTTGACCATGAGTGAAATCAGTCAAGTTTCTCCATTGTAAATTAACTTATAGGTTTTAAGTAAAGCATTATTTATGAGCAGTTATTTTGAGTGTACGAAGCATTTAATTTCCATGAGACTTTGATTCACAATTTATGTATTCATATTTTGTGCCACAATCACATTTTGGATTGTTGGTATATGGTGATTTTCTAGTTTTAATATTTACACTATACTTTTTTTGCATTTATAGTATCAGATAGTCTTCTTTTTTAACCAATTTGTAGTATATCCATTTGCATATTGTATAAATACAAACATTGTTTAGCTATAATTCCAAGGAGCCCTGATTCCTTTTTCTGGAGAATGGAATAAGTGTCTGTGATGTTGTTCTTATGTTCTCACCAGGTCAAAGAAGAGAACTGAGACACAGATACACAAACATGCACACACACATTGTCTGTGTAACCATGTAATTTGTCATGAACTGAAAACCATGAGTTTTCAATGATATTTTGACCTTGAGTTCCACCTCAAATCCAATAGCAGTGAATATAATCTAGCTGCTTCTGCTTCTTTCTTTTTCTTTCTTTCTTTTCTTTTTTTTTTTTTTTTTAGTGCCAGGAATTGAACCTGGGGATGCTTACCTAGCTACATCCTCAGTCCAAAAAGAGTTACAGATGTACCTGTAAATGCCTTCTGAGTTCAATTCTTAGTATTACAAAAATAAAATAAAACTTCATTTATTTCCCAAGTATGAGCTTTTCACATTTGATTAGTCAGCTAATTACCACTTGCTTGATTCAATTTTTTTTTGGTCAGCCTTGAGATTGAACCCAGGTCTTTACACATGCTAGGCAAGTGTTCTACCACTGGTTACACCCTTATCCTTATTAACTAAGATCATTCAACTTAATATGCTTGCACAAACTTTCTTTTTATCTACTGTTACATGTATGTTTTATGTTATAGTTTGAATCTGAAATAGTCTACAAAACCTCAAATGTTAAAATTTTAGTTCCTGTGACAAGTATATAACTTTGTTGAAAAGTCCAGCCTCTGGAAGATCATCAGATCACATGGACTCTAATCTCATCAATGAATTAATCTAATGGTGTCTTCATAATTTTATTAGCTATGAGCAGGTGCTGGGAGCTAAGTGTGTCCTTGAAGGCTAGGTCATGTCTCTGGCCATTCTTGATCTCTCTGGAACCTGGCCACCATGAAGTGAACAGTTTGTCTCTGCCATACCATTCTTCCATGATAATATGACTTACAAGAAGCTCAAAGTGAGAGGGTGAAATGACCATAGACTGAAACTTCTAAAACCATGAGCCCAAATAAATTCTTCCTCCAAGTCCCATCTATTTTCTCTTATATATGGAGGCTAGACACACAATAGGAAATAAGAAAGGGATCTCAAGTCAATAGAATAAACACAACAAGAATAAAGAGTTCAGTAGGGAAAAAAAGTGGTGGCTAAAGGATGATACTGGAAAATAAAATCTATCAAATTATCTTATATGCATATATAAATATGTCACATTGAAACCCTCTATTTGGTATAATCAATATGTACCAATAAAAATTTTCAAAAGCAGATTAAAACAAAATAAGTCCTTCATTTTTTTAATTTAACTTTCATAGATTTTCTTTTTTGGTCACAGAAATGAAAAGCTGACTACCACACTTGGTTACTGAATTAGTAGCAACATATCATATTTGTTTTGAAAATTATTCTTTTAAAAAGACTTTGATCAAATATCCTAAACATTAATATAATTATTTGAAGCTCATTATTCTCTAAGAGCCTGATTTCTGTAAACATTTCTAACTACATTGATAGAATAATGTCATATTGTGAATTATTATTTTAACTTCCCTGTTCTCACTGCATGACACCATCATATTTAGCTCTTTATAATGTGGTTCAAATTAGATCTGAGTTATAACTTCAAAGTTCTCAGCTGAAATGATAAAAGAAGGGGGTATAAGAGTTACTTTTTACCTAAATTAAAGATACAGAGTGCCAACTATTCAACAACCTTTAAGAATATACAAATCTTTATGTCTAATATATGTGTGAGATCTATAGTTGAATATGTAAATTCTGCCACAAATTAATAATGTAATGGAAAAGCAAAAAACATCAAAGACATTTTTAAAAGTGTAAATAATAAGCAATAAAATGACATTAAACACCAGCTCCTTATTCACTTTATCACTTCAAAAATAATACCCTTCTTTTTTAAGACTTTTGGAATATTTAGTACTACTCTCTTTGATCTTTTTCTCACAATATTTATTTTTTCAACCTTCCATAGAAGGAAGGTTTTTCCCAATACTAATTAAAATCTGACTAGTATTCAAGCATGCTTAGAAAATGTATCTGAGGCAAATCATAAAGTAATACACATGATTTTAAAATTGTAATTGATGTAAAATTTTGCTAATGTCCATGTGTATGGGCTTGAAATTTTCATGAATCATGAATAAATAAGATTTGGAGAACATGGGACAGAATTTATTAAGATAAAACTCAAAGTATGTGTGTGTTGGTCTTTTCTTCATGAGTATGTCATGGGCCAAAGTCTAACTTACATCTTCAGAAAGTTGATGTACTTCATCCTTCTTTATAAATGATACTCCTGTTACCTATATTCACAGGAACTGATATATGAAAAAAACACAATTAAAATGATAAATACAACATTATAATTAGAGTACTTGACTTACTTAGTGATAAATATATTATAGGTAACAAATATATAGTGTCAATACTAGTGTATATGTTTATTTGCCTTCTTTCACTGAAGGCAGTGAAAATTGCTTAAAAAATTCAACTTGTTGATATGGTAGAGAGGTATAAAAAGGAAGCCAAATTATAGTCAAAATGTTATTTGGACAGAGTAAAATAAAAATAAAGCAAGTTACTTGGTATTTCAAAGTTAATTCATATTTCCATTAATCAACTAGTATACTTAGTATGCTTCCCAGGATGGGATTCTCACGTGTCTGTCCAAGGGTTAGTGACATTCCCCTTAACTCAATGCCAGGACCAGAGCAGAGAGACAGCTGGGAACTCATTAGTGGGACACAGAGTTTGGCTGGCACCATGTGCGTTTGCTGGGTTTCATGGGGCTGTGCACTTGTGAAGACATATAGCCTGCATCTCAGTACCATGTTTCCATACACAGAAAGAGAATTTACCTATTGGTTCTAATTTTCTCTTGGTGAAAAGGTAACTCCCACACATGATAAATCACTGGGATCCCTGTGTGGTGCATGGATCTGTCTATGTGTTAACCACTGTTCATTGGTTCTGCAAATAGAGACCCAATGTGGAGAAGCAAAAAGAAGCCTTCAGGGAATACAGGAGGTGAGATATTTTTTACTATTGCTTGTGTCCCAGGTTTATTAAATCCACATAAAGTTGAAAAGATTCAGGTGAGTTTGAAAACATATGGTGTAGTATTATCTTAGCAAAATATGTTTAATAAATAGTCTTTTTTTCCCTATATATCCATGATGATGGATTGTAAAGTAGATGCATAACTGATGATATTTTGAAATAATTGTTTTACAATCTGGCATTCCATTCTAAATTCATATTTAGAAGAGTTCTTCAATGTTGCCTTTGGAATTCATTAAGTAATTAAAGAGAATAGTGGTTTTCCAAAACAATTCATCCACATATATTAACACAGGATATTCAAAGATCAAATTTCTGATTTGTTTGAAAAAAATACAATTTTCACTTAAATTAATTTAAATTGTAATTTAAAGATATGTTTATTATGTTCATCAGGAGAAACATTATCATGTCTTTAGTGTTAAATAGTTCATCTTTGTGAGAAAAAATGGTATTATTTTTCTTTATTGTAATACTTGTCATTCATTTTATCTTAATTTTACTAAATATACTAAAACCAAAATTTGGAGTACAGTGGAAATAGCAATTTATTGTGTTTCACATTTGAAAACATTCTACCATGTGACTGCATGACATAAACATTGGAGAAAAGAAGATAAGATACTCCTGCCAGCACATTGGTTGTGGCTCAGTGAGCCTTGGGTTGGGTTTGCAGAACTATAAAATAATTAATTTATGCTTTTTTTAAAGACACTCAAAAAAATTTTTTTATTGTGAGCTGTTACAGCTACTAATGTAAACTGATTGCTACAAAGGGTAAATAATGATCATGGGTATAGATTATATTGTAAAGAAGTCCTAAGTAAAGGCAGAGAGTGAGCTCTCTTTATAGTTCAACTTGCAAGGAGTTACAAGTTGAACTTCAAGAGCATGCATAACAGTAATACAGAAGGATAAAGAATGAAACAAAATAAGGTCTTATAAAATCTGTAAACATAAATTAATTTTATGTATTTATACATATTCTTCAAATTATTCTACAACATTTATCACTCTTCATTTGCTGCTTTTCTTTCCTTTTTAAAAAAATCTCATAATTATGCAGGTGACAGAGTGAAACAGGTGAGTTCAGTAAGGAACTTAAGTAACCTAATTTTTATGAACTATGATTATCTAGTGCATGCATTGGTAAAAATGCTACCTTTTCAAGGTATGATAACAAAAATAAACACTCCAAGTCAAAATTGTGACAAATGAGTGGCCACATAGCTATAACATGCTAATATCATAAATGCCAAACACTTACACTATATAATCCATTGTTTTAGTCAGCATTTGTGTTGCTGTTACTTAAATGACTAGGAATAACTGAAAGGAAGAAAAGTTTATTTGGAACTTTCAGCATCAGAAGTGAGTAGTTCCGCTTTACTTGTGTGGTTTTCTCCTTCTTTTTAAAATTTAAGATAGAAATATTATTAGAGTCTACAGATAAGTTTAAGTGAGAACAACAAAGTTGCCTTTGTTGTTTTTGCAGCTGTATCCACTGGATCAATCTTCTTAGTCCAGTCATGGCCAGGAGTACAAAAGCAACCGCCACCTGCATGAAAAAAGTAAGGCAACAGCAGCACAAGAACAACAAAGCAGCCTTTGGAGTCATCTATAAAGTCTTCCTAAGTCTCTGCTTCACTGAATCCTGTTGTTCCCAATTGCATGTTCACCAAGCCTCCTGGTGAAAGTCTCACTGCCAATGTGAGAATTAACAGAGAACCCTGAAATTCTGGTGACAGAGTATGAACACTGAAAAGTTTAACATCTCAGGTTTCTGTCATAAGTATGATTCTGGGTAGAATGAGCATACGGGGCCTCTTGATAATTTGTAAAATATACTTTTTTGGGGGGTATGGGATGGTACTGGGAATTGAACTCAGGGACACTGGACCATTGAGCCATACCAAGTCTATATTACAGTTTATTTAGAGGCATGGTTTGACTAAGTTGCTTAGCACCTGACTTTTGCTGAGGCTGGCTTTGAACTCCTGATCCTCCTGCCTCAGCCTCCAGAGCCACTGGGAGTACAGGAATGCACCACCTCGGCTGGCTGTATGATGTACTTTTAACCAGTGGTAACCAGCTCTGTTGAGGCTGTATCACCACTAAACCATAGTATGCATAAATATCAAGTTCAAGCCTACAAGCCACAGAGCCACTTATTGAAAACCCCTATATCTTTCTGAGGGCTTGTTTTGAGAATATTTACACTTGTTGAGCATGAGCACTGCCAACTCCAGATGAGCTATAAGAATAATGTCCCTGAGTCCTGTAGGAGTCATCAGCCAATGACAGATGGGGGTTAGTTTTTTTTTTTTTTTGCCGCCAACTTAGTCTGAGATATGGGCTACTTCTCCCTAAACCAATGACAATATCTGATTTGCTAATGAATTTTTAATTGGTTTTGTTCCTTTCCTGATTCATGTTTCCATTCTGTGCTATAACTTCCTGGATTCCTCCAAAATAAATTACTTGAAATCCAATCATTGTCTCAGTTTCTATTTCTGGAGGAACCTACCTATCAGCACCATGAATCTTTGTTAAATTGTTCCACCAACATTTTACACTAATGCTATTTGTTCTCCAATTGCCCAAAACCTGACCTGTAAGTTCTACATCAAGTGCTGTATTTAGATGTTCCTTTGTTCGTTAAGTCCAAAATGTGATTTTCTTTTTCCTCCAGCATTTAGAACAAACCGTTTAATTATTTTGTTGATCATGAGAAGAAGTAATTAACTTTTATAGAAAAGATTATTATATGCATATAAAAAGAGTCCTTAAAACCTGAGCTCCTTGTAGCACAATAAAATGTTCACATTATTTTAAATATTAACAAAATGAGGCCAACTGAAGAAACAAATTAGCAGAAGATCCTTCTCTTATCAACCCATGTGATCTTTGAGTGGTATGGCAGGTTAAATCTATATTCCTTTCTGTTTTAGTCCTGCCAAGGAAACAAAAATCTTGCTTAATTGATTTAATCAAGAAAGTTACATTGAAATATTTTTTTTCCTAGTAGCACTTCAACAGTAAGGGGAGCTTTTAGCCTGTATGGAGCTTCAAGGTATTCAGAATTTATTTTTTTGGTAGAGAAAATAGTAGAAATCAAACATTATGGTTCTTTCAAAATATGTTTCAGAGGAATTAGGTAGTCTCTATTCCATTTTCATGGACAACATGATATCTTCTATCTTGTTACACACTTACAGAATACAATAGAGAAACAAACTTCACTTCTTGCTGACTTTAACTGAAGTGTTCCAGTCTCTTTATAGGATTACTGAATGTGGTTTATATACTGAAATAGTCTGAGAATATTCTAGAGCTCTTGAAATGATGTCACAAGTGTCAGTTTCTCATGTCCTAAAGGAAACACAACTTTAGCAAATAGTAGTGAAGAATGCTCACAATGATCAAAAATAATTTCCCAAAATAAATAAATTAATAAAGTAGTTGTGATTAGTCTGCCTTTTAAAGAAGGACAATCCATATGTATGTTTGTGCATGCATAATAAATTTTAAAACATTCTGAATAAATGGTCAATTAACATGAAGAGAATAACTTACATTCTTATATAGACATTTCCCCATTTCCAAGCACTTAAATATAGGACTGCAATGGGTATTGCTTTTTCTTTCTAGCAAAACAACTCATTTAGTCCTTAACTACCTAGATTTGAAATTGTATATGAACACAACTCACTTAATTATTCTTAGTGACCTGATATTATAAAAAATGTACAGTGGAAAAAAAAAAGGCTTCAGGGTAACTGTTTATTACAGGAAACTGAATTCTTGATTTTTTATGACATAAATTACATAATCCTTTGTTTAGCATCCCTCTGACAAAGCATTCTTCTTTCTGAAACTATTGATAGATGCAGTAGCATCGCATGGCAAAACTAGCACAGCTTGCAGGTAAAAAAAAAATGGACTCACAAGGGAGAGATAAGAGAATTTATTGAATATCTATTTTGTCCCTCAGTCTTTGTGAGGTGCTTTGAATTTATTATCCAGTTAAATTTGGCCCTCGTAAGAGCAACAATAAGATGCATCATAAGCTGTTGTAATAGCATGCTATGGAAACAGCCTTTTGGTTCGAATTCAGACTGCCACTTCTGTGGTCTGTAATTTCAGGGAAGTCACTAAACCTCTGTGCCTCAGTTGTTAAACCTGAAAAAAGAGGAAAAAAGAAAAAAAAACATGCGGATGATATTAATGGTATCTACAATATAGAGTTATTGGGTATTTAAATCTCTTCTTATTTATTAAAACTCAGATGACTGAAAAATAACAACACTAAAGTGTGTTCAGTCTATAAATTTAAAATAATTAGGTGGGTAGGAGAACTCTGTGAATAGGTTGCTTTTCTGATGAGTGATTATGAATTGGCATTAGAATTGGATCTGTCTGAATAGTTATTCTTTGCTTTTATAAAACCATGATTCAGAAAATTATTCAGGGTCCTGCCAGTGGAAAGAGGCAATAGGAACATTAAATTCAGCACTTGTGACATAGAAGACACATATGCATAGATGCATATTTCCATGAAAGATGAATGAACAAGTAAGTTAATAAAGTGTCTGACTTCTGCCTCTTCCCTTTAAACTAGGTTTCTCCTTCCAGCTCAGACATAAGGATATCAATTGAAGCAAAGCCTTTGTTCTTCTTGCGACAAGTTGGATGAGCACTATCATCCATCCTACAACTATAGTCTGCTTCAGGACCCTTAAATGATAAATGTAGTAAAGTATAGGAAAGTGCCTTTAAAACCACAAAACACCTTTCAGTTACATGTATGCTGTTATCTGGCAGGGCTTATTGTTCCTGCTAAAAAATCCACCTAGGCTTGAATCTTGCTAGTTTATTGATTTTGATAACCACCTAAATTCCCTAAACTTCAGCTGTCTCAAAGGCAAATGAGCATAATTCACTGTGAGTGGTAAGGAAATATAGTTGACAGAACATGTAAGTACTTGATTCAACCCTCATCATGGTGCTTATCATCAGAGGGCAACTTGTATCAGCCAGATATTTCTATTATAATATTACTGTTTTTATCATTATTACTGTTCAGTGTGGCAGATTAGAAGGCACATTTCTTCAGAGCAATAGTAATAGCATGCACATGTGCCATTGTGCCCACATCCTGTGACAGTGGTAGATATTATTAATTCTCAATGACCTTTAACTTTTTTCTATACCAGGCAGTCACTGGTGACTAGAATGATAAATGAAATAAAAGTTATTTTCTGCCTTTCGTGCTTAAGTTTATTTTTATAGCCTTCTTTAAACATATACAAAGAAGATAATGAATGATTCAAATGCAAATTTACATTCATTATTTCTTCAACAATCCAACCCTGAAGATGCATTTTGGAAGCAGAGTCTAGAAGCCACGTCAGAAAGCAAAGACTTAAAGAGTATTTTATTTAATCCTCTTGCATACCTAAAAAGAAAACAATGATTGTGACATGAGGAAATTGATATGCAAAAGGCAAATATTTGTTTATTATATTTAAATATTTATATCATGCAGAAATTAAATATTGAAATCAGGGACATAAGTCCCATAGATCTCAAGCCAAAAGCAGTCAGTATTCTTATAACCTGAGGATAGCTAGGGGAAGAGGAAGTCACTCAAATATCACACAACTCCAATTTAATCTCCTTTCCAATAATGCTATCTACATATGAATCCTTCTTTCAACATTTCCTCATATAAATAATCATTGAACACTTTTTAAAATAAATATTATGGATTGACTAACATACTAAAAAATGATGAGAAAAGTTTCATGCTATAATAATTCTAAGTTGGAAAGTGACATAAAGACATATGGTTATGTTAAATATATATATATATATATATATATATATATATATATATATATATATATTTTTTTTTTTTTAATCTAGAGAATATGGCTGGGTATCCCATTCCTCAGCATTTATCCAAAAGGACTAAATCCAACATACTATAGCAATCCATGTACAGCAATTCATATATACTAAAGTTAATGGCAGCATAAATCACAATAGTCAAGTTATAGAGCCAGATTAGGTTTTCATCAACAGAAGAATAGACAAAGAAAAAGTGGTATATATACAAAATGGGTTTTACTTTGCCATAAAGAAGAAGAAAATTGTGTTATTTTCAGGAAAATGGATAGAACTGGATGACATTGTGTTAAGTGAAATAAGCCAGACTCAGAAAGTTGAAGGCTGTATGTTCTCTCTCACACTTGGAAGTTAGAGTGAAATAAGTCAAAAAAGGAACTCATGAAAATAGAAGAGAGATTAATAGAGGAGACGAAGGATATCATGGGAGAGAGGAGAGAACTGCAGTGGAGGTACTGGGGAAAGAAAATAGTCAAATTATATTATGTGCAAGTAAGAACATGCTACAATGTTACGAGTTTGTAATATGTGTATATATGTATAATGTATCAAGAAAAACTTTAAAGGAAGGAATAACTTCATAGGTAGAGTGGACCTGAGCTAAGAAAGCAGAGAAGAGAAAAAAATAAAAGAGGGATTATGAAATACTTGAATGAATTTGGTTTCACTGGAATACGTGAATTTATAGTGGGCACTTTTGGGAAATGAAAAAGAATAAACATATTGGCGACAGATAGGGTATAGCCATGAACTCCAGGCCTATACTTTGGAGTTTCTGTGTGACTTATTATGCTGAGCAGGTTGAAAACACCCTCAGGACTGAATGTTCAGTGTGCATTTGCTGGGATGACTCCTCCCAGAGAGCACTCAGTTATCAAGATCTTTCTCAGAAGCAGCTCTTATCCAGTGTCCACTCAATTTGGGTTTGAGGGATTGGTCTTCTTGTCTCAATTGGCAGGATGCTGATAAGTTACTTTAGCTGTTGTGAATGCAACTCAGACTGACTTTGTCTGTGCTCTGTCTTGCTCACTAGCTTTACCAAAACAAAACAAGCAAACAACAGCAATGACAAAAAACACTGTATTTTCTCAATACTCTCAACTATTCAACACTTCACTTCTAGTGTTAGTTATTTGGGGGTTTCCCAAACCATAAAATTCTGTAATTCTCTGCAGACACTAAATTATATCACCATGTACCTGGAGAAAGCATCAGATCTCACAGGTTTAAGGATGAAATCCCATCTACTCTCTCCACTTCAGAAGCAAATTGCATGTCTAGCTTATTAGTTGTGCTTCTAACTCTTGGCTATAAATCAGAGGTTTCATGACCCTCTCCCCACCTTGGCATCCATAATTTGTGAGAATGGCTCACAGAACTTAGAAAATAACTTTACTTATTTTTATCTATTTATTTTAAAGTCTAAAACTCAGAAACGAATAAGAGAGAGAATCTTAGGGCCAAATATGTGGTTAGGTCTCAGAGATTCCATGATCTCTCCACTTGTCCCACCCATCAGGCATCTTACTGTGCTTATCAGGATGGGACTAGTGTAAGCCTCATCCTTTCAAGTTTATAGAGTCTCCATCTATGAACTTTACTGATATCATAAGCCATTAGTACTAATTTAACTCCCAGACCCTATTTCTTCTCCAGAAGCCCAGACGTTTGGAATAAAATTTTCAACCCTCTATTTACTTAGCTGGGAAGGTACAGAGATCAAATATATACTTTTGTAAATTGATCTCAATTAATACTCAGAAACTGTAAAAGTAAAATAACTGTATTTGCAGTTTTTACATAAATTCAAGAGATGCAATTTCAAAATCCTCTGAATCAGTGTTCTGAAGAAACTACAGAAATTGAGCATTTATATGGCAAACTGTGCTGATATGTGGCAAAGACGTAAATATTCTTTAGTAGGAAACTTCTAATGAAAGTTGAGAAAGAATAGAAACTGTGAGACTGAGAGAAGATTAAGAAAAAACACATGTACTTAGAAGATCCATAAGAAAAGAGTCTGATAACATCCTGACATTAATTTTGAGTCTCAGAACTCAATTTAATTGCTTGGTCATTCTAGTAGTTCTAAGTGCCTGTAGTCTAAGGGTGGAGATGACCAGACTTCATGTTTCCAAACTACAACTTGAAATATGTGTCAGTGCTGCTTCTATAGTGGCTTTCCAACTCCATTAAACACCCACCCCCAGTGCTGCTTTAATTGTGATTTTCCTGTTATTTTATAGTTAATGCATGCAAATCCCCATCTCTGAGTTTACTTTCTTGGGAGTCTGACATTTAATAGTTACAGTCTATGACAAATTAGGGAATTATATGTAAAAGTTGCATTAAGACAGAACAGTGAAATGTTTGGGGCTTTAATTTTAAGACAATTTAATTCAAGTTCTCCAAAGCATCAGTAAAATGATTTCAAAGGAATGATCCTACAAATGCAAAAATAAACAACAATCACAAAAATAACAACAGGGTTTCCTCAGTGAGAAAAATACATTTCCACAAATTTCTTGAAAATGGGATAAATATGGGAGCCAGTATGCCAGTATTCCTGTAAAAGAAATGTTATCAGTATCAAAATGGAGTCATTATTGTCAAACTTTGTCAAAGTGGAACCAGAAGACCATACAAAAAAGAAAAAAAAAAAAAGCTTTCACTTAGCATTCCTGTAACACACCTTATTGTAAGAAATTCCTATACTCCCTAACGGTCCCACTCACGGTACTACATAGATAATAATAGACAGTTCCTGGGGCCTGCAGTACATCCAAAAAGTCACCTGTACCAAGACAGATGCCTAGCAAGGGCTGCCTGTATCAATGAACAAAGGCAAATTCCCAATATAAGTTCCTGTGAACAACAAATTTTAAGGCAGCTTAGCTGGATTCCTTTTTTTGTCATTTAGAGTTTTCATCATCCCACTCTTTAGGATATATCTGTGATTTTCACAGTATGAAGTTCTCAAGTTATAATTCTTTTGGTATTCCCAATTAAAAGGTTTGTTTTGGAGGACCTATCTCTATGAGTTTTAAGTATTTGTAATTTTAGATTGAGAGAAAGCAATAAAAAGAAGTAGCCCCAAATAAAACAGCAATGGGCTATGGAGGTTTGCCGGGCAGAGAAAGCAAGAAACTGTTTAAACAGAAAGCACAAATAAAATTCTTCCTCAAATTCAGTGTACATTTTAAAGGTAAAAAGGCAATACATAAAATAATTAGTAACTTTCATTGATTCAAAAGAAGAGGAGAGAGAAGCTTCAATATTTGCTAAAAAAATTTATGTTTACTGGAAAATCAAGTAATTATATTTTAAATTGATTATTATAGAAAAGTTTGAGTGTGATTTCTAAATATGGCTCTATTTCTAAATGAACACCACTGAATTTGAAAAAAAAAGAACTGAAAATGATATGTGGAGTGGTGGCTAATACTCTTTATTATAAGCTCCTTAGAACTATTCCATTTATTTTATAAGATGCCCAAATGCCTATGACAATACTTAGAACTCATGGGGTAGTAAAACAATAGCAGAAGAGATAAGGGCGGGAAAGGTGCAGACAGAATTAAGATTTAGTATTCCACTGAATGATCAGGCAAGGAATTACTGCAACAATAGGGAATGAAAATTTTGGCTCTCAGTTTTCCAAAATGACTGAGCAAACAGAAATAGAAGAAGAAACAGGAGTCAGGAGAGCACCTGGTTCAAAGGACCATTGTGAACAGCTTTTACTTTAGATGATATAGAACAGGTACTAAAACCTGTTCAGCAGCCACTGGAATTGTGAGATTAATGTGTGGAAAATATTTATATTTTATATTTTAAATATTTTATATTTGCAGATTCTATTATTCAAAAAAATATGAAATATTATTCATTGTGCTTCCTACATACATCTTGCTCCTTCTGTTTTCAGATGAATAAATTGATGTACTTTGAAAATGTCTAGAGTTGTTAAAATAGATGTGCAAAGAGAAAGACAAAACATCTATTTTTTGAAAACTTTCTAACTGGGCTTTTGGCAGTCAGAACATTAGGAACTGAGGGGATGTGAACATAAAATTAATCCATGTAACCTTTTATGACAGGTATGTTGAGGAAAAGAAAGAACTATCAGAGGCCAATGTAAGCATCAGTATTACATTGAAGGGCTGGTGCTGAAGCTCAGTGGTGGAGCACTTGCATAGTATGTGTGAGGCACTGTGTTCCATTGTCAGCACCACAGAAAAATAAATAATTATGTATTTCAAAAAAAAAAGAATCAAGAAGAGTCATATGGAATTGGATGGGGTAGAGAGGGAAGGAAGTAATGGCCCCGAAGGAACCCAAAGGGAAAGATAAAAGAATATAATTGGGAGATTTGGGTGGTGTAATCAAACCCCACCATCACCATTTTTAGTCAACCAAGTGGAAGACAAAGGAAGAGGGCAAACTTGAGCTTCTCACCCTGGTGAGCAATGTTCTTCACCTGAACTGAGGCTTCCCACAGAATGCTTCCCTGTTTATCTCCAGAGATTCTCAACAGAAAGCTGCTATCCCTTGGTCTGAAATTTTCTGAAACTGCTGTGTATGAATCTCTTTGATTGTATCAAGGACATCAGTAAGCATTGCCAAAGAACAGAATGTCTTTGGCTTCTAAAGGGGCTGTAGTAGGATGGGTTTTCTACAGTTATGGGGCTGGGCCTGGGGAAAAAAAGCATACATATTATATCATGAAATTTAGAAACTAATCATTTATTGTCATTTTGCTTTTCCCCCTACTGACAATAAAGTTATTTTTCTCAAAATTACTTAATTCTTAGTTTTGGAAAAAAAAATTCTTCCAATTCTACACGGATTTTTGCTATTTTAAAGACTGATTTATAAGGCAAATATGAATATGTGAAAAAGTTTAAGTATAAAGTATAAAGACTATTCTTCCCTTCTTTCTCACATTTTTTTCTACTTTTCTTTGTAGTTCTCTCTGCGAAAATAAGAACTTCTCTTGAAACATTAAAAAATACCCAAAGCTAGAGGGAATATACAAACTTAAATATTTCAAACCTTCCTTCATCTCTTTTTCTCTCTCATTTATTCCTTAGGTACTCACTTCCTTGCAATTTCATCTTTCAATGTTTCTGTTATTTATATTTAGAAGCCTGGTTGCAGATGAATGCATTTGAAACCTAAATATTTGTGGAAAAAACTTTTTCAAGCAAAATTGAATGAGATTTATTTGACCTCTGATTCCGTATTGCTTCCAGGACTTTTCCTCTCCCTGTGTCCCTTTGTCAAAATGTTCTGGAAATAATTTGATAATAACATTGAATTTTCATTCACTAATGACCACTAGTGCCTTATAAGAGTATTCTCTAGCAAATTTGCATGATGGTTTTTTATATATAGACAAAAATCTATCTAGTTTTTTAGCTATTATTCAAAAACATATAGTAATTCTGACCTATTTTACATGTGCATAAGCAAACAGATATAGATAGAATTTTGCATTGATCTGTACCCTTTCTTAATTAAAATTTACATGGCAAGAATTTTAGGTAAGTAGCAGGCTTCATTTCAATAAGTAGTTTACAGAACAGAAATATATAGCTTGCAGTACAAAGCAGAAGTGTACTTCAAAGCATAACGAGAAGTGATGATGTATATGAACAAAGGCACTGCCCAGATTCCCACTATAGGCCACTGTGAAAATTAGGGATGCAGGTCTGCTTGGTCCTGATTGGTTTATGGTTACAGTCTACTGAAGTAGAGTTCATCAGTCACCTCTGATAGCAAGATGAGATTTTTCTGGGTGCTGTTTATATTGGCAGTTAAAACAGAAATATTCTCTGAGCATAGGTCAAAAAGTACAGCTTGTGGTTCTTCCAGGGTCACAAAGTGTGCATGGGAGCCCAGTCAGCAAAGACTATCAAGACTTCATTTTTAATTTAGATCCTAATAGCCCTTTGGGAGCCTTCTTGGAAATTTTTCTTTTTTCTAAAGTTCAAACTTTCATGTATAGGTTTCACAAATACATTATAAACTACACTAGAAGATATATTTTTTCTTAAAGATATTCAAGTCAGATTATTGTTTTTCATTACTTTTGAAAGATGCTCAAGAATAAATATGACGATGTCATTAGAATCATCTATAAATCCATTTAGTCTGTGCCATGCCATGCGATGTGCCAGACATTAAAGTAGCATAAGAATGGAAAGTTGAGGCCCATCTCTTATGTTCATCAAGAGCATCCTGCACAGTTGTGGTCTGATTTCCACATATGTAGCCTGACACACTCTTATTACAAGGATCTACTGTAAATGGAAAAGCAGCTCTATTTATTCACTTAGTTTGAGAACTGTGTGCACACAAACTCCTCCTTACTAATATAATACCCTCTTCTATATACTTGTGACTGATTGGAGTAGCAGATGCATATGGCTATTCTCTGTCAGAATTTGTGTCCAGGAATAAAACTTGAGAATTTTTGTTGGTGTTGTATAATTGGATAACAATTATGCTTACTGTCATTTATTTTTTTTCTCTTAGTGATATCCTCATCTTTGTAGTAGGAGGAAAGGCATTTGCCCCCTGGGTCTCAGGGTAACAGTTACCAACACTTACCTACCTTTTTTTTCAGTATCTTTAGGAACACAGAAAGAATTATTTTCTGAGATTAATATTTTTATAGTGTTAGATCATGGGTTAAATTTTATAGTAAATTTCTACCTCCAGTCCCTAATAAATTTTTTAAAAAATAGTAAAATACTTAAAACTCACTAGCCATGTGTTATGTTTTAGATTAGGTGTTCCCCAAAAACTCACGTGTGAGACAATGTGAGAAGGTTTAGAGGTGAAATGATTGGGTTATTAGATCCTTAACCTAATCATTGCATAAATCCTGTGATAAGGATCAACTGGGTAGTAACTGTAGGGTCTTTTAGACACAGGAAAAAAAACTGACTAAAACACCATGGGAAAATATGTTCTTTTATAAAATCTGACAGATGATAATAGTGCTTGCAATGAGGTGAGTCTTTTGATGATGAAAATCTATTTAATGACCTTAGTTCAAGCACTGGGTTATTTTAGCTTTGGTGCAATTTTTACTTTTAAATGAAAATGAAAATGGAAAAACCACACTAGAATCATAATCAGGTTTAATTTTAATGTCATCCTTTAGGTTTTTTATTTATTTTCAAAGTTTTTATTTTATGAAAATTTCTCAAAATCTTTACATAATTGCTTATTTTAAAATTAGAATATACTATTTTAAGATTAAATCATTTTAAAAATAATTTATAACTCTAGAAATCTTGATAGAAACAGCCTTCACTCTTTTAATCTAAAAGGTTAAACAACAAATATTTTCTGTTTCTATCAAGAATTCTAGAGTTATAAATTATTTTTAAAATGACTTAATCTTAAAGTAGTATATTCTAATTTTAAAACAAGCAATTATGTTATGTGTATAAAAATTTATATCTGATTATAAAGTTATTGAAAATAGGAACTAATGTTTCACACTGACAATGCAAGTCATGACATATATTCAGAATTTGTAAATTTAGCCTCTGGTTAATCCATTAGTTTTAGTGGTATAATGTGTACAGCTACATCATCAGGTTGACAATGACCAGTAGTTAGATTATTATAGATATGTATGTGTGAAAATATCCATGTAATTGTTTCCTCAAAAAGCGATATGGACAATAGTGTTATTCCTTTCTAATTTACATATTTTTTTTTACCTGAAATTGAAAACTAACTACTATTTATTTATTATTTTCCCTCTTAAGTAGTCCTAATCTGACTGTAATATTTTGAGGACTATCATGTTTTATACAGGATGACATTTTATATCATTTGTAGTGATCCTTTAGCAAATTTGTAATTATTTGAACAGTATTAACAATATTTTGGATTTATGAAAAGACTTTTTACATTAAATTTATTAAAATTATTTAAATTACCTAATGTGTTGTTTTGATACAAATGTGTTGTTTCATCTGTAACCAACATTGCAGCTCTTGATATGCAGACAAGATAACTTTACAGTAGAATCACTTTTTAAAAACTATTAATGAACAAAGCTGTTATCTATTGCAATTTAGGCAGAAATCAGATATGTATTCTTACACCATGAGTTTTCATCCCCAGGAAGAGCATTGAACTCCCCTGCATTGATTTTATCATCTCTCCTTCCTTTGAAAATTGACAGATGAATAACAATTTCTACATTGCAGTTGTAATCATTTAATAACATATCCAGGTATATGCTTGTTTCATTAAATGTGTAGCACAGAACAGAATTTCTTCTCTGGGAGTGTAGAATCCCTCAGTATTTGAGGAGACTAGAGTGGGGCTTACCTTCTTATCGAGAAAATAATTACTAAAAATAATCACTAAAAATAATTATCCACAGTATTTGCCAGTGTCAAACAGAATGGGACTAGAATTAAGACCAGAGACCTTAATTCTAAAGCTGACCAGTTGTTTAAGTTGGTCTCTTTCTTAATTACACTGATTCTAAGCCACTTTGAAGTTTCCAGCCTTGTAAAGATGGAGAAAACAGAACCAGGGCAAGACCCTTTATGGGCATGTAAACAGAAAGAAAGCGCAATTTCTTCGATAATTGACAGTTCAACCCAAAATGAGCTGTGGGAAACAAAAATTTTTCTAAAATCTACTCAGTATTTATATTGTTTGCAATACCAAGTAACTGATAAATTTGTAATTGAAATTTATATTAGATTATAAAAGTATATATATATATATATATATATATATATATATATATATATTCCACCCTCCTAGGAGATAAGCCCATTTGTTAAAATTAGACTACACTAATTTACCCAAACTTTCTAAATATCTATATTATTTAAGTTATATGTAATTATACATAACTGTATATTTTACATAATGAATTTTTTGTAAAGTATAATTATAGATTTGATGTACTGTGTATACAAGTATATTTAAATGTATTATCTATTTAATATATACTATATATATATATATATATATATATATATATATATATATATATATCATGCTATATATATGTAAAGTTTCTTGTTTTTATCAAAATAACAAAAGTACTCCAGTACTCATTGAAAATAATTATAGCTTATATTAAAATTAATTGAATTGTTTTATAATAATTAAGAAAATGATTTTTATGTGAATTTCAAGCTTTCTACAAGCAATAACCTTATTAATCTTAGTATGCTTTATTCTTTGTATCTATATTTGTGCTGGAAAAAGCTGAGTGTTGTAAATTCCTTGAAATTCTTGGTTTCTTCTAAATCACATTCTTGAGCTGGATAAAGAAGCGTCTCTGGAACTTCAGCTAGGGATAGATTTATTTTCCCTTGTTTTCTCCCAAGCACTGAAGAGTCAGTGGGGTAATAAGCTTATGTTCTGCTGCACTCACTGTAATACTTTAGTGAATTGCTGTGGCTTTCATGAGAAGGCCTTACAGTGGTTCCCTGCAGGGCTTGTGTCTCTGTTGAGTGGCAAGTGTGGGCTGCTTCAGTCATTAAAAACTCCTGGCAAAATCTATTCCTAGAAATGCATGCTGATGCTCACAGGCGGTGGTACATAAGAGTAAGAAATGAACAGGAATTATAAGAATTACCTTTTTTAAAAATAGTATATACATCTCAAGGAGGGTATATTTTAGGTTTTCTGAATTTTAGATGCTAAGTGTTTTCAACATCCAACATTTAGTTTATTACTTTATTGGTCTCTATTCAGATGCTTTTGCAAGAAACATTAGTGACTATCAAATTAATTATGTCAACTGTAACCATAAAATCAAACTGGTAAGTTTTAAATTACATTGATGTTTAGAACCACCTAAAAATCTGATCATTGGACTTGGGTAGAAATATCTTTTCAAAAGCTTCTTGGTTAATTTTATGATACATGCAGTTTTGAGAATTTTTACACTAGTCTAATTCATTTAATTTATGGGAATGGTAAACTGAAGCAGAGAAAAGTAAAATAATATACACAAGGTGATAAAGAAGTCAGATTTACTATTAGTGAGACCCAGTTCCACAGCAAAGCAATTCTTCTAAAATAGTGGGATAAACCTTATCTTAATCTACATCATTTTGATATATGATATCATTCATTTATATTAGCAAGTAACAGCTTAAAGTTTAAGTTCAAATTCATATTACTCCTAAACATACCCTTTCATTTTTCGTGTTTTACATAAGTTCCTTTAATTTAAACACATAAAAGTTATCTCTATATTTTTAAATATAGATTTCAAAATTAAGAATTTGACATCTAAATATGATGTGAGACCCTCTAACAATGTAACTTGCACTCCCTTTTTCCACTGGATAGAGACTAGAATTTGATTCATGTATTTAGGGTCATGTTTCCACAGAATAACTGAACATTCCTAAGCATACCTGTTATATTTATTTTGTATATGATGAAGAGATAGAACAAATAAAAATAGAGGAGTGAAGAAAATTATGGAGATGGTAGAGTTGTTTAAAATATGAAGTAACAGTTTGAATTTATTTCAAATGGAATGAATATATAGAATTGTATGGGGCATATGAACCTAAGTAAATAATGAAAGGAAATTTGCATTAGTACAGTATTTTTTATAAATTTACTTTTTCTAGAAAAATAGAGCTATAATTGTTAATGGGTTATATAATTTAATACATTTACCAATTACTACTATAACTAATATTTCTCTTGATAAAATTATACTGCTAGTAAAGCACATATCTTAAAATAACTCAGGTACTTGATCTATAGAAGAAGAAAAAAGTAACAAAAAAACATTAAATATTAACATCTGCAATTAACTTGTATTTTCAAAATTTCTCTTTTTCTTTCAAAAGGAAAATACACTGTGAGTTATTACAGTGCATCTTATTATAGTACATCTCATTACAAAAAAAGTGACTTTGGGGATTTCTATTAACACATATAGTTATCAAAAGAAAAAGTATGGACATTGATATTATAGGCTAATGGAGATCTCTACCAATATTAAAGTACTCAGTGGGCAAAAAAGCAGATCTTCACATCTTTGAACAAATAGATCAACTTATTAAAGATGATTATGCTAATAAGACCATTAAAATTTAATATTTTCTGATTCATGTGTCAGAGAAGTTCAGAAGTGTCAGAAAGATCCCATCCTTCTTCACTGTTTCCAAATGTTTCTCTGTGAAGGCTGAAATTGTGGTATTGCCTGCCTCAGTGCAAGAAGGTCATTTTTAATGAGCAGAAGTTAAATTAGACCCCAGTATATATCTTTTGATGCAAATGTTGTTATCACAATTGAATACTCTTGGATTGTTGGGCATAGAGAAAAAAATTTAGAAGTATAACTCACTACCATGTCAATCTAATGCTTTTGATGAGAGAAATTCCACTAGGAACAAAGGGAAAGAAAAATGAAAGGGCTCAAAATTGTTTAAAAGGAAAGGGAAAAGCAACTTTCAAAATGAACTTAAAAAAACAATAAACTAGAAATAGAACATAAAATGAAAAATGATAACTGAAAGCATTTAATGTGAATTTTATACAGAGATTGCAAAACATCATGATGGGCATTTCTGATGTGCTATAAAATGCACACATATTCACAGAATATTTAAACAAGCATTTTGAGAATCTTAGTTAATTTCAATTATAGCAAAAAAAACTTGTTCTAAATTGAGTTTTTGTTTGTTTATTACTAAAGTATGTTAACAGAATCACATTCTACGTTTCAACTCAATATTAATTATTACTTTTCAGATGAAATATCTTCAGATTGATCTTCCTTCTGTTTCCTATAAGAACATGATCTGTTCCTGGGGGAATAAGGAACTGAACAGAGTGAATATTTTTTATGTAATGTATGTGAAAATGTGAATTGGTTCATTACTGCAAGTTCATCTACATAAAATTACTTTTTATGTTAAAATTGTTGACTATTTATCAAATTCCCATTACTTTTTTCCTGCTTTGAATCATGACATAGTAATTGTCCTCTTCTTTTCGTTGCTATGAATGATCACTCTAGGTCATTCACAACCCTTCCAGGAGCTTGGCCCCATGATCTTTTTGTCTTCAAGCACAGGCACATCTTCTTGTAATTCTTCTGTGAAATTTCACATATGCATTCTTGAACTCCAATGTTTCACGTATTCCAGGCAACTCATGTTTCAAGAACTCTATTTTTAAAACAAAAACTCAAGAAAAATAAATATCCTCAAGCACACCGTATTTTCTTTAAAATGTAAACTTCGAAAGTAGTAACATAATTTCAGAAACATAACCTAATGCATGCCTCATTTTACAGCCCCTTTGAGAATTTATATGAAAGAAGTGATTAGGCAATTAAATCCCATTGCCATTTCATAAGAAGAGTATGAATACAAATGTCAAGATCATCACTGGAATAAGAAAGGAGTCAGATTTCTTTTTTTATTTCTTTGATGCAAGAGATTGAACCCAGGGGAACTTAACCACTAGGCATGTACCCAGCCCTTTTTTTATATTTTGTTTAGACATAGGGTCTCACTGAGTTTCCAAGTGCCTCACTAATCTGTCGAGGTTGGCTTTGAAATCCTGAACCTCCTTCCTTAGTCTCCTGAGTTGCTGGGACTATAGTTGTGTGCCACCATGCCTGGCAGGAGTCAGATTTCTAAATAAGTCCACTGTAATAAAATTTTTGTTTTCAATATATTCTTAATAAAAAGTAAAACCATAAAATGCAGAATATCAAAGTATATAAAATATTATTTTTTGATATCCTAAAAGTCGAATGGATTAGTGGGCTGGAATTACAGGCTTGTGCCACTGCACCCAGCTTAGAGTTCTTTCTAGTTTATGTAGACAAATTTAAGAATAGAAATTGACCACTCAGTTGTTGATTTCTTCATATTTTAAGTGACCACATAAAAACAATCAATACTTCTTTCCAGTTTATATATTCAGACAATTATTTTAAGTTTTATGATTATTTTGAACTAACACTGTTGTTCTTTTGAACAAGTACAAACTTTCAATTTTTTGTATAAATTTGTGAGGAAATTTTGAATATAATTTGTACAAAATTTATTTCATAAATGATTTTCCATTGGCCATTCTTAAAAAACAAACAGGTTAAATTCCTTAGAAGTATAAGGGAAGTAATCATCAGTGTAAAATTGTCTAGAAAATAACTGTTTGTAGGTGTGTGATTATTCTCCACAAAATAATGAGATGAAACTTATGAATCCTAAATTATTCCACTGTTACAAAGAATGCTCTTTGAAAACTCTGGTATAGAATAGTGCAGAATTCTCAAATGCATATTAAAGCTTTTCCTTACTATATCTAGTTATTCATTTTGTATTCACAAGAAATGGAATATGGTGGCAAAGCACATACTATATAGATTTTATAACTTCTTGCAACATGTTAATTTATGTATTTATAATAATTTCTATTCTATAACATTTATGTTTAAAGCTTTTTTACATGATACTTTTGTGATAAGAAAAACATTTCATCCTTACATAATACTAAGATATACAAAAATATTATTGCATTTCAATAAAAAGTAACATTATAATGAATAACAAGTAACTCCAATAGACAGTAGATGATAAAAAGTATAGGAGAGACAACACTGTGGGAAATGTGATGATAACAAATATAGGAATATTCCACAACTTGGGATGTAGGGATAAATATGCCTAAATAGAAAGTGCTAATGGGAGAGTATGGTAAATGCATCAAATGTTTCAGGCTGAACACCTGTCACCTTCTCCACAAATTTATATATCGAAAAGTAATCCTTGATGAAAGGTGTTTAGTGGGGTGGGCTTTGGTAAATGATTATGTCATGATGATGGACCCTTATGAATGGGAATTAGCCCCTTTAAAGAAGGGGCTCCAGGAAGCTCTCTCCCACTTTGTGCTATTGGAGGGCGCTGGAGAATTTGCCATCTATGAGCCAAAGGCAGTTCTCCCAAACACTGCATCTGCCGGATTCCTGATGTTAGTCTTCTAGGTCTTCATATCTGTGAGAAATAAATTCTGTTTACTAAAAGCCACATAGTTTATTTTTTTTTTTGTACCAGCCTGAAGGGACTAAGACAAACATACTAGTAAGAATAAATATTCAATTCCATCTATGTATCAACAAATGAAATGGACTAAATTATGACATCTACATATAAGAATATACTGCACTGAATTTAATTTTTATGTATGTACATAAAGGCCCAATTCAAAATAACAACTATAATAAATAGAAAAAATACCAGCAGAAGAAGTGGAACGGGGGAGGGAACCAGGAAGGGAAAGTGGAAATGCTGGGAACTGAGTTGACCAAATTATATTCCATGTGTGTATGATTATGTCAAATTGAACCCAAATATTAAGTATAACTATAATACAGTAATAAAAATATTCAAAAGAAGAAAATCAGAAACAGAAAATGTTAGAGTCACATCCTATTACAGTTATTCTTATAGTCTGGATTAATTTGTTCTGATTAGAATCTTCATTATGATGGTAATAGCATATCATGAGCAAAGTTTTACCTCAGTTTTCTTATCTGCACAGTGGTGATAATAATGGTGCTTATCTTGTGAAATTACTAATGAAAGACAAATTAAATTAAAGTCAATTAAATTAAAGTGATTAGAATAGTGCCCAGTGCATAGATAATTTCTGTGAATTATTGTAACTGTTTGATGGAATATCTTGGAAAAGTTGTTTACTAGAAAGTGAAGTTTATTTTATATAAACAGAAAGTTTAATTGATGGCCTATGCATCAATTAAAGATTATATCAGTCAGGGTAAAGAAAATAAAAGGCCTAGAACTAGTTGAGAAATACTGGTGTGAATTAAAAGAACTAGTCAACTGAATATGGAAATTGATGAAATTTGAAGTCAGGGTTGATTCCAAAATTTAGAATAAAAATGATTGAAAGAAAAGGTCTTTGAAAGAAAGAAGGAAATTATAATGAGTATTATTTTGAAAGAAATTTAAAGAGCTTAGTTTAATTTTGTTTGCAATAACATCTAGATGTCAGGATATCTATCAACATAATCTAAGAGAATATTTTCATGGAATGTCAAGTTATTTTATCACATTTGTTGTGATCTCAAGATAGATATGAAATAATATCCTTAGAAAACTGAAAAAAATGTATTTTTAAGTGCTTGAATTTTTACAGATGAGGAAATTGAGGTCAATCAAAATTATTTATTAAAGGAGCCCATTTAAAAGAGAAAAAAAAGAAAGTAAAGTTCTATAAAAGAATTTCAAAGTATTATAAAATATAACATACCCAGGAAGTTACCTGATCAAGTGTGGCTACTAGCTTATAAAATAAAGTTTCAAAGATAAATAATAATATAAGGAGATAATTTATAAATTCCAAGTTACTTTAAATACATATTTAAATAAGACTTTCAATTTTTGTATATTTTAAGATTTTTTTTATTGTTGTTTTTAGTAAATATACAGGTAAATTTGAAACTGGAAATAAATTTGTTCACTAACATATAGTTAAAATTTTAACAGTTCCAAAAACTAGATCTACATGACCAAACAAAGATGATACTAGTTACTAAAACAAAAAGGATTCTGATTCAGAGTTCTATCTGTGGATATATTTTAGCAGTTCCGCAGGTGATTTTTACTAAGAACCACACTCTAAAGATGAAGGCCTCCCATACAATCAAATAATCTCTCATCCCTCTTAGGATGACTGTTGTGCAGAGAAGGAAGAATATTATTTTTCAAATTACATACTCGAGTGACAATCATAGAACAAGTGATACCAAGATGACTTTTAGAATCTGTTGGAAAGCCTGCAGTTGGCTGCTAATTGAGACACAAGATATTAAGCTCACCACACTTCTGCCTCCTCTGCAATCTTACTTAGTCTCTTTGGAATCTAATCTTATCGTGGATTTTATTTCCCAAGACATTCTTTAAGACAATTCTTGAGGAATGAAACTTATAAGCTTAGATCTAAGTTTTCATAAAATCCAAATCTTTCCAATCTTTCCTCTGATACCTTTGTTATGTAATTGATTTTCTCAATGGCCCCACACCTATGGAGTGACCTGGATTCTAAAAAGAGGAAATGAGAAAATCCACAAGATGAATTCTTTGGTCCCCCCCTCACTGCCCCCCGCCCCCCCACAGGGCCTCCACTCCTATAAGATCTCACTAACTCTGCAAAGAAGGAAAATTACTGCACCAATTTATTTGTAGGCCATTTTTTGATCCCCTTCAAATAGACACGTACAGTCTTGCATCACAATTCGTCCCTTGGAGGGGCAGTGGTCAGTTACCATGCAGGTATCTAGGGAAGAACATGCCAGGCTAGTGCAGAAAGTACATAGGTTCTGAAACCAGAAAAGAAAGGCTAAGCCAATAAAAGAACAGGGGGTCAATGTTCCTGGAGTGTATTCAGTTTACCAGTAAACAAGTAAAGAAATAAAGAAATACAGAGAAATGAAAGAGTAGGGATTAGTTCAGAGTAGCAGATGAAGAATCAGAAGTCAAATGTAAGAGACTGCCTTTTCTCCACTGTATGTTTCAGCACCATTGTTGAGATCCAATTGACTTGAGATATTTGGGATTATTTCTGGGCTCTCTATTCTATTCCACCATTCAACATACCTGTTTTTATGTCAATACCATAGTTGTTTTTTTTTACTATATTTTGTAATACATTTTGAAATCAGACATTATGATCTTTTTGCATTATCCTTTTGGCTTCATATTGCTTTGACTATTCATTAATCTGCAGATTGCTTTAGGTAGTTTGGTAATTTTAAGAATATTAATTCTCCCAATATATGATCATGGGATGAAGCTCCATCCTTGAGTGTTTTCTTCAATTTCTTTTGGTAGTGTTTTAAAATTTTCATAACTAAGTTTAATATGATGTATTTTTGAGGCTATTGTTAATAGGATTTCTTTCTCAGTAAATTATTATTAGTGCATAGAAAATCTACTGGTTTTGTATGTGGATATTGTATTCTGTCACCTCACTGAATTTGTGTAACAGTTCTGAGAGTCTTTTGATGATGTCCTTATGGTATTTTAAGTGTAGAATCACACCATATGCAGACAGCTTCTTCAGCAAACAATGGTGGCAAAACTGGATATCCACATGAAGAAGATTTAAGCTAGATGCGGCTTTCTTGCCATGGGAAAAAAGAATCAGCTCAAAATAGAACAATGACCTGAAACTTTAAATATTCAATAAGAATACAGGGGAAATACTGCACGATATTTCCTCAGACAATAACTTCATGACTGGAACGCTGATATCTAGGAAACAAAAGCAAGAATTGTAAAATGGAGTGAGATCAAATTAAGAAATTTCTGCAAAGCAAAGAAAACAACAATCAACAAAATGAAAAGATAACCGATAGAATGGGAGAAAATCTTTACCAACTACTCATCTGAGAGGGGATTAATATCCATAATATGTGATGAACTAAAAAATCTTTTAACAACAGAAGACAATTCTACTCCACCATTTATTGGACACATCCCCTTGGGTCATTTATATATCTCACCAAGCCTGCATTTCTTCATCTGAAAAATGGGCATTTAAATCCACTCATTAAACAAATGTGCACTCAGTACCTAACACATTCTCAGCACTACACTCCATGCTAGCTTATGACTGTAAACCAAACTGAGATTCATTTTCCTGTAGGTGTTCAAGCAAGTGGTCCTTTTGAGGATCAGATCAGATGACGCTGGGTTTACGCCTCTGGCACAGAGGCTGGGACAGAACCAGCCCTCAAGCAATGTCAGACCATTGCTATTTCTGGATCTGGCACCATGAAGAATGAATATTCACAGGACCTCCAATCCTCTGGACAACTGCATACACTAGCTATCCACCCTGTGTTACCAGTGAGAAAGCTGAGGCTAACCTGGTATAAGCATCTCGCCCACTCATTATCTATTAAAGACACATATTGCATTTTAATATAAAGAACTATGTGTTCTAAGCACTGGACAAACATCAACACATTAAAATAATAACTCATTAAAACTCGTCCTCTTTTCATTTTATCATACCACTTGCCTAACCACTAACTGATATTTTTCACTTCTGTTGGTTGCTACAGAAATGTTAAAGATGAATTTTTTTTGAAACTTTACTGTGATTCTCAATCTAGTATAGTAAACACAGAAACACAGAATAGCACAGTCATAAGACTAAAAAGTTATAAAAGGAAAACATTCTTGAAACTTCTTAGTATATCAAGGAGAAAATGCTCAAAGGAAATGGAAGAAATTTGAAAGTAAAAAATAGGGTCAGACCTCCACAAACAGCTACCAATCACTGCACAGGAGCAAGCAAAAAAGGACCCCAAGGAAAAATTAAAAATATTATACTGATTATAACCAACTCTGGAGGTACCTATATATATTCTTCTCTAATACACTCCTGTATTTTAGTTTTGTCTGTTTCCCCTTGTCTACCCAGATTGAATACTAACTCAATGAAGGTGTAGATTGTTTTGGTATTATTAATCTATTCATTGATGTAACCTGAGAGATCAAGAATAGACTCATTGCTCTCTCTCTCTCTCTCTCTCTCTCTCTCTCTCTCTCTCTCACACACACACACACACACACACACACACACATACTTTAAAAACAACAGGTAGCATAAAGGGAATTGAAAAGATAAACCAAATTACATAGAACAAATACTTGAATGTGATCTGACACTCTGTAGACCAAGGGGAGCTCCTCTTCACTACTGTGAAAAAAATGAAGAAAGAGAACTAAATTTTTTGAGTCTCTACATTAATATGTTTAATAGGAGAAAAAGTGTTCTCCTCTCCTCTGTTCTTCCTTCTGGAATCAAAAGTAGTGAAGTTCAATTATTCTTTTTTGTACTTAAATTTTAACATGAATAAAAATGTCTGCAACATAATCAATCCAGTTAATAATCTTGAAGATATAAGTATTTTATAGATGAATTTATTATTTGTTCATCCATCTATTTATTAATAATTTTTTTTAGGATACATTATGTATAAACAGTGTGCTAAGTGGCGTATAACTTCCCAGAAATCCAATTCTTCACAGCTGACTGTAAAATTCTGTTAATTTTTTGGCTAAAATCTGCAAAATTGTCCCCTTGATAGAATATTCTATCTACCATGTTGGAAGAAAACTAACCCCAGCTCCTCTATTCTTCTCCCTTACCCCCATCCCCCAAACCCCCAGGTCCTCAGTACTCTCTGTGAATAGACCATTCTTACTGCCTTAAAACCCATCACTGACCTGCCATTTATTGCAATCATAGTACCAATCACAGGCTTCTATTTTCCTTATAGGTATTTGTTGGTATGTTTCCCTACCCCTCTAGGCAATAAAATCCTTTAAACAAGGACTCTATCCATTTATGCAGTCCCTTCTACTCCCTCATTTAAAGCACCAGTGTGCTGCCTGATACATTATTGATTCTCAGATGGTCTGCACAGTGTGATACATAAAGGTGCAGCAATTACACACTGGTAAGAGGGGAAATCCCCAGTTCCATAGCTGAGCATTCTCATAAAGAAAAGAGATGAGTTTCCAGGTAAAAATATCTTGTATAATTTAAGAAGTGACATTACTCACATTACAGGAGTCAGAAGAGTCTTGCAGATACCTTGGAATTCCTGGAGAAAGAGACACCATCATATGCAGGAAGGAAAATCTGGAAATCTCTATGCTCTTGAAAAAACTCCCACCCTCTTCTGCCCTCAGGACACCCAGCTTTACCACCACTCTCTGCCTGGAAATTTTTGACACTAAGCTTACTTACCATCTTTAAGAAGCCCTAGAGTTCCAATTCATTCCTTCTTTCTTAGATTATCAGCCCACAAGTCTCCACACATCCTCTTCTTTGGCCCTGTCTCCATCACAGCCTAACCCTGCTGCTCCTACACTGTTTTCATCAAAGATCATGAGCTTCTTTCTCCAAGATTGAGACCTACATGGCTCTCCTTTGAGAACTCAGCCCTTCTTTACCCCAAAAGTGAAGGCTACTGTTTCTTCCTAGACTACACAAACTGCATCCTTCTCCCTGTCCAATGTCCTCCTCATTGCTCTGTGCCAGACCATTCTCCCTTCTCCTTCAGGGAAGAACCCCTGCTCTCAGGACTGCCTGTGAGCCATACTCACAGGAGAAGATCATTCCTGTTCCTTTAAAACCCACCTCCAACTTGCTGCTCATTAAAATCCCCTCCTGATCCCTCCTCTCCCTCATGGAGCTTACTTAATTCACCATCACCCTCCACACGAGCACTCAAAATAATTTTTAGTTACTTCCCTTTCCTATTAAAAGTGGCCTTTTAGCTCCATGGCCCCTTCTTCTTGTCAAAAAATCAGGGGGAGAAGAAGATGTTAAAGTGGTGAAGAACAGGAATTTCTGGCATGGTGAATCCACTCTGTAAGATTCCATCATGGAGAAAATTGACATTACTCTTTTTCACTGCTTAAAAAACTGTAAAATTAGTGTTTTAATAAGTAATTAAACTATTTATTGCTATGAATAATTACTTAATACCATCACTATTGGCAAAACATTTTGATTTTGTGCTTATGTAAAATGTTTCTCAGTAATGCACAAAGCAGAGAAACTAGTTAGACCATGCCCAGAGTCCTGATCCACAGAAATTGCAAGATGATAAATGTGCATGAGCTTGCTCAATTTCTGGTAATATTGTTACAAAGCAATAAACAAAATACAGATTTAATCATTAGGTCCTACTATTTACTAGTCAGAGCACAGGTGGATTCTTGTGCCAGTACCAGGTGCTGTACATGAAAAGAGTCTAGTTAATAAGTCAGTGCTCTATGGAAGATACCCAGAAAGACCAGAGGGTTCTGGGCCATGAAGCTGACCAGTAATGTTCATTCTTGTTGAGAAAGAAATGTTTTAGAACAACACTTCAAATAGATGAATTACTGCACTGTCAGCTGGAGACTGACTTAATGCTGTGCGGAGTGACAGGAAAACAAGGACCCATGGGGTAAGATACTAGTATACAAGAAAGAAAGGCGTTAAAATGGCAATGGCTGTTTGAAATGGAATGAATGTGCTTATGAGACTCTGCTTAAGCAAAGTCATGGGTTGGGCTGCACCACAGTTTGCATTGTGATGAGGATGAAATTCTACCTCCAGAAACACAATGATTACATGCACTGATACAATAATTCTGATTATAATTCTGATGTAATTCTACAATATATAATTTGAATGATATGATGAGGTCATGTATATAGGTTTACTTTTGTTTTTATTTGATTTCAATTACAACTAATAGCACAGGCATGGAGAAGTGATTTGATTAGGAAATTAGATGAATTAGATGAGGGAAGGTAGAGAAAGTACACATGAAAACTTTCCTTCCCCATTTTCTATCCAGGGGCAATATTTTTGCAGGTACTAAAGGAAAGAATTGGAGTTTTATGACACTAATTTTTTTGACAATGGCTTGAAAGTTTTATGTAGACTTAGAAAAACTGCTTTAAAATGCTACAATTCTGGGGATTCTGGGTTGCTTTGCAGAGAGCCCCGGAACCAACAGAGACATGATACAGCAGCGAGCACTACCTGAGAACGGCCAGCAGAGGGAGCTCCTGGACTGAGAAAGTGAAAGTGATTGGGGCTTCAGAAAGGGGCTTAAATATTGGCTCCTCAGCTGAAGGTACTGGATGGAAGGAGATGCTGTTTCCAAAATATTATGCAGTGTTTTTAACACAGTCAAGGTTTAGAGGACGAAAACAAAATAAGTAAAGGACAGATTTTATTATCTTGTTGAATGTAAGTTCAATTTACCAGCCAGACAGCAAAGGTCTGACTTAGTGGTGTTGGCCAGATATGGGAACTATCTAGGGATCATCAAAAAGTACTCATTAAAAAGAAAAAGGAAAAAAGAGACCCACCCCAAAGATTCTGCTCTAACTAGCCTAAGAAGCAGCCTAAATATGTGGAATTTTCTAAGCCACCCCAATGATTCTAATATCACTCTGGGTTAGACCACTGGCTGGCTCAGTGGTGATCTATCAGAGGCTGTTGTTTAAGTGGCTTTGGGATTTATCATTATAATTATTATTAATATTAATTAGTTTGTTTGTTTATTCATTCATTCATTCATTCATTCCAGTTTCTGGCCTGGATCCAGAGAGCAACAAAAGATTCATAGGTGATGAATAAACAAAAGAAGCAGGTGATTGTTAGAAAAATTAGAAAAAGTAAATTTAAAATAATCCAGTGGGGCATGGTGATGCACACCTGCAATCCTAGCAGCTCAGGAGGATTAGGCAGGATTGCAAGTTCAAAGCCAGCCACAGCAATTTAAGGAGACCCTGTCTCAAAATAAAATAAAATATATATAAAGGGCTGGGAATATAGCTCAGTGGCAAAGCACCCTTGGTTCAATCGCTGGTACCAAAAAAAACCAAAAACAAAAAACACAAAACAAAAAAGGTGCAGAAAATGTTCTTAAAAGCACAGTAAAAGCAACTCATTTCAAATGTTTTACCCTGACTACATTTTCTTTCTTTTTGCTCTCTCTTTTTCTCTTATTGTCTCTATCCCCTTTCTCCCTAAACTCTGATTCCCTCATCAATTTCACTTGCATCTTAATGACTGTTCTTTTCAGACTGAGTGAAGTTATTGTGACAGGGTCTCAGACTGTCGGTCTCCAGCTGTGCGCTGTAGGAGCTGCAGCCTTGTAATGTACAAACACTCAGCAGCCTGAGGGTGGAGACACAGAGGCTGGAGGGGGCGATGCTGCCAAGCAAGGGCAGAAGAACCAGACCAGCTGCCTGAGCAGCACCTCCCAACAGAAAAATAGGATCAGGGAGAGGGACCTGAGGCAGGAGCCAGAGCCCTGTTACCCAAAGTGTGGTCCCTCGACTAGAAGCATCAGCACCACCCGTGAAGCTGCCAAGCTTCTGGATCTGAAGCTACAGTGCAGCAAGAGCCTCAGGTGATTCAGAGCCCACTGAAGCATGGCTTTGCAAGATTCTGTCTAACTGGACTTTACAACCTCAAAGCACAAGTGGTGGAGAGGAAGTCATGAGGTCCACCTTCATTTGAGGACTTATGTAAAATGACTTGTTAAAACAGAATCTGGAAGGAGGGCCTGGGGGTCAGCTCAGTCCAGTGGTGTGGCGCCTCAGATCAGGAGCTGCCTCACATGTCGGATGCAGAGAGACGCTCTGTGCTCTGTAGATCAGAGCTCAACATGCCTGTTCCCCTCCACTTACTTGGACTGTCTTGTAGCCTGTGTGTCTTTTATGGCAAATTATTTCTGGAAATGGTAGCAAACAAATAATAATAAAAGAGCATCATCCTCTGATGCTCCTTTCTTCAGCTGCAAGTGGAAGCCAACTGAAATTTTGATACAACATATGTATCATGTATAACATGTAAACATTCCAAATTGGTTATCATCTTATTGTTTTAATGAAAATAGTTGTCCTTAGTAATATCTGTGTGCCGAATATCAGGAGACACAAAAGTGTTATATTTTTTCGCTCAAAAATGTCACACTTAAGGGGCTGGGGTTGTGGCTCAGCACTAGAACGCTGGCCTAGCATGTATGAGGTGCTGGGTTAGATCCTCAACATCATACAAAAAAAATAAATAAAATAAAGATATAAAAATGTCATACGTAAAATAAAGTATGACAAAGCCATCAAACTTTTGATCAAACTATGAAACCTTGATCTCCTCAAGTCTGATTTTTAAAATTATGTTCAAAAACACATTTTGTGAATGTATTAGCTTCCTGTGACTGCTGTAACAACACAAACTTGTTAGCTTAAAACAAGAGAAATGCATTCTACTACAGTTCTGGTGTCAAAAGTCCAATATTGCTTTCAATGTGCTGAATCCAAGATGTCAGCAGGGCCTTGCTCCCTCTGAGGCTCTGTAGTGATTCCTGGATTCCTTGGTGTGGGAATTCCGCAGCACTCCAATCTCTGTCTCCATTTTCACAATACCTTCTCTTTTGTGTTAAATCTCCATCCGTCCATCTTCCGAGGACACTGATAACTGAATTTATGGCCTTCCTGGACACTCAAAGATAATCTCCCCATCTCAAGATCCTTAATGTCATTTGCAACACCCATTTTCCAAATAAGGTAAAATAAGGTTCTGAGTATGAGAACAAAATTTCTCTGGGGAGCCAATGTTGGGGTTCGAGCGTGCAGAGTTTAGCTCCCTCAGGCCTGACACTTTGCAAGAGCTGTGGCTGTGATTTACGTCAGCTGAGGCAAACCTCAGTTAGGAGGAGGAAATGTTCTCTTCCCCTTATCGCAAGTCACAAGTTCTGCATGGTTTGGCCAAGAGGAAGAAACTTCCTGCATACTTGTCCTAGGAACAGTACATTCTAAAGAAACAAATGCATCCTCAGGGGAGTAGATAATGTCTACAAAGAACTTTAGGAGGGTACTTATCAAATAAGCAGGAACGATCTGAAGTTAGCTCTGTGTATCCGCTGAGGCATGTTATCTGGGCAATGTGGCCAAAGTGTTATTGAAGAATTGCTTGCTTTGTTAGAAGAAGAATATAAAAGGAACTTGCAAATAAACCTCAGCATGCAGTTGCAATTGCTGCCTTTGCTCTGCATCCCCTGTGTCCCGGTTATTTCGTGACCCTTACCCAGGGACCCGAACGCACTAGATGTTCACAAGCCAACATTTAGTCTATGAAGTAAATAAACATTTATAAGATGTTATGTAGAAATGATACTCAAAATGGGTAATTTATACATCTAAAATATATGAAGCAAACAGAAAAGGCTATGGAAGCATGTCTCCTTGCAGTGATAACTTCACATAAGCTACTTTACTGTTTGCAATTTTATTCTTACTATATCGTGAGTTGTGCATCATCCCAAAGAAATAGGACAATGATGGTGAGTGCAAAGAGGGGACCCTGCTTAAGTCCCGTAGAAGAGACGAACAGAACCAGAACATTGGGATTTATAATCCCTCATCTTGTGCCCTTCCCACCTCAGCACACAGACAGATCTGTGAGACATTATTAATAGGACTGTAATTCGTCTCAGTAGACTTGTACAACATCTTATGTATGCAAGACCAGCACTCAGATGAAGCTCATTGGTCAGCCAGGTGACCTCACTAGCTAAGTGACTCTCTTTCTCCCAGCAGGTGCTGCTGTGTTTCTGCTGACCTCCTGGACATCCCTTGTTTGGTTTCAAAGTCAAGGAGTGACACTGCCATATGGCTATCTCCTATGAAAACCAGGCTAATTCATTACTATTTGACCCTGGAAAAGTTAAGAGACTCTTAAACCAAAGAAAAAAGAATGCATTTCGTATTCTTTTCCTTCTTCAGACCTGGTGCACAGGATTCTATTTCAATTATCACTCACGAGTTCACCATCCCAGACAAGGGCTAGGTCATCTGAGGACTTACATCCAATCTTACCCTCCCTAATTTGAAGTAAGTCCCATCTTGATTTACTTTTATTATTTTTGGCATCTTCTTTTTTATTTAACTTTATTTGTCATAATGAAGATCATCTAATATTTTATATTAATTATAAAAAAATTTATGTTAATTATATGTTTCATTTACAACTTGATTATTCTATAAAATATATCACTTTGATGTTTGTGTACAGGATAAAAAATTATTTTAAATTTTATGTATTGGATATAATGATGTCATTAATCTTTTAAGGTTTTTAAAAATTTAACATTATACTGCTAAGATTCATCCAAATTCCTGTGCAACTATTATGTGAATAGAAAAGTTCATCTGCTTTCCTAATAATGGGCATTTGTATTTATAGTTTTATGCCCATGTTACAGGAAGGGGAAAAAATGGCAATTTGAAAGCTCATCAGTGTTTTTATTCACCTATTACCATGATACAATTCCACAGTGTAAATATAACTTACTGGTGCTGAAAATGAAGTTGTGTTCCAACAGTTTGAGAGTTGTGTAAGACTCACAATATATTTCAAAGAAACAAAAACAATATAATTTTCTACTTCTCTACCAAGTAGTGAGTCTCCTGGTTGATGCACAAGAGACCAATTAATTCATAGTAAATTGAAAAGAACAACAGAGACAAACCACCCTGGCATTTGTGATAAAATGCACTGACCTTGGAAATTACAACAGTCCCCAGATGGAGGCAGCCCAGGGAGCAGAACAGGGCTCCTGGTCTCTCTTCCCCATGTTGTGGCCTGGGGGAGCAACTCCAGCTAAAGAAGGAAAAACAGGCTGGCCTGAGGCTTCCAGGATGTAAATGCTAGGATGAAAACTTTAAGATCAAGACCAAAATGGGAACTGAGACTTGGGAGAAGGAGCAAGAACTATAGTGGAAGGGTAAAGGGTGGTCAAAAGTGAATAGTTTTTCTGCATTTTTAGCACTGGTTCACTGGGGAGCAACAGCAAGGTGGGACCAGAAAGCTGCCGACAGGTGAAAGGCTTGGGTTTTCCTTTTCTTGTTCATCATTCTTTACTCCTTCTTTTATGGAGGCATCTATTGCACATGGGTTGGGGCATTTGAAAGGCAGAATATGGTGCTCTTTGTAGAGGTGGAAAGTATGGCCAGAGGGTGTTCCTCCCCTGTGCTGTTATATCAGCAGGAGAGGGGAGGAAGGATAACCGAACAGAGCCCCCAGTACTATGCAGGAATAAGTATACAGTGGGACTATGTAGGTCAAGGCATGCCCATGGAAAGAAAATCTATACCTTTATCTGTTCTAAAAAAGATTGGGTTATTTTTTGAGCTTTGAATGGGATATGCAGGAATGTGATTTACAACCAAACCTCTGATAAGTATACTGGCAGAAAATCTGTTAGGAATTTAGGTCAAAATAGTTTTACAAACATGGACTGCATTGCAACATTTTGTCATAGCTTTTGCAACTGTATATATGTCATTTAGATATATACAATTTTAATATATGTAGCTATGGTTACATATTTATTCATAAAAAGTTATCAAGAGCCTATTTTTCCCAAGATTGTGCTAAAAGCTAGGATTCAATTATGGAAAATAAGAATTCATGACAAAGGATGATGTCCTTCATAGACTACACCACCCATAAGCTGACTCATGGACAAGAACTGACTCCCACCCCCAACACATGCTCTCTTTGCAACTGACTTGCTGTCCTGCAGCCCTACAAGGGGAATACCTTATTTCTAACAGCCTGAGTGGTCAGGGATTGTTATTCAGAATCCCAACACCAAAAATAGGGGTTTGTAACCTAAAATTAGTAAACTCAGAATTGAAAATAAAGCATTTTACCAAGAAGCAAGGCTGTGTGCCTGGCAACTTTTGAATGCTCCATACAACCATATAGAAAGAGCTGGATTTCCATAGTTCTCTGGGCATCACTGAGGTGTAGGTTCATCTTTAGTGTCACAGTGAATTTGTTGTGACCTTCAGCGCTGTTATACTTAGTTTAAAATTATAAATTATTTTGCATCCTCAGCACCAGTCTCAATTGTTGTGAGTTATCTGATTAACTTCAAATTATATTTTAATGTATTTCTGCATCAATAACATGTTTGGCCAATTGTCTTACAATGACTAGAAATTAGAACAGTTCTGCATTGTGGATTAAAGTAGAATCAGTAAAGAGACTATGTTAAAGCAAACACAAATCTAATTCTTCCTTAATTCTTGATCAACTTTTTTAAGCACTGATACCATAATCCACACAATTCAATGAGAGAGCAGGGGCAGGTAGACCAATAGATCTTTTGCATATCTAAGTGTACCAAGGAAATGAAAGGGGGACCCTGTCCTGGAGCAGTTCCAGGTGACAAACACACACAGCTTTATGTTATCCTTCATGGTGATTGTTTGGATGGGGAGGGGGCTTCATCATATACACTATGAAACAATAAACACTAACGCTGATTTACATGTAGATATACAAATGATGTCTGAGACAGAATAAGTCACATAGCTGGTGGTGACGGGGTGGGGAAAGGGAGAAGAGATGGTATGAATACTGGTATATTCCCATTAGATTAGACCATAAAAGTAATTTGAACACATATATTGACTTTTGATAGAATTTCACCCTCATATGAAGGATGAAATGCAGATCAAAGAGTCTCAGATAAATCAAGAGCAGTACTTCTATCATACTTGTATAGGTCCATCCTGTCTGGTTATTTTTGCAAAAGTTGTTTGTTTTCACTCTGGATTATCAACACTCCACAAAACATTACCAGGATGGTTTATTATTTTCAGCAAAGGATAAAGTTTCCCCCCCAAGTTAGGATCTAGACAGTTGACATGGCATGGCCTGCACACGGCTCAGCTGCTGGCAGCTGCTCTTCCTCTGATCTCTGTGGAAGGCAGGCAGCAGCTCCTTGTTGACTCCACTGTGCCAAGTCTCCTGCTGACAGGTTCCAGGGAGAGAGGACTGCCTTACCTGACTACCTGTCAACATAGGGGAGGGAGTAAGTGCCAGTCCCACCAAGGTGCAGTCTTCTGATGACTACATTCACTGAAAAGCCAGGAAACTCGGTCCTCTAGAGGTGCTCATCCAGATTTTTAATTTTCAGTCATTTCTGTTTTTCTGTTTTTTTATGATTAAACTAATTGGCTCACAGTGCAACAAGCTGAGGAATAGCGACGGGTGGTGGAGAGGGATTTTTGAAAGACAAAACATCAGGATTTTTGACAATCATCCTGTTACCCAAGAGTCCTGGGGACTCATTCTTTAGCACATACAAACTTAAATTCAAAAAGGGAGAAGACCCTCCCTGCTGCTCCTGTTTTCCACACTGCTTTGGAGACAGAGCACAGACAGCTGGCTCCGAGTATTCTTTTCTAGGGCTGTCTTTGGTAGATGCCTTCTCAGACTACACTGACATTTGCAAGCAGTGCCACTTGTGTCTTTCTTTCTCCTACTAGTCTTGTCACATGTAGGCAGCAACCATATGATCAAGGCCACCCACGGTCCCTTAAAATACCAGACTGGAGTCGAGCACAACCACCACCATTTTCCTCGCAAAGCACAAGCCAAACTTATTGACATGCTCTAGGAAACACTCTGTTCCTAAATTAGAAACGAATGCTCTGAAAATACAGACCCTCCCACTTCTTACCAGAAAAGATCTCACATGTTTTAGTGGGTGCCAGCAGTTCAAAGCAAACACAACACCTACAACATATACTGCTCTTTAGTTTCTACAGGATCAAGTTCAAACTCACTGACCTAATTTAAAATCTGGACCCTGTCTATCTATCTAGCTTCAGGTCTTGCTGTTCCCCCATCCCATCTCTTCATTTGATCTAATATTCAAGTTATTCCACGTACATGGTGCTTATTATATATACACATTAATTTATCTAGTACTTAATAGATGCAGGAATTTTGAGTCATTTAATCCTCATCAATTCTATGAAGTAGATACTATTATGAAGCTCACTTTATACTTAAGGAAACTGAGCTACATACAGGCTCATTGCCTTATTCAAGGTCAAGCAGCCCAGATGGGATTTGAACCTGGACGTTCTGTTCCTGAACCCGTAGTATTCCTCACTACAAGACTACTGCCTGTGGATGACCTGTCCCTACAATTTTATCAGAAGAATTTCTCTTCCTCCTTCTAGACCTGGCTCAAATATCTCCTCCCCTGGGAAGTTAGGAAAGTGGGTGACTTCTTTCTCTAGGACTGATGGCACTCTGAACATATATACAGTCATCCCTTGGTATTCATAGGGGATTATTTTTATGACACTCCCCTCGCATGGATAGCAAACTCCTTAGATGCTGAAGTCCCTCATATAGAATGGTGTCATGTCTGCATATATCCTACTATCTTCCCATATGCTGTAAATCATCTCTAGATACTTACAAAAGCTAACACAATGTAAATGCTATGCAAATGGTACTGGATGTATTGTTTAAGGAACAATGAGAATATCTTCAATCCACAGATACAGATAGTCACTGTATTTGGCAGGATACTTCATATTGTGGGTGGCAGGCTGCTGAGTCTAGCTCCCTACTAGAGTGTGAGGCCTCTGAACACAAGGCCAGGTCTTATTTATCTTGAAGTTCTTGGGTGCTCACTGCATGTATGATGAATGAGTGGACGGGTGGATAATTAGGTGCATTTCTCTCCATTTTTCATTTTCCTTTAATAAATTACAAAATCTTACCTTCCCTCAGAAGTTCCTTCAGGGTCTTACACAGCCACTGATAATCACTTGCATTTTTCTGTGTATCTCATCAGGCAAAAATTCCTGCTTTTGCTTTCCCAATATTAATTCATAGTATATAATGCGTAGGTATGAATTAAAAATATGATTTTTCATGTTTTCCAACTTGAAATGCCTCCCGGGAAGAATATGATAATCTCTGTCCCTCTTTGAGATTTATTGGCCAGGATAAGGGGGGAAAGTGGATTAAGATTTGCAGAATCAGGATATGTAGAAGCAAGAAAGAATGGGTGAATGGGTGGATGAATGAGAGGATGGAAAAAATGATGGGTGGTTATGTTGATGGATGGCAGATGAGTGGAGGAATTCATACACGGGTGGATGATGGAGAAGAGGATGGTGGAGGGATGCAATTTCATGAAGAAATGTGGAAAAAGAGGTATGGAATGATGGATAAGTTGTATGGTGGATGAGTGGAAGAACTAGTGGTTGGATGGATGGTTGGATGTGTGGTTGATCTAGTGGATGTTGGGAAGACGGATGAACATGGGTGGATACTGGATGGGCAGAAGGATGGATGGGAGGATGTAAAGAAAGATGGTAGATTGGTGGATGGGTGGATGAAAAACTACTTGGGAGGATGAATGAGTGTGTAAGTGAGTGGAAGGACTGAGGTATCATCCTGGGACCTGAGGATGAACAACACATGGATTTGGGGAGGCAAACTCCAGCCCTGTGGCTGGCCATCAGTAGCTGCCCCTGACCCATCTGTGCACCACGGACTTCACTACTCTCTTAGGTGAAGAAGGATGAGCGCTCCCACAAGCTCTCCACCCCTCACTCTCCACTATGGCCCTGGAAGCGCCATCTGGGCAGGATTTCGCCATTGCCCCAGCTTCTCTCCCAGGATCTCCAGCCGTTCGCCGGGGAAAACCAGAGAATCCTTCCCAGCCTGACTCAGAGAAATTTAGCGGGAAAGGAGAGGCCAGAGGCAGAACTCAGAGGAGAGGTTTTAGGACTCAGTCATCCTCCTGCGGGGGGCGAACTGGCGGGAGAACCCGGCGTTGCGTCCGGCGGGTGGGCGCCTCCAGGCGCTGCCACGGTCCCTTCCCGGCAGCTCCTATTTACAACTTCCATTAAGAACCTGGCGGGGGCGGAGGGCCAGGGCTGAGGAGGGCTGGTACGTCTTTAAACCGCTGCTGGCTGCTTAGTCACAGCCCCTCGCTTGGGTGTGTCCTTCACTCGCTCCCTCCCTCTTAGGTCACTCTCTCAACCCTGGAATAAAAACTGCAGCCAACTTCCGAGGCAGCCTCATTGCCCAGCGGCCCCCAGCCTCTGACAGGTTCCGGTCTGCCCTTGTCGCCGCGTCCTTGGCCCACACCCCACCCCGCGCCCCGGGATCCCCCAGCTCCACTTGCTTGCTCTCGCGGTTCGCGCACACACACCATGGACAAGCTCTGGTGGCGCGCAGCCTGGGGACTCTGCCTCGTGCAGCTGAGCCTGGCGCAGTTGCAGATCGGTGAGTGACCGCGGCCATCGGGGCCAGCGGAGTGGGAACCCAGGACGGCACCGCGGGAGCTCCACGGGCAGAGTGGCCCTGGGGGACTGTAGTCCAGCGGAAGGTGAGCGACTTGGGTTGGATTCTGGAAAGCAGGGCTGGGATTGGCGCTGAAATGCCGGTAGACTCTGCTGGTGGGAAGCATCCTTGTGTTGAGAAGAACCGGGAAAGAGAGAGGAGGCTTCGCTGGGCAGGCTGCCCGCGCGCAGTTTTGGGTGAGGTCCTTAGGGCTGGAGCACATGGCCGCAAGTTAACTGTACTCCTGGATGCTTTGCTGGTGTCTGGACTAGCAGGCTCCTGCGCCCAAGGGCTCTCTGAGCCCCGCAGTCTGTGGTTTACAGGGCAGAGCTAGGCAGGGCACGGGCAAGAGGAGCTGAGGCAGGTACTGGCACTGGGACAGGAGGGGTAGGTGCCTGGGTAAGGTGGCCACGCACTTAGAAGGCTGAGAGCCCTTGGCAATGAGCTTTCCAGAAAGACAACTGAGAAAGTAAGGGTGGCTCCCCCACTGAATCTGGTTTCCCAAGCCCTTATTGCCCCTCCAGTCACTGACCACCATAACTCTTGTGGAAACTTGAACCAGCTCTGAGGCCAGGTCTGGATGTCTATGAGGGACCAGCCCCGGCAGCTGGGCAGCAGCAGGGAGACTGTATAGGAGAGGCAATGACTGGACCAGCTGCGACCTCCTGGTTCTGCCAATCAGTCAGGGAAAATCCAAACACTGATAGGGCTGCCTGGTAGCCTTGGAGCTGGAGGGAGCTTGGATATCAGGGTAACATCAGGGACCCATAAGCTAAGGTTCCAGTGTCCCATCCAGAGGAGGTTGGGGGCTTTGGGTGACTGTACAGGGGAGGGGCTGTGAGGTATTCCAGCATGGCTCAACTCCAAGTGTTCCCTCTCTTTGTCTATATATGAACAGATAATTTTTACATGACGGATTTGCTTATCACTAGCAAAATTAATTTTTCTTTCAAGTAGTGCCAGCTGGGTCACAGAGACAGCTCAGCCTACAGTTAATTCTACTCAGCAAATACTTATTAAACCCAGTTCTTAGGAATACCAGGAAAGCAAAAGACAACCCAACCTGTGGGAACTAGAATTTTGATTCCTGGAACAGAAGCAATGCAAATAATGATAACAACAATAACAACAATAATAGCGCTGTGATAGCACTAGTCACTGTTGTATACTTTCACTGTGTTAAATCCTTTACATATGTTATCTCATTTTACCCTTGGAATAGGAGGAAAACAGAGGCTCAGAGAGGTTAGATGACTTGCTGAGGTTACACAGCCACAGGTGGTACTGAATATGAACTCAGGTTCATTGAGTTCTGAAGCCTAGGCTTAGAATATGTTAGAATGTACTCCAGGATGGGAGAAGTTGGATAGGATTTGGGGCAGGACTAGACCAGAGGCCACAGGGAACTGGAGCTCCAAGGGGCCTTTGAAAGGCAGAAATGCTCTTATTGGAGGGGAACTGGCAGGAGCCCTGGGCCCAGCCTTAGAGAACAGAGGCCGGGGAGCTTCCCTGAGGCTTCCAGGGAAGGTTGCTGGCATGTTACCCACCGGTGGTGTCTTCTGCTTTGTCTCTGAGTATCTTGATTCTTCTTAGCCTGTCTCCTTCTAAAGGGCCCCCATCCTCAAATACTCTTGACCCTTGGGGTTCTCCCAGAGACCAGCAGGCTCACTCCTGCCTCAGGTTTCCTGGTCTCTTTGGATGCATCATTCACAGAAGGCACGAGAAGTGCCAGCTGCAGTGAGCACCTGGGTCCTGACTTCCATGTGCTTGTGAAGTTGTTTAAAAGGAACTGAGACTTGAAAAGGAGACAGGACTTAACGGCAGACCCAGGGCTGGGTAGGCAGAGGCGGAAGAAGAAGGAAGGGAGAGGAATGGAAAGGCACCGCCATGGCCCATTCTTGGGTGTGGAAGACTCTGGAAGACCATGAAAATGGAAAGGGACAAGGCTTTGATCAGAGGAAAGAAAGGTCCAAACTCTGTATCAGAAATCAGAAAGCATAGCAATAGTCAAAGCTCCTTTAAGCACCTTTGAACCTAGAAACTCAGAGTTGGAGAACAGGTACCTTGAATGAGGTGTGGGGAGAAGAATGTGGCCTTAGAGGCGGAGGAGTCCTCTGTACACCCATCGCCTTCCTCTGTGGTGAAAGGTCAGTGCTAGGGAACTGTACCCCTGGTCTTGAGAAAGAGGGGCGCCTCTGAGAACCCTTCTGCCTGGGGATGGCCGGTACCTTTCTGCTCCCACTGGGGCTTAGAGATGCCTCCATCTCTGGGAGCCAGGGCTTTGGCTGTGTTCCCATGAAAGGAAACCAGGAAGCAGAGCTGCATCCCCTCGGGGGTTAGCACTGATTAATTCAGTGATTCCCCTGGCACACACGGGGCATCCTGAACATGCTTGGTGTGAGTACGTGTGTTGGAGGCTGCAGCCGCAGGAGAAGGGTTTATTTTTTTCCAAATTTTCCCACGTGGGAGGGGATGCTGCACCACATGAAATTCCTAGTTTATGACACATCCCCTTCCATTCATTCAAGAAATATTCCCTGATTCATTGTCATAAACTCATAGCGGGGGACTCTAAGCATCATTTAGGGAAACACATACATAACACACACACACACACACACACACACACACACACACACACACTCACATAAAAAAATCCCTTCTTTTTCCCAAGGAGGAAGTAGACCATGAAAGAGAGGGACTAGTCACTTGCCCTCTGGGACTGATTAGGGCAGGATACCTTTCATACATTTGGTCTCTAAAATACCTCTATCTTGGAGGTCTGTAGGAGGCTGCCCCAACCCTGCCAAACGCTTGTTTAACACTTTAAATACTGTCTTACCACTCATCCCAAGTCTGTAGTTTGCCCCCACAGTAGTTCTGTTTGAGCTTCATAAAGAATGATAATATGAAGGAAAGCTGGTGGAGGAGGAGGGAAACACTAAAGGAGAATAGTGACCAAATTTTATGGCCACAACATGTACATGTACAAATATGTAACAAAGAATTGAATCCATTATTATGTATGATCATAATGCACCAATAAAATAGGAATGAATATATATGTTCCTATTCCATAATATATGTATATAATATAGTCCATGATACACACACACACACACACACACACACACACACACACACACATACATTATGGTAAAGCAAGTTCATGGTCAAGAACAATTCCACCTTGTCCTGGGGCTTCTGTTGCCTCCTGAGACATCTGTGGATGCCGGTTTTAAAATCTGGCACTTTGCTATTGTACCAGATGGTTCTATGCAAAGCAGGGTCCTAAGTTTCTAGGAAAATAGCACTCACTAAGCACCAATTCTATGCTAAACATTGAGCTGGGGGTTGCCATGAGTCCTTACATAAGCCTCACAGCAGCCCTATGCATGAGTGTGTTCTTCACTCCATTTTCTTGATAAAGAATTTGAGGCTCCAACTTCACCCATCCTGGAGTACATTCTAACATATCCTAATTTGACTTGCCCAAGGATACAGTGGTAGAGTTATGTTTTCCCCGTAGTCTCAAATCCCCCCAGGCTGAACCTCAGGGCCTCTGCTCCGTCCATTCATTACTTGCCTTTGGAGAACTTTGGGAACTGTGTGTGATCCTCCCATCCTCCTGTCTTCCAAGGCCAGCACAGCCTGGCATGAATGGCTTTGCCCTCCACCCTTGGGCTGGTTGTGGATTCTTGAATACCCTGCCCTGCCCTGCCCTGTCCTGACTCATCATTCTGCAGGCCTGGCCGCAGCTGTCAGAGATGTCAGCCTTCTTAGTTGTTGCTAAAATAAGTTAGTCGATTCCCTTAACAGAGTCCAGCTGCCCTTCTAGACATGCTCTCATTTGCAAACTTGGAAAAAATGGAGAGGTTGCTCCCTAAGAGAAAAGTCAGGGCAAAGGCCTCTCCTGAAATTGAGAAAGAGACCCTGAAGATGCTCTCACACTGACCTTGCAGGCGCTTCTTATGCAGCAACCTGCAGGGGCCCTTGGTCACAGGCTCATTAGCAGGTTATACCTGCCCCTGGTAAGGGGAAGTCTTGGTTCCCCCTTGGGCTGACATGGTTCTCTGCAAAAGTCAAGGATTTTGAGCCAAAACTAGTGTGGAATGCCAGGTGACATGGGGCCACCCAAGAGATGGTGAATCAGCCTGGAGTCTGCTGATGGTCAGGAGGTTGCAGGAGGCGAGCGAGGCCTCCCCAGCAGCCCAGCCAGGGGCTGAGGGAGAGATTAGCTGTGGTTGTTTCCCCAACACCTCTGTTTTAGTCAACTCCACCCAGACCCTGAAAGGGAAGTGATTCTTGTGAAAGAAGGAGCTGAAGCAGGTGGCGGAGGCTGCGTCCCACAGTGTCGTTTTCAAAGGGGATCTTTTGGACCCCAGAGAGAAATTCTGGGGGTTTGCAAAGTGAGATGCCAATGACTCAATTTCTGTTGTGTCTCCGCTTGAAAGAGGACACAGGTGTTCTTTAGGGAGAACTGGTTCCTCCCATTTGAAATTTAAACCCTACTCTCCACTCATGGAGCAGATGAAATTTTTTCTTAAAACACTCCCCCAAACTGGGTCTGAGAAGCCAGCCCCATCTGCCAAGAGGAATAGAAGGGGTATTTCTCTTATCTGTCTTCTACAGCTCTGTGGAGCCCCCTGATATCAGGGATCATATCTCCTTCATTTTTTTGGAGTTCCAGACCCTAGAGCTGGTACCCCATTGTGACCAGAAACTATTTGTTGAACTGAGTTGAAGTTCTAGAATATAGACCTACTTCTCCATAGGAATGCTAGCTGGCTGGCTGGTCTGCTTAAGAGGCCAGTGCATTCATGTGCTGAATGTACGTGCCATCAGGGGCACTGGCTGGCTTGGCTCTGGGCAGGGCTGAGGGGCAACTGCCTGCCACAGGGCTCATGTTTGGTCAGCCCGAGCAGAGAGCTCACTCATCTGCTTGTGGCTTTAGTGGCTGCTTGCTGTGGCCGGGGAGGGCAGGGTTGTATAGATGGTTAGGCCAAGAAGGGAAAGGGAGAGGATGACACCAATCCCAAACTGAAGCCTCAAAATATAACACTCCCCAGCAGTGCCCAGTGTGGAGGTCTGGCCATTTGGGAGCCTCCATGTTGAGGGTGGAATCCACAGGTGAGAGGCCAACCTAACCCCCATGCCTGCTTCTGAAAGGTGGTGGTGGCTGAGAGAGAAGCTGGAGGGCTTCACAGAAGCTTCTGGCTGTCTCCTGTGGGGCTCTCTGGGAGAGAGAGAATTATCAAGCTGCCTTCCAACATGATGGTGCTGCAGGAAAGATGCCCATGTGCAGGGAAGCCTGACCTCTGGCAGAGAGCCACACTGACCTCCTCTTCCCAGTTTGCCAAGTGGGAAGTTGTCCACAACTGGGCCAAGTCCTGCCTTCCCGTGGGTCCCCTGCCCTATGAGACTCAGACGGGAATTCGGGCACAAAATGAGTGCATGGGTATTACAGGGGACAGAAACTCATGGAACCAGATCTCCCCGAGTTTGGGGTGCACTGGCAGCCTGGGTGTGTCCTCCTGAAGCAAGTGTACTTCATAAGGGCAAGTGTGGGCAGATGGGTCTCAGGTGGGTGTGGAGGGACTGAGTCACCAACCGCTTTGCAAAACTCAGATCCCTAAAACCTGCCTTGGGTCTTCACCTTTTTAAAATTTTTCTTTCTTTCTTTTTTTTAACTAAAAATATTTTCTATTGGTTCTTTTTAGTTCTGCATGGCAGTAGAGTCCATTTTGACATAATTACACAAACATGGAATATATGTTGTTCTAATTCAGACCTCAGTAGGGTCTCGACCTTTTGAGAGTAAAAGTTAATTGCAAGACTTTGGTATGTGTGTGTGGGTGTGCTCATCACCAGTCATTTTGAGCATTTACTATGGTGTCACAGCAAGTCTTGTCTGGTGGTGGCTGAAATTTCATGTTGTTGTTTTAGAGTTCTTGTATCTTCTGCACTTGCTTTTTTTGTGGCTTGTTCTATGTTTCTGAGATACCATCATCACCGTTGGTAATAATAGCAAACACGGGGTGCTGACGATGTGCTAGCACATACCAGTTGCTTCCTGTATGCTAACTCACCACACACCAGCCTCATGAAGGTGATGCTGTTGTTATATTTCTTATACATATGAGGAAACTGAGCACGGGGAATTTAAGTAACTGGGCCAAAGTCACACAATTGGGATTTGATGGAGCTAGGATTCAGACCCAGCAGGTCTGGCTACAGAGTTCATGCTCTCGGTCAAAATGATGGTGATTTTCCTGGTATATTAAGATTTCAGGGCATCCCCCAAACCTAGATGATTTTACCTGGGAGTATTCTGGTTGTTTTCAAAAACTATTTGGGAATCTGGTTGTGTGTGGGATCATAATGCCCACAGAGCTGGTTTTGCTTTTCCTTTTCAAACACAATGTCAGAGGAGAGAATTGGAATTGCAAAAATGAAGGGGGGAGAAGTCATCATTAAAACTCTTCCCATTCATACGATGAGTGGCTCATTCATTCCAATCCCTGCATGGAAGTTCTACACTCCTTTACTGATGGGATGTTGGGGAGGGTGTAGGACTGGAGAAGATGGTGAATTGAGTTCACTGTTACATCAGTATTTCTCACCAGGATGAAAAGTGAAGGCTCTTGATTGGTATTTCTTCATCAGCTAGGACCATGACTCAAGATTGGGCAAAATGGAAATGAACCAACTGAATAGCAGCAAAATGTTGGCCTGTTTAAAAGCCCCAGGTTCGAAGGTCTTCTTTCTATCACTTACAACTGTAGGGAGGGGGCTGTCAGGAGTCAGGCTTCCCACCTCCAGGGCACAAAGAACTCAGCCCAAGCCAAGTTTGGCCCAGTAGGTGAAAATCAGTCACATCATGGAGCAAGTGAATTTTCTCCGCATACCCCTGGATGAAAAACAAGCCACCCAGGAAGGCAGGAGGCAAAGCCCCTTGGGGACATCTGATTTAGTTTGCAAGACAGAGTCCAGGCAGTTAACCTGGGAACAGGGAAGTGTCCAAGGTTCCCCATCGGTTTTGGTTTGGGTGCACTCAAGCGGGTCTTTGTGCCTTCTGGGAGGACCCATGCACCAGTCAGAGAGTTAAGCAGCACCTTGTTGTACTTCATCTCCTTGAAGACATGGGTGATGACCGTAATGCCTCTTCACAGGTGTTCACACTATGCAAATTAAGGTGCCAGGGACTAATGAACAGTTCCATGCAGCCTCTGACCTAGAGTGTTGTTTTCACCCATACCTCTCGCCCCACACTTTGTAAACTATGAAAGCATTAAATGAGTGTCTCCTATATGTCAGCCACAAATGTTGCCAATGCTGAACGTTCCCAGTTCAAAACCCAGAGTCCAGCAGGCCTGAGCACCCATCTGGCAGCCTTCAGATGACCAGCCCTGTAGCCACTAGGGAGCTGCAGGCTCCACACCTTGGAGGGAGGACAGGAGCCCCGAACATACAGATGCAGACAAGAGTTTGAAGAAGAAATCTCTTGCCCAGGAGACTGCCTTTGCACTGGATCCTCTGTGCTGGTACTAGCTGTTTTCATATGTCAGGTTCATACCTTTAGGCAACTTAAGTAACTTTCACTTTCCTTTATGATCTTCCAGTTGTTCCCCCTGATAATTTATAAAGATTCTGTGGTATGCCTTCAGTTAAAAAGAGGTTCTAAGGATGTCTCTTAGCCTTGTAATGACTCTAAAGTCCCTTAGGGGAAAGCCCATGCCTCGGGTACATTTTTGTACAACTAGAGCTCCCAGCTGTTGGCATATCCCCCCAGTTATAGTAAGTGCTAAATAAATACTTAGATGGTTGAATGAATAACATTTCTAGATTTGACTAGGAAAGCAATCCCCATCATTTACCATTTGTGATTTTTATAGGTTTGGTCTAATTCTTTTTCATGTTCTACAGGGGAAAAGTATTTTTTGTAATGCCTCTTGTAATGACTCTTGAACCTTGAAATATCTTTTCTCAGCACTGTCTCAGGTTTTAGTGGATCCTTCTTGAGGTTTGACATATCAGGCAATATAGGGGAAGTTTAGAGCTCATTCTTTTCCTTTAATTCTGGCTCCTTCTTTGCCTCAGTTTTTATTTTTTAACCTGGTTTCATGTATTATGAACTCTGACTCTCATAATCATATTTTCAATATGCTCAGAGAGAGTATGTTGGCTTTTTGGTCACTACGTTAAAAGGAAAATATAAAAAGTGTTGGTTCTTTCAATCCATGATTTAAAAATCTTCCAAACCAAGGATCACCTCCATATAACCACATAGCCCAAAGGAGGAGGCCGGGCCTTGTGGGAGGGTGCATGGAGGTGTTAGGGTTATAAAACAAGACAGACTTTAGTTTATTCCTCTCTCTCCTACGTGGAAGCAGTATGAGCTCAGGCAGTCGCACTGTTAAGCTTCAAGAAAGATATTTTGTTCATCATTTCTAAAGCTATGTGTCTAGTACATAGAAAGTACCCCAAGGGGCTGTGGTTTGGGCTCAGCGGTAGAGTGCTTGCCTTGCACATGTGAGGCCCTGGGTTTGATCCTCAGCACCACATAAAAAAATAAAGGTATTGTGTTCATTTACAACTAAAAATAAAAGAAATTACCCAAAGAATAGAAATGATTGTGCTATTTTAGTTCTGAGTACTGATTCATTATGTGATGTTCAGAAAATCTTTTTTTACCCAACTTTACCACCATTTTTCCATGTTTAAAATGAGAGGGCTGGATTCTAATGGATCTCTCAAGTTCTTTCCAGGCCTTTTGTTCTATAAATTCACCATTCTGTGGGCCCACTAATACCTCAGTTTCATAAAACTTAATGGAAAGAATAACACTATTATAATGCAGTACCAAAAAAATGTGATGTCTGGTTTATATTAAGTGTCAGAAGTGAATTATTGGTCCATGCCAGAAACAAGCATATGGACCCAGTTACCCTATAAATGCCAATAAGCCAGAATGACTCCGAGGGAGAAGGCACGTTGCCCAGAGTCCTCCACTCTCATCGCCTGGGGAGTGGACAGCTGAAGAAGCTCAGGTCAGAGAAGTTGACATGTCCCACCCACACAGCTGACACTCCAGGAATCCAGGCCTAGAGTTACCTGTAGGTTCTAAATGCAAGGTCCTTTAAACTGTCCTTGCAAAACATTGCTCCAAGTCAGAACAGCCAGCTCATAAAGGAAAGAAAAGATGGTGTCTTCACTCTTAAAGATCCAGGAACACCTTTGAATTCTCAGCTTCCCTAAAGGAACCTTGCAACATGAACCACAACACTCAGCCAAAGCTCAACTTAGAGGATGAGCTTTAGTATCTTATGGAAAAACAATATGAGAATCTTAAAGAAAAAACAGAAAAGAAAAACAAAAGTACAAACCCATATATGTACATATATACTACCTACATATAAAATTTAGTCAAGGCTCTGAGTTAGACAGGTCTGTGTGTTGGTGAGCTGCTGCTTCTACGGAGAGTCTCCCAGACTCCCTCTAAGTTTGTTTGTTTTCCCAGGAAGCCAGAGAAACTCTTGCTCTAAGTGGGCAGAGGAAAAAAAAGGAGCCTAAAGACTTTATTACTGAGGAGTTTGTCTAAATGGGTCAGAGGCTAAATCCTCTGTCTGGTTCCAGTCTTCTATCAGTCACTGAAAATCCTGGTCAGATTACAGCCTATTCTGATTGTTCCCAATTTACACCCATCACGAATCCTTTGACCATGGGTTTGGGTTGAAATTAAATTCCAGATGGGTTCAGGTCTCATGTCACATACAATGCCCTCAATTAGGGTTGAATGTGGTTCAGCCATCTGGATCTCCAGCTCATCATTCAGACACAAGTATTATTTTAGGAGAATTGAGAACCCACACATACCCAGCCAAGGTCTAGCATTTCTCCCTTAGACACAGGATGACAAGGGCAAGGTCCTTCCCTTATTGGTTGTTTCTCTTTCCCCAGTTGTAAAATGGTGACAAACAGACCCCTTTAGCTTATTAGAGTGTATGGTGTGATTGGTACTGTGGAAAGAAGTGGGGGAGGTAGAAGAGCTAGTTTCCTCAGAATTTTACAGCTTAGTAGAAGAGAAGTTTAGTAGGTGAAAGAGTTGTACCTAAGAGCAAATAACCAAGTGTTGGTAGATCAGAAAACAAACAAACAAACAAACAGAAAAACCAGACATCTTCCTGAGCTGGGACTATATGAGAAGGCTTCAATAATTTGAGGATGACTTGAATGTGGAAAGAAGATGGATACAGAAGAGGAGAGAAACCCCAGGACAGGATAGAGCATGGACCAAAAGTTTAAAGCAGGAGAAATTAATATGACTGAATCAGGGACAGAAGAGGGGTCAGCCTGCCTGGATAAGAAAGTCCATGTTGGGACTGGGGCTGGGGCTGGGGCTGGGGCTGAGTGGTAGAGCACTCACTTAGCATGTGTGAGGCATTGGGTTCGATCCTCAGCACTGCATAAAGATAAATACAATAAAGGTATTGTGTCCATCCACAACTAAAAATATTAAAAAACAAATAAATAAAGTCCACGTTGAAGAACAATGAGGGATAGCGTTGGACTGATTCTAGGTAATTAGTTAATAGTGGCACTGCATTACTAACTTCCCTAGTGCAGAAGTCTGATGACTCATCTGTCAGTGCTAACAGAGTTTCAAAGCAAGACAGCTTCAGTATCGGTCGAGAGAGAACCCTGACAACTTGACCTGGGTTAGAAAGTGGCAGTTTAAGTGAATCCCAAACAGTCCTCAGCAGCCATAGCAAGTAGAAGTCAGCTCTTGTGACATTTCCTACTGACTCCCAGAGCTTTCTGAAGTGCTGTACTAAGAAGTCAAACCTTGACTCAGCTACAGAGAGTGCTGTGATCCATTAGTGATATCTGCCATGGACAAAAAAAAAAAATGGAAGATTTGACCCCCAGGTGATATCACTGGGCTATCACCATAGTAGAGCAACAGCTTTCTCCAGCTTATGCTTCTGATCGTTAGTATAGAATGTTCTGGGAGTTCAGTCATTCCTGAAGGTAGCCAACTAGCCACACTGTCAGCTCCACCTCCTTTCAGAGTAGTCTAAAAACAGTCTTACTGAGAGTTGCTTGGGCCTTCTCTTATGATTCACCCCCATTCTGTTTTCCCATCACCCCAAGTGCAGTTAGTTGCTGGGAGTCAGGAATCTCCTCTGAACAAGGGCCAGGCTTCCTGGCAAAGGGTGCCATCTCTGCATCGCCTTCTCCATCTGCAAACCGAGAATACAAAAAATGACGCCTCACCCATGGGGGTGATAGGAGGAATAACAAGCTAATGGGGAAAAAGCCTTTGAAGATGAAAGGGTTGTACGTTGCATGTTAATTACAACTTTTATCAGCCCTGGAGCTTCTGCATTCTCAGCTGCCACGGGAGCTCTGCTGTGCCTCCCAAATGCAAAAAAATAGCAGCTTCCCATGGACGGGCCCCACTGGGTCCTACTTGTAGCATCCAAAGTCAAGAAATCTGGATTCTGAACTTAGGCTGGCCAGCCAGCTTTGGGCCACTCAAGTTTCCTACTACTCATCCCCAAGGGGAAAAAAAATAGTCTCCCTACCTGGACAGGTAAGATAAGATAGAACCAAGGTATAAACAAAAGGCTCCATCAAGAGTCTACTAGAAATAGCCCCTGGGTAAGATTAGGACACTCTGCTCTAGTTCCCATCCTGTGAAAGCCTAATTGTGTGACCTTGGGCTATTTGCTCCAGTCTAATGCTTCAATATACTGTGTGAACCACCAGGGGATAATAATCCCTCTGCCTCCCCCAGACCTCTCCACCTTGGCCTCCTGGTGTGAAAGTGTTTTGTGCTGGTAGGCAGGAGCACGTGATGTAAAACTACAAGGTCCTATTATTACCTGAGGTGAATTTTGCCTTTATCTATGGCTCCTGTTGCTGGATGACCCCAATCATTGAAACTGTATTCTTTGGAATGCTCACCAACCTTCTGGGAGCTGCCTGCCATCCCCTGCTTATCTAGGAGGGCCCAGTCCTGGCTCAGACATGTTGGTTGTGGCCATTTTCTGAGGCATGAAAATTCATTCAGGCTGGCAGGGGACCAGGCACTCTGCCAAGATGGGTCTCAATGCATTTGCGGTGGTAACTCCATAGAAGCACAAGGTGGGATGCTTCTCAGATGCTTTGCTAGGGTTGATGGGTCAGCTCGAAGGCTCAGGTTGAATGGAGCCTACACAGTAGCACTCAGAAGTAGAGAAAGAGAGGAAGGGCCCTCTGTGCAAAGTTAGCCTGGCCTGGTGACCAAAAGTCAAAGATGATGGCATGTCAGAGTGGAAATGGTGGTAGAAATAGTTTTATTGGACTAGACAAGGAAACAGAGCCTCGAGGACTTCAAGGGACTGGCTTGAGGTCAAACAACTATTTAGTAGCAAAACAATCTGACTCCCGGACCTTTCCATTTTGTCCTCTGAAATGCTAGAGGAGAAGGCATTGAGCAAGAGGACAATGGGCTGAAATTTCCCCAAGGAGACCTGAAGTTCAAAAACAGAGGAAGACTAAATAAACGGTGTTTTGGTGACACAATGGGAAACGGTGAGGTGATTCCCCTCTGCTGGAGCCCTCGCAGCGCTGGACCTGGTTTCCTGTGACTATATTGCATGTCCTTATTTGGTATCTGTTTTGATCCTTTTTTGCCTTAATGAACCTTTGGATCCAAAGGGCCCAAGAGCAACCTGGCCTGGGTTCAGCTCAGCCTCTCTGAGCAGTTCTATGAGTTGGATCAACAACCAGGGGTTTTCAAATGATTCTGTTTTTCACTCAGCATGTGTGCATGGAACACCAGTGTGTGTTCTGCTGTGCTAGGCATTGGGGTACAACTTGAAACCTGAGAGGCACGGCCGCTTCCGTGATAAGCTTACAGTCCATCGGCGAGACAGATGGTAAACAGCTAATAAGCCCCTATTTAATTATACCGTGTGAGTGTTATGAAGGAGAAGCCCAAGGTCTTGTGAAAGCGTGTAACAGGGAGCTCCCATCCGATCTAGGCCTCTTAGAACCTCCAGGTTGCTGGGTCCCCGCAGTTCCTGGAGGACCCCACTTGTTGGATTTCTCAGAACCCTTCCTACTCTCAGTTTGAGGATGGGATCAAAGCTTCACACAGCAGCTCTAACTAGACTGTCCCCTCTCCTGACTTCCTCACAATTGGGTCCTCTGAGTAAAAAAGCAAGAAAAACATAGTTTCACTCCTCAAAAATTCTGAGAGCTACTGGTTTGCCCTACCTGCTCTGCCACAGACAATGATGGGTTGAGAACCATGGGACCCTCCAAGCCGACTCTGGATTTTAGAAGCAGAGATGGGTTGAGAATCATAGGACCCTCCAAGCTGACTCCAGATTTTAGAAGCAGATGGTGGAAGAGCATAGGAACCCAAATTCTAGAGAAAGAGAAAAAAAAGGGGGGTGCCATGTGGCTTGGAGGTCATTTTAGGCAGGGAAAGGGGAGGGTGTTATAACTGACTTAGGATCTTGAGTGTTAAATTTTGGTTTAGGGTTAAACCTCATCCATTTGCTTGACCCTTTCTTGGTCTTATAGCTGAAGCTTGGAACCAAGGTTTACTTAGCATATGTGTGCAGGCGGAGGGTGTTGCAGAATGACTTCTGGTGATTACACCCGTGCATGTTGTGTGTCCAGGCAGGAGGAAAGGCAGGAACTCTGGGATATGGATGTCCAGCATCTGGCTAAAAGGGCCTCCATGTTTTATCTCCTTTGCTTCTGGTGACTTCTTGGGAGATGACAAGAGCAGATTCTTTCAAAACAGTGATACGGATGTGGCATTATTTAAGATCCTGTCAAATGTATGCACAGTCAATGATAAAGATATGTAACAATTGGTGGAGTGTAGGCAACAACTAATCCAAATGATCAGTGGTCAACAGCTGTGTCTGGTAAATGAGAACAGATTCAAGGTTATCCCCCACTAACGGCACAAATTTCTGTCTCACCACATTGAGTCAGATGTACTTTCTTGGATAGGAGAGTGAGGGTTATAACTCCCATGACTAAAGAGAAGCTGCAATCCATCTATGCATCAAACTATGAGATTGTTATCCATTGGGTCTTGGTTTGTAGCTATCAGTGCAGTGTAAGTAACAGAGCAATCAACTCTCCTAAAGTATTATCTTCCACAACAAGAAGTCTGGGATGAGACCATTCCAGGAGTTCAGTGATATTGATATTGATATCGGAGGAATGTTTTTTCCAGAAGTGCTTGATTGACTTCTATTTACTTCTCATTAGACAAGTGGGATCACATCCCTAACCAGTCCCTGATGAGGAGAAACTGGACCTTAATGCTTCACCAAGGTCAATCATAACCTGTCCACTGGAGCTAGGAGTCTGGGCTTCTGCCCCCGCCCCAAAGCACAAGTTGAGGGTTTCCAGACAAAAGTTGGGTTAGTCAGAAGAAAACCATGTTGCAGTGATAACAATGTGCATTAGAGTCAGTAAGAGCCACTTGGTGGAGTTGTGGTTTGAAACTCTATCTGGGCCAAAGAAAAAAGGTACAACTAAGTTCTTGCTTTCCTGAGCCACATCCTCCACTTTTTTTTTTTCTGAGAAGACTCACTTAATGGATAGAATCCACATGGAGACACAATATATTTTGAGGCTTACATGGTCTTTGGCTTATTCTCAGTCATAGTAGTCACAACTTTATCCTTTCTTTTCTCCCATAAAAGGAAATAACTTCAGAGAATAACCTTAAGTTTGTTATAATTCCAAAAAATAGTCTATCTTTTGCATACTTGAGCACTTTATTATTAGAAACTCAGTATTTAATAGGCCATTTCAGCACTGTTGGAATAACACCACACCCCAGGACTGCTATCATGATCCATTAACAACCAATCACCATGGCCTTGGATGAGCATCTCATCCTGTAAATTATGAAATGACGACCCCCAAGAGATATGGCTGGCTTCTTTTTTCTATTACACTTTTCTAGTGGAGTGTTTTAATGGGTGTGAAGTGTTTTCGTCTCCATTATCTAATCTGGTCTTTACATTAATTTTGTGCTTGGGATTATCATCCTTTTGTATGGGAGGGAAACTTAATGACTTTCCCAAGGTCATTACAAGTCAAGGTCATAGCTAATTAGGACAGGATGGAGATCTGAACCCCAGAGCTGATGTTCATGTCACCACACAACACTGGCTCCCCATGGATCTTACCTGGTTTTTAGGAGTCTGGGATTGGCTATTGAATTTTGGATTAATTGGTCTTTCAAAGGCAGAATCCTTCCTAATAGTTTCTTTGAGTTCAAAACTCAAGGGCCCAACATCTTGGCCTTTTAACACACCCAAAAATGAACAGGAGGGTTTTCTGGGCCAGTTCCCTGCCTCTATACATTTAGCACATGAATGTAACATCCTGGGGGAGGCCTTCAGGAATTTTTTGTGTGATTTTCACTTTTTTTAACACTTAAACAAAGTTAAAGGATCTATGATGACTCTATTCACATGTGTTTATAGATGGTTCTCACAGATGTGGTTGTTTCTTGCACAGGAAGGAAGCCAGTTCTTCTTAGTATCTAACCATGAAGAGCTAGAAGAAATGGATTCTATTAAGCCAAAATGACTTATGCTTTATTTTGAGGCTGAATTTCCAGACTGGGAGCCTTGTTGAGCATTAGCCTGGCCAGCTAGTTCTAAATCCACCCCTCAGTCCTAAGCTGTAGTGCATTTCCTAAGAGAGGCTTCCCATGGGGACAGCAAGGGCCCTGGAGAGGAAAGGCTTCCAATTATAAGAAGCTTTCTACTGCAGCAGGCATTTCTGCTAGAATACTTGTCGTGCTGTGGGGTTGACTTGTTTAACATCTGTCTTCCCCACTGAACTGTAACTTTATGTTACCGTGACCTTGTCTGCCTTATCTGAAGCCCTGGTCCTACTAGCACATGTCTAGTACATGAAGGCACTGGACAGAATCTTGCTTGCTTGGTTGGAATTGGGGTTCTCTTTTGGAAGGCCTGTATCCACTTTAGTGTTGGGGAGGTTTGGATGAGATTGTGTTTTACCATGATGGATTCAGGTTAGGATTTCCAAATTCAACTTTTAATAATAACTTTGTCGGCTAGGTGCAGTGGCACTCACCTGTAATCCCAGCAGCTGGGGAGGCTGAGGCAGGAGGATCACGAGTTCAAAGCCAGCCTCAGCAACAACAAGGCACTAAACAACTCAGTGAGACCCTGTCTCTAAATAATACAAAGTAGGGCTGGGGATGTGGCTCAGTGATTGAGTGCCCTGAATTCAGTCCCTGGTACCCCCCCCCATAAATAACTTTATATCTATTAATTTCTATCATCTATTATCTATCTCTGTCTATCATCTCTATTACCCATTTCTCCATCATCTATCTTCTATTTATTCCTATTTCAATAAGAGACAAGTGTGTAAAGAGCGAGGGAGGGACAGCCAGCAGGCCACCTCTCTCGCCTCCTTCTTCCTCCGGGCTGTGTGCCTCCCCACTTCTCTCGCCAGCTTTGTTAAGTGGCACTGACTAAGAGTAGCATGGGAAGCCAAATAAATGCAACATCTCATCATGTAGGATGAATGTAAAGGACAAGGGGGAAGAAACTCTCTTCCAAAAGGAGAAAGTTGGGACAAGGTTCGGGGATGCAAACCAGGCTCCTTCTTTACTGGGGGCCGAGAGAGGAGCTCCCTGCAGGTCCCTCCTGGGACATGTGGCAGCTCCTTCTCCCTTCCAACAAGCACCATCAGGTAGCTCACAGGCTCCTCCATCCTTTTGAAGCCTATTGGAGCTTTCTGTTTTTATATTGTTTGGATGGTTAAAGTCAACAGCCACTTTTGTGTTCTGCATTGTTAAAAACTTTGAAAAACCCATCTGGTTTCTTCTCCAAAAGAGCTTCCCAGACCTCCTGGGATATGGTCAGAAACAGGCCCCTCTTTAAACAGGCACAGGAAACAGTGTTTCAAAACCAGGTCTCTATCTTCTTCTAAAGGCTAGACTGAGCACAATTACTCCAGCCTACATAGTTGAGTCTCTGGGCTATTGGGAATCCTCTGATGTCCTGGGCACTCAGAAAGCACTGTGGACCCTGTAGTGACAGCCACATTCGAGTGCTGTCACTCAACAATTACGTCTCTTGAAGCAATTAATTTACCTGCTCAGTGCCCTGATTTTCTCATCTTTAAAACAGAATTATAGTACCTATAGCTTAGGATCGTATTAGGACTGATGTGAGGGGGTCCATGAAGCCCTTGATAGAATTTCTGGCATGGAGTAAGCACTCAACAGTAATAATTATGATGGTTGTTATGATCATAACAATCATAGGCCTCTCCCTTCACCATTCACCCCTGACTGTGCTCCCGCCACACTCGAGAAGGCTTCCAGCTGCCTTTGACAGATTTCCGTTCCATTTCTGGGCATAACGTTTGCTAATAAAATCTCCTTTAATTTGGTGGGGCAGGCACACCAGCGTGATGACACACACATGTGCTTACTGGAACCGCTGCAGCAGAACAGATAAGGTAGGCCGGGATGTTCCAGGAAGCTTTGCTGGAGCTGGTGAAGGCAGATGAAGGCGCACACTCCAGGTCCTGTCTTTACTTGCACAATTACAGTCAACCTCCCAGGCTGCTTGTCTCAGCAGGATCAAGCCTTTCCTGCCTTCTGTCTTGGCAGGTGGTGGTGGGGCTGAAGGAGGAGATAGCAGTTTCCTCCCTCTGGGGAGGAGGTGTTTCTTGACAGTGCTCTCCCTGGTCTCAGACGACAGAAGAGCCCTCAGAGGTGCTTTAACTTGGTAGCTTCCTTCTCATACGGGGAATTCTGGACTTTTCCAGAACCTACTTCCTCCCCTAGAGCCCCAGCTTGGAATCTGTGGGTTGCCCACGGGGAGGGGGCAACTTCTGAGTACCTAAAAGTCCTGTCAATTATTAGGTTGTTCGGTTCTCTTATCTCCAAAAACACTTCATTTTTCTTTAACTGCTTAGTTCTGCTCCCCTCCAGAGGAAGGAGGGTCCGACCACTCTAGGCCACACCTCAGAAGTGAGTAAGACTTTTGCACTTTTTCATGGGAGTGTTTGCATCTAAGGCAGGTTCTCATCTTGCTTTTAATTTCATGAGTGTGGCTTTAGGCTGTTGCTTGGCATGAAACAGCAGATAATCAAAGTGTAAGTGATTTTTTGATGGCATAAATATATTATAAATTTAGAACCCATGGGTCCTCTCAGTATTTGGGAGAGCTAAGGCTGGTTGCTCAAAGTTTTATCTTCTGGGGGAAGAAGGAAAAGATTGATATCTATGGAGTACCTGTTAGGATACCTACTGCATACTAATTCTTAACATATATTATCTAACTCCCTTTCACTTGTTTTTTGAGCAAATATATCTGGAATGAATGAGTGACTGAATTTCATACAAACCACGTTTACAGGCTGAGCAACTTAGGCTCATAGAGGGGAAGTGCTTGCCTCAGATGGCTCAGCTCTTGTGTACAGGCCTGGAATTGAATTCAGAGTGACCTTCTCCTTGTTAACATTACACTACAAGTTCCTATTCAGCTTTATGGGGTTAAAACTCATTTTTCAATCCCAGAACTTGGAGGCCTTGAAAATTCAAGGATCTCTTTTTCTAAGAATTTTGATTTCTTTTTTTTTTCTTGGCTCCTAGAGTATTAAGAGACTTGACTTAATGTAAACTGGCCAGCATCTTTGGGATAGGAGGTGATGGGAACTTCCCTCTCCAGACTCTTCCCAGGGCTGTGGGGCCTCCAAGACCACCAAAGATCAGGGAGTCATTGGAGGGGCTGTCTGCTCAGCAGCGCCAGAGGACTGTCTCAGGAAGGAAGAATGCTTTGAATCGGCCCAAAATGCTGAAATCCACCACAAGGAGCACTGGTGATGTTTGCAGTAATTGAGAAAGAGCCTCTCTAAGGAGATCAGTCACTGTGTGCCCGCCTCTTAATAGAAACCACTCATTCCCTCCAGCATCCAGGAGGCCAGCAGTAGGCCTCTGTGCTCAGAGGCTTTGTTTGGTGTCATCTGAGAGCAGGGTGCTGACTCTCTCTCTCTCTCTCTCTCTCTCTCTAGTTTTGTCTATTCTTTCTTTTTACTGGCCAGAATACCCAGCCTGGCTATCCTCTGCACCATAGCCACCTTGATACAGTGAAATGCCTTTGTCCCACGGGTAAGAGGGAGCCATTTGGGTTGCTGTAGTATTTGGAGGGTAAGTTAGGAGGAAACACAGGCTTCTCTCAGATGCAGGGAGGTAGGTTGAGACCTAGAGGCCATCAAATCCAACCGCTTGCTTGTCTGATGAAGAAACTGATTCCCAGGGAGGCGAAGTGACTTCTCCAAGTGCTTGAAGCTTCTCAGTAAGCGGCTTGACACCAAACCCCGTGTCACTGGAATTTCAAATTAATATTTTTCCCACTTAAAAAAAAAGACATTTATTGGGTATCATACTGTGTGTGGGACTCTGGGATGTGAAGGTGAATAAGCCTTTGTCTCAAGGGGACCTGCTTTAGTTCCATGGGTTAATACCACTTGTGGTCTTTCCTTGAGTTTTATAGGTAGACTATTTATGCATCTCCCTCTAAATTGTCGTATTGTCTCTATCAATCTGTCTCTTTCACAAACTATATAGACTGCATCTGGAAAATTAGGCTCCTGAATCTTAATTAGCTGGAGTGCTGGAGGTCTCCAAGGGCTGTGACCAAGGATATAGTAAGCAACCGACCAGTTAATCAAGAATTAAGTTAGCCTGAGAGGCACTCCCCATCCAGGCTGCCTTGAGTACCCTTTAATCTTTGAGATGGTTGGCTAATAGCTATCAAGTACCAAGTGCTTTTCCAAGATTCAGATACTTTGCCAAGGGCTTTAGATGCATTTCTTCATGTAATCCTTAAAAGCAACCCACAAGAAAAGCATTACTTTCCCTTTCCTGATGAAGAAACTTAAAGACTAAGAAATCACGGCATGCTTAACATCCCAGAGCTGAGTCTAGGACCCATCTTTCCAAAGACGACCTCAGCTGTTATGATCTTACAATAGATACCATGCGGATAACACTGCAGTTGCCAGTTACTGTGAAATAATGAATGGCACAGATGCCTAGGGCCCAGGAGGTCCTTGGAAGGCATTAGAGGGCTTGGGAGTGACACATCACAGGTTCACCCTGTTGGGCTCTTTGGGAACTCTGTGCCTGAATGGAACAGCCTTGACTTTCAGGCTAAGACCAGAAGGGGCAGACACAGCCCTCCTTTCACTCACTGTACTCAGCATGTGATTCAAATGAAACTCTTGTCCCCAAGGTCAGTCCATTTAGTTGTCATAGCCTTTTCCTTCCAATTCTTGCTTGTGTATCCTGCCGAGTTCAAACTCCAAGGACATCTTTTTATGTGCAAGGTAAAGGTGACTTCCAAATCACATTTAATCTGTGTATGGGGCGGGGCTCCTTTTACCAGATATCTGATCCACCCCAAACCCCATAATAAATAAATTAAAATATGCCCACAATTTCCCAGAAGAGTGAGCATCAGACCACACTGACCACCTGTCCATGCAGTCCCTGTCATTCTCTGTCACATCAGTACCAGAAATGACCTCATTCACAGATTGGCCACTTGTCTGTTTACCGTCTATGTCGTCACTCTTTGAGGGCAGGGACCGTATCTGTGTCCCCAGCATCTAGGGTCATTGCTGGCTCATAGCACACATATGGAAGATGGTGTGACTTGACACCTTATGTCACACCTAGTGGGCTCCTGATGCTTCTGGAGGCACAGATTTCAGAGGAAGAAGCCCATTTGTTCTCACCCAGAGATTTCTAGAACTCAGTACCAGTGTGGTGAAAGAATGAGCCATTACTGGGTGTGGTCCCTTGTCATGTTCATGGCCATTTATTTAAAGGCAAATCAACACCTTATTTTCTTCAACAGCTTCACAGAAGTATAATTTGAAGTCATATTCCTTAAAATCAGGAAGTTATGTTTGGCCTACTCCAGCTGAGCATGCAATAAATGGTAAAGACTATGGTCCAAACCCCACAGCTAGAGCTGTATTTAAAAGCTTGTCAACAACAAGTTCTCTGAAGCTTGGCATTTGAGACTGGCATCTGCTGTTACAGATAGGATGTCCCAGATTGAAAGCTCAGGAAGAGGTATGAATTACATGCTCTTCGTGCACAGGGCAATTGGACCTGTACTAATCCTGGAAATCTTTTGGCCCAGATTTTTGAACTATTTCCACAATACAGGCTCTCCTGCTTTGAAATGTTTGTGTATCTCTCAAAAGCATCTGAGCAACGAGCAACAGCAGAGTCATTGCACTGGGAATAGAGCTCTTGCTTCTCATGTGCGTGCACACATGTACACACATGCTGCACACACACACACACACAAACACACACACACATCCCTGTTCACTGAAGCACTTGACAGAAAATGAGAAGAGAGAGATTGGGTTATTAAAATATCACCTGGCAGGGAGCTAGCTGAGCCCCGGCGACCGCCGGGCGCGCGCCGTACTCCGGGAAGGGCCGGGGCGTGGCGCGGCGCGGCGCGGGGGTGGGGTGCAGCTGGTCTATTAGGGCTCGAGGCCCCGCTCGGGCCAGGCGGACGGCCGGCCTCTCTCGTCTTTTCCGTCCCGGCGGGGCCGGCCGCTGGCGGGCGGGCGGGCGGCTGCGGCCAGGAGGCGACTCCTCGGATTCAAGATGACCAACGAAGAACCTCTTCCAAAAAAGGTTCGACTGAGTGAAACAGACTTCAAAGTTATGGCAAGAGACGAGTTAATTCTAAGATGGAAACAATATGAAGCTTACGTTCAAGCTTTGGAGGGCAAGTACACAGATCTTAACTCAAATGATGTAACTGGTTTAAGGGAGTCTGAAGAAAAACTAAAGCAACAGCAGCAGGAGTCTGCACGCAGGGAAAACATCCTTGTAATGCGACTAGCAACGAAGGAACAAGAGATGCAAGAGTGTACTACTCAAATTCAGTACCTCAAGCAAGTCCAGCAGCCGAGTGTTGCCCAACTGAGATCAACAATGGTAGACCCAGCGATCAACTTGTTTTTCCTAAAAATGAAAGGCGAACTGGAACAGACTAAAGACAAACTGGAACAAGCCCAAAATGAACTGAGTGCCTGGAAGTTTACGCCTGATAGGTAAACAAATCATACTCCCCAGTCAAGACTTCCCTGACAGTCCCACTGGGAGAAAGCTGTGGTGGGACAGCCAAGTACTCGTTTCCACACCAAGACTCAGACTTTTTGAGCCAAAAAAAAAAAAAAAAAAAAAACACATTCTTATACCGTGCAGCTTGTAATGATTAATGTAAAACTTACCAGATGAACCTTGTGTTTCAGCTTTTTTTTTCTTCCCCTTCCCTTTGCTTCTGAGGCCTGATGTCGTCGGACTATTCCGAAGAGGCCACCTCCGAAAAATTCCCCTTCTAGAACATGTAGACACTTGAGAAATGTTTCTGTTTGAAGAAAATAGAGGGAGAAACAGAAGTCTTAAGTCTGTGGCACACTGTGTCTTCAGACAGTTTGGAGGATTGAAAACCTAGAGATTTAAAAATCATGAATTGAACATGTAAAATTCCAGTAAAATGTAAAAACGGAATATGCATCGCTCTTAGCCTTGAGCATAATGACTTAGAGACACTGTGTATCAGTTTTGCCAATAAGACTGTGGACTTCATGATTGTTGTTGAACTTCTGGGTCAAAACTCACATGAGGTGATATTGCCGTTAAAGGTTTTTCTGCTGAGAACCAACTTTTAATAGTCATGAGAAAATCAAATAATAGCTGTCAGTACAAGTACAGCATATATTTAACCTTCTAGCTTAGGGCTCTCTCTTACATAATGGAGCCTTAAATCAATGGGGTTTTCATCAATGGTTTGTTCTTTGAATGGTTTTAAAAACTGCAGACAACTGAGGACTGTGCAGACATGAAGGTGTGGTATTGAACTTCAGGTTTAAACTGTGTGAAGCGTTATGAACATTCATTTCACAACTAGATTGTATAAGGACATTGGCTGTGATGATGAGACTCACTGCATTATTTTTTCTCAGTAGTGAACTTTATGAATCCCCATCCCATTCAACAGGCACATGTTAAAAGAGCATTGTCACTGGTGTTAATGGGGGAATGTGTTCCTTCGTTGTATTGGGGCCTTTTGTATTACACTCTTGATATTAAATTAAATGTGCCTTGGAATAGTCGCTTTTTTTTTTCCCCAAAGTTCAAGGAATACTATGATTTTGTTGTACTCTTAACATTTTAATTTTGGGGGGCTGTGGAGAGCAGATTCATTTTGGAAAAAATGGTTGCTGTGCTCTCAAAGTGAAGGAAAAAGCTATCTCATTTTTAAAAGACCTACTTTGTTCCAGCTGGTATCATAAAAGACAAGGAGACTTGATACTTATTACTTTTTGACACTTTGTCCTAGAGTATTGTAGTAGAAATTAATGTGGGACAATCTCACAGGGTGCCTGCCAGAAGATTGGGGACATAATATGTTGGAACTATGGGCTGGCCTAAGTGAGACATTTTGTGAAACAAAAAAAATGTATAGTGACCATTTCTAGAAAATTCATATGATCATTTAGATAAATGAGGCATTATTTTCTTCATGCTTCCATCCAATCCTGGAGATGAATTTTTTTTCATCAGAACATTTTATAAGTCACCAATTTGAATTTTCACTTGGTGATAATGGAGTCTGAGATGAGTAGAAGATAAATGTTCCAGCTTGTCCCATCGTTTAAGTGCAGTTTTAACAAGGGTGACTTAAGTTCTTTCTTAATCATTCAAATCAATTCCAAACAGGCAAAAAGTTAATGGCGAAGTGTCGAATGCTTATCCAGGAGAACCAGGAGCTTGGAAGGCAACTGTCCCAGGGTCGTATTGCACAGCTTGAAGCAGAGTTGGCTTTACAGAAGAAATATAGTGAGGAACTTAAAAGCAGTCAGGATGAACTAAATGACTTCATCATACAACTTGACGAAGAAGTAGAAGGTATGCAGAGTACCATTCTAGTTCTTCAGCAACAACTGAAGGAGATGCGCCAGCAGTTGGCTCAGTACCAACAGCAGCAGTCTCAAGCCTCAGCCCCAAGTACCAGCAGGACTACATCTTCTGAACCTGTAGAACAGGCAGAGGCCACAAGTAAAGTCTGCAGTCGTCTGGCAAATGGACCAAGCAATGGCAGCTCCTCCCGTCAGAGGACGTCTGGGTCTGGATTTCACAGGGAGGGGAACACAACAGAGGATGACTTTCCTTCTTCTCCAGGGAATGGTAATAAGGCCTCCAACAGCTCAGAGGAGAGAACTGGCAGAGGAGGTAGTAGTTACGTAAACCAACTCAGTGCGGGGTATGAAAGTGTAGACTCTCCCACGGGCAGTGAAAATTCTCTTACACATCATTCAAATGACACAGACTCCAATCATGACCCTCAAGAGGAGAAAGCAGTGAGTGGGAAAGGTAACCGAACTGTGGGTTCCCGCCACGTTCAGAATGGCTTGGACTCAAGTGTAAATGTACAGGGTTCAGTTTTGTAATATTTTTCCAGCAAATTTTTATACAGTGTCATTTAATTTGGGAGAGGATACTGTCCAGAAAGTTGATGCATACTTTTTGTCACAACTTGCCTTTTTATGGGTGTGTTTTTGTTTTGATTCTTTTCTTTTTCCCCTTTCTCTTTTCTTTTTTTCCCTGGCTTCAATACCTCTGCCACTTTGGAAATTGTAACAGTTAATTACTTTGAATGTTGCTAAAAAGACATTTTGTGTAGGGTCAAGTTATTTTTATATGAGTTAATGTGAAGTTGTAAATGGAAATCTTTCCTTAAAAGTATAACACAATGATGTCTGTATAAATCTGTGTCTCTAGAACCCGTGCTGTGTAAGGGCATTCTTCCTCATGCTGTTATATACTTCCACACCATTCAGACTTGTTAGAGTAGATGTGGGTTTATGACTGCCAAGTTTGCCCAGTACCGTAGATTTTTATCACTAAAAGTTGGACTTGTTGATGGAATCCTATAGTAGTTTCAGCGTTAGATACAATTTTTTCCACCATACATCTGTGCATTTTCTCTTTAGGTGACTGAATGTTTAAGATATTTGTGTGCATAGTTAACTCAATTTTTATGAACTGTTGTATGCTGTTAATGCATATTGCTCTGTGACTCCAGTATATCTTACCTGTACTGACCAAACCTAAATAAAGATTTTTATTGTAACTCTTTAAAAAAAATAAATAAAAAAAAATAAAATATCACCTGGCACTTTCTGAGCTTCCAAGTTCAGAATCAATGAAAATCTAGAACTCTACTTGAAATGCTCCATTGTTGCAAGTCAAGAAAATATTTTTGTAGACACATCACTTCCCCATTGACATAATTGAAGAGGAAAAGGGAAAACCCAAAAACATGAATTTTGTTCTTTTTTAACCCATCTGTAGCTCAGAATTGGTTATCAGTAAACTATAGATAAAGTGCTATCGGCAACCCAGTGTTAAGGTTTATGAATGACTTAGTTTTCTTATAACCTGAAACGAAATCATGGTTATTTCTATAAAAGTGTATCAACTCACTTGTGTTAGGACGAGCCTTTTTGAGTGACAGGCAAAGAGGCCACTTGGATGATAGGCGTCTAGTACCCAATGAAGAATGACTGACATTGTCCTACCTATGAGTTGAAGTGATGGAAGTGGGGGGTAGAGGCTTAAAAAGCATCAGTCTGAGGAATATCTGAACTAGATCCCATCTATCATGAGAAGAGCAGAGCCATTGACTGGTCCACTACCCCAGCCAGACAGAAATCCAATCCATTCATCAAGCTCTTATCTAGGTCCCTAGAGAGTCAACCCTATTTGGGCACAGGCCTCAAGTCCCAATGCAGGGCTGACATTTTCTAGGAAAGTCTCCCTATCTCTTTTGGTCCCTTAGCTATCCACTGGAAGAAGAAGGTAGTAATCAGTTGTATTGTCTATTATTGGAATATTAACACTATTCAAATTGCAGCAGTTAATAGAGGTGTTGACATGTGGTGGCTAAAAAGGAAGGGAGGAGTCTCCTAACCCCCTACAGTGCAACTGTGGACATTTTCTCAGCTTCTTTCAGCCTCAGTTTTCTCACCTGTAAAAAGATTTAGTGACAGAATTGTGTTTACCTCATGCAACTATTATGGGATTTGAGTTAGATAATATGAGGTGTCCCTTGCCGAGAGCCTGATGTATAGTTGATGCTCCGTTAGTATGAACGTGACTGAGAAACCCAGCCAGGGACTCACTGTAGGAGCTGTCAGGACCCCAGTGTCCCAACCATACCTTTTGCCCTGTAGTTCTCTTGGATTTCAAGTCCCTAGTGTGAGATTCTGTGCTTGCCAAGCAGACAGCTGTGGCTTTGATAAACCAAGTCTTGACTGACTCCTGTCAGAGATCGTATGTCGTTCTGGAGTCTGACTCCTGCCTTTGGCCACTTTCCTAGTGGGATCCTGGGCCAGTTGTGCTGTGAACCTCACTCAGTTTGTCTGTGAAGTGGGAATGATAATTGGCCCTCTCAAGGCTGCTCTGAGAATTATGTGGAATAACATCTGGTTAGCCGCCTGGACCACATTGCCACACAGGAGCAGCTCCATACATTCCAGAATCCTCTCTTTCTCACTGGAAAAGATACTAAAAGAAAGGCAAGAGGAAAGACAATCAAGATTGGAGATGCTGTGGACTGTGTGATAAAGCTAGGCCCCGTGGGAACTAGGGGTGGCCTTTCTCCCCTCCACTGGCACGGCTCTGTCTTAAAGGACAAAATGGCTTAGTTGAGTTTCTGATTCTATAAATCTTGTCAAGCCCACTGTTCACCCAGGTCCAGCCCCCATAGAGTAGATTGGAAATTCAGACTTGGCTCTCTCCTTTCTGCCCAGTGAACGAAGGATAATCTTTATCTTTATAATATAAGTTGCAAAGAATTTTTATGCTGATATGGTGAGGAAAAATATAAAAATAATAATGCTAAGCCTACATCACCCCCACAGCATGTTTGCAGGATGCATTTCCTGTGAGCTGCTACCTTTGACCATAGAACCCTATGCAAATTGCTTGACCATCTCTTTCATAGCCATGACATGGGTGACTGACCCTTCTGGTGCATTGCAGGACTTCCTGATAATCATCATCATGGCTATGGTTGGTCCCTACTGCACTGATTTCTAGATTGGTCCGTGTTGCATCCCAGGGAATAGCCAGACCTTGGTAGGTAATGTGGGCACTGGGGGAGAATGAGCAGCTGGTGGATCAGCCTGATACAACTTGTAGTTCTGCCAGATACATCGTGGTGGGGAGGGGAAGAAAGTCTGAAAACTGTCACTGTCCTCTCTAAGTGCAGTTACTGCTCCCTTTAGCCTGTGGACAAATCAAGGCAAAAGGGCAGTAGCCCCAGGAGGTAATGGGGAAACCCAGGGGACCTGGGGAATCTGCATTGACACGGGGTTCTTCAAACTCTGTAAGATATTAAGTCTCCTAATCCTGTTTCTTCATTTGTAAAATGAGACCATTGCTTCTACTCTCTGGATTTTATAGGGCTTCTTTTGGGTATGAAAGTGCTTCATAATTGGCAAAGGAAACTCCGAAATGGCAAGACTATCTGCCACACTTTGATTCGTTCCATTCAGCAGAGGGTGAGACTTTAATGGGTCTCAATTCATATGTGATTTTTGAGAGGCTTTCTGAGATTTTCATACTGTCCCAAGCATGCATAGTTACCCTCCCCATTTTTTTCCTACAAGCTCCATGGATTTCCTAACTTCTTATTTCATCCTGGGAGGCAGGAAGATTAGGTGTGCCCAGAGAAGCTACTGTGAGTTACTCGAGGTCATGTAGCTTATAATTAACAGGATTTAGGCTAGAATCAGTGTGTCCTACTCACAGATAGAGCCCCTGGCTCATCAGCACGTTGGTGACCTATTAATCACCCCTGAAATGCAGTTATTACCTGTGAGTAATAGTTTCTCCTTTTTCTCGACTCTCTTTCTTCAAAGTTCTGGCTGCAGACCTGAAAAGAAACTCGGTACAAATTAGATGATGTGGCAGTCACTGTAACTACCCAGAAAAAAAATACAATTATAAAAAAGGGGAACAATCCTTTTTCTATGTAGAACAGGAAAACCCCTATGTGGTCCCTGAGAGCCTTCTGAGATTATTGACCACATCCTGGGTTTGTGCTAGTCAATTTGCTAAATCAATAAGATCCAAAAAAGAAGAAAACAAAGGTTTTGACGACAGTGGATTTCCTGATTGCCATGGCGACACACAAGGTACACACTGTGGTTTCTTTCCGTCATCTGTCTTCCTGGAGCTTTGCTCTGTATGGACTACTTAGCCTTACAGAATTCTTGTGGACGGAGGCAACCATTCAGGGCATGTAATATCCTTTGCCAGGAAGACTGTGGACTCAGGCTCAGGAGTGGGGGCCTCAGCAGGCTTTCAGTATCCAAGTCCCATAATTGCACTTGAGGCGAGGAAAGCAACCCAATATTTTTCTAGATTGTGTGTTAGGTTGGTTATGTGGAGGCCTTGACTGAAGAGCTAGAGGAACACAAGGAAAACAGTTGAGAGAACCCTTTGGAAAGTTCTCTGATTGATAGAGTGGAGATATGGTGGGCTCTATTGGTTCAGATTTGGCTGCCAAGACAGTTTCCATGCTCCATAGACAAGAGACCAAGAGACCTGGGGCTTTAGCCAAGAAGTTGGGGCAACTTTTTTCTCTAAGTACCAGGAGATAAATGGCTCAGTTGAAAGCAACCCAGAACACATTCTGGAGGAAATTCCCCTGGTATGATTATGTATGACTGTTTTCTCTGCTCATTAAACCCTCATCCACCTCCAGGGCAAATCCGGGAGAGACTGAGTCACTCGAGACTCATGGTCTGGACAGCCAAAAGTGACTCGGCCACCAAGTGTGATTTTGGCCTCATTTGGAAACAGATGCTGAACAATATTTCCTTTCACTAAGTGCCCATCACATGGGCGTCAGGAGATGGGAGCAAGTGACATGGGGGCAGCAGAAAGGCTGTCAGCCTCGGACTGGCAGGCCTGGGTGGCAGCAGGGGCTGTAATAGCTTGAAAGAGTCAAAATATTCTCAGAGGGAGACTTCTGGACTTTGAAGACATTAAACAGATGAAGAACAGAAAGACTTCTTCATGTCCTGTTAAGACAGCAGGGCTGTGACTGTATTGGGATCAACTTGCTCAAACCTCTTATAACAGAGATTTTGATGGCAAGAGTCCTGGACGAGGAGTCAGGAATCTGCAGTTATGGTCCCCTGAGGTTCTGCTTTTCTCACAACTGTGTGGGAAACCATGCACAGTCATTCTTGATTTAATTTTCTCTTGTCTCTCTATTGTTCTTCCTGGCTCTAAACATGGAAGATCTAAATAGCAATAATGCTTTAAAACATATTTGGCCCTTTCCCTCCCCACGTCCAGTCAGAATCAGCTCACTTAGGTTTCTGAGTTGCATCATCTTCCATTTTGGACACAAGCTCAACAAATCACAAGACACAAATAGAATCCTGGCTTTTTAATGATCACTCCTATAAAAGTGAAAAATGTGGCGAGCTCACCAGTGCCTTGGGCTGCCACTGCCCAAGAGGTTGGTGTGGCTTGACTCCCAGGAGTCCCATCAAGTTGGATGCAGTCAGCCTAAAGTTGGGTGCCAGGTTCCAGCTCGATCAGCCTGGAGCCTAAATTTGATCTGTCTAGACCTTTGGGTTGGGCAGTAGACATCTCAAAATGTCACAAGGGTAACATGGTATGGCAACCCAGCCCTGGGCTCACTCTGAATCCCAGGGTCCTCTCCCCATAGCTCTGCCTGACTGTGACTAGAGCACTTAGGCTGTAAATGGCAAGTGGCTTGAGGGCTGTAGCTAGGATTGGACTCTCAATTCCCAAAGACACCATGGGAAGGGCAAAGGGCAAGAACAGAGCAAGGTAGCTGACTTACTGTCGGAAAGCCAGTGAACATTAGGACTGTAGAACTTCTCCCCCTGGGAGAGAGTGGATGTTCCATTAGTGAGGTTGTTTTCCACTGAAGCCTCACCAGGCCCTTGGGCGATGGCCCTGCCCTTGAAGCCTTATGATCCAGAATCAAGGGAAGTCTGTTCTTAAATGATATTCAATAAGCTCAAGTTGTTCTCTCTTGAGCTCTCTTTTAATGATCACCTCCCAACACTTTAAAAACCACGTGGAGAATAGGTGGGGTTCTTCTAGTTTTAGAATCTGTCCCATGCATGAGCTGCCATTGAACACTGTGAAGGGATCAGCCAGACCAGCCTGGTCTGAAACCTGACTCGCAGTGACCTAACATGTGACTTCTCCATGAATAGGTTAACTCAAAAGAAAAATGGAGATAATAAAAGTGCCCGTTGCGTCTTCACGGGAATAAAATGAGTTATTTAGTGTAAAATATTGAAAACTTTCAAACCGGAATGGATAATGTCTACACCTGCCGATGTTATCACTCCTGGTCTGTGATAAGTGAGCGTGGGAATTAGACGAGTCATTGAGTCGCCAGAACGGGTCTGACTCTCACCTTCAAGATAAAGCAACACCTCATCTCCACACACATAGCTGATTCCACAACCAAATTAGGAGGAAGATACCTAATTCTACCTCATCCCTCCTGTGGAGATGACAGACAGGGACCAGGCCCATTTGGTTGACTCCTTAGAGAAAAAAAATCCTTTATTTAGGGCTACCAAGAGAAGTGAGGTTTGGAGAAGTCACCCTCTCTCTTTGGGCACAGTATGGTGGCATGTCTTCTTCCTGAGGTCTTCATAGGGCCTGCACTGTTGACACCTTCTTTTTTGGGAGGTCTGGCCTCAGCAACGGCCCTGTAATGGTACTTAAGCTGTACCCTTTGTGGAGAATATGGCTGGAAAGTTCAGACAGGTAAAGCCAGTTTCAGAACTGAAAATGGGTGTTGGAAACATTTGCTTTCAAGGAAAAGAGCAAATGTTTCAGACTAAAGACATGTTTAGGGCCCAATAGGCAATTCTTATCAAAGCCCCACAAGTGAGTTTAGATATATGTGGGGAAGGGATCAGAGAGACATCCTTCTTGTGCCTCCTGAGTCTGCTTGTCCTGTGTGTTTGTGGCGGGGGGGGCATTCATTCTTATTCATTTATTCACTCACTCATCTATTTATTCATTTGTTCTCATTTTCTTGCCCTAGACAGCTATATGGAGTACTGGGTAGATAACGGTAGGAAGAGAGAGATAGTCCTAGCTGTCATGAAGCCCGCAGGGATTTGCAAAATTCCAGAATCCTTGAATTCCTGATGACCAAAGATAACAATTTGTTATACTCTTTACTGGGTTCTGTCACAGACTTCTTTGAGAAACTCCTGAGACCGAGGGTCAGTACACCATCAAATCACCTGTGCCCATGAGTTCACACACACCCAGTCTTACACACAGTCCCACGGGTTCACAGAGTCCTTGAAGACGAGCCTCTGGATTCCAGGTGGAACACCTCTTGTCACCAGCTCTGTCACTCTCCAGCTGTGTAAATACTTCCACTTGCCTCTTAAGCAAGTTTGGAAAGATGTAGATAACAGCAACCTGAGTGAAAATTACACAGTAATTTCCTCCTCGAAGATGTTGCTTGTGATTTTCTACCACTTGGGAAATGACTGGACGGGACCAAGAAGCTATTTCTCACAGGCTCCACAATGTAGGCAAAGTTTTGAAATGTGTGTGGGTGACTTTATTAGTGAGACTTATTTTTCTTGTTCTGAAGCTTAGGGGAAGCTATGGATAAGATTAGTGGTGATACTGGTCTTCTGTGGCTTATCAAGTGATGATAAATTTAAACAGGAGCCAGGATAGAGATCCAGCTCTCCCACTTGGATGACTTTGGACGATTTACTTTACCACTTTGGGGCTCAATTTCCTCCTTTCCTAAAAACGGATTTGAGAGTAGTGCCTACCTCATAGAACTTTTATGAAATTTGAGTTAGCTAAAGTACTTAAGGCAAATAATAAGTTGCAATACCCATTGGCTCTGTTTATTAAGTGCCAAGCCCCATATCAAGTGTTTGACATGTGTCACAAAATAGTCCCTCAAACACTGAGAGGCTGGTATTGTCATCCCATCAAAGAGGAGGCTGAGCATCTGAGGCGTTAAGTAATAAACTAGCTGCGAAGGAAAGATCTGAGCCCAAAGCAGCTTTGGCCAGGCCCCAAGTAAGCTGAACCATGAACCCTCAGTGGGTTCAGGGCTGGAATTGGGCTCTATAGGCTGTGGATTCTGGAAGAGCTCCTTCCCTTGGTCTTCCTGAGAGGTCACAAGCCCACCTGGGTGGATGAGACTCCATGTAATGAGCATTCTACAGGTTGGGTGACATGCTGGGGAGCCTTCCCCTCTGAATCTGAAAGTGGTCTCAAAGAGTCAATGTTTTCCACTGGGCCTATTCCATCTCTCAGAGTGTGTGGGGGGGGAAGGGGGCTTGGGACAGTTTATTCCTTACATGATACAAGAGATTTATTGGAGACTCGAGGGTTCAATGGAAAATCTAACTTTATTTCCAGTTGCAGAGGCTTGTTGGAGAGATGCAATCAGCCACTTAACATTCACTTCTTGAGTCAGAGTGGATTCTGAATCCACTCTTGGTTTCCCAGAAGACACATGAAAATATCTCAGGAGTCCTTCCTGCCGTGTTGGCAGCATGGCCAGCACCATTGCCGTGAACACTGCCACCCTATGCAGAGATGTTCTGTGGTCCATGAGGCTCAAATGTTACCCTTACTTTAATGCTACTTAAGTCTTGGGACTATTGTCAGCTATGCCTTGATGAGGTTAGAAGTTGAAAAAAATCGCCTAGCTAAGGTTAGAGGACTGGGCAGTGGCAAAGTTTGTGGGCACCTGGAGCTCAGGCTGGTTAGATTTGGTCTTGGCTCCACTCTTATTACCTCTGTGAACTTAAGGGTTTTTTTCTTTCTTTTTTTAAAAATAGCTTCCCTGCTCTGAGCCTTAGTTTCTGTATCTGAAAAGTGATGATGAAAATATCGACCACATCATAGGGTTGTTTAAGGATAAAATGAATTAGTACTTGTAAAATGCTCACAAAAGTGCCTAGTATGTATGTAATAAGTGAATAATAAGTATTAGCTATGATTATTGCTGTTGGTATTGTGAACATCCTTTAGGGTGATAATTTGGGTTTTCATAAGTGTTAAAGAAGCCTGTTGGAACATCTTCATAAATTGTCAGGGCTTGGGTGATACACAGCCCCGAAGGCTTGGGCCCTTTTTAAGGCAAGAGGGACTTACAGGAAAGGGACTGTGAATGTTCATGACAGTTGACTTCATTTTTACAATTCCTAAACGTTTGAATGCCATCAGAGTTAGGAGTGGAAACTTCTGGTGAGTTAACATAAATGCAAGCTGTGGGATTTTTACTTTACCAAGAATTTCTTCCTCCATTCAGTAGCTCTCTATGGATACCTACAATGTATCAGGCCCTGTTTAAGCCTCATAGTCTTGCAGAATTGAAGGTTGAGGTTCTCTGTTTCATCCTGTCTGGGCTGGCCACAAGCCTACATACTCACTTACACGCATATCAGCATGCTCGCCCAATGCATGACGGTACTGTCTATAAAGTTACACTGGGTGCTGCACATGGAACTCAAGGGATTTTACTCCAAAATCTCAGCCTGCATTGATTTCTCTTACATTCACATCTTCTGTCTTCCAGGTGGCAAGCTAGAATTGATTTTGATAAGCAAGAAATTGCCATTCGGCTCCAAACCACTGTCTAGCCTCAGACTTTATTTTTAACCTGGGAGTGACAGCAGCCACCTGGGCCAGGAGCAGGTAGTTTGTCTCTCCTGGCATCTGAGGGAGGCCTCCCCTGGCAGCCTCCCCTCCAAAAGCTGATTGGGATGTTTTGTTTTTCTTTTGCATGCTGGACAAGGAAAGGCCCCAGAAAGGTTACAGAGTGAAAGGTTCCCTTTGTGAGATTAGCCAACTGAGACTCAAGGTGAAAATATCAGTAAAAACAAATAGTATTTCAAAAGGGCCTGTGCATTTCCTTCCTCCTCATTCTCATTGCCTCATGAGCCAAGTGTTGCAGGAGTGGTCTGGGAGGACCCTTCAGACCTGATAAGGAACACTCTGCACAAGAGCATATTTTGTATTTCGTGGATTCTTATTTTTTTTAAATATTTATTTTTTAGTTGTAGTTGGACACAATATTTTTATTTTATTTATTCATTTATTTTTTTATGTGGTGCTAAGGATCGAACTCAGGGTCTTGCACCTGCTAGGTGAGCGCTCTACCACTGAGCCACAACCCCAGCTCTGATGTTTTTTCCTTTAAGCACCCACTTCCTAATGACACAAACAAAAGAAAACACAGTTGACGATGGCTTATGTCTTTTCAAGTGCCACTTCTTATTTCTTTTACTATTTTCAGAATAAGGGAAGATAATGTAGAATTTTAATAGTTCTCCCGTTTTTCATTTGCTGAACACTGATTTCTAGAGTTTGGAACCTCCTTTAGGCTCTAGCAGGGGAGAGCTGTTGGTTGTCACCTGTGCACTCCATAAGAATGACCCTATCCTTCTCATCATGAAGCAACCATTCACATGTGCCTCTCCCTTTCCTATAGCTGGTCTAGTGACATAAAAGGACCCCCACAAAGCAGTTCAAAGCATGCCTTTGGTGCTAAACACACCTGGGATTGTTTTCTAACTCTAACATTTAGTAGCTGGGTGATTTTGGGGAAGCTGTTCAATTTTTCTGAGCTTTGGTTTCTTCACCTGTAAATAATACATAAAACTCACCTCTTGGAGTTCTGCTGAAGTTGAGGCAACACAGCCCCAAAGGGACTGGGTACCTAGGGACACTGCTGTGAAAGATCTCTCCCACAGCTGTCAGCTCAGAAAGGCAGGATAAAGCAACTGGGATTCAGGAGAAGCCTATGATTCTAGATGGAAATATTCATTTTGTTAGGCAACTCATTTCTCTGAACCTCAATTTTCTTGTTGATAAATAAGTAGAATTTTCCCAACTTTCTTTGGACTTGCCCAAGGGAAAAGCCTGGAGTCTGGCTTGAAGCCAACCTTGTCATTCTGCATCTTAACTAACAGAATGCTGCCCCATGTGGCACCTGGGCGTTTGTCCATTGTCTCCTAGAGAACCACAGGCCCTGAGTCTCAAGGAAGCGCTCAGAAGGAATGGAACCTCACCAGGCCAATTTCAATTACTTCATTTATCTGGGCAGAGTTTACTCACGTGCAGACTGGGGATAATAGACTTCCAAAAGAGTAATGAGTTTTCAATTAAGGCCTTTGAAGCCTTTTGAGATTGTTACACACAGAATCATGCAGAACCAGGATGATTTCCAGCTCCTGAGATTTCAGAGTAATGTCTACAAAAACTCACAGAATTCTTCGTGTTAAATAGTCATTTACCCAGCTTTGTTTTCAATGCCATTAATTCTTGGGAACAAATAGCAGGACATGGATCTGTCGCTATATTAAAAATGTGTTTTTGAGGAAATTTCAATTCATTTGACAGATAGCTGAGGAGCATCTGCTCTCTGTTGGGCACTGTTATAGATGCTAGAGTGAAAACAAGTGAAAGGCCTTTGCTTTTTAGACTGTCACTTCAGGTAGACAAAGAGCCAAATGTCCAAATGGATGAGCATGTTCTTACGCAGACCCCAAAAGCCAGCGGAAGTAGAGGGAGAAGCTGGGGGCTGGTAAGAGTGATCAGGGAAGGACTCCAAAGGAAGGGGTCATAAAGTTGAAATTCTGAATGATGAACATGAGCTACCCATGTGAATCACTGAGGATGGAACATTCTGGGCAGAGGGAAAGCAGGTGTGTGTTCTAAGGAGCCAAAGTACCTGAGGGAATTTATGGAAAGCTTTTTGCTTACAGCAGAGCAAACCATGTTGAGGCTGGAGAAGGAGACAGGAGCCAGAGGGCTTTGGTCTTGCCATGATGAGGACCTTTGTTGTGGGTACAGCCAGAAGGTATTGGAGGTTATGGGTGAGGAGGAAATCACACTCGAGTGTGGAATAATGCTGTGAAGGTTAAGGTGAAGCAAGATTCCCAAATATAGGACTGTGCTCTGAGAACAACTTCTGGGCAATCTATTAATCGAGTGGCAGTTCCCAATGGCTGATACAGATGTTCCATGAGGTCCAGACATCCACAGAGTCGGTAAGACATTATGGCCTCTTTTTCTCCTTTCCATGATCATCTCTAGCAGCATCTAATAGATACTATTTGACCACCACCAGCAAAAGACACTGCTCTGCATGCTTACACTAGGTCAGGTTCATTATCCAAATAAGCAGATATCCAAGGCTTCCAGGCACTATATAAAAGGTCAGATCTGTTATGACTCACATATTTCCATAACTTGTCTCTTATTATCATTTAATCCCTTGGGCAGCTTTTGTAAAACCCTGTTGCTCACTAGTTTGATAATACAACCAACACTGAGCTGGTTCTGAAACTGCAGATGCACAGTCTAGGCTGCCAATACCCTCAGCCCCTCAGGTTCATGAAACAAAACGTGACCTTGAATTAAGAAGTCTCTGGTCCCTGGTATGTATCAACACCACCTAAAGATTCCCCAGAAAGGGGCTTGATCTTTGTTTTATCTTTGAAAAATAAGCCAGGCTGTAGCCCTGTTCTCCGCGAGCACTAACCTGTGGTCCTTGGGTCTCTTCATGGATACATACAGGAGAGTTATTCTAGGTGATCTCTTGGTAAAGAGTTTTATTTTAAATCCCAGCTAATCTGTGCTGCTCCCTGGACTGGTCTGATCTCTTGATACATCTTTTCAGGTCTATAGAGAGATGGAAAAAGAGAGGGCACAAGTTTCCCTCTTTTTCTCTCTTCTAGTCAATGCTGTTCCATCCCTCAACCCCTTCCTCTTTAGTATCAAGAGAGGTATAGGGGAACCAAAAATAAAGAAATAGAGAGCCGAGGGAGCTGAGGACCCTCTCCACAGAGACAGTGCTAAGGAACTAGAGGCCGAGTCTGCATAGCACACACAGGGCTCCGTGCTTGTTCTGAAGTCCTCTGGGTATTTTTAGAATCTGTGGGGAGAGGTTAAGCAGCACAGGGTGGCTGTTATGCTGTTAATGACACGCTGAGCTTAAAGAAGCAGGATTCACGAGACTGCTAAAGCTTCAAGTGAGAAGAAACAACACTTAACTTAAAACTTGCACATACATGGAGGTGGGGGAAAGGGAGAAAATCTTGACAACTAAGCTGCAAAGAAGTTCTGGGCTGAGGCTTAAATTACCTAATTATGAGATTTTTAGGAATCAGTAGTGGCCACATGTATTTCCCTCCCTTCCTTCCATCCTTCTTTTCTTTTAGTCTTTCCAGAACCTCTCTGGGGTACTACCCTTCTCCATCTGTTCCACAGACTGGGAACACAAAGATCCAGACCCAGCCAATCACAGCAGCCCTTTCCTCAATGGTCAGACCAGGAGTGGGCGGGGCTGAAATCCAGCCAATGCGACTCCTCACTGGCCCTCTTCCCGGAAGTCTCAGAAAAGAGGTGCCTTTCTTTGCTGGGGTCATTAAGCTTGAGGATGGTGTAAATCTTGAGCTGCTAAAGGCTGTCATTGCCTAAAACAAAGACAACCCAGAAGAAGACTAGCCAAGAGACAGGACAGGAAGAGTCGAGAGAACAGCCCTGGATCCTTAGACACCCCAGTTATTTTAAGGATTAAACCACTTGCACAAAATTAGAAAATAACTAAGAAGTAAAGTAAGGCTTCCAATTCAACCACTGTACCTACCAAGTCTGTGTTCAACCACTAGGCAATACCCTCTTGCTTCTCAATCACCCACTGCTTGGAGGATCCTTACTTGCCATTATTTCACACTGACCTTTTCTTCCTGTCCTTGTCACCTTTTCATCATTTCACCTAGAGAGTTCCTGGCAAACCTATTCCGTGTCTTCTTGACCTCTCGTGTTTGATTCTCCATCATTCCATAGGGTGATTTTTTAAGGAGATTTAGAAAAAGCAACCAGACCAGTTAAATTTTGTTTATGGGACAGGATGAAGAAAAATCACAAATCTAAAGTTTTTACATTCCTCCTGAAATGCAGAAGGTGAGTGATTTGGATCTTGCTTCAGACACTCAAGGTATTATTGTTTCTAGATCTTCAGGAGGGAAAGAAACATAAATAGTTGTTTTGAATCTGATTCTGCATTCTCCAACTGGACACCACAAAACATAAAATCTACAACCAACCTAAGGAAGTTGTCAGATATTGAGGGGGAAAAAGAAACACATACATAAAGATATTCATGACAATGTTGTTTATGGCAATGAAATGTTAGAAGTAGTCTAAGTGTCCAAGAATGAGGGATTTGTTTTCAGTTGTATGAGGTAGCTGTGATTTTAAAACATGCATGTTGATGGAGTCATTAGAAGTTACATCAAGGAAGAATAGGGTGGGGAAAATATCTGACATAATCCTAAGTGGAAAAACAGGCTTCACAACATTATGTCTAGTTCTACACAAACAACAAGGACATAGATTTCCAACATAAACTCAACTGACAACAGTAGAGGGAGTCTGGGTGAATTTCTTGTTGTTTCCATGTCATCCTTTTTGGTTGAACATTTTTGTTGCTATTGTTTGTTTTGATTTGAGCAGCATTATTTGTACAATGGTTGTTATGAAAGAAACAAGCCTAAGACAATGCTACCAGGCTTAAGGAGCTTAAGGAGATGATGTTACCATGACATCAGAGAAAAGGAAAGTACAAACCAGGGGAGGAGCCCAAACCCTGGAGTCAGCTGCTATGGTTTGGATACTGGTTCTGCTATTAGCTAGCTATGTAACTGGGCAAGTTATCCAGCATCTCTGTGCCTCAATTTCCCTGTGTATAAAGTAAGAATGATAATTCAGTTGTCCCTCTCCCACATAGTTTTACCTTCCATAGTTTCGATTACCTGTAGTTAACTGAGGCCCAAAATATTAAATTGTAAGTTCTAAAAGCAATTATAAGTTTTGAATTGGGTAACATTCTGAATATCAGGACAGAGTCTTGCGCCATCTAGTTCTACCCCACCATGATATGAATCATCCTTTTGTCCAGTGTATAGATGCTGTAGATACTACCCTCCCTGTAGTCACTTTAGTAGCCATTTTAGTTATTAGTTTTTCATGGTATCCCAGTGATGCTGGATTATTTTATTATAGTGCATTGCTATAATTGTTCTATTCTTTTATTAGTTATTAATCTCTTACTTGCCTAATTTATAAATTTATACCTAATGAATACCTAATTTATACATGCATACCTTCATCATAGGTATGTATGTATAAGAAAAAAGCATACTCCACAGGGTTTGATACTAACCACAGTTTAGGAATGTACTGTGGATCTTGGAACATATTCCCCACAGATAAAGGGAGATGAGTGCAACAGTATTTATCCCACAGAGTGTTCTTAAGATCACAAGAGCTAACACCTGTGATTAACCTGAATTTCATGTGAATCACATGAGCATTTTTAAATGCCTGGCACAGACTTAAGTTGTTGCTATGATTATGATAAAAACCACTCTAGGCCAACCACCTTATCTTACTCATTACCATATTTCCTCACCTTCCAAAGGACCCAACTTGCAGTAGGTGCCTGATAAATGTCTATTATCTGGTTCCCAGTGGATTCTGGGGGGCAACACTGATGTCTTGAGCAGTGGCCACCAGGCTGCCATGTGGTTGGTACGGACATTGCATGACTTCTCCCTCCAGACCCTTTCCATGAGCTTTTTAGTACTGAAGGGCCAGTGCTTGTCCTACTGCCTGCTGGAAGCCCTGGTAGTTAATAAGATAAAGGGGACAGTTGAGAATTTGCATTGCTATAGCACAACAAAGTTAAGCACTGGCCTGCCTTATCAGCATCTGTCTTAGTCAGGACTTTCTTTTGTTGTTTGAGAGAGGAAAATACACCCATGCAAATAAAAGAGGAGTGAGTGTTTTCTATAATTAAGTATGAATATCTTATGAAATCCAACAACAAGAAACAAGATCATAATAGGGCTTTCTTGTCAAATGCAGTTTGAACCTATGGTTGGGTGGTGGATTGACAAAAGCAGTTAGGCTTGGAGAGGATTTTGTAGAAATGATATCATAATATTACAACTATTTTAAATGTGCAAAAAAAAATATGCCTTGGCTGAACTCTGGATGAGCTCAGATTCCACATGAAACACAGAAGGTGACTGTGGTCATCACGTAGGCTGCTTCTTGATGGTCTGAGTTCTGATCTCATCCTTTGAATTCCACGAGGCTTAGAAAAGTAATGTACAGATACTCAATATGACCCTCCTCCTTCTTCAACTCAGAGGCCACCTGCAGAGCACATGGCCACAATTCAAAATGACGAGTACACACTGGATCCAAGAATTCAAAATGAGTCCCAGACAACTTCAGCTCTAAGCCCAGGGAATGGGAGGAGACTGAGTCACCCGAGAATCCCACCTGCTAGTGGAGGTGACCACACATCTGCCATGGTGGACTACTCATCAATGCCCCCATTTCCAAATTTTCAGGAGGTTAACCAGCTCTAGAGGAAAGAACGTCATCCTAGAAGTTAGGTCACTTCTGTGTTGTTCTATTATGCAGAGACTAAGCACAGACCTTGGGAGTTTTAAAAGGATCCTAGAAACCCACCCTTCACCTGACTGGAACCTAAAGAGTGGGGGGGGCGCTGGCAAGTCCAGGATGCTTGTGGTCTCAGAGTCTTAGTAGATGGTCTTCCCCATGCAGCGGTGAACCCAATAGGGAATCACCTGCCTAAATATGGCACCACTTGTACAGAGGCACTTGGGCAATTCCCTGGAAATATATACAAAGGATTGTATAGAAGCAAAAACAAAGTATGGTGATAAAAATTTACCCACTTGCTGAATGTCAAGATCAGACCCCATCTGGAGAATACAATTTGTAGAGGCCCCAGAGTGAACAAGTGATAAAGTAGAAATGTGCAAGAATAAAAGCCCTCCCTTTGTTCTTTTCTAGATTGTGACTTATAAAGGCCAGTAAGTCTCCCAGCTCAAACCACCTCTGCCCTTTCTTCCTCTATGAATTAGGGAAACAGGTTTTCAGCACAAAGAGGAGAGCTAAGAGGTGTTAAGACTCTCCAACATGACAAACACATCTTGTTTTATCCTCATGTTGGCCCTGTAAGGAAACAGTGTAATTTACCTTTCTTTTAATAGGTGAACTGGGGCTCAAAGAAGCTACGCAATTTCCTAAAGGTCACAGAGTATGCCTGTCTGGTCCTAAAGCTTACAGGTTTCGCAGTGCTTCGCCTTCTATGCTCCCCAGGTAGAAGGCCCTGAGGAGGGTTATGGGTGGGATTAAAGTGTTCTTTTAAGAAAATCTTAAAGATGCACTGTTCAGGGCCTGTGAGTCATTTCAGAATGCCAGCTCCACAGTGAGCCAAGCCAGTCATCCCTTCCTACTTCATGGTTCAACAAGGTGTGTTTCTTCAAAGGCACAGAGCTTGCTTTTATTTCTCTCTGGTTTCTTAGATTCTCCTCAGTATCTCTAATCAATCTTAAATAATGATTTAGTGACTTAAAAAAAACCTCTTGAGCCCAAAAAGTCTCTGTTTGGAGTTTTGAATGGAATTTGTCTCAGCACAGAACACTTTAGCCAGAGGAGCTAAAAGCAAGGAGCAAAATTAGTCTTTAAAAATAATGACATTTTTATTTTCTCTGGATCTCAGCCATGTTCCCTGCTATATAACTTTTACAACACCAGGTTTGTCTCCTCAATGGAATTTCTAAATACTTAGGCCCATTTTGTCTCTGCTCATCCCTCATTCTTTCTGTGTATAACTCTCTCTCTCTCTCTCTCTCTCTCTCTCTCTCTCTCTCTCTCTCTCACTCTCCCTCACTCACTCTCATTAACAGATACCTTCAGATATATGGCAGTGACATTCAGGGATGTCAATGTAAATCAAAACTGAACACTGAAGAGAAATGTTGAAGAAAAGACATTAATATGTCACTACTTGGAAGGCAATTTCTTTTTTCTTTCTTTCTTTTTTTTTTTGGTACTAAAGATTGAATTCAGGGCTGCTTAACCACTGAGCTGTATTCCCAGTCCCTTTTATTTTTTATTTTGGAAACAACATCTCATTAAGTTGCTTAGGGCCTCTCAGTATGTTGCTGAGGCTGATCTTGAACCTGCAATCCTCCTGCATCAGCCTCCCAAGTTGCTGGGATAATAGGTGTGCTCTACCGTACCCTGCTTGGATGGCAATTTCAAGCACATTCCTTTGGAAAAAAGCAAAGGAAATCAAGTTTTATTTTTGAAGATAGAAAAAATGTCAGCTTTAAAAGACAGTATTTTGAATATCACAACAGATTTCAGGAGATTCAATGTTGAGAAATATTGACATAGAGTCTAGGGATAAATCATTTTGACAGCAACCACTAACATGTAAGGAATTTGCCACATGGTGGGAATTTTGACATACACACTTGTCTGCCTTCACAATTTCATGCTATTGTTAAACCCATATTGCATATGTGAACACTGAGGCTCAGAGAGGTTGAGTAAATTGCCTTAAAACGGCCTTGTCTGAGAAGCTTGTCCATGACTCACCTGCAGTGCTTTTTATTAAATTTAAATGAAGGACAGGAATCGGTATTTCAGTAAGTTACAGAAATACATCCAACCGTCTTGACTTCCGGTGGCCTCCTCCACCCTCTTTCAGAACTGGTGTGTGACTCCATCTGGTCAACCCTTCACTGGAAATGACAGCCTCAATTTGTGCAAGAGGATTATCCAAACAGGAATGGGTCAAATCTTTCTGACAGGAAGAAAAGGCCAGCCTTAGCATCCTGTCTCTGGAAGAGTCACTCAGAGAGAGATCCAGCCTTTTGCACAATCCCCAAATGCCAGGGAAATCGGGTCTTTGGCCAGCAAAGAGGACCCATGTGAATGTCTGGCTTCGTCCGGTCTTTCCCACACTGGACGAAGCAGCAAGAACAGATCCAGCACTGTGTCCTCCTTGCTGTGAAAGACACATTACCTTCCCCTGGAGAACAATGGGTGTGTTGATGGACAAAGCTCATTAATAATTCACTTCTGAATAATTCACAAGAGAGGGTTTTGCTGCCATGGTAACCACTGAAGGGCCTATTTGTTTGTTTTTTAAATGTGTCTGGGTCATTTTTTTTTCCGTGAATGTTGAATTCCTGACAGATACTGTATATGTGTAGGAGTGAGACGTGAATGGGCGAAGGAAAAATATCTTACAAATGCAGCCTGTGAATCTTTAAAATCAGGACATTGAAATCAGGGAAGCCAAGTGCCTTTCTCGTCCTCACACTGCACCCTTCTGGAAGGAAGAGGAAATGAAGAAAACTCATCCCATGTCTAGACTCTGTAGCCTGTTATTATGAAACTTACTCATATTGATAACTCATATAATAAAGCAATCTGCACACAAAACACTCTTAACATATGTTCTCCAATTTAATCTTGACTGCACCCTTCTGAAGTCAACATTATCATCCCATTTTGTAGTTGAGGAAGCTGATCTCAGAGCATGATGGAGGCAGGATTTAGACCCAGCAGTCCTCTGTGTTCTGGGACCCATCTGAGTGTAGACTGCCTTCTGTACCCATGTTTCCATCACAGGACACCCAGGGCCCACAGTACATGTCTTTCCAGCACAGAGACTCTCAGATACTCAGAAATATTTGCAGAAGAATCCATAAGAGAATGAATGATTTAAAGCAATACCTCTTTAACTTTGGTCTCACGCATTCAAATATTCCAAGCAACACTGACTCATGACAACTAAACCACTGACCCAGTTTCCCATTCATATGTACAGGTAGAGAGTGCCAGCCAATGGCTGTTCCCCAAGGTGCACGCACACAGTTCCTCATCCTTCTCCAAATGTTCCTTCCCAGATCTCCGGGTCTCCATAAAGCCTTTCACCTCTCCAGGTTTCAGTTTGCTCTCTAAAAAATGAGGGTTCTCCCAGACCCCATATAGAGAGAATGAAGTTTAAAGTTTGCAATTTCAATTTGTATTGCTCAGGGGTCACCATGATTCAGTAACTGGTTTGGCTGGTTTTAGACAGTCAATCGGTCAATAGATAACTCTGGCACAGCGTCAGCACAGTCTGTGTGAGGAAGAAGTGAAGCATCTCAGCCTGATTTAAAACACAAAAACCAAAGAAAAGAAATTCCTTGACTTGAGAGCACAAGCCGTGAATTTCAAACATGTATGACCATCTCCTGCAGGAAGAAAGATTTGTCTTCTGTTTCTTGTCATGATCCAGCATGCACGCTCACATGCACACACACACACACACACACACATACACACACACACACACATACACACACACACACACACACACATGCACACTCAGATGCACACACTTGCATGCACACACAAAAAGAACCACCGGAAACAAATCTATATCCTTTTTGCACACAGTGTGCAATGGTTTCCCTGATCTAAGGGGCATATCTCCAAGATCCCTGATGGATACAGGTGGCACCATATATTCTGAATACATTCAGCATCCTGTATGTACTGTATTTTCTCTCATATATGTACCTGTGTTAAAGTCTAATTTATAGACTTTGCACGGTAAGATTAGCAATAGAAACTAATAATAAAACAGAACTGTAATAATATACTATAATAACAGTTATGCGAATCTAACCATTTTTTTCTCTCTCTCAAAAGATGATACTACAGTCACCCTCCTTCTGGTTGACCACAGGTAACAAAGCACAGAGAGCAAATGTGATCCTGCAATCTATACACGTGGAAAAATAAGATTAAGATTACGTACCCCATTTGAATCAAATGTATGATATGTCAAGATCATTGTAATGTTTTGAGCAACTAATAGAAAAATTAAAAAAAAATAAGGGGGGAAATTATTGTATTCTGAATTTCTATTTGTCTCCATTCCATTTTTTAAAATTTTTTTTTAGTTGTAGATGGACACAATATCTTTATTTCTTTATTTTTTTGTGGTGCTGAGGATCAAACTCAGTGCCTCACACGTGCAAGGCAGATGCTCTACCACTGAGCTACAGCCCCGGCCCTCCATTCCATTTTAAAAATCAGACCATTTTCTCATAAATGGATGTCCCAGCAAACTGAATAGTTAGGTCCTGCACTTTGAGAAGCACTAACTAGAGCTCTGTATCCCACACTGTTATTGAGCATGAAATGCAATGTGACCTAAGTATAAACTATACAGCAAATTTTGAAAATAATACCAAAAATAACATTAAATGCCTCAGTAAAGACTTTTCATATCAATTACATGTTGGAGCAATAATAGTTTGAGTACACTGAAATAAATAAACTATACCCTGTTTCTCCTTCCTTCTTTAGTGTGACTGTGAGAAAATGGACTATTATGGATGTGATATTCAGTATGTCTCTCTTGGGCAATGCAGACTGAGAGCAGTGTGGACCTGCTGCAGCCACAGGTCAAGTCCAGCACACCCTCTGTTTCTGTATGTAGAGTTTTACTGAAATGTATCCACGTAGAATCATTCACATATTGTCCGTGGCTGCTTTCATGCTGCAGGGGCAGAGCTGAATAGTTGCAAGAGACAGTATTACCTGCGAACTTTAAATTATTCACCATCTAACTCTTTGGAAAAAAAAAGAGGCATCCCATAATAGAGCATGAGTACTTTTTATTGTCAGTCACTGTGCCAGGTCATCCAATCATCTCTCTGCGACTTCAAGACCCTGGTTCTAAAAGCCCCGTGGATGCCAAGATCAGTGGTTGCATAAGTTCCTTATATCAAATGGGTTAGCACCTTGCATAACCAACACACACACTCCAGTGTACTTTAAATCATCACTACTTTACTTGTAATGCCTAAAACAATGTAAATGCCATGTGAATAGGTGCTGTGCTGTATTATTTTGGGAATAAAGATAAGAAACAGTCTATTCATGCTCATTACAGACCCAACTTTTCTCTTGAATATCTTAGATCTGCAATTGACTGAATCCATGGATGTGAAACCCCCAGACTAAGAGGGCTGATTGCATGTGCAAGAGACTTCCTACTGATGACAATCCTGCCAGAGGAGTTTTATTTCCACATCTTACAAATGATGCTCAAAGTAATTTGTCTGAGGTCACCCTGCTAAGTAGCAAGCAACAGAGCTGAGATTTGAAGCTTCATCAGTCTTGTAACAAAACACACACCACCATTTCTACTTTGCATATCCCCTCCCCTTCCCACAAACACCTAGTACCCAGAGAGAGTTCCAAGTTCCACCTGAGTAGCTGGGAGAACCCACCCCCACATGACTGCCAACCAGCCCAGAAGGAAATAGAAAATGTGCCCTAAGTATAAACTACACAGCAGATTGGGGAAGAAGGCATCCCGGGGATATGGACCGGTGTTGACATCTCTTCTCATCTTAGGGAAAATGACCTGTCTTCTACCCACCAGGCAAAAAAAAACTGCTGTTCAGATGCTGTTCCGGGAGTGGCCAAAATGAGAGCAATTTGTACTTTTCCCACTTCCATTAGGACTTTCCATGGAGATGTCTTGTTTTCATTTTCAACCCTCAAACCTTAGGGCTTCCAATCCAGGATTTGAAAATCTCAGATATCCAAAGTCACTTTGGAAAGCATATGTGGAAAAAAGCTCACTGGGGCTAATTTTTAAGTGAAAGAGCACTTAACAAAGTAGTTTGTCAAGTGACACATTACCTTGAAAAATAAATAAATATCACAACAGTTCTATTCCGTGCATGAGGCTCATGCTCACACACGTGTATACAGGGTGTATACAGCCCTGAGCCCCTCAGGGTTCATCCAGGCTTGGCATCCTCAGGACCTCCTTTTCTTGGAAGGCAATAGCAGCGAGGTGCGTGTGAGTGTTGGGAGGGAGAGAGGTGCATAAATGGAATACTTTGAAATTATTCTACTTCTAGAAGGCCCACTGGAGGGTGTATGGGGGTCTTTTTGCTTATACTGATTTTTAAAGTTTTGTATAAGTGACAAATGCATTACTTGAGTCATTTTCTGTTCCTGGTTGAAGAAGACAGGCAAAAAAATTGTTTTGTTTCCTTAAGTCACTGTCAACCTCCACTGATTTCCACATGGGAAGACACACAGAATGTGACCTCATGCGAGTACAATAGAAAACAATGATCTTTCAGGGTTGGGTCAGACGGGGAGGGCATCCTTCTGTCTTACCAGCAAAAGTGGAGCTGCAGCGCCTCCCTGTGTCCGGGACAATGGAAATCACAGGGGCAGGGAGAAGAAGTTGACTTCTTTGCTCCTCAGGGGCAGGGGCCTTGCTGGGCAATTCCTTACAGACTACTAGGAATTCCCAGGGCCAAACAGCAATTAAATGCTTATTGACTTTGTTTTTCATACTCCTTCTTGCCAGAACAGAAATTTGAGAAAGCTGGGGCTCCCAAGGCCCACCCTTGGCTGCCTAGAGAAAGGGCCCGAGGTTCCCACACTGTCATTCCCAAGGGCAGCAGAGGGTCTTGAGAAAGCCCACCAGGGGAGTGCCCTGAACCCCTCAGGGTTCATCCAGCCTTGGCATCCTCAGGTCCTCCTTTTCTTGGAAGGCAACAGCAGCGAGGTGCGTGTGCATGTTGGGAGGGAGAGAGGTGCATAAATGGAACATTTTGAAATTATTCTACTTCTAGAAGGCTCAATTTTAGGTGTTCCAGGGAGCCAGAAGCACAACTGAGCTCAAATGGTAAAAGGTTTTAAATTAGCCAACTTTTGTTGAGCACCAAATGTCCCAGTCTCCGTCAAATGATAGATGACCACGATTACAACCCTCCAAGGTAGATGTTCTTATCCTCCATTTATAGCAGGAATAGTAAGGGACCTAAGCACCCAGAGGCCAAGGCATTTGTCCAGTAAGTAGCTGGTTCTAGATTCAAGCATCTCTGTGTTCCTTATTAGTGCCCCAAGTCCTGTACCAAGGTTGTGGTCAGCGTGTGATGCCATCAGGTAGCAGAGGCCCAGGATGCGGTATCTCCCAGGGCACTAGGCTGCTGGGCTCTGTATGGCTGCCAGAAGGTGGCTGTGTCTGTCTCCCAGAGGGCTGTCCTAATGCCCAACAGAGAGCCAGCCACTCTGTAAGCATCTGCTAAATGAATGACTGACACCATGTTTTATTGCCAATTGGCAATAAAATGAGCTGCCACATGACATTCCAGGAGACTCCTCTGAATTCTAGAACTGCCACGTTGAAGACAGAGGCCAGCCCAGTCACTGATCTCCACCCCCTTCCCACCCCAGTTGATAGAGGAGTCCCTTCCCTGGTCATTTAAAGGACAGATGGCTACAAATGAATCACAGCAGCCACGTCCCCCGTGAGGTGACACCCACCCTTCAGTTCTTTCTGCTGTCTTGCTGTCCTGGGCAGAGATGGCAAAAATAGTTCCCAAACTGGTATCCATTACCGAGCCTTGACTCAAACTAGGATTTGGCAACTAGCAAGAGACATTCAGATCAATGTGCAAGGACATTTCACAAATGTGGAAAACAAACTCGCCAACCACTTTCCCTCTGAGCTTTGAACATTTCCTTCTGTGGTTTTGTCTCCTTAAGGGAAATAACCAAATAAAAACATTAAAAATATGAAGAAAGTAAGTATCATTAACTAACACGTGAACATCAAAGGGACATTTCGGATGATCTTCAACTTACAATGGAGTTTCCCCCTCACAAACCCCTAGTAAATTGAAAACGCTGTAATTTGAAAAAAAAAAAAAAATATATATATATATATATATATATATATATATATATATATATATATATATGTTTAATACACCTAACCTATGAAAGAGACTAGCTTAGTTTAGCTTACCTTAAACATGCTCGGAACACTGTGACTGGGCAAACTCATCGAACACAAAGCCAATTGTATAATGAGTAGTTGGAAACCTGATGCAATTTACTGAATATTATACTGAAAGTGAGTAGCAGGCTGGTTGTACAGCTGCCTGCAACATCAGAAAGTCAAAAAGTTGTAAGTCAAAAATCATTGTGTGGGGACAATGTTTACCCCAAATGCCCAGGTTTTAATGGACAGAAGAGAACAGACTCTCTGTTCACCATGCATTGCTTTCACACATTTCCTCTTCCTGGCTTTCTTTTGGAAATGGCTGGAAAAGCTCCCATGGGCTCTTGTAGCTGTGATGGATTATCCTCCAGTCCAATCAGAAAGGAAGCCAGACTGCCAGTCCCACCCACACACACACCTCAGTGCCCTCAAGTTCACTCTCTACCACCTTCTCCTGCTCCTGGAACAAACATTACCCCATCCCAGGGTTGAACATTAATAAAAGGTAAACTCCCACCCCTCTCTGCTACAAGAGGCCTCCCATCTTAGTTTTCTCATGAAGCTGCAGCCTACATCTGAGATCCATACCCTGTCCCCCAGTGTTTCTTTGGCCAGGTGTGGAGGGACCAGAGACACATCCATCTGGGTCTCCAAAGCCTCAACCTGCTGCTCAGGTCAAGAAATTGCTCCACTCTCTGGGCATCTGTGCCATGGGTGCCCAACAGTAGTGGACCCGCAGCCTGCCCCAAAGAAGCTGGAGTGAAAGGTCACTTTTCCAATATATGGAAGAGCAAATATCTAATTTAAAAACTCTCCTGATAGAAAAAGAAAATTCCCTAACTTCACAACAAGGAACGAACATGAACTTTGGCCTTCAGAAAATTACTAGGTGACCCAGCAGAAAGAGCCAGGACAAGCCAGGGGCCCACACCCTTCTGCTTTTCTCTGGAGTGTTCACTGTATGGCCTTACCTTCAGCTCCTCCTTCACAGCTGCAAGACCCCCATTCTACCAGCCAAAGAGGATGCCAACCAAGGTCAACTGAAGGCTTTAGATCTCATCCAGCTAGTAGGACTGAGCAGCTACGCATGGCATTGGATCTAGAGGAGGCAGAGGACTGAATCCCATTCCTGTTTCATGGCTGAGCCACTAGACATTCCATGGAAGCTGAAAGACGAGGAGAGGACTGTGCATAATCAAGTCCAGGGTTCTCCCTGTGACCGATGGAGGATATAGATGACAATCATACTGTTTTTGAGAAAAATTTTTTCTCTCCTTGGTACGTATGGAGGTCTTCTCCAATGGAAGGGGCGAGACAGCTGCCTCGGCCAACTGTCCTCAAAGCCTGGGCACTCCCTATGCTGAGTGACAGTCATGGGCTACAGTTACCCAACGGATCCCAGAGATCAGGAGGAAGTGGGCTCTCACGACGATTGAGACAGCATTGTCCCTGGGCGTGCCGCTGACCGTGCTGTCCACAGTGACGAGTTCTGACTTCAAGAACACCTCATGGTGAGCGACTACAGGCTATCCTTGTGCAGGGAGGGGCTCCAGGGGTCATGCCACTTCCCTGTGGGCAGCATGTGATTTGCCCAGTGAAGGACTGAAAGAGAAGTGCTTCCTCTGAGGAAGACAGGCACCTGGTCCGAGTTTCCTCTCGCGAGATCTCTTGTCAAACCCTGAGCGTAGCCATTTTATGGTTAATTTTCAATTTTATTTTGTTTTTAGTCTTTGATCAAGTCCGAACAGTGACCACCTCCTTTTATGTGCGAGGCTCTGGAAAACTCGAGGACAGGGCAGCAAAGGGACGTTTGCCTTTCCCCGCCTCTCCCCACCACCAAGAGCCACTAGACATTCCATGGAAGGAGCAGAGGGAGCAGCAGCAAGCCATGGTGAACCCAGAGGCTCCAGCCAGGCCAGAATCTGGGAAGGGGTTGTCCAAGGTGAAGTCCAGGTCACAGGTCAAGTAGGTGATATGTCTTCTAAAGCATATGTCATGGGCAGAAAGAGGGAAAGCTTGTAACATGCCAGAGCCAGAGTCTTGGGACTTAGGCTGGATGGCCAAGGTCAGCAAACTTGTGTCCTTCCACAGTTCTCATGTTGAAATCCTAACCCCCGAGGTGATGGTGTCAGGAGGTGGGTCTTTGAGAAGTGATTCTTACCTCTTGAGGCTAGAGCCTTTGGGAGTGGGATCAATGTTCTCATCTAAGAGGCCAAGGCAGCTCTCTCTCCCTTTCCATTAGAGATGACACCCGCCCTTCCCAGACACTGAATGTGACACTACTTGGATCATGAACTTCCCAGCCTCCAGAACTGAGAAAAATAAATTTCTATTATTATAAGCCACCCAGTGTATAGACCTCTGTTATAGGAGCACAAATGGCCTAAGACAAGGTGAACCTCTTTTCTATCTTTCTTCCAGACTTTCAAACTCCCAGAGCGTAGTTTGAGATACAGTAGAAGGAATTCTGATCCAGCGACCACTGACCAGAGCTAGAATTAAAACCCAGACTCCCTACTCATTTCAATCCTGGACCTCAGGAATAGTGGGGGGACTGGGCCAAATGTCCTGGAACATTCTGCATCCACGGTGACAAGCAGAAACACCATATTATCCCTAAAACAATACTGCATGCCAATTTGCCATTCTTTTCCAACTTTCATCCCCTGATCACTCTTTTTTGAAGGGGAAAAAAAGCCAGATAGATGGTCTGAGCTTGTCCAAGGAAACACAGCCCGAATTTGAAGCCCTACCCACATTGTATAGTCCATTTAAAGATATTAAGCCTACAGCTACACAACCCTGCTTTACCTTAAGGCTGCTCACACAGATATTTGGGGTCCCCAGTTTACCTGGAAATAGAAAGTATGCCACAGTCTGACTGGGTTAGAAAGATGATATGAGTTACTTAATCTTAGGAGTGCTAAATACAGGCAAAATCTTACCCTAAGCTGCAGAAGGCTTAGCCTCCTCTTTATATACCAACTGTCTGGCACTGTGGGAACAGGAAGAGGGCATTTCAGAGGAGCCCATAGCAGCCTCCTGTTTGGGGGCACTGCATCACCTGCCCACAGCCAGACCACCAGTCCATGCTGGGACATACTTCATTTGAGTTTATTTGCATCAGCCCAAAAGTTACTTCCAGAATAAAAATGTTTGGCTTGCAATCTGTTCCTATCCACATTTTCTTTTAGCACATCCTGAGTGCTCTTCTTCCTACTCTCCTTGCCCCACCCGCATCTTGCCATCTGCCCAGTTTAGCTCTCCTTTCTCCCCAGGAAAGTCAAGTGTTACTTTAAACAGAGACTTGGCTCCCTGTAATCACCTCCTAACTCATAGGAGAAATTAAAGCAGGTACCTTTAATTACTTGTTCCAAACACCTTCCCTTTGAACTACACAGACAATTAAGCCAGACTGGATGATGTTCCCTGTTCAGTTTATCCAGAAGAGCCCTCAATTCTCTGTCTCCCTTCACGGTGTAGATGGCACCACCGGAGAGCTCAGATATACACTCTGGATGACCACCGCAGCAGGTAGTGAGGTGCCCTGGGACAGGGCAGGACTAGGTCTTGATACAGGATGGTTATAAACAAGAGAAGCAAACCCAGCAGCCAAGAGACCTTTTCCAGTTACATGTAGCCTGTTAGTTTACCCATTCCTACTCCAAATATAGAGGATGCTCAGTTCTTTCCATCTGTGGCAAAAAGATAGGGTCAAAAGGAAGGACCCAGCCCTGAATAAGTCAGGAGCTGCTCTGCTCTGGTTTGGGTGAGGTTTGTCCCCCTAAAATTCCTATAGGGTTGGAATAGTGTCTCGGCGGTACAGCACTTGCCTAGCATGTGTGAGGTACTGGGTTTGATTCTCAGCACTGCATATAAATAAATAAAATACAGGCCCAGAGGTTTGGTTCTCAGTGTGGTGGTGTGGAGATGGTGGAAACTTCAAGAGGCAGGGCCTAAGGGTCCTTAGGTCATGGGGGGTGCCACCCTCACCAATGGATTAATCCTGGCTTCAGAGTGGGGTTGGCCTTGGGGAGACAGGTCTCTCAAGAACAGATTGCTATAAAGCAAACCCACCCTGCATGCCTGGTCTCTGAGGCATGCCATCATTTCACTTCCCAATTCAACATGGAGTAAGGCAGCCAGTGGAGCACTTGCCAAAGCATTGGTGCTAGGCTCTTTGGAAACTCCAACTCACAGACTCATGAGCCAAACAAACTACTTTGTTAGTTACCCATTTTGAGTATTCTATTAACAGCAACACAAAATGGATGAATTCTCTTCTTCATTTTTTTACAGCAAGCACTCAATAGACGAGAGCAAACCCTTAGAATACAGAGCAATCTCTACATAATTATAGATAAATACTTCAGAGAATGTCCCACAATTTGTATAAAATCCCCATTCAGAAGGATGTGACCATCAGTTTCAAGTGAAACTGATAAGGGATGTCAGAGAGGATATGTAAAATATGAGGTCATCATAGGAAAAAACCCAAACTTACCAAGTTTAGGGAAACACATTACTTAGCCTAAACCTGGCTCAGGTTTTTGCCACCCGATGAAGAATTCAAAGTTAACCCCACAGCCATTCCATTTTGCAATTCACTGCAGTGAGTGGACTCAAAAAGCAATTGCTTTTGGGAACCTCCAGACCCTCAGGCTCTGCATAATTGGGCAGTATGTGTCAAAATGAGAAATGTGTGCAATGATTTCACTTCTAGCAATAAGCCCTAGGGAGATAATGAGACGGGCAACCATAGGTATATATATACAAGATGTTTATAATAGAGAAAGATTAGAAACAAGCTAAATATCCAACAACAGGAAAACAAAATGAATAGCCTGTATGGCCATTAAGCAAGCATATAAATTAATTTATTAACCTGTGTTCACAACACATTCATGTCAAGTGAAAAAAATGAGGTTATAAGACAATTTGTAAGCTATACTCCTATTTTTATATAAAAAGTATCAACATTTAAAAATATGCATCACTATTGAAATATTCCAATATTAAAGACATTTATTTGCTGGTTAGCAAGAGAGTCAGTGTTAAGGCTTTTAAAATCTTGGTTGTATCTACTTAATATGTCTACCTTAAAACTGAATATGGATAAACTTTAATAATAGTATAATATTTATAAAATATTCCTTAATATGACTTATCCCTGTGATATATAGGTACAACCCTAAAAAAATCAGAGTATCATAAAATTTAGCTGAGAGATAACATTGAAAATGAGAATAATAACAGCAAAAGCAGATGTCTTTCTAACTACTTGATTTCTCTGAAAAATAATGGTCTTGAAATCTTTCAGTGCCTACCTGCTTGCTATTTTTTATGCTTTAAGAAAAGGCATGCATTCTTTTTCTAAAGACATACAGGTTTCACTGACCCCATGCCCTAATCACTTAGTAACTGTAACACTCACGTTTCTCAGTTAAACTCAGTTATCTTCACCGGAATTACTAAGCAAATATCCCTTGAGGTACATTAAGGTGTTGGAAATCTTTAACCTATTGAGATAGGTGGCCATAACTTCACAGAAAGGAAGCCATAGCCCTTTAGTGTTAAAAACAAGAGTCATTCAAGCCATCTCCTCCCAAGGCTTAGGTCCCTCTATGGTGCCCCTGCCTCATGGCCACCTGACCAAAGCCTGAATGTAACTCTTCTGTTCCTTGTCCCTCTACCCAACCTCTCCCTATACAATCAGTTGTATTTTTAGTCTAGGAATGAATGAACGAGTGGGGCAGAGGGAACTCCTTGCTTGGGTAAACCTGATATTACAGGCTTATAATATAATCAAGACTAAATATTTGGTTTTAGTCCCACATTCCTGGCACGCACACAGCTCCTAAAATCCTTGGAATCCCACTGTACTGATAAGAGTGTCACCAATTTGGATACTGATAGCTGGTTTTTATGCTAATGAGATGACCAGTGGCTGGAGGTCTGCAGAAAGTTTCAGAATGGGGACTGGTCACCACAAAAATCAAGGGTTGAAATTTTCAGCCCCACCCCAAATTCTCCAGGGAGGAAAGAAGGGCTAGATATGGGGTTAGTCAGTCACCAATGGCCCATGATTTAATCCATCATGCCTGCGTGTTGTAACCTCCAAAAAATCTCTAAATGATGGGGTTTGAGGGGTTTCTAAGTAAGGCCTGCTCCCTTCCCCCATTCTTCACTCTGTGCATCTCTCCTAGACTGTTCCTGAGTTTGCATCCCTTAGAATCAACTATCAAACACAGGTAAAGCATTTCAGTCCATTCTGTGAGCTGTTCTCCTGACTTATGGAACATGAGGAGGGGAGTCCTGGGAACCCCTGATTTAGAGTGAGACAGTCAGAAGAACCAGAGACATACTGTGACTTTGGACTAGCATCTGAAGTGGGAACAGACTTGTGGGACTGAGCCCTGAATTTGTGAGAGCAGATGCTAATACCAGGTATCTAATGCCTGAGGGAAATTTGAGATGTAGGATACCTTTCTGGTGTTGAGGGGGGCATCCCATTTATTTGAAGTCAGAAGTATGGCAATTCAAAAACAGTTGAGTGGTTAAAAGCACATAAGAGAAGAATCTTGGAACAGCCCTTCACTAATGCAAAGACATCACTCATATGACCAAAGGCAGCTAGGAGCTCCTTTCTAATCTTATCACCTGCGGCTCTATGAGAGAGACTGAGCAAACATACCTTTCAATATGCACCAAGCAACCTAATTTGCAGTCATGAGGCTCATGAAAAACCAAACCCAGTTCAGCCAACTAAAAGGAATATGGCAGTACAATTCCAAGAATGATAATCACCATCACGGGGAACCTTCCCTGTTCAGGAACTATGCTGAGAGCTTCACACCTGTCTTGCTTAATTCCTTCCAAAATCCTGTCAGGTAGATGATAGTGTTCATGTTTAATAAGGAAACTGAGTCTCAGGGAGGCCATTTAACTTCTCTGAAGTCATACAGTTAGTGAATGACAGAACAGGAAGTGTGTGTTTGGGTCTTCTGAGTATACAACACATCCTTTTAACGTCTGTGCAACACTGGTTTTCAGAAGCTGTTTGGTGCTAAGCAGCTCATTACTAGAACATTCTAGTGCACACATTCTCAAGGTCATCTCATCTTTATCAAGTTCATAGTCACCAGACTATTTCATTCATGTGTGGCTTTGCAATAGAACCAGCCACAGAATTTTTGTGGTCATGTGCAAAATGAAAACTCAAAGCCTCTTGTTACGAAAAATTCCAACATGACAACAGCCAAACATTAAACCACAGACTGCCTAAGTCACATGCCCATGAAAACATCAATGTGTTCCACGTGTTCCTCTGTTTATGCCCAAATAATCTAAGACTGTCTTGAAGGAGAAACCAGAAACTCTTCTGGTAAAGAACTCATCCAGTGAGCTCTTGAACAAATAATAGCCTGTGATCCAGTGACGCTGAGAACCTCCAAGGTTAATTTTAAAATGCCTCCTGGTGAAGCACTGAAACCACAGTTGGACAGAATCATGATTTCTCTTCTCCCTGAAAATGCACATGCTATCCTCTCCCTGGCCTTAGCAGGTTAGCTCAAGGCAAAGAGAAAAGACCTCCTTAGGCAAACATATGGACACATAATTCAACCCCGAAATCCTGAGGAACAGTGTCCTTTAACAAAAATGTGGCATTTTCCTGCCTATTTTAATTTTGTTGCCAATTGGATTGAAACACAAGCTGGACTTCTAGGGTGGCTGGTTGGTCATTTTGAAAAGAATATCTGTTTTCCTGCTTCCATTCTTGTGTGTTTATTCTGGGACTCTTCCAACCCTTTCATAAGATTCTCTTTAATCCCTCAAGTACCTTTCCCTCCTGCTTTTAAAGACCCCCCACCTTTTACGTAGTTGTCCCTTCACCTTAAAAAGTTTGTCAATAATCCAGATGAAACCAGTTTGGACCTACCTTAGCTGTAGAACCAGCAAATCTTGCTCCAACCCTGCTGCTGACTCCCAGGGAAAGGCCAGGAGGAAGAGGAGGACAAGGCTGAGGAAGAGATTTCAGGGCTAAGGTGGTAACTGCTGTCTACCCGCACGTCCAGCCTCACTTGGCCCAGGTGTCCCAGTGTGGCCTTGGCCTCCAGAGAGCTCTGGGCCTCTGGTTGATTTAACAACTCCAGGTCACTTGGTATGTAAATAATCAAAGTGGTAGGGCTTCCCTTCTTAAAATTCCAGGCAACAGCTGGTGCTGGTCTGGGAAAGAACGATTCACCTACTGGCTCTTGCTTCAGAGCTGCACGGGGGGGGGGGACTCCCCATTGCCCAGCTGCTGGTAGACTGTGGCTCCACTGTGCCCCCTGCTGGAGAAATTGGTTTGGCCTTCCCCATTGCTGAACAATCACATAGGCATTGTGTTGAGATCTGGAGCCCGTGGAGAAGCCCACAGAGAGTCTTCAGAGGGAGGGAGAAAGCAAAGGAAGTACAAACAAAATCGTGTAAGCCATCACTCTTGAAGGACATCACTGCCAATGACATTGATAACCGAGAAGACCAGACAATGCAGAATCTCGGTTTTGAGTCTACTTTTTCCTTCAAATGTAGCAGTGTGAGTGCCTGGATTCTCAATCCAAGAGGACTGGCTATAAGCTCAGGAAAGGGGTGCCATACACTGGCCTTTCTTCCCTGCATAGAACCCACACAGTAAGGGCCTCAGAGTCCAAAAGGAGAATATCTGACATTGTTTTATTCTCTCATCCCAACAGAACCCAACAAGTACCTCCCCAATCATGTCCAGTCACCATAAAACTATGGGGGACAGGGGGAGGGGACTTCCCTTCTTCAAAAAATAGAAGTATCTATCATTTTTATTTTGATTACCAGAAAATACACATACCAACTTTCAGACATTACTCCTAGACCTATAGAAGGCCACAGTAAGGGAACTCTATTGGGAATGATTCAATGCACTAAAAATCCTCTATAAACGTTAAAAGCAAAGATTTAAAAACAATGTTGTCAGCTCGGTAACTTTTCTTTTTCTAAATCAGTTTTTATAAGTAGTTAAACTGTTAAGTCCTGGGTTTTATTCACTGATGCAATGTGAAAATCATCTTTGACTTAGATTGCTTCTTTTGTAATTGAATGTCAAATCCATTCTAGCATCTCCTCACTTAGTTATTTTTTTAACAAAGAACAAGGAAAAAAATAGAGAGGTGATTCTGGGAGGAGGCAAGTGGTCTTGGGAAAGCTTGGGGGCTCAGAGATGCACATCTGATTGATTATGCTTCTTTGCATTTTAAAAAAACCACAGGTATAGGACTTGGAAATCTTTCTCAGGCAGCAGGACAGAGACATGATGGATTATGACAACTGCATGTTTGGCTTCACAAGAGGAGTTGTCACCCAATTGATTGCTCTTATAACTTCCTTGAATCCTGTTAACACTTAGCAATCAAAAAGCTGGTTACTAGGGCTGAGATTGTAGCACAGTGGTAGAGCGCTTGCCTAGCACATGTGAGGCACTGGGTTCAATCCTCAGTACCACATAAAAATAAATAAATAAACAAAGGTATTGTGTCCATCTACAACCAAAAAAAATTTTTTTTAACAAAAAGCTGGATACTGACTATGGGCAGAAATGTTCCACTGGCCACCAGAACCTTATAAAGATGACCATGTCTCCAAAAGCATCAGAATATGTTTTCTCAATTTTGGCCATACTGCCTGCTTAAACCTGTTCCCTCTGTCCTCTCTGTGCCCTTCTTTGTCTCTTCCTAAAGTAGACAATCCAATTACACTCACATTCATTGTAACAATGATAATAAGTTGAGGCACAAATAAATTACTGTAGTTCTGATCCTCAGAGAGATACCAGAACAGGGCACAGACACAATAACACTTAGCATTCTCTATTCTAATGAATTACTGAAAGAGAGGTCTGAACAAAGCGTAATGAGGACAGATTCCCTGGAAGAGGTCCAGCTCAAATGTCACCTCTTTTGAGACTCCATCCCTCCTTCCCTAGGCTGATGGGCTGAGAATTCAATTGGCAAATGTTTACTGAGTATAGCCTGGCGGATGGGAGGCAGGGGTTTCTGCCATGGTGAACTGGCCCTCGGAGTGCTCAGATTCCAGCGAGGGAGGAGATGAATAAAAGGATAAACAAGGAAAATATTTAAAAGCTGTCATTGGTGCAAATGAGGGGAATGAGGTAGGATTCAGAAAGGGAGGCCTATTTAGATGAAGTGGGGAGAGACGGCCTCTCTGAGAAGTGACATGTAAGCTGAGAAGGGAAGGACGCTGTGACAAGAGAACACTAGCCATCTGAAGAATGGTGAGAGATGGAGAACAGGAAAGATTCAGGAGAGACAACCACCCTGAGCTGGGCGAGGCCACCACATTTGAAGAACTGAAAGGTAGGAAGCTGTGTGGCTTCCAGGAGAGCATTAACAGTTGCCTGGGCTAACGTGGTGGCTATGGCAATAGAAAGGGCCAGACATGAGGAATCCTATGGAGAGAAGACTGAAAAAAAAAGACTTGTAGGTTGGGCAAATGGGAGGGCAAAAAAGCCAGGACCAATATTTATATTTCTGACTTTGAATATCTAGATGGATGGCAGTGCCATTTACAAAGATAGGGAAAACTTGGGAGGAAGTAAGGATGACCCGTTCTATAGAGAGATCCAATGATGAAGTATTGCAAAATGATCATGGATTAATCAATTTTAAGGTCACCACTGAAACAAACAGAGACATTGATTAGGCCATAGGATTTATTGATCTTGAGGTGTAAAAAGAGATCTGAGCTAGAGATGCATGTTTGAGAGTTATCAGGACACATGTGGGGTGTAAATGCCCAGGAAGGGATCCAAAGAGAAAATAGAGGCCAAAAGGAGATTGAGAGAAAGACAGTCCAGGGAAGTTTCACAAGCTACAGAGCAACACACAAGGGTTAAAGGGAGAGAGGGAAGAGTTTCAGCCAGGGAGACCCAGGAAGCCAGAGGAAGACGAATCTTAAAGAAAATAGCAGCCACCATGGAACTATACCCAACTCTAGGTTGCCAACTAATGAGGCTAGAGATGTAAGAAGCACAGACTGCCCCGTCTGTCACTGCATTGACAGTGTGGACCTGGCAACTGGGCAGGTGACCTTTCCCTTCCTCTGCATTCTGAGTTGTCTTCCCCAACATTCTGGGATCAAAGAGGAAGATTGCAAGATGCTTTGAACAAGTGTTGCCTGCCCACTCTGCCCTCCCCTTCAGGAATCACCAAAGCAAACAATGAGTTACCTCTGGTTTCTATTATTTCCTTCATCGGCATCTTCCACAGAGTATTCAAGACCTCAGTTTTATTAATCCAGCCTTCCCCTGAGCATATGAATGTGCTTAGATCACACACACACACACACACACACACACACACACACACACACATCCTAAAACTAAGAAAAATAAACCAAATGTAATCCTGGTGTCCCCTGTATCTAATTTCCTATCCCCATCCTGCCCTTGACTACTTGAGTCCTAGGAAATGTACAGGAAAGACAATAGCCCTGAGCTGGGCAAGGCCACCACATTTGAAAAATTGTACATGTACATGCACATGTACAAATATGACATAATGCATCCCACTTTTATGTACAATTATAATGCACCAATAAAATTAATTTTTTAAAAAAAAATATTTTCATTTTCTCTCCACCCACTTCTGAATCTATACCAACATGGTGACAGAAGACATCGGTTTTGCTGACCCTGCTCTGAGAAAGGCCAATAATGGTCTTAAAATTGATGAATCCAATGATCATTTTGCAACAGGGACTTTTTTACTCTCTCTATATCATGTGGTACTGGCAGCCACTCCAGGACACCTGCTCTGTTCTGACTCTCCTCCTTATGTCTCCGCGTGCTACACATCCTGACTCACCTCCCTCTGCTCATCTTCATAGCCACAGAGCTCCCCTGGAGCCTTCCCTCAGCCCAGTTCTTTCTTCCAGCCTTCATGATTTGTCTGAGTGAGCTTATTTACTTCTACAATTATAACTGCCATTCTACCAACATTCCAGCCTCTCACATGAACATCTCCACCTCCTATCCCACATACACAAAAATCCCAACCCAGCCTACTGGACCAAATCCATTATCTCTTTCTTCTTCAAAGGTGCCATTTTGCTCCTGAATTAGTTTTCTGCACTCACCTCACCCCCTATTTACTTGAGCCAGCAACCTGTGAGATGGTGCTACTCCCTCCCTCTTGCTCACCTCACATGCTCTTGGGCCCTGAGTCCTTCTAATACCCCTGATATCTGGTAATGCATGTTGGTCACTGTCTCTAGTTCATACCACTAACTTGCAGTTAAATTATTGCTGCTATCTTTGGAACATATGCACCCCACCCCCTCTCCATCCATATTCTACCCAACATCATTATAATAATGAAGACTCAGTGATAACTTAAATCAAGGACTAATGAAGTCAATCACGAACTCTTTGAATCAATTATAATATACCCATACATATATGTTTTAGGTGTTACAAGTTCTACATATAAAATATATATGTTTAAATATTTATGCACATATTTATGCCACATGCTTATATACATAAAAGCATTAAGTGAAAGGCAAATTGTTAGGGTAGTCTATTGGAAGATGCAATTTGCATATTGAGATTACAATGTTTACATGTGCATAGAAAAATGTTTCACAGTGCAGACAAAACAAGAACAGGATTTCAGAAGAGGATCTGGTAGGAGACTGTGTGTGTGCATGGTACCTGTGGTACTGGGGATGGAACTCAGGCACATTCTACCACTGATTTACACTTCCAGCCTATGTTTTTATTTTTTATTTTGAGACAGGGTCTTGCTTAGTTGCCAGAGTTGACCTTGAACTGGCAATCCTCCCACCTCCACTTCCACAGTCACTGGAATTACAAGTGTGCACTACTACGTATGGCAGGAGACAGTCTTTTACTTCTTTCTGCCATTCCATAATGTAATAGGTTTATATTTTTATTTTTAAAAATGCCATGTTTTGTGTTATGGGAAGAGTCACCGGTCTAAAAGACATAAGGTTAAAACTTTTGTTAACAATTTTCTTCCAGTGAATAACAAATCCTTTAGAGTTTTTTAGTTGGCTGACAGTTATATTCTACGTGCAAAATGTATTTTCTAAATACAATTGAAAATAATCAGTAATATCATTATACAAATACTGGAAATAAGCACAACATTCATCTGCCAAAACAATATCAGATTTCAATTATTAAAAACTGGTAAAGAAAGGAAAGAAAAGAAATTTTAATGAAACTTTGGTTGGCTTGCTTTATCTTCTATTTCTCTACCTGAGCCTCTTGAAATATATTGTGCTAATAAAAACACAAACAACGGTAATTAGTGACCTGGTCTCAGAAAGCAGACTAAAGTGACAAGAGAAAATGAGGTGAAAGAACGTATAGAAGTATGATCTACAAGGCCTTGGATTAGGTACAAAAGTGTTCTTTCATCTCTGAACATACCTTAATATTTACCAATGAAATAGAGCAGAGAAATGTCAACATGTGAGAGCACTGTTGGCCAGAGGCTGACAGAATGCCTGACTTCTCGAATCACAGAACAATACAATGGATATTCCAGAAAGGGCCATCCAGTCATTGCCAACTTTCCTCCCAGGTAAGGATTCCATGGAAAATAATACTGGAATATAAATAGAGCTGGAATACAAAAACAGGTGCTTTGGACACCAGAAATATCAATAATAGCTATGGTCTGATTCCCTCGTATTTATCTCCTGGACTTTCTGACCCCTCCCATTAACTTCACCACACCAGATAGAAATCAAGAGTTGACTTTACTCACTAAGGTTAAAACCATCTTCTCTTTTAGACCAGGCATCCTCAGAAGGACTGAAGCAGAAAGAAGGAAGGGCTTCTGTCACCTGTCCTTATTTGCTCTGAGTCACAACTAAACTGGAGGAAGATGGTAATCCCTAATTCTTCCCCTCTTGCCTACAAGAATCTTACTTCCCTTTTTATTTTTTTCATACAACACCATTATTTTAAGGTATAGCCTTATTTATTATTAATGTATAGAACTATGTATTTTTGATATACAACACAATGCATACAATATATGTATACAGTGGAATAGCCAAATCAAGATAATTAATATATCTATTACCTTGAATACTGTGTGTGTGTGTGTGTGTGTGTGTGTAAACAACACTTAAAACGTACTCTCTAGCATATTCAAATATATAACATGTTATTATTAACTATAATCCCTGGTTGTACAATAGGCCATCTAACTGAAATTTTGTATCCTGTAAATCATAAGGTATAGTACTTGTTACAGATGGTAACTTTGTGGCGGCCTCCTATTCAGATGGAAGGCAACTGTATTCCTTATTTTGTTGTCTTGCAAACATTGAATTTGGAGTCTGTGGATGGTGTGGTAGGCTGCCTAGAACCCCAAACCTCCACACTTATGACAGAAAGAATCACTGCCTTCATGGCTGGGAGTGTTAGTAAGTGACAGCTCTTAAGAACACTCTCTCCAAATCCTTGCCTTATACTCACTTGGGCCACGGTCCCTGACTGAGCAGAGCTGCATCCAATGCCTGGTAAACACAAGGGTAGAAAGGCCACACACTTTTCCTCTACCAGGCACCATCTGAAGAACCATCCTTGCTCCAGGTCCTACTGTGGGTGGATTGTGACCTTTGCTGTGACTGTCCACCACTGCTTCCTTCCCTCCTTCGCAGCACTTTATGCCGAGTGCATAAACTGTCAAGATACTTCATACACACAAGTATCCATTTCAGAATCAAGTTTCCTGGGACCAACCAGCCGTAATGCCCCAAGCCCAATGTATTAATGTCTACAAAAAAGGATCCAAATCTGAGTGTTTTCAGATGGATAAACTCCTACAAACGATTAGCTCTTCACTTGAAATGTTAGCAATTAATCATGATCTAAAACTCAATGATTCTTTCAGTGCTATAATTCCATAATGATTTTACAAATGTGTGCTGATTGATGACTCTGATTTCCAGAAAGACACTGGAGAAATAGATTCCATCTATGATTGCATTACTCTCTAATCCATTCTTGGAAATTAGACCAATATTTATTTTTGACACTTTTTCTAGGCCATATGGGTTGCATATAAGTATAAAAAAATAACAGCTAAACCAATCCCCTGGGGACCATCAGTCCCTTTGGGGTGTGAAGGTGAGTGCTGTCAGTCAATGCCCATTCATTTCACAGGTATATCCAGCTGTGCGAGTTCATGTTAAGTTCCATCTACTCTCTCAATGAAGCTGGCTTTCAGATCCCAACTGTCCTTTTAAGTCAAGACCAAGGTGAAAACAAAAAACCAGGTTGGTCTGTAACAGTGGGTTTTCCCTGACACTAATAGAGAAGAATGCATCTCTTGTTTTATCTGTCCTCTTTTTCCTTGTTCTCCTTCATGCACAGCTGACCCTTCCATCTGAAGTTCTCTGATTTGAAGTCAACAAACTGAGCGATGACAATCCCTCTCTGCTGCCTAAATTTACTCCACCTTTTTTTCTTTTTTTTTTTTTTTTGGTGGTATTTTCTTTTCAATGGCCCATCTCTGTTCAAAGATTAACATCCTTCTGTAGCCATTGCTTTCCATCTTATATGTCACCTCTTCAATTCCTCATACCCTTTTCTCACCAAGGACAGGCTACCTTGCCTTCTCTGATCAAAATGATTGGAGGCACTCACTGGAGCAAAGACAACAAAAATAAAAGAAAGGTCTGTGAGAGTTTCAGGAAATGAGGATAAATTGCAAAACTTACACAATATGAATGAAGGACCACAGGATTAGATGGCACAGAAAAGTAAAGAACCCAGTAATGGCACAAAATCAAACATAGACTCTAAGTTTCAGTCTCTCCATCTATAAAATGAGCAAAATATCCCCTAGGAGTTTTCCAAGAATTGAATGATGTCACATATGTATTGTCACATATCCTTGGCATAAGTTCAAATAAATGGTCCTATTTATATCTGTGCATGGTGATATTAATGAACACTGTTGATGTACTGCAATTATCTTACTATTTCCAAATTACATATTTGGTGAAAAAACAAAAAAAAATATTAAAAAAAAAACGCTGTGGAACCTGGGATTCCCTAAAAATGTCAGACCACCAGTGCCCACATTTACTGCCCCCTGTTGGGTGGTCAGCAAACTGTGCTACTCTTCAATAGACAAATATGGCCTCTGAAAGATTTCTTCCTCCATTCAAAAGGTATCCTTAGGTCATGACTGTTTGCATCTGTTACAAAACAAACAATATAGCCCAACTCCCAGAAGGACAGGGTCAGTAGCTGTTTCAGAAGGATGGGTAAGTTAAATCACAACCCTAAAGAACTGAACTTGAAGACTGCAAAAGCATAAGTTCCAGGGGTGGCTGTATTCCCAGCCACATATGCCACCAAGAACACATACCCACAAGTCAATATTCCAAAGACTGGCCCATGTGGTCAGGCCTTGGCCTGTTTAAAAACACTACATCAAGATGAGACAATGCTATTAGCTTCCTGACAATCAATAATTATGAAAGAACTCTCTATTAAGAACAACCCACAGCAAAGATAAAGGAAACAACAAGAAGTGGTTACAAGGATACAAAGAAACAATTGCAATGAATTACCTTTCATTACATAGAAATGGGGTTTTGAATAAGTCTTCAATCTAAAACCACCAGGCAGTGGCATACCCTAAGCATGGAATCCAAGCTCTCAGAACATCTGCCTTGGGGAAATAGTGGGTTAAATAAATAACACAACTGGAATGGTCCCAATGACAGTGCCCAACCTGGAAAGTGTGTGCCCTGCCCCCAGACACAGCCATTCTTTAGCCTCAGCTACATGCTGCCCCATGAAACTAAAAGGCACAGCCAGTGGTTAGAAGCATAACCCCAACAGTCAGCATCCAGAATTAAAGGCCAGACTTTGCCACTCACTGGCTGTGAAATCTTGGGTAAGCTACTTAATCAGTCTGTGCCTTGGTTTCTATTCCTGTAAATGGGACTAATAATAGCACTTACTGTTTCTCAATGTTGCTGGGACTAAATAAATTAATGCACGCAGTGTACTTTTAAAGATCCTGGGCTGTGTAATTACTCAATAAATGGTACTAAGACAAAAAGGCAGGTTCTTGGTCATCAATTGTCCCAATTTTTAAGAAAATTCAGAATCAGAATTTCTTTTTAGGTGAAATATTTTTAAGTTAGTAAAAAATCTGAACATTTCAAAATCCTCTGAAAGCCAAAAAAAAAAAATTAAAATGTTTAAAAAAGAATGTTTCTGTGCCACCCTCCCCCCCCCCCGGCTTCCAACTCTGTCCCCAGCAATGGGATCCCAAGAGCACAGTGACTGAGAATTAGGAGTAGCAGTAGAACCTGATGGAAATGCCAAATTGCAAACAGCCAGTGACAGATGGCCCTCCTGGCCAAATGTAACAGAAGAGAGCACTCTCCACAATTTAAATGAAGTCTGTAATATACAGTGGAGTATGGGGACAATGTCTCCATCTCTGTCCCCATGGACTTCATTCAAGGTCTTTAACATTTGCCATCATCCATCCTAGACAGGAACCATGTTGACACAGATCAAGTCTATCTGCCAAAATGGCATTCATTTCCTTCCTTCCATTTTCGAAGGACAGTTCTTGCTCAACAAGTCTATAATCCACAGCAGCTGGCAAGGTTACCGAGACACCAGACAGTGGATCAGCAGGCAGCAGTCACAGCTGCCCATCTAAGTGAGACATTAAATAAATAAATGAAAGAAAAAATGAGTAAATATCAACATTGTTGAAAAACACCTTGAAAACGCACCCCCCCACACACACACACAGAGCATTAAGAAAACGAGTTCTTCTCTTTAAAAGACTAAATGTCTACCCTTCGTTCTCCATTAATACTGTTGATCCATTGTCTTTTCTGCCATTACTTAAAGTCAAACAGACAGGTTTATAATGCAATGCCAGTTCTTTTCTATTCTACTAGTGAATATGCAGCCATCTGCCTCCAATCAATGATGGGGCACATGGAGATGGAGCAATGAGATATTTTTAAATTAGAATTAATTAATATTTTTAAATTAATTAATTCATGCCAAGGACTTGGCATTTGGAGTATTGCAGGGTGAGGGGCGGACAGAGGGAGGGGAGAGCAAGCTTACAATCCTGGTAAATAAAGAGATTTGCCATAATTTGGATTCTAAAACCCTTTCTATGAATCATCCTGTCTGCCCCCAACAAGCTGTTAAGGGCATGAAAGCAAAAATTGCAAGGAAGATGATGTCTGGCTTTTGTTAATTATTTTTCCAGACTGTGAGGACATGTTCTTAAAATGCAAACAAAACTAAAATTTTACCTTGAGAATGATGTCTACAATTGATAGAGGATTTTAAATTATTAGTGCTTTATTAGATTAAAATAATTATAGCAGGTGACTGAAATAAAGAGGAGATTTGGTTCATTCTGAGAGGTAAGCCAGTCCATTGGGGAAGAAAATTCGATATGGAGAACAATTTAGTTTTCCTGTAAAAGGAGGAAAACAGACATGTGGGCATTGTATGGGTACAGCCATGAGGGAAATGTCAGAAGGGAATTTTCATTGAAATCAACCTGTGTTGAGCTTCAGACTGTGAAAGAGATTTGCAATTCTGGAACTGTAGGATTTATGGCTTACTGACCCAGTAATCTCACACTTAGATGTTAAATATTGCTTATTTTTGCAGCCACAGTGTCATCTCTAGAGGAATTCTCCTTGTCTTACACATCCCTCAAAGCTAAAGCCAAAAGGAAGACATCTAATTGTGTTGCATAAAAGAGGAAAAGAAGCAACCATTGATATTAATGTGCAGACATGTGTTTTGGATTTTAATAACCTGGTGTTTACACTTTGCAAGTTTCATTTGGATTTAGAAATTATTTCTTGATAATTAAGCTTTCAATTGCTCACAAGAGACTGTCTTGGTAAACATGAAATGGCTTTCTTATAGCTCTACTAATATCTGTTTTACCTAAGGAGACCAATTTCTTATTTCTAAAATGAGAAATGAAATCCTAGTGCAGCCTGAGACATACAATATGGAAACCCCTCTAGAACTGAAGCCCCATGTCCTCTACTCACCCCCGAAATAAGCCCACTTCATGGGCTCTTCCCCCAGCTGACCTCAACTTCATTCCCCAAGGAAAAAGGGAGAAAGCAACTGTTACATTGTGTTTTCTTTTGCTCCAAATAATAAATTCAGGGGTCTCTTCCACCAGGGTCTTTGCTATCAGCAGTTTTCTGTTTCACTCGCTCTCTGAGTCAAACTGAAACCCAAGCCCTCGTGACTGACTGTCTTTCGCCCTGACCCCTTGGCTCCTGGGAGCTGATCAGAAGACAGATCGCGTTGAGTCTCTGATATATGTAGTGACCTAGCTGTCCCCCACTCCTAAGAATGTATTTCTAAAATGCCTTTCTCTTCAGCATCTGAACACTCCACTGTGACCCAGTCAATAAAGGACTTGAGCCTGTCTGCCACCAACTACTTGCAATCTCTTTGCAATTTGGGTCAGGGACCTAAAAGCCATCTCAGTAATTCTAACCATGACATGGGACTCAGGGAGAGAAAAAAAAAGTTAAACTATCAAATTAGACCATGCTATGTAGGAAAGTACTTCTTAGTGCCATCAAAGAGTCACTGTTAGTTTTTATAGACACTAGATGCTAAAAAAAATCTCAATTCCAAATAATCAGAAAACTTGAAATACCAGACAGTGGTGAGGATGCTCCCCAAAAGACAAGTGCAAGTTATAAAAAGAACATTCTAAAAGTTAACTCACAGGACATGCATGCCAAAGATTTGATAGAAAGCCAATAATTAGCACAGCCATGCTTACACACTCCTTAAGGAAAACATTTGAAGATAATATTCCATGTGATAACTCCAAAGCTCTGCCACATCCTAGAATCTTCCTGGAAAGATAGCATTATATTCCTTATAGTTTTATTCTATTTTCTTTGGACTACCTACTTCATAGAGTTATTAGAGGAATCAAACCCGATGATGTACAAGAATGATCTTTGAAAGTGGAGTGATAAACATTAGATGTCACTGGTTCTAATAAGTCTTTAAAATTTAGTAATCAACATATGTTGTTGATGGCAACTACATCAACGCCTAAGCGTTAACCAGAAACGTCAGCTTACCATATTGCCCCATTCCCCAGGCATTCCGGGTTAGAGTTGAACTGAAAATACATACATTGAAAGCGTATAATTATATCGCTATTTTCACATCCTTCTCAGCAATGTGTGTTTCAAGGAAACAGCTTTAATATTGTTAGGGGGCAAAAGCTAACAAAGGAGACCAGCCCAGGGATTCTTCCTGAATTTTCCTTTACAAATGCATTAACCAAATGTATCAGGAGGAGGAAAGAATTGCATCACTCCTCATGAACAATTTAGTACTGAAAGTTCTCTGCTGGAACCAACCTTCTATAAGCCAGCTCCCAGTCTGTTCCCCCTCCCCCACTCCCAGAGATCCTAGGGTGTATGTTCTAACATGAAGGACTCAGGAAATGCTCCTAGAGTAAAGCAGAAGGACTTTGAGAATGTCTCCTGCCCATCAGTTACTGCTCTTAAATAACAATGGATCATAGATCTTTCTACATTTGTTTCCCAGCCTTTCCATTTTTTTTCAATTCTTTCACTTCTTACATACAAGTACTTTTAGCCAATCTTTTCTTAAATACATACAACACATAAAGATAACATTTGTTATATATCATTTTTTAAGGCTAAAAATCTCTTCTGCTCTATATTTAATGTACAATCATTTGGCAGCTCTCATTTAAGACATAGGTGAGATAATCACCCTTAGTTTGGGGAGTTTTGTTGTTATCTTAACCTCTATCTCTTCTATCTGGCCATCAAAACCAGAAGAGAGCAGGATTCAGAAGACTACCATCACCCACCTACTACCAATATCATCCCAGGTATTTTCCAACCTCACCTTTAGAAGCAGGGGTAAGTCTAGAGGGGCCCTGGAGGCAGCCAGAAATGCCTTCACAGCTTTTCTAATATGAAAACCTTTTAAATTAAACATGGGGAGGCACTGATGTTGAATGATACAGGCTCTTAATATTTAATTCTAGAAATATGTTTTAGCACAAGATCCACCCTTCTTGTACACAGGTGTCTTTCCAAAGCATATTTTTAGCAATATAATAATGATGATGATGATGACAATGATAATAATAATAATAATGAGGAGGAGGAGGAGGAGGAGGAGGAGGAGAAATCATCCATGCTGTTAAACCTTTAGATAAAAAAGAAAGAAAAAAATGCCATGCCATGCAAGATGCCAGACCCCTTTGGAAGAACTCCAAAGGACAGAAAAAGGGTGAATTCCTTCACCTGGACACCGACTGACAGTTTTAGAAATATTTTCTCTTCATTGGAGTCTAGAGATCTCTCTTAGGACACCAGCTTTTCACTTCTGCTCAGAGATCCATTGCCCAAAATAAGATTGTCAAGTTGGTTAGATTTATTACAGAAACTCTGAAAAGGACCAGCACCAATGTCTTTTCTACTTGGGTCCAAAGGAGCCCCTGATATTTTCTTTTTACATAATATGGAATCAGTGATCTCTTGCAAGTGGCTGGTACCATTTTTTTAATTAATCCAAGGGCTGAGTTCCCCAACTAGTCTTTTTATTCCCACTTGGACTCCAGCAAACCTCAAAAGTTTTCTGGGAGATAAAGATTCAAGACCCTTCCTTTGACATGTTAACAGGCCCTTCTGTCCCTTGCAGCCCCATCTATCTCACAGGAAAGACAACTGCCCTTATTTATCACTGGAAGCTTCCTCCAGGCACATGTAGCCTCAGGAGACAAGGGGAGACTCCAGGGCTGCAGGCAGAATAGAAAAACCAACATTGATCTGGAGAGAGTCTGGGGACTCCTGCTCTGCCCCAAACCACAGGTTTTCCCGCCTTCCCCGGGAATCACCCAAATCTTTCCACTCTTCCTTAGAGCTGGCCAGGGAGATTCCGGTATCCAGAGACAAGGAGTGATCCGAGGGGTCCCAGCACCTCCGCCGAGACTGCAAATCTGGAGTTCAAGGCCGCGTGCGCTGATCCTCGCCACTAAGCGTAACAATCGAATGTTTCAACGTTCTGGAGCTCTCTGCTTAATGAAATGGTTTCTGCCTGAAGAGATTATATTTAGACCAAGTTCTCAGTCTGAATTGAGATTTCTATGAAGTAACATCTCTCTTTTTTTCATCACTTAGAAAGTGGGGTAAAAATAGAACATCCTTACTTTTCTTTTGCTAATGCATCTTAACAAGAAAAGAGTGAATGAACTCACCTTATATCTTAAAGCTCCAAACACACATGACATGGATGATTTCCTTTATTCCTATTCAGTGACCACAAGCAGACAAATGGGTACAGGCTGGCTAATGCCTAGCTGTACTATGTGGTTGTGAGCAAAGCAGTGCCACCAGTCATCTGAGAGAAGGTGGTGGTAGCCCTGGGTTCAATCCTCAGCACCACATAAAAATAAATAAATAAATAAATAAAACAAAGGTATTGTGTCCAACTACAACTAAAAACTAAATATTAAAAAAAAGAAAGAAAGAAAACTTATAAGGCTGTGGGGTAAAATGTGACCTCCTCAGTGGACTGAGGTTGGAGATGGAGCCACTGATGAAGGTGGCCTTTCTTCTTCTCCTCTCCTTCCTCACTGGGAAAACCAGATGAGAAGGCACTGCTAGGACCACACTGTGCATATCAAACCCTGTGAATTCCTAGAATGTCACTAGGAATTATTAGTGAGGCCATCAAGTCATCAAGGATAGCCCTTGGCTTTGACCTTGGGTTCTGCTATTGTCTAACCTGGAACATGAATGAAGACCACCAAGACTCCTTGCATCGACCCAAATGCATGTTGTTCTAACAGGGAATTATCTTAAATGAAGCAGAGAGGAGAGACAGGAAGAAAGCCAAGGGTCAATGTCAGATGCAAAGTAAGACACTTATCTTCACTCCTGCCTGCATTTTTTTCTCCTTCTTTAGGATCCTGTGAAAATTTTGAGTGAAATACTTTGAATCCCTAGGGCTTGGGGAAGTTTATTTTTTCAGGGCTGTTGGAAAGATGAGAATATTTTGGAGTGGTTTGGTAGCAATTTGTGGTCTCTCTTTGCTTTTCTTGGCAGCAGGGCTTGCTTTCCCTGGCAGAGCTCTGCCCGGATGTGCAGCGGAGGCCCAGCATTTTAAGAAGACTGTCTCAATGGCTAAGTTTTTAGGGCTCACTTCACGTTTGTATCCCAATTCACTCAGTGTTTATCCAGTGGCTTGGGCTAGGTTTGATGGAGACCTTTGTCAATAAAAAAAAAAGGAATCAGTAGATAAAATTAGGGAACAACTTCTCAGGTGAAGAATAAAATAAAAGACTGAATTATTGGGGGACACAAAAACTGCTGTTATATTCCTGCACTTAGGGCTTCTAGAACCAGGTGATTTCACACAAAAGAGAAAGAATGCTATTAATCTTTAAATATGCCTAGTTCAGGAAAAGCTGTTTATTTTCAGTGGAAAGGGAGTCAGAGCATTACAAATAAAATACTGTTCAGGTGCTAATAAATGATACTTTGAAGTGAATTGGGATAAGTTCCTACTTACTGGGATAAATTCCGATTTACATAACTATTTACTGTAGTTATGTAAATTCAAGCTTCAATTCTTCAGCCTTTGATTTTAAAAGAATCTCTGATTCTATAATCTCAATTTAGAACTAAATTGACTGGCTTCTCCCTCCGTTTTTTATTAAAGAAAATAACTTTATAAGGATGATCCTTTTGTGATTGGATACATAATCTCTATGGATATCACCAAGTCATCTTATAAAGAAGTGAACAGAGAAAGAACAAGGATCATGTCATTGGTTTTTCTGAGGTCAACAGAGCCTGGTTTGGGTCCTTGATTCAGTCTTCTATCCAAATATCCTAGCATTTAACAGTGAGCTATTGTCAAACAAAGGAATCCCCCCCCCCAAGATAAACCATCCACCCTTTTGTTCATCATGAGGATGTCACTAACTAATACTGTGATGTTCCGATGGGACAAAGGGAAGAGGAAAGAAGGATGCTTAACCAATAATGGTTGCTATGATGAGGAGGAAATAGGGGTACTTATTAAAATGCCAGCAACAACACTCATCCCACATTATATAAGAATTAAGCTACTGTAAAAAAGACACTCTAATTCAAAATGCTGTGGTTTTTTTATGGCGGGCTTAAAGAATTTGCGTTAACCATGACATCAAACCTCAAGCCATCTTGTACTAGAAATGCTGACGTATGGAATGATCGGCTGAGAATTCACAATTCATCTTTTCCCATTGTCTCCTCTCCTCCCTCATCTAAACTGAGTAAATGAAACGAATCCACACTCTATTAGAATTAATCAGCCACTCTGCCGTGCAGATGTCCGAAGGGGCCCTGGAGTCCTGGCTGGCACAGAACATGTTGTCGGTGACACTCACGGGGATGCCGTGGTCTTCATGCTGCTTCTCACACAGCAGTGAGTCCACCACGCTGACCACCCCAGAGCGCAGCGTGTCGTTCTTGAAGCCAGGGCTCCTCACATCTGCCAAGATGTTCCAGCCAGCCACAGTGAGGTGGGACTCCTGGAAGGAGATGCTGAGGTCCGTAGTGGCAGCGAGGCAGATGGGCTGGACACGGGTGCTGATGCGGGCCTTGTCCAGGAGCTTCAAGATGGCGATGTCAGCATCCAGCAGTATGGGGTCATAGTTGGGATGCAGAATGATGGCAGAAATCTATCAATACAAGGAATGGATAGCAATGGTGAGCATCCAGCTCCATGGTGAACAAGGACAGTCAAGTTTGGGGGCAAAATTATTGGGAGAAATTGTTCAAAAACCAGGTACCATTATTTGACATACTTTGCTCAAGAAATCTTAAAAAGTAATTGCTCTGTTTCCAGCACTGCAAACTGAAATGACTACTGAAGTCTGTTAGATGACATTAAATAAGTGGAGTATTCAGGTGAAGCTACAGAGACCGGGAGCACACACACACCCTATCTAAAGTGGACAGAAAGCTGGGTGCAGTGACCTGTGATCCCAGTGACTCAGGAGGCTGAGGCAGGAGGATTGCAAATTCAAGGTCAGCCTCAGCCATTTAGCAAGACCTGTCCCAAAATAAAAAATGAAAAGGACTGAGAATGTATTTTTGTGGTAAAATATCACTGGAATCAATCTCCAGTATGTATAAATGAATAATAAATTAAAAATAAATAAAATAAATGGGCAGAGGCCACTTCATTCCAGCTGATCGCTGCCGTACAGAAATGGGCCAGCATTCTACTTTTGCCAGAGCATGGACTCCAGATCTTTAATTGAAACATCTTAATTTTTTAATGGTGGTAAGTAACTAATGAAGAAAATATACATCAGCATCATCATGTTCTGTTACTGGAACTGTGTTTGAGCACATTTCCGTGAGAAACTCATGTCACACTCATCATGATATATGGGTCTCCCTCCCACTAGCCTGGACTCTTCAGAGTGGAAACCATACTTTGTTCTTTTTTGTATCTAGTTTCGGTGAAGGGCAAACTGTTGTATCCCCCAAATAGATGGATGGACAGATAGAAGGATAGGACAGATGGGTAGGTGGATAGATGGATGGATGAATGGACAGATAGATGGGTGAATAGAAGGCAGGGAGGGACGCAGGAAAGAGAAAAGCATTCTGTAAATTGATGAGGAATGTCTTGGATAGGATTTGTCTATGTCCTCAAAGCCTACCAGGTAGTGCCCAAATGCATTGGGTGATTAACTCTCTTTTATCCTCGAACTATTTGTTAATCTACTTTGAACTTGACTCTGTGCTAGGCTGTGAGGGTCTCGTGACATAGAATGTTTATGGAAAAGATGGTTTTAGGCCAAGCAGGTATTAAACAAATAATTTCACTAACTTTTAATTTATTATGAGCTACTAGACAAATTATATGTGTATTTTACTTGGAAGTAATTGAATTCTTTTTTTAAATATTTATTTTCTAGTAGTTGTAATTGGACACAATACCTTTATTTTATTTATTTATTTTTATGTGGCGCTGAGGATTGAACTCAGAGCCTCGCACGTGGTAGGTGAGCCCTCTACTGCTGAGCCACATCCCCAGCCCAGTAATTGACTTTTGATAACCATGATGATAGATGGAGCTTGTCTCTTACTTTTAAAAGAAGCAAAGTGGGGAAGGACAGGATGGCCTTTCTAAATGCCCCTGGTATGTGCCAGGCCCGGGACTGGTACTGACATGCTAAGTTGACAGGGCTGACATGGTCTTGCTCTCCTGTGCTTAGAACTGGTTGAGCCAAAGCCCTGGTTTCCAAGTTGAGCCCTCCTCTCTCACCCGTAAGCTTTGGATGGTCTTCTCATCCCGGTCATCATCCCGGTAAAACTTCCCCAAGACGATTTTGAGATCTGCTGTCTTGATGACGGTGACCTTCCCCAGGTCAGTAACCCAGTGGGCGGCCACCACCACGGTACGCTCGTTCACCAGGGCGCCGCTGCATACCAGAAACCATGCGCCCTTGTGCAGACCCCCATCGTGCACCCCACTGGTCCTCCTGTAGATAGCTGCTTGCCATGGCCAGCGTGTCCCTTGGGTCTTCAGAGAAGTGACGTTCTCGATTTTCCCACAGACTATGGAGAAAGCACCAGTTCAGTAATACCAACTTAGATATTTCCATCCAAAGGGGAATGCATCTCTCTGCCAGGAGAGCACCAACTGGAAAGGTGGTCCCATGGGTCCAATGACCACTAAGCCATCTCACCTGGATTTCTTCTCCCTTTAAATATTGATCTAAACACAGTTGGTTATAAAGTCAAAGGTTAAAATTGGAGGTTTTATAGTAAAATGAAACCCAGATTATGATCCCAGGCACTTACTATCAATAGGACTTGGGTCAAGTGACTTAATCTTTTAGAGTCTCAGTTTCCTCACCTGTAAAATGGATAGAGCAATAATAATGGTCTCATAGGGTTCCAGAAGACTGAATGAGATGATGTATACAGACCCTCAAAAATATCATGACCATCATGATAAACGTGACCGCCATGATCTAAACCACGCTGTTCTCCTTTCACAAGGGGAGAATGGAGAAAGGAGCTGGGTCCTGTTCTAGACACTTCCATATATTGTCTCAGTAATCACCATCTTAACAGAGGAGGTAATTAATATTTTATTAATTAATAACAATTACCTAATTAAAATCACCGCAGGGTGGCTGTGAAATGGAGCTTAGGGTAGCCAAGATGACGTAACTAGAGGCTGCCTAGCACCTCTAACCCCCTCCCCACTTGCTGTTTAGTTCCTGCTCTCTTCCTCTTCTCCCAGTAAACATGATAGAGTTATCCACAGAAAGTATGCCCCTAGGAGTTCATGACTCTGCTTCTCCTGGGAAGTAAGTTCAAGGCAAAGGAAGACACTTCTAACCAAGGGGTTCCAGGTATCACCAAACTAGGGAAAGCCATGCAAGACCACTCCTTTGGACAATGGGACTATCCCCAGACAACAAGGTGAATGGCTTTACACAGGCCGCTTTGGAAACTGAAAGATACCGTCACTCAAATATGAGCCTTGACTCACTAGGGATGCAAGATGGGGCCCGCCCACTCCACTTCCCAGTCCTCAGACACATCCTCTGGCTGCTGCCCAGGCGGCGGTAGAAGGGTGAGAGGCACTCATACTGGAGCTGGGTGTGCAGGTGCTGGTACCCAGCGGGCAGGTCTCCAAAGGGAAGGGCTGGCTTCTTGGTAGGGGCACCCTGCAGCTTCTCCTTGCTGAAGGCCGATGAATAGAGCTGGTGTAATGGCATCTCCCTGGTTCAGAGCATATGGGGCCAGAGAAAGAGACTGTCACCCTGGTCCCTTTAGCATCCATGCCAGGTCCCATGTAGATATGTGGTTACAGAAGAAGAGGAAAATGTCCTGTCTCTGTCTCTATATCTCTGTTCTTTCGCTTCCTTTCTCCTCTCTCTCTCTCTCTCTCTCTCTCTCTCTCTCTCTCTCTCTCTCACACACACACACACACACACACACACAGTACCCTTCACCTCTACCACTGAGCAAATTCTCTCGTACGCCGCAATCTTTTCATTCCTCCATTTCCATTTCTGGCATGCTTCCAACTGCCTCGGATTTTAACCAAAGAGAACTACATCTGACATAATAGCTGCTATGCAAAGACACTACACAGGCACACACACAAATTTAATTGCGAAACTAAATAGAAAAAGGAGTTAATTTGAATGAGAGAATTCAGGCGTACTTTTTTTTCCCCCTGCAAACATTATCATAATGGGGCAATATTAGGAATTGACTTGAACTAAACTGTGTTGATACAGTAGCTTGATTTAGCAATTAGCAGATGTAATTAGTTCACCTCGGAGAATAGAAATTTCTCTCAGGGTACATTGATTGGGAGAAATATGAAGTGTTGTGTGTAAATGTGGAAAGGGATATTAAATGATCCCTGAAGGTGAAGGCCCCAGAGACCACTCTGGGGTTCTTGGGGGAGATATACACACATTGTTCTGCTTTGTGTTCATTTTATATTGGTGCCCACTGAGTGACAAGCTGAAATTCCTTTAGGAATCAATGTCTTCATTCCCATTGGATGAATGGAGAAGGGAAGCCCAGATAGGTAAGTGAGAGTGCTCACAGGCACACAGGAAAGGAAGATGGTTCCTGAGACCACCATGCTTAGCTGTCATGACTTCCATGTGGTGTCGCAACCACATCAATTTGATATCACTGTAAGAAATTATTTCATGCATCTCTATAGAACTTGGATCAGAGCAAATATTCCACCTATATTGATTTCACTCAACAAATATTCCTATCATGATTCTAACCAGGTCTGTAATTCTGGGAGCTTCTGCGCTTGCAAATAAGTTTATCTCTAGGCCACTGAAGGTTCACACTGCCTTTGGGGGCTCCCCAGGTGAGCCTGGCTGTTGGAGATAAGTAGAACCCCCACCCCCCACTTCAGCAGCCTGCCTTCCAGAAAGGCAGAAAAACCGAATTTCAGGTTTGCTTCTCATTTACATGAGACAGCAGGCACGTTGCCACCTAACCTCCCATTAAAATTGTCTTAAAAACTGCATTCTTTTTGAGAGGGGTTCCTCCTCGAGATGTCTCTTTGGGAAGAACAGGGGGATTCCACTCATTGGAGAGTCCAGCCCAGGGAATCACAGAGACCTGAAGACAGGGCTGAGTTTGAATTCCATTGCCACCATTCCAAAAAAAATGTCTTGCCTAAAAGGAAAAGACTTGAGAGAGAAAGAGGAAGGGTCAGATGCTGGTGGGCATCCTCACCAAGGAACACTCCAGGGCGAGCCTGGTCACTCGAACTCATTATTACTAACCCTGACAATAGCTGCCTTTAACAGGTGCTTGTATGTGCAAGGTGCTTTGCTAAAGGTTAGTCTAGTGCATAAGGGAGCAGACCCTGGAGCCAGATGCTGAGTTTATGTCCTGGTTTTGCCACTTCTAGCAGTGTGACCTGGGGCAAGTTACTTAACTTCTCTGAGCCTCAGTTTACCCATCTATAATAAAAACGGTAATAAAAATCTGTAATAAAAAGAATAATGCCTTCCTCAGAGGCTATAGTGAGAATTAAATGAGCCTAGACATGTGAAGTACTCAGAAGAGCAGCTGTACACAGAAAACATGCAATAAGTGTTAGCTATTCGTGTTGGATTTAATCCTTACAACAATTCCCAGAGACTGCTATGATTATTCTTGCTTTTCAAGAGAAGGAAAAAAATAAAAGGCTCAGCAGGCTTAGGAACTTTCCTAGGCATACGTAGAACTAAAGAGGGGCAGAACCAGCTCAGGAACCCTTGACTGTCAGTCACTCCAATGTTTTCATTCAGTAAATATTTATTGAGTGTCTTCCACATGGCAGGCACTGTCTCAGGCACTAGAACAAAGCAGACAATGCTCCTGTACTTGTAACTTCTGTATTTGGAATGGGGAGACAGAAATTGAACACGTGAACCAAGACAACCGGTAGAGCGGGAGTTGAGATGAACATGGCCAGAGAACACCAGGTAAAGGAGTTGGAGGGCAGCCGGGGGTGGTAAACTTGATAGTTTTAAAAGGGAAGCCAAGGGAGGCCTCTCTGTCAGGTAAAAACTGAGCAGAGAACTGAAAGAAGGGAGGCAGCGAGTCTTGATGGGATCCTGTGGAAGAAGTTTCCAGATCAAAGGAGGCAAAAGAATAAAGTTGTACAGCAGAACTGTGCTTGGAGAGAGAGAGAGGAAGCCTTCCTTATTGGAGCAGACACAGTGAAAAAGAGGTGAATAGAACTGGGCCTACTGCCCCTGCACCCCAAGGTGGCCTTCAGAGCTCACATCCCTGATGGCGACTGGCCATGCATCTCTAGTTTCTGGACTCCACCATCTCCTCTCTCCACTACAAGAACCTCTGACTGCCAGCTGGGGTGTAGGAAGGTGTTCTTCCTGATGCCAGTGCCTAGAAGCTGCCACAATGCATACATAGTAATTTAGAGAAGACTCAAGAATGACAACCCAGTTCCTCAAAGACCATCTGAGTGTCTTCTCACCAATCATCTACTTTCCCACGATCCAATAAAATTTGTCCATCTTCCAACCTTTGCTACCTCTTGGCCAAAGGCAGCTGGCTAATGAGCTTCCATGGAACAAGCCCTATTCTTTCATTACCATTTAGCACTAAATGTCCCTAAGAAACCACAACACAAAGTAGAGAAAGGGAATAGGAGAGGAAATCTCCATTACCCTTCCTGACAGAGTCTCACCTTGACTGGACCTGCATTGGAAGAACTCTCCTTCTCACCAGGTCTGAGACCTTTGGCTCTTGGCAGGCTGGGAAAAAAAAAAAAAAAACAGACAGGGTCGCATCATCTGTTTTCAGACTCACTGTTCACATGGCTCAGTTCAGATTCATCCCTAACCCCCTTTCTGGATACCACGTGCTCATTCCCCAGACTCAGAAGCAAGACATGTCAGCCAAGCTAGAACAGTTCGTTTAGCAAAAAAGCATGCTGGCTTTCTCCTAAATTGACAGCTTTCTCTGAAGAACTCTGATGCCTCTGAAAAACTCCTCCACCTAGGTGATTTGGGGCCTTGATGATTAAAAGATAGGACTATCTGCTTATGCATCTAGCATTAGCACACTTGATCAGAATGGAATAAAATTCAAATGGAGTCTTAATATATTGCCCATACTGGGAATGAGAAGGTTCTCATTTAAAACCAGGCAGCAATGTCAATCATAGATAAGTCTTGTGTAATTGATTTTTCCCAAGTCCTTTCTCTGCTATTAAGGACCCCAAAAAATCTCTAGGAGACAACTCAAAGCTCAGTTTAATTTTTCTGAAGTCTCATTTTTTTTTCCACAAGTGAAAAGGAGTCCTTCCCGTCTCACTTTCCCAATCAAGAGCAGCCAACATTTGTCTAATTAGTGACTTAGAGTACTTTAGTTGTATTAATTTGTAAGAGTTGACAAAAATCTCCAAGGACATATGTAACGCCGTTCCCATACTTAATGAAATAAAACATCAGAAATCTATGCTGGTGGGGATGAAAGTCGTTTCTGGCTAAAGTCTAAAGTGATTTATTCCTTTCACAAATTATTCCCTTTCATTCCTTTTCCCATGATTCAGGTTGTTGACAAACACCCAGAAGGGAAAGTAGAGGACTGAGGCAATTATCTGGATAATCTAGGACAAGAACCCGCTTTTTTTCCCAGTAAACAGCCAGATCATTGTGACTGTCCCCCAAAACAGAGGTGCCGCTAACCAGAAGCAGCTAGAAACTATGCACCCCCACTGCAATAGAATTGGTTCCAACCGCTCTCTATAACATTTCATTTCTCTGCCTCCAACTTACATTTTGCAGTTTACTGCCTGGGTTGCCTTCCTTTGCATTTACCAATGCCTGGTAAGTTACGCCTCTGTAATTTCCTTCTGTCTTCCATCTGAAATGTCATCCCGACTCCCCTTCACATCCTCAAATCCTCTCCAGCCTTCCAGACAGGCCCCAATTTTACCTGCTTCATACAATTATCTCTCTTTCAAGAAACTCCCTCTCTCCTTTTCCTGAACTATCCGTTTAGTTCCTACAGCTGTCTGTTGAGTGTTCAAAGATCTACTATGTTAGTCTTGAAACATCTTTACGGGTCCAACTTCTCCCAACATAGGCAGCCAGGGAAGATGAGTCCATTCAGTTTTGACCTTGGATCTGCATATATAAACCTCAGCCCTATTGTTTTTCCTGAACTGTTCTGATAACTATATCACTCTCCTCCATCACCTCAAGATGCTGAGATTACAGTAAGCATGTCCTCCCTAAGTCCAGAAAAAAAGAAGCAAATATTTTTAGGGATGGTTTTCAATCTAAGAGATAATGTGGTTCGGGAGAAAACTTAAGAGAGGAAGGGACCCCCCACCCTCCAACACACACATAGGGGCTTAAAAGAATGTATTAAAGCTATCAAAAAGCACAGTAGCTCCATCTACCCCTATAGGATCCTGACATACCCATAAGTTACCTTTTATGCAGATGGGATGTTTCCATGACCACTCTCCATTCTGTTGGCAAGTTCTCTTCTCATTGCCACTAAGAACATAGGAGTTATTACAAAAGAATGACACCACAGTGCCGATTTTACAGATCGCCCATTGAGCAGTCCAGGACCTCCTGTTATATTCTTGTACCCATTGACTGGTCCCCCAAGATCTGAGCAGTTTCTTTCTTCAAGGACTAAAAGTGAAAAACAAGAGAAAAGAAGAACTGCTAAAAGTCTGAGTCATTTAACTTTAGAATAGAATATTTTCATTATTTCATTGAATTAAAAATACAGTGATATCAAGCCTGCTAACAGTGTGCGCAAAAGAATTACCAAGAGAAATCTCATAATAGCAAATGCATGTATTAGACACGTCTTTCCTTGTTTTAATGATTTATTCTCAGATGGAGAAATATTTCATTCTAAATGTAAACAACTTTGACACAAATCTGACTCTTACATGATATAGTTCTTTTTTTATTTCAAATTATAGGAGCTGGGCAAGACTGGACAAGAAAAATATTTCACCTAGATTTTATAATCAGGATACAGGCATTATTAGTTTTCAATGTTGTATTATCTCCCTCATTTCCTATTGCTTGAGCAATTAAATTAGACTGTTCAGTTTCCTATTTATGTTATATACAAAAAAGTAGAACTGCTTAACAACAAGAATACATATATGAAATAAATTTAAATCTTATATTTCATATCAAGAAAAAAGTGTTTCAAGTTTTAGTTAAAACTACTAGAGGACAATATCATTGCAAAAATATTACAAATTCCCCCTGATGCCCAAATGTAACTTTTTATCTGTATACTTAATATTCTTAATATTCTTAATGACTTAAAGTAAAAATGGCATCCCCAGCCTTTCTGAGCACTGAACAGGATTTTAGATTTAATCTGGAAAAATTCTGTTAAATAGGTAACATATTTTTCTCATACAGATTATGTCACGATACTGAACATGACCTGTCAAAGGAAAGAGAATGAGTTCTCCAAAGAATTCAACTGAATTTGGGCACTAATCTATCAGTTTCCCTGGTTTCTTTTTAATCATTTCTTCTAAGACACAGGCTCATTCCTATAAAACAGTTCTTGGGCAATGCAGTTATGCATTTGATGTACTTTCCTTCCCATAACTGTCCCAATTATCTTCCAAGCAACTTAACTTGCTTGCCTCCAGGCAAGAAAAGAATCTTCTTTCAAATAGCGCTTTTAAAACATTCAAGAATTAAAAATAAACAACATTACCGGGTGCAACTTGGCAAGATTGCTGCAATTAGCCAACTGACTGGTTTGTCTCCTCTAGGATTATCCATAGCCCATGTGGCAGATGATCAATAACACTCTGTGTGCTTTGGGGGATTATGTAATATGAGTGATTTCCCTGGTGGGTGAATTCAAAACTCCTATTTTTAAGTGTTACAAAAAGGGACCTCACTGAGCAAGACTGTTTAAAATACTAAAATGGTATAAAGAGGCAATGTGGCTTTTTTATGCTTCAAGTGGTCTCAGAAAACCCTAGTACTTGTATTTTCAGGAATCCCTCTCTGATGGGAGGGGGAGGGAGAGGAAGCAGTACATGTCACCTCCGTGATGGTGCCAGCTTCTTTTAGGAGATGCATTCAGTCTGAACATATATCCCAGAGGGTGACCACTGGAGCTCAGAGACCACAATAAAAAACGTAGTGTATCCTGCCTGTACGTTTAAAATAATGGAACTAGTTGCCAACATAAAACTTGGGAGAATTCATACAAAAATAGGTGTCACTGGGTTCTCACACAATTCGGATCTTCAGTCTCCCAGCCTGCCTCCCCCAGAGCGACAATCACCTGGAGCTGAGAAATGGCTCTCTGCTCACCTGGGAGCTGCATTCTTCACCAGGCTGCCTGGCTCTGGCAAGTGTTTGAATCTGTGGCCAGTTGCCTATTGAGAGGCTATGATTTATGCACTTAAAGCATAGGTCCTTGTTTGTTTTGAGCTTTACTACAGCTCGTGGTCAAAAAAGATTGGGTGATATTTAAGGCCATTCCTGGAATACTGGGAGAAAATGAATGAGACTACAGCTACATCAGCCTCAGCAAAAGATAAATCTTTTCTACTGATGGTTTTGATAGGTGAGCCTGATTGTGGGGTTGTCTTCCCCTTTAAAGGAAGCTCTTCCATGGTTTGCTAGTCTCTCATGCCCTGGGCTGCCACAGCAGGGTTCTCATGAAACACACACACACACACACACACACACACACACACACACACAGTATTTAATGTGGGCTTAAATACTAGGAATTTGGGAAAGTTCTTGAGCCCTTGGAGATAAAGATTTAGGACAATCCAGGTCCTTTGTTTCTCTTACTCAGGAGGCTATAAAAGAAGACTTAAAGAGAAATTAACTTGGAATACACAAATACCTCTGTTCAAGGGTAAAGGATGCCACTAAACATCTGCAATTCTTAAATGCAAACAATTTTATAACTTGACATTTTTGAAATCAGGTCATACGTGTACTTTTCACACAGAAATTTCTGTACAACTTAAATTCAATATCTTAGAATGGAGAAATATGATTTGGTTTTAAGTTATTGGTTTTAAGTTATTGCTTGTGGAATGTCACCATTAGGATAGAGCAAGTAATGCTTCTATGTTAGGATCCAATGGAGTGTTCAGGGGACTGAATGCTTGTTTCCCCCTCAAATTCATATGTCGAAATCCTAAGCCCCGATATCATGGTATTAGGGAGAGGGAGTCTTTGGGAAGTGATCAGGTCGTGAAAATTGAGCCCTGGTGTGTGAGATTTTTGCCCTTATTGAAGGCAACTCAGAGAGTTCTCTCTCCCTCCTCCTCCATGTGAGGATACAGCAAGAAGACAGCCCTCTATGAACCAGAAAGCAGCCCTCACCAGACAGTGAATCTTCCAGCGCCTTGATCTTGGACTTCCCAGCCTCCAGAACTGTGAGAAATAAATGCTTGTTGTTTAAATCACTCAGTCTATTGTATTGTCTTGTAGCAGCCCCAACTGACAAAGACAGAAGGCAAGACTACGGCTGAAAATCAAGGGAAATATAGACAACAGAATCAGATTTATAAAGGGTCCAGCAAAGTGGTCATCTGACACTACTTAAGAATATACTTTGTATACAACCAGGGATATGAAAAATGGTGCTCTATATGTGTAATAAGAATGGTAATGCATTCCGCTGTCATATATAAATTTAAAAAATGAATTAAAAATGTAAAAAATAAATAACTCCGCTGATACATTCCAGAAATAAAAGACAAGATTGAGAACTTCAGCAGAAAACCAGGAATGCTGAAAAAAAATAACCTAAGAAAAATATCAAAAAGTGAAAAATTTAGTAACAGAACTCAGTGGATGGATTTAACAGCAAACTAAATAGAACTGAAAGATAGCTTATAAGAAAACTTTCAGAATGAAGTTGAAAGAGACAAGAAGGTGAAAATGTACTCAAAAATCTAAGAGGTTCATAGGACACAGTGAGAAGGTAAAGAAATACATAATTAACATTCTGGGAAAGGAGTCAGAGGGGAGAGGGAGGTGGGGGGAGAGGGAGGTGGGGGAGAGAGGGAGGTGGGGGGGAGAGGAAGGTGGGGGGGAGAGGAAGGTGGGGGGAGAGAGAGGGAGGGAGAGTAGGACCGAGGAAGAAGAAAAAGAAAAAGAGGAGGAGGAAGAGAAGGAGAAGAAGGGGAAGAGGAAGAAGATGATGGAGGAGGAGGAAGAGAGATGACAATGGTCAGAAACAATGTGCTAGGAGATAATAGATGAATATTTTCCTGTACTCATGGAAGAATTTGTCCTTCAGATTCATAAAGCGCCAAACCAGACAAAAATGAAAAAATAGATACATGGGAATGTTTTAAAGCAACCAAAGTGGAGACAGACCAAGGGATTTGAAAACCATACTTTCTGATATTTGAAGTCATTGCTGGGCATGATGGCACACAGGTGTAATCCCAGAGACTCAGAAGTCTGAGGCAGGAGGATCATTGGCTCAGCAACTTAGTGAGGCCCAAACTAACTTAGCAAGACCCTGTCTCAAAATTTTTAAAAAGGGAAGAGGGGGTGTGGCTAGCAATGTAGCTCAGTGGTAAAGCACCTCTAGGTTAAATCTCTAGTCCCCAAAAAAGTGAAAATTAAAATAAAATAACAATTGTAGTCATTATCTTTAATGATTTTGCTTCTTTATACTTTTATCAAGTTTTACAATCATAAAGTAAAATCATAAAAGTTTGTTTTTTATTATTTTTTTGTTGTTTCTGTTTTTATTATTTTTTAAATATTTTATTTTTTAGTTATAGTTGGACAAAATACCTTTATTTTATTTATTTATTTATTTATTTATTTATTTATTTATTTATTTATTTATTTTTAGGTGATGTGGAGGATCGAACCCAGGGCCTCACACATACTAGGCAAGCACTCTACTGCTGAGCCACAGCCCAAGCCCCGGTTATTATTGTTTTAAAAAATCAAACAAAATATTTTTGAGTGCTGTCCATTAAACATCTAAATCTAGCATACAGTGTTTATGCCTTGTTTTTTGGTCCAATTGTCTCTCAGTCCATGCAAATCTCTTTAATATTTTGTATAATCACATTATAAAATTTCGCATGAAATCTCTTAAATAAGTCTTGTAACTAGATTCTTGTAGAAAAAATACTGGCCTCTAAGATCAGATAGATATGAGTTCAAATATTCATCTGGTTCCCCAGAGTCTACAACAGCAGGCACTTAATAAATATTTGTTAGGGGTAGAAGGAACAAAGAGTGAAAGTTTTTCAATCTTGTACTTAAGAAACTAAGAGCTGGGAACCATTTAACCTCCCCAACCATTGCTTTTCTTAACTATAAAATAAAATAATAACACTTACCTGGCTGGGCTGGTTTTGAGGAGTCACAGAAATAACACAAAGTTTCCTTTTTCCTCATTTGCCTTTGTTTACAAAGCACTCAATGTCTTTAAAAGCTAGTTCCCCAAATTTAATACACCTTAAAGAGCACTCCAGAGATAAATCTTAATAGCTCATTATTAGACCTATTCAAGCACAACACAGTCTTTCGCTCTATTTCCTGGGCTTTTGGTAATGTTTACCCGTGATGAACTTCCAAAACTGTGTTGATTCAGACTTCTGGGTACCAACCAGGGTGTCTGTTCATTTATTTTGTTTAATCTTACACAATAAAGCCTTAAAATTATGTTCCTATATCAAACAACCCGCGAGGGTTATTCTTTCTCTTTAATTTTCTGTACTTTCCAAAGCTTGCATACTCCCTTGTGATGTTTTTTTTAAGAGAATTCTAAAACTTTCTCCATCCTTCCTTCTCTCTCTTAGTTGACATCTACCTGGTGGGTACATAGACTATCTGCATCTCATCAGAGCTCCTCCCTGCGGTTAGGTTTCAAAATGATTTTTTTCCCCCTATGTGTTCTCTTTTTAGAAACCTTTGTATATCCCTATTGAACAGATTCATGATTCTTTCTGTTTGATTTTTCAAGGACTTTAGGTTTCATTTCTCCTCAGCGGGATGGATATTTTCAGGCAAAGCCAATTGAGAATTTAAAATATCTGCATCCCTGGCCCTGAAGGAGCACCAAACTCCTGCTTTGTGAAATAAAAGATTGCATGATTAGTAATAAATAGCACATTGCCCTGTTACTTTTGGAACTCAGCCTGGGGACATTAACACACTAAGTTTAGCATGCCCCCACATGCCACTGCATGAACAACAGCAGTCATCAGAGGTACATTTCTCTGGGGTCTTGTTTCAAATAAGCATTTCAAGAAAGCCTTCTCTCTCCCTCTTTTCTTTCCCAGGGCCACGGAATGAGGAAGTTCTCTGAGTTCACTTCCCACGTGATTTCACACATGACTGCTACGTGAAGGTTTTGTGATGGCTCTTGTCATGACCATTACTGGTGTCCCAGCCACGTTCCCTCATACTCACAAGTCACCCATCCCTCACCTTCGACATGTGATAGCTGGGGCCTACAGCCTTCAGAGGGTGTCCTTGGGCATGGCCATCTGCTTATCCAGATGGGGGGGCACTAAAAAAATACCTAGAGTTCTGTCCTCCTCCCAGGCCCACCCCAGGCTCACCTGTAGCCAATATGTGGAAATAGAAGAACCCAATCCCTGTTCTTTGAGGTTTGATTTACATTCCCAGAACCCCCATGGGGGATGGGCTGTGTAGAAGATTACTTGAAAATATTCTTGCTTGATGTCTTCCTCTTTCTTATCTTGATTATTCCACTCCTTGCTGGTTAATCACAGAGTAATCCCTTTAGTGAATCACCTGGGCCCATAGGCTTGACTCAGGTTCTGTTTGAGGGAGAAACTAACCCAATACCTCTCTGTTAATTTCTTAGCTAGGCATCAGGGCCTCTCAGGTTTCTTCTCCATGGCACAGGTGTCTGTGATGAGGCCCCAGAGAGGCAGTGGGCTCAGCCCCAATATGGAGCCTACATGCCTTTCAGCATTCCTGGGTGGTGACGAAGCCTTAAGAAGGCTGTTGGGCCAGGCAGCTACAGGCTGGTCCTTAAGACAGCCCCCAGCTTCCATGCTTGCTCCTGGGCTCCAGCCCAGCCCCACATCAGGCAATCTGCTGTACCTGAAGGGAATAGGTGATCTGAGGCAATGAGATTCCTCAGACCAAACAGTGCAGACCAGAATCTACCATCAGAAGAGTCTCCTTGAGGATCTGGCATGATCCATGTTTAAGACTCTTTTCACAATCCTGGGGTACCAAAGAAGATTCAACAATAATTGAAATTGAATCTCTCATGCTTCCCTGAATTATGGGGCTTAGAGTTGGATTTAAGATGATTTAAAGCAAATAAAATGTTATCTTTTTCTCCCTGAATGGAACAGTGAGAGGCAATACCTGTTACAAAGGCACCAAGTGAGAAGGCTAGGTCCAGAGGTCGGTGAGCAGGGGACATGGCGATGGAGACCTCAGAAGGCCTGTCAGATCAACATGCAGATGTCTTCAGGAAAAGTGGTTCTTCAGGGCACACTAATAATTTAGCTTTTCTGTACCCTCTAGTCAGAAAAGTAATATTGAATGTGACAAAAGGAAGTCCACATTTTTCATCCCTAACCCAGGGAGTGGACCCACCTTCTGGCTGTGGAAAGACAATAGACCTCTTTTTCCATGATGTCTCTGTTCACCAGTATATTCCCGTCCATAAAAGTGATACATTTTCCTAAATGAATCTAAAATCTTAATATGATACACTAGCCCCCCACCCGCAAGGCATATTTGTTTTCTCCTTTTGCTTAGGTCTGCAAGCTGTAAGATTATATTTGGAGACAGGAGCTGTTTATAACCTCTTAGGAACTAAAGAATCCAGTTGCTGCTTTGCCTTTTGGAAGCCAGCAGGTCCACCTTTCAGAGAAGGACTGGGAAGGTGCTGCTGCCTATTGATTTGACTGATCCCTTTGCTTTCACATGAAATATTTAATGAGTACCTCCTCTATTCCCGGCAGAACAGGACATGGGAAGAGGTTTTTCTTTATCTTGAACATAGGACTTTTTCATTTAAACCCAGAAATACAAGTGACATCAGTCCAGGATGATTACACTAAAGTACTTTAGATATCTCAAGGCTTTCCTTGGCCTCCTGTAGGCAGTTATAGACAAAAATGGTTGGATACTTTCCTTCCAGCAACTTATTCCTCAGATCAGAATCTTACCAGACAATCTTTCTCAATCAGCCAGGTACGGTGGTGCACACCTGTAATCCCAGCAGCTCAGGAGGCTGAGGCAGGAGGATCACAAATTCAAAGTCAGCTTCAGCAACTTAGTGAGGCCCTAAGCAACTTAGTGAGACCTTGTCTTAAAATAAAAAGATAAAACAGGCTCGGGATGTGGCTCAGTGGTTGAGCACCCTGGGTTCAATCCCTGGTCCAAAAAAACAAATCTTTTTTTTTTTTTCTTTCTTTTTTTTTTTTTTTTTGGTTATTCAAAACATTACAAAGATTGCAGAATCACATCGGTTACACATCCACATTTTTACATAATACCATAATAGTAACTGTTGTATTCTGCTACCTTTCCTATCCTCTACTATCCCCCCTCCCCTCCTCTCCCATCTTCTCTCTTTACCCCATCTACTGTAATTCATTCCTCGCCTTATTTTTTTCCCATTCCCCTCACAAACTCTTATATGTAATTTTGTATAACAATGAGGGTCTCCTTCCATTTCCAAGCAATTTCCCTTTTCTCTCCCTTTCCCTCCCACTTCATGACTCTGCTTAATGTTAATATTTTCCTACTGCTCTTCCTCCCTGCTCTGTTCTTGGTTGCTCTCATTATATCAAAGAAGACATTTGGCATTTGTTTTTTAGGGATTGGCTAGCTTCACTTAGCATAATCTGCTCTAGTGCCATCCATTTCCCTGCAAATTCCATGATTTTGTCATTTCTTAGTGCTGCATAGTACTCCATTGTGTATAAATGCCACATTTTTTTTTATCCATTCATCTATTGAGGGGCATCAGGGTTGGTTCCACAGTCTAGCTATTGTGAATTGTGCTGCTATGAACATCGATGTGGCAGTATCCCTGTAGTACGCTCTTTTGAGGTCTTCAGGGAATAGTCCGAGAAGGGCAATAGCTGGGTCAAATGGTGGTTCCATTCCCAGCTTTCCCAGGAATCTCCATACTGCTTTCCATATTGGCCTCACCATTTTGCAGTCCCACCAGCAATGTATAAGAGTACCCTTTTCCCCACATCCTCGCCAGCACTTGTTATTGTTCGACTTCATAATGGGTGCCAATCTTACTGGAGTGAGATGGTATCTTAGGGTGGTTTTGATTTGCATTTCTCTGACTGCTAGAGATGGTGAGCATTTTTTCATGTACTTGTTGATTGATTGTATGTCCTCCTCTGAGAAGTGTCTGTTCAGGTCTTTGGCCCATTTGTTGATTGGGTTATTTGTTTTCTTATTGTTTAATTTTTTGAGTTCTTTGTATACTCTGGATATTAGGGCTCTATCTGAAGTGTGAGGAGTAAAAATTTGTTCCCATGATGTAGGCTCCCTATTTACCTCTCTTATTGTTTCTCTTGCTGAGAAAAAACTTTTTAGTTTAAGTAAGTCCCATTTGTTGATTCTTGAAAAACAAATCTTAATCAAATAAATTCCTCATGGTTTAATTAGAATTTTAAGGAATGTTATTATAAGAAATCCAGTTTTATTTCCTCAGGCTGACTCAACTCACTCTGACACACACACAAAAAAGAGAGAACCCACAGGGTGGGGGTGGGGAATGTACATAATGTTTTTCATTAGCATTAATTTATCCTTACTAGTGCCTTTCTTACCTGTGCTTCTAAAAGTACATCAGAAGATAGGACCCTAACCAAGGAATAAAATAAAGGTGATCACAGGGTCCTTAAATAAATTAAAATAGGGTAAGGGGGGTCTCAGCAAATACTAGTCAAGCGTGAAATTTGACTGTGGCCTTGGTCGCAATGAAGATGTCCCTGGGTGTGATTGATTGAACTGTCTGATCCTGCTGTGTGGTGTGACAGAAAACCACTTATCTATAGATAGGAAGCCTGGTGAAGTGGAACCAGGTTCTAATCTAGACGCTTCTGCTGAGATTAACCATGGGGGCCTTGTTGGAATTGGAGTTCCCAGTTTTTTATCACATTTGTGTTCTCCCCGAGTCACTAGACAGAGAGCACCCCTCCAGGGCACATGGTGAAGCTATGGCAGTGTGGCCAGTACATCAGGGCATAAAGCCAAAGATGAGACAATTAGAAGAGAGATGCTTCTTCGTGATGGAAGCAGCCATGCTCCAATTGCTGTCTAAAAGGGCTAAATGAGCATTCAAACAAATCTTTATTATTGGCTTCTCTCCAAACATCCCTGGTATCTCCACTCACTCCCTGACCCTAGAGAAGAGGTGTGTGTGTGTGTGTGTGTGTGTGTGTGTGTGTGGCGGGGGTGTATACAGATTATAAATAAATTCCTGAGTCTAACACTGTTTTTTTTAATCAGAAATCCAAATGATTCATATTTTGAGAAACCTTCAGATAAGGCTAACCCTTAAAATTTATGTTATTCATCATTGATCAAAGATTTATCTAAAACTTTAGAGAAGCCACCAAATAGTGATTTAGCTGAATGTGATCACTGATCTTCTGGGAGAACATGACTAGATCCTGGGCTCCCCAACACCTGCCTAAGCATTATATCTGGACGTGTCTCCCAAGATGTTTCCAGAAGAGACCAGTGTTTGAATTGGTATAATGAGTACAGGGCTTACCCTCTCCAATGTGGGTAGGCAGCATGCAATCCACTGAGGGCCTGAATAGAACAAAGGAATGAGATGGAGGAAGGGAACATTGTGTTCTCTCTCTGCTTGGCTGGCTGAGCAGGATATCCACACTCGGTCCTCAGGACTCCTGACTCCCAGGCCTTCATGCCTGAACTGGAAACTACACCACTGACTCTCCACATTAGAGCCTTCAAATTACTAGCTCTCCTGCGTCTCAGTTATGGGGGTTCTCAGCCTCCATAATCAGGTGAGCCTATACATAGATGAATCTCCTATTGGTTCTACTTCTCTGGAGAACCAGGGCTAACAGAGCTCTCGAGGCTCTACTAAGTTAACTCTTCAAGAAATACACTTTCAGAGAGGTGTCTGAGGTTAAGTTCCCCCAGCAGTAGCATGTGAGACTAGGTTTTGAGTACAAGCAGTATATCTTGGTGGCAATCCCAGGAAGGGCCAACAGTGGACTAGGGAAAATAAAGACCGTGAATTTCTTAAGTTATCAAGCAAGTTATCACTGGGGGGCAACTGAGAATCAGTGCCATTTAGCAACTCTGGGAAACAATGGGACATGCCTCATTGTTATCCCACTCAAGGAGCAAGATACCAGTTCTCACCTATGGAGCACCATCAATCCTTTGTTGAAGGATGATGGGATAAGTACTAACTCTACATGCCTCCAGGATGTCCATAGGCCAGAGGATCTTCCCAGCTGGAGAAGGTCTCAGGCAGGGTTGAAGGAACGTGAGGGCAAGAGCCAGTTGAGCTGGCACCCACTGGAATAGTGCAAGCATAAACAAGACCAGTCACTTTTTTTTTGTATGAGAAGGGGAATGATCTAGTTTTTAGAAATATCTAGCAACAAAGCATATTAATATTTCTGTAACTTACAAAAAAGAAATGTTCAGCGTTTCCCCAGTACTCACCCTTAGACACAGGAGAGCAAGGGAGAGGTCAGAATAAAATTAACAATCTTTGCAACTCTAAATGGGGCCTGTGTTTGCTTTCTTTCAATCTCTATTCCATCTGCTGGTCTTCTCTTTGGGATTGTCCTATTTCTGCTTCTAAATAATTTTAACCTAGTTATGATTGCTTATGTCCTCTTGGACTTTGGAAATGGTTTAGCAGCGATTTACGAAACTGTGAGTAAAAAGCATACATTTCTGTGGGCAAATTGTATGTTGATGAAATTTTTATGTCAGCCTGATAACCAGCTGAGCGGAAAAAGTAAGTCAGGATCCTATTCTGCTTTTTTAGAAAGATCTGAGTTTCGGAGCTGTAAGATTATCTGAGAATTAGCTATGGAAACAGGGCCAAAGTCAACAGAGCCCATCACCCCACGATGGAGCTGGTGTCAGGGGCTGGGGACGGAGGGACATTCGTCTCTATTCTTAGCATACTCTTGGGATCTACTCATTCTCACTCATCACCCAAATCAAGGGAACCACTTGTGACAGAATTTTGGTTCTGTTTGGAAAAGGCATTAACTTTCTCATTGGGGCTTTGTCCTTTCTGGAAACCTGATTGAATGTGAGGGCAGTGCTCAGAGACAACCTTCAGATGGCCTTTTAACTCTTCCTCACTTTCTCCTGTTCAAATTATATTTGAGTTCAAATTGTATCTAGACAAAACCAAATACTTTTTACTCACAAGAAGGTCTTCACCCACTGATGATGTCGTCTGCACTGAAATCTCTTTTCATCCCTTTCCAGCCAATGGCATCCTGCCTCTGTGATGCTTTCAAGCCCTTTGCGGGTGTGAATGAGACACTACCCATGTGAAATTATGCTTGGATTGCACACACTGCTATTTATTCATCCGGCAGCAATTTGGAGGCTGAGGCTTACAATGAGCTATTTGATCTTAATCAGGATTGTCTTGGGCCTCTAGTACACTGTGTCTTTCGACCACTACTTTTCCGGTCTTTGGATGGCCTATTTAATTGGATAGCTAACACTGCGTGTGCCTAAGAGATAGGTCAACTTTGACAACTTTTCAGAAAGCTCTAGTCATTTTATTCCTTGGTCCCAGTCAACCTGGCACATCCCTGTTTGACAGAGTGAATGGGTAGGATAGGTAACATACCTGAGTGTTAGAAACCTAGTGGTTCTCCACCTACTACATCTGCTTGGTAATAATAGTGATCCTGGGGTTTCTTCAAATCTCAGAAGGTTTCTGAGTCAGCTCCAGGGTAGAGGGCAACTCTAAACTACCGAAGAAATGTCCCTCTGTGGTAATCATAGTTAACATTTTGAAATATAAGAAATGTTCGCTATGGAAATGGTTGTGGCTCAGTGGTAGGGCGCTTGCCTGGCACGTGTGAGGCACTGGGTTCAATCTTCATCACCACATAAAAATAATAAACAAATAAAAGCATTGGGTCCATCTACAACTAAAAAAAAATGGCCTGAGCTACACAACTCTGTCTGTTTCAATTTGAGGTTCCTTGGCTGCTGGGCACATCCAAGTCCTTTGAGGAGATTCTTCTGAATGTCTGGCTTACAAGATGCACTCAGTAATCCTCACCACCCCTGTTGCCACCACCAAAGGCCTTCACTTCAGGAAGTTATAGCCAGAAACTATGCAACATGTGACCCTTTCCTCTACTAAAAATGGGCTAAGATTAGGCTAGTTTTATGGCTTTGCCCAAAGGCAGAGAAAATATAGGCCATGCAGCTCTGCCATGTTTCCTCAGGGCCTGGTACACTTCATGGACACTCAGAAGTGTTTGGCTGGATGCATCTGTACAGTGGAGATGACAGAAGTACCTATCATGCAGGAAGTTGACAAACTGAGCAGGCAATGTCCCATGAAGCACGGAGCCTGGTCTATATTAGGAATGGAGAGAATAATGACTATTGCTGTTCTTTGTACATGGATACCAGCAAGAACATCCTGTTCTTAAAGAGGAAGCTTTTGCCTTCTGGAGCAAGAGAAAGAGAAGTAGTGAAGGATCCAGGAGGCAGGAGCCTTTAAGGAAAACTGGGGGATCCCTAGCCTCTGTCAAAGGGCTGGGGTTCATCTCAGGGCCAGTGGTGACTGGAATGTGTTATGGTTTGGATGTGAGGTGTCCCCCAAAGCTCAAGTGTGAGAGAAATTAAAGAAGGTTCAAAGGAGAGATGATTGGGTTATGAGAGTCATACCCCAATCCATGAATTAATTACCTGATGGGATTAACTGGGCGGTGACTGAAGGCAGGTGGGGTGTGGCTGGAGGAGGTGGGGTATTTGGAACTTGGCTTTGGGGTATATATTTGTATTGGCAAATGGTGATATCTCTCCCCCCCCCCCCCGCCGTCTTTCTGGTCATCATGTGAGCTGCTTCCTTCCACCACACTCTTCCGCCATGTTATTCTGCCTCACCTCAAGCCTGTAGAAATGGAGCTGGCTGTCTATGGACTGAGATTTCTGAAATTGTGAGCCCCCAAATAAACTTCTTCTCTTCTACAATTGAGCTGGCTGGGTCTTACAGTCACAGTGGCAAAAAACAACTAAAGCAGGATGTTTGTTTCCATCAGAAGTTAATTCTGCAATGCTCTCATCCTTCATCTATAACTTGTGCCCTCTTCCCAGCCTGAGGTGGGCACACAGCCCCTCCCAGCTCTAATGGATTACCTCTTAACCTGGGACCCAAATAAAATAGGCCTCCTCCATTAAGCCGTGCCTCAGTGACCTCATCTGCTAAAGCAAAGCCAAGAAGGCCTTGACCAGGAGCAGCATATGAACACAAAACTGAGTAGAATTATGGAGGCTCTGGCCCTTCCATGCTCCAGGGGGCTCCCTCCCATGCTCTGAGAGGCATGCAGGCTAGAGAACAGTTTACATGGCCTCTCCTGCCTTCTTGTTATTTGGGAGAAATGCTGCTATGCTAAAATACTCACTGACTAGCCAAATGCACCCTTGACAAGACAACCCCAAGCACCTTACCCTGCATGCAACAGCAATGCTTTGGTTAAGAGGCCACAGAGTCTCTGCAGCCCAGCAGAGTTCATAACTTAGATGTCACTTGGTCTGTGTAGACTTAGGAACAAGCATTGATCCAAAAAAAAGAAAACTTTCCCTCTGAGCTACACACACACACACACACACACACACACCTTGACAATTGTTAAAGGGCAGCTTCTACTGTGTTCAGTAACAGTTCTTATGTTTTGGATCTAAATCCAAATGGATGGTGTCCCTCTGAATATACCAAAAGGAGTTCAGAGGTTCATTGCCTTGTTAGGAAGAATGAGTGGGTGGGAGCCCCAGGTACTGTGTACGAAGTCAGCAGTCTATCAGCTAATAGTCTTCCTGGGGCTTCTCCAGTCTCAAGGCTCTGGATCATTAAGTGCTTATGAATAATAACTATGGATCCCTGAGACCATTCTCCATAGAATTACACTCATAACTCTTATACCCTCTTATGCCAGGTTATTCATTTCCTTTTTCTTCCCCATCCCTCTAACAAAACTGATGCTCTAAAACCCAGGTCTCCAAAATAACCACAGGGACAGGCACACATCCCACCGTGTGTTAAATGATGACTACCAAAACCCCATGAGAGAACAGAGGCTGGTCAGATAACACAATGCTTTGGGTGACCTTCCTCGGAGTATCCAAATTCAGTTCCTTCATGACATTCTTGCATTTATCATGTCTGAAAATCCCCTCTTCAGGCTATCCTGGTGGCAAAGGCTCCTCAGTCATCACACTCAATGGGCATATCTTCCCCTGGGACCCAGGATTTCTTATGACAATAACACCAGCAACATCTACTTGTCCTTTTAAAACCAGGTCTTTCTTGCCTGTGGGCTGATGCAGTGGTAGCAATATTAAGGGTCCAGCAATGTCTCGTGAAGGTCAACTCAAGAGGAAACTCAGAAAGTCTTTAGGGAATTTTCTTAAACCACTGGAGCAGGTGATGAATCCCTTGCTCTCCAGTTTTTCATAATCATCACCTTGTAGAAACTAGTGTTGTTGCCATAATGCCTTATCTGGAGAATCCTCTGCTTTCTGCCAGAATTTCAAACAACTTTAAGACAGGGCCAGAAGCAGTCATAAGATTCACAGCCCTTATTCCTCAACTCTGCCTTTTGTGGGTCCCACAAACACCCTAAGAGGTATTTGGTATTATTTTGATAAACTTTGTAAATGGGAAAATTGAGGCTCATGGAAGTTAAATGACTTGTTTAAGATCATCTGGCTTGTCAACTTCAGATTCAGTGTCAATCCAAGATCTTTCTGACTACACATTCCAAGCACCATCTAGCAGAAGTCAGAGATGCACCTGTCTTCCAGATACTGAGGCTAAGAGAGGTCTTTGGACCTGAGACAAAGGCAGTTTTTCAATACCTTATTGGAAAAATGTCAGAATTGTCTGCATTAATCCAGTGAGCACACAGCACCTTATTTACCTGTCAGTCGGGGAAGAGATGATTGCTACCCACTAGGGGTCTCCAAACAATCTCACTTGCATCAGCATTAATGTTTCCATGAAAATCTCAAAGTTCCCAAACACTTATTCCAATGAGAACTGCAGGGCACCTCTTTGAAGCACAAGGAGACAGTGTGCCTCTCATCCTGGGCTCCTTTCTTCTCAGTCCTTGGGACAGGCCAGTGGGAAACCTTCTGGGTCTCCAAAACCCAAATGAATCCAGATTCACCATTTTCCCTTAATTGGTGGAGCCCGGTTTGTTTTGTTCAAAGGCGCGTCAGAGCCCGCAGTGTGAGCATTGTGCCCCAAAGATTTAGCCCGTTTCATTGTCCTTCATTAGGATGCACAGGGGAAAGCCCGGCCTCGTCAACTGGGCCAGAGAAACAAAGACAACATGGAAACTGGAGCAGGCGATGAATCCCTTGCTCTCCACTTTTTCAAAACAAGACTCTGACCATCTTCTGGAGGACTTATTTTGTTGTTGTGTTCCATACAAAGAAACAGGAAACTTCAGAGGAAAGAAGGGGTCTCAGTCTCTTACATAGTGGCCCAGGGAGGCTGAAGGTCACTGAGGGTGTTGGCAGGGGGTAAGTCTGGCCTCAAGGCTGAGGAAGGGCCACTCCCCTTGTCAGGGTTCTGAGGAGGTCACTCAAGAGCAGAGGAAAGTTTTACCTCCTTGGAAAACATTTTAGGGAAGCTGAGGTTGGGGGGTGGGGGTGTAATAGCCCTTGATGAGTGTCCCAGGCCTTTCACACCCTCTTGACCACTGGGACGAGGCCAAACCTTGCTGATTGTTTCTCCTTTAATCCACCACTTCCCAAAGTCTGAACAAGAACTCTCTCTCCTCAGACAGTGGAACCCCCTGAAAACACACCCATTTCCATTTTGACAAGAGTAGACCTTTGTTTCTGAAATGCAGATCCCAATTCTTATTTCTAGGTCTGGTGCTTATAATGAATGGCTCATCTCATAGATTGGTAAAACCTTTTCATGACCTTCTTGGCAAGCATTCTCAAATCTTTAAATACATGTACCCCAACTCGTACATTGCTGATGGGACTGCAAATTGGTAAAACCACTCTGGAAAGCAGTATGGAGATTCTCAGAAAGCCTGGAATGGAACCACCATTCGACCCAGTTATACCACTCCTCAGCATATACCTAAAGGACTTAAAGGAAGCATACTATAATGGTGCAGCCACATCAATGTTTATAGCAGCTCAATTCAAAATAGCCAAGCTATGGAACCAACCTAGGTGCCCTTCACCAGATGAATGGATAAAGAGAGTGTGGTTTATGTACACAATGAAATATTATTCAACAATAAAGAAGAATTAAATTATGGCAATTGTGGTAAATGAATTGAAAACTATCATGCTAAGTGAAATAAGCCAATCCCCAAAACCAAACGCCAAAATGTTCACTCTGATATGCAGATGCTAACACACAATAAAACAGGGTGGGAAGAGAGAATAGAAGTTTATAGGATTACACAAAGGGGAATGGAGGAAGGAAGAGGAAATGAGAATTGGAATGAAAGTAGAATGAATCATACATAATTTTCCTATGTTCATATTCGAACACATGACCAGTGTAACTCCATATTATGTACAACCACAAGAATGGAAAATTGTACTTCATGTATGTATAATGTCAAATACATTCTATTATCAAGTATATCTAAAAAGAACAAATAAATAAATACATGTACCAACAGTTTGAACCAACAGTTCAACATCTAGAAATTTATCTTACAAAAATTTTTTGTTCACATGTAGAGATATCCATTGCAGTTCTCATCATAATAGCAAAAAAAAATTTAAACAATATCAAATCCATCAATCCATCATAAGAATGTGATGAATATTTGATAGCGCATTCATGCATACAATGAATACTCAGGAATCGTTTCATGGACCCATCTGGAAAAAATATCCATGACATGGGTATTGAAAATGAGTTGAATGATTGTATGTATTCTTGAATGCACTTTGGTAAAATGGTCTCTTGACCTTGGCACCACTGGCTCTGGGCTAGATAACTGTGGTGGGGCTGTCTTGGTTCGTATAGGATGTTTAGCAGCATACTGGCCTCCACCTTTTAGAGGCCAGCATTGTCTCCTTTAACCCCACAATTATAACCACCAGCATTGATTAAGGCATTGCCAAGTGCCACCCAGGGGTGGAGATGAAGGGCAAAATCACCCCTGGCTCAGAACCACTGGCTTAAAATAAGGATATATGAAATCATAGGTTGTAGCAACATAGAAAGAAGTTCACAGTTTCTACCAGTGGTTTCCCTGGAAACCAGGATTGGTCAGGGAAAATAGTATTCTCTTTTTATTTCACACACCTCTGTATTATTTGACCTTTGGTTTCTTCTTCAAGGAAGTAGAAAATCGATTTCTATTGGACCCTACTTAAGGGCATGCACATGTATAAAATTAGTTTATATCAAGGACTTTCCTGAGAATAGAGAGACTGATGAGCCATATCAGGAAGGAAAGACCTTTGAAATGACTTGATCATGGGAAACAGTGGTCACCAGAGCTCACCACTCAATCACCTGGAGTCCTACCAAGCCACGCTGCAAGAGCCACCATGAGACATGATGAATTACATGGGAAATGTGCAATTCTCACTTCTGGTTTTGGATCTGATGAGGAATGGTATCTTGCATCCTCTGCTTTGAATCTTTCATATGCAAAAAGGAGCATCTAATTTTCCACAAAGACTTGAGTGCAGCATCTAGAAGTGATTTCCTCTTATCAAATTTGATATCACATAAATCAAAGACAGAAATCTTGTGCATCCTGAGCTCGGTGCTCTTAAAACTAATTTTTAAAAATAATTGCCTAGTCCAATTTGGGCATTTGAGAGTTTGGGGGAATCTGAGAGTGCTTTGGTTTCTTCTTCACTTTGAAAGAATTCCTTCTAGAGAGATTGTTCCAGTACATTGATATCCTCATGAGGAAAACAGAATTAATATTTTTTCTCTTTTCTGCTTTTCTAACTGACAGATTGCTCTGAAAAAAAAAATGACGAATATCTGTTCAAAAATTATAAGGTAAACTGCCACAGCTAATTTTTGTGATGTTTCCCCCACGGAGTGCATTATAACTCATGCCAAACTTCCTAACAGGAAAAAAATAAACCTGCATCTTATAGAAAATAATAAACATTCAGACCCCCATAAGGATGCTAGCAAATGACATATCAGATTTCCACTGTGAATATCTTCACCCAGCTGTAACTGCGCCGTGCTGAGGAATTATGGTTTTTGAAATATATATATATATATATATATATATATATATATATATATATATATATATATATATATATATATATAAACTGGCAGGGGAGAATTCTCTAGCCCATCTATGCTGGTGTTTTAAAGTGATTTCAGATACTGTATGAATCAAATTAAAAATCAGTACAAAATGCCTTATTTTACATTCATTTTTCATGATGTTTATTTTTTCTTGGTGGAATAATCATGCTGAGAAATCCATATTTGATTCACACACTATCCAGGCACATTTTAGTCATAACTTTGGGAAGAATTAAAACAGCTTCTTAAAGGCATCTGGTCTTATTTGGTGATGTTTCACTTCTTTGCAATTTTACCTGTTTATCAAAGCCCTCATATTGTGCAGTCAGTTCCTTGAATTCATTAAGCATTCCCTTTAAGCTACTCTAACTGCTACCATGTCCCTTTGAATCTAAAGGGTCAAGGTCCAGCACTGCCATGAGAAGAATCACACCACATACAATTTCTTGATGTAAAGAGAAACACTTGGTTCCTTGATTTGCCTGCACACAACACAGCAGCCTCAAATGAGGCAGGGACCACGGAGCATCAGTTTCTAAGCCTCTCCCAGAGTCCCACTCAAACCCGCCGTGCCACTCCAGAGCAAGGGATGCTTTCAGCAGAACTCAGTGGCATAGTCAGGGACCCCTCCCCATTCTGCAATATTGTCTGCACCTGCTACTTTCAGAGAACTGCCCATAGGGATGAGAACCACATTATCCACCTGCACAGAAAGCCAGTGGACACAGTTCATGTCCCCTAGTTCCCCATGGAATTTAGCCAATGACTCACTGTTGTGTGGACAGGACAGCCCAGTCCCCTAGCCTGCACTTCCTTTATATTCCAGATCTCACTACCACTCAACACTGGGGCTGGGATTTCACCTGAAACCTCACACTTACTTAGCTTCATTCCCTTCCTGATTCCTTGTCCCCTCCCTTATGAGCTTCTCCAGGGCGCTTGACCTTGAAACCTCACTTGTACACTCATTCTCGTCTCAGGATCTGCTTGGAGGAAACCTGCCCAGGGTAGAAACTGTACTCCTTCAGCTCTTCCCCAAATTTTGACTTTTCTTGTTCTGCACCTCTCATCCCAGCATGATGGTTTCAGTGCATGACACCAATTTTGGGTCTCAAGCTTCTATTAGCACACAGGACATACACACAGTTTTAGTTATCAGATACCCTGACCAATTATTTCTGGTTACTGGGTTAAAATGTCACAGTCCTTGGCACCACACAGAGGGGCTGGTCATTCATGGTGCAGCCATCAGCATGACACTTCCTAAGGATAAAGATTAGATCTGTCAGAGGCTTGTTCACACTCAGCACATTCAAGTCTCTCTTCTCTCTTCTTGGGTCTAATAGTGGAGGAAAATCACATGCTGATTTCCTGTTTTGGAAGTGAATTATTTTCTTGAGTTGGTTTCTGCTGTTTGGATGACTGGGGGTTATTATTGCACAGCTATAAGACTAGAGAACTTGAGTGGTTCAATGTTACAGTCATGACATGACTCAGGAGCTGGGAGTATAGGTCAGTGGTAAATTGCATCCATAATATGCTGGAGACCCTAGGTTTTATCCTAGAACAAAGAGGAAGGGAGGGGAAGGGGAAAGGGAAGGGGTGAATTTGGCTCAGGCAGAAGGTTGGGCCAGGGCTTGAATGGTTGAGAACAAGGAGAGCTGTCCTGGATATAACCAGCTGGATCCTCCTCTCTTATGTCCCACCCCCTGTACCCCCTTTCTTTACAGGCCTGCCCAAGAACTACTAAAGGAGGTTGAAATGGGTCTCACCAACTCGGGAGAAGCTGCTTCAGAGAAAGACAAGGCATCCTCTTTCCCTGCCTCTCCACACTCCCAATGCACAGCAGTCCTTCAGAAAATGTTAGTTTGTGCCTCAACAAAGCTCATCTCATCCTTATAGGATACCCATGTTATTTGCCGCCCAATTCAGGAAGCTTTAAGTGTGAGTGAGGATCTTATTATATTTAGACAAAATGCACACACTGAGACAGACTGTCCCCAGAAAACTGGAGCTTGTGGTCACCTTACATATTGACCATGCTCCATGTAGGGTTTCAGACTATCCCACACCACATCGGACCCATGAATGGTGCCCTGGAGGACAATTCCAAACTCCAGACCTTAGGATGGACAGGGAGCTCAAACCCTGAACCACAGGAGAGCTGACAACGGTGGCTTTCTACAGCTGGCTGTTTCCTCGGTGTTCCTGAGCTCTGAATAGTATGTGAGACTGCTGTGTCTTTTTTGAGAGGTATTTGCAATAGGTTTGGGCTAGAAATGTCAAGGGGCAAACGTTGGTACTCCAGCAGCCCTGCCCTTCTGAGGCCACTCAGTTGTATCCACACCCTGCGCCATCTTGGACAGAGAGTCCTAGACACCAAGAAACAGCAACCCCGAGAGCCCCAAAGCCCTCCCAGGCCCACCCACGAGACTCCTCAGCTCCACCCAGGAGGCATATTCACGGTTTTCACAGCGCTGCCCGGTGTAGCCTGCCAGGCAGGCACACTTATAAGATCCAGCTTTGTCAGGGAGGCAGGTGCTGTCATGGAAACAAGGGGACGAGGAGCACGCTGTAAGACATAAGGCGTCCTAAATGCCACTGTGCATCCCTAAGTGCCTCCTCTCCAGGCCTGGAGGCTTCTTGACGTCTTGGTGGTTTTCTATTCCTTATATGGAATTCATGTTACCCTGACCTGCTAATGCCTAAAACACGTAGGTACTCGTTACATGTCAGAGGTTGCTGATATTATTCGATCTTTCTGAGGCCCCCAGAAGGCGACGCTAGTCTGAGGGGCATAAGACAAAAAATAAACAGGAGCACTGGGTTCTGTGGCTCAAGCCTGCAAACCCCAGTGACTAAGGAGGCTGAGGCAGGAGGATCCCCAAGTTCAAAACCAGCCTCAGCAACTTAGCAAGACCCTGTCTCAAGATAAAATCCAAAAGGGGCTGGGGATAGGGCTCAGTGGTTAAGCACTCTTGGGTTCAATACCTGGTACCAAAAAAATAAACTGGGGCATTAAATAAATGAAAGCAGAATCATGCTTTGCATCTCTTGGATGGGTAAGCATCCTTGGGTAGCTTTAGATCACCCTTAAAAAAAAAAAGAGACAGTCACTGGAAGATAATCTTTATGACACCATTAAAGGTGTACTTGAGAATCTCCAAACATATGTTCTGTAGCCATTAGTCCTTGTGATGTTGATATAAGTTCAACTCAATAAAGGTTCTGGCCTCAGATGTACTGGGGAACTGCTCCTGGCATTAATGGTAATTAACCAAACTGCTTTGCTGTAGAACCTCTCAGTTTAACGCCCTATGCATTATGAAGTTCTAAGAATGCACATAACATTCAGTATTCCCTAAGCTTATCTGACCTCATAACCTGCTCTTTACAGAGCACCTTAAGGACTATATTTTCTACAAAAAGACATTGAAAAACCCTATGCGTGTGTTATCACCATTCCTACGTTGACGGAAGAAATGCATCCCTCAATTCAGTGGAACAAATCTGTACTGAGAGCTTGCTCTGTGAAAGGTATCAGAGAGACACAAAGACAAATAGGGGATTCTATTTACCAGGTCAAGGTGATGTAAAGAAAAATATACAATTGTAACCTAAAGCATGGTGCAGTTAGTGTATTATCAAAAAAGAACAGAAAGTGCTACAGAGTGGTCATAAAAGGGCAAAGTCACAGCTCACTGAAGCAAGAGAAAGGGTTTAGCCAAGGATGGACAAGGTGATAGGGATTCTGAAGCATGGGTTGTGATATGCAGGTTTGAGACAGGTGACCCTAGCCAGAGGCAATAATGGATATAAACTGACAAATGGAGTATGTGAGGAGCAGAAATGGTGCTGGCTCTTTGCCAGGGCAGGCTAGTGTTTCCTAGATTCTTAGGGGAGCAGGGAGTCGAGGAGACCATTTCATAAGAGGGATACCCTCCCTCCATCACAGGCACAAAGGTTGGTGAGCCACCACTGCCCCCAACCAACCTCCCTTACAGCTGGCTCTGCCTGACAGACCACCTCACAGGGGACCAGCAGGGTGTCATCAGGGACAAGGACCGACCACCCACAGCAGCAAATCATTTGGAACTCCCAGGCCCTGCACAGCCCCATGGGGCCCGGCATGGACTGGAGACAGGAACAACTGCTGAGAGCTGCTGTGGGCATCCTGCTAAGGGACAGGCAGATGAATGGAGGGGACTGCAGAAACCCTGACTCTACCACCACTACCACTACCCCCCCACCCCACCCCTTTCCACCACCACCCCACTCCCCCACCCCACCCACACCCGCTTTCCTAAGACTCACATCAGAACTTTCATCCTAAGGGAGCCATGATGAGGAGAAGGCCATCGCTAGTTTGTTTTTATTATTATTCAGTATTTTTAAAAACTTAACCTTTTAGCCTGAGCTTATTTTGTAAAACCTGCTGCAATCTGATCTCAGAACAATGAGAACCAGGCTGATTCCTTAGGACTGAGTACTTCATCTTGGCCAAATCCTACTTCCAAATTCGCCAAAGAGAGCAGGATTTAAATTCAGGCTTGAGCTCCTCATCAAGTTTGCCAGATTAGTTTAAGACTTTCAAGACCTATTTTACAGATGGCTAATGGAGGCCAAGGGTACACTTGGGTTGGCAGCTACTGGTGCTTACTGTGCATTACACTGTGCTAACCACTTCCTCTATTCTAGAGTCTTCTTAAGGACCAGCATCTATTACCATCTCCTTAACAATAATTAGGAAACAGAAGCCCAGAGAGAGAGAGAAGAATTTTCCCAAAGTCACACGGCTTGATCTGCAAAGGATCCAAGGACAATATTCTTTACCATAGTGCCCCCCCCCCCCCGTAAGCTCTAGGGTCAAACTGCTTGCGTACAAATTGCTGATTGCACCATTATAGCTGTGTGACCTGGACACATTATACAGTCTCTCTGTGCTCTACCCACATTATTTATATGAAGAAGATAAAAATTTCTAGTTCTGGTTTCGAAATACGCCTTGCCATTTCTCTCTCTCCCTTTTTTTTCTCAGTGTGTAGGTTGCTTCCAAGAATGCAACATGCTAGGTTTTAATAAGTCTGTGCAGGGAGAAAGGACTTACCTGGAGCAGATTTTACTGGAGCAAACCATAAAACGCTACACAGTTGTCTCTGTGGTCTTTACCTGTGATCTCCTCGTAGATGGCATGGAAGCCATCAAAATTCTTGGAGCCATCCGAATGGAAGAGGATATGGAGCAAGGAGCCCATGTTCCTGATGGGAGCCAGCTGCTCGTTGCCACAGAAACGCTTGATGATGGGGCTGTCGCGGCTGTCTCCATCACGGACCTCCACATAGTCATACTGGCACATGTAGTCAAACTCCAGGCTCAACATGACAAACCTGTGGGTGGAGAAGATGACAGAAGAAACAGGTGGGCCCTGGGCAGTGCTAAGATCCTGGGGCCTCTTCAAGACTTGCCCTTATGGAGATGGATCTCTGCTTTGGAAGACAGACAATAAGCAATGAGAGAGCAGAAAAAACAAACAAACAAACAAACAAAAAAGGCAAATCCAGTGAATGCTAAGCGCCATGAATACAATGAACCAGATAAGAGCATGAAGTGAGAGTCTCATCTCTGACACTGTGGTCAAGGAAAACCTTTCCAAGGGACTTAGTAGACCCTAGTAGAGAGGAAGCAATGCGATGAAGCTAGACCTGTAAATGTCCTGTCTAAGAGTGGTCCAGCGAGGGAATCTGTGAGTGAACTTGGCATGAAGAACTGAAGGAGAATTCAGGATACCGCCAGGGGACATCCTTGAGTGAAGGGGACAGTAGCATGCTGCCTGGTGAGGGGTTCAGATTTGATTCCAAGCTCAAAAGGAAGCCGCAAGAAGGCTTCAACATGAAGGTGCTGTTGGAATTTAGGACCTTAAAAGACCACTCTAGCCACTCTGAGAGGAGGAGACGGTAGCAGGCAGAAGCAGAAGCAGGAACCCCAGTCAGGAGCCTGGACAGAATCCCAGTGAGACGCGTGGTCTGAGTAGAAGGGGGACTCTGGGGACAGAGGGAGATGGGTGGCCCCAAAATTATTTTACAGGCAAGAAAATAGATTTTGTGGTAGCCTGGAAGGTGACAGAAAGGGAATGACTGATGAGCTTTTAAGCTAAATATTGTGTATATGCTTCCAAGTGTTTTCATGATTATCATTATTTGGGGCCAGAAGGCCCAAGTTTAAATATGGAAAGAAATCAGGCCTCTCTCCTGGGCTGGTAATGTGCTTCTTAATCCTTCAACATTTTATTTTGGGGGCTATTTCTTTTTGGATCTTCTCCTGGATCTTGGAGAAGCTTTTTAGAGGCTCTGAGAGAACATCTATCTTGGTCTCTCAGCTGCTGAAATGTTAATATGCAGCATTTAACACCTGCCTTAGCATCCTGGGAGACCCAGTCCTGAGCCCCTTAAGCAGAATACTGTGACCCCCTAAGTTCCTCCTAGAACCAGCCCTCCTCTGAGAAAGCCCAATTAATCAGCTCATTCCCAATCCCCAGGTCCTCATGGTGTGGGACACCAGCTACCAAGGCCTGCTTTGATAAGGATGGAGAAAGTTTTGCTGGGTCCTTCCAATTCAGGGAACCATGTTGCTCCTCCCGGATGGCAGAGCTGGCCTGCGGGAACTCAGGGTATATTCATCCCCCCAGAAAATGTTTGTTGAAAGTTGTACCCTACAGGATCAGGAATCTGAATCACCTCCGGCCTCACCACAACTAGAGAAGGGAAAAACTAAGTAGAAATCTTAGGGGTGATGCAGCCACTCTGCTACCCTGGAAGAAAAGAGGGAGGTATTTTTCAGGGGTGAAGAGTAAAGTGTTAATGGTGAACTTGGTCCATGCCACTATGGTCTCCTTGATGCTTCTCAATTGTGACCCCAACCCTTACCTCAGTTGGATGATAAACCCAGGTTTGGCATGAATGGTCCACTCGCAGTGAGCATTTAAGGGGTAACTCTCCAACAAAATCTGACCCTTTGGGACTCGAAGAACCTGGCCACATCCTGAGAAGAGAAAAAGGATTGGGATGGGGAGATTGGGGTCAACACAAAAGAGATGGAGGAAGGAGCCTTTGAACTCATCCCACACCCCTTAGAACAGAACAAAGAGGGAGAAGGGAGAGGGAAACCAATATTTTTTTAAGCATCTATCCATGTATGAGGCCAATTGCACAAATCAATTCATTTAATCCACCCAACAGCTTGGGAAGGGAAGTGCTATCATCCCAGTTCTCCAGTTGGGGAAATAGATCATCAGAGAGTTAAATCAATCACTACTCTAGTCTATAGGTGACTGAGTGGAAACTCAACTCTAACTGAATATAAAGTGCAAGCCACTGTATGGTACCACCTCTCCAAGACTGAGCCTGACCTACCGCCTAGCTGCCTCCGCTTCAAAAAGCAGACTCTCCCTCTACTCCTCTCCCTTGCCCCCTGCCATCCAGTTAGAAAATCTCTGTGAACCTCTCTATGACCATCTATGTAACAAGTGCCTCTGTAATAAACATGTGGAGGGAGAGATGATCTTCAACCACTTGGACAGTATTGATGGTTTTCAGGTTGGTTTTTCTCGCTCCCAAGTACTTTTGCTCAAACTCTTCTGAAGAATACCAATTTTAAAAATGAACATTGAAAACATGGATCAAAGAAGGGCTCCTGGCTTAAGAAGAAGCGGGGTCCCTAGGCCCTCCACCCTCACCTCCTCTAGTCCCTTGAATTACCTCAAAAAAGAATCCTTAAGATTTGAAAAACACTGATTTTCTTTTTTTAAAAAATTAATTTGTATTGTTGGTTGTTCAAAACATTACATAGTTCTAGATATATCATATTTCACACTTTGATTCAAGTGGGATATGAACTCCCATTTTTACCCTGTATACAGATTGCAGAATCACATCAGTTGCACATCCATTGATTTACATATTGCCATACTAGTGTCTGTTGTATTCTGCTGCCTTTCAGATAAGCACAGATATGGAAGATGCACTCTATTTTTACAAAAGAGTGAGGAAAATGTCTTCAAGTGATTTTATAGGAAAAAATTATTTGGGTCATGTGCATAAATTATATTCCTTAACTGAGGTTGGCAAACCGTGAGGGGGTCAAATCTGGCCTACTCCCTGTTTTTGTAATAATGTTTTATAAATAAAGTTTTATTGGAATACAGAATATCCATTCATTCATGCATTGCTTATGGCAGCTTTTGCTTTATAGCAGCAGAGCTGAGTACTTGTGACAAAAGGTAGGAGGCCCACAAAAATAATTTTTTTTTATCTAGACAATTACCAAAAAACAGTTTATCTATCCCAGTTCCATACAGAAATCCAGACTGATGTCATAAAATAGAGATATGCAGTTATATCCCAATACTTCCTCAAAAAGGTATAAAATCTCATAGCTAAAAAGAAACTGTTAATATCAGTGGACATTGCTCCATGTCAAGATGGCAGAAGAAACATGCCCACAGTGTCAGGCAGAGAGCCTACACTTCACTTTTGGAAAGCTGGAGCCCTGAGTAAGGCTTAGTACTTCTGTGAAAACTACCACTAGGTTGCATAACACAATAGCTAAACTGTGGAACCAACCTAGATGCCCTTCAATAGATGAATGGATTTTTTAAAATGTGGCATATATCCACATTGGAATTTTACTCAGCAATAAAAGAGAATAAAATCATGGTATTTGCAGGTAAATGATGGAGTTAGAGAAGATAATGATAAGTGAAGTTAGCCAATCCCCAAAAACCAAATGTTGAATGTTTTCTCTGATATAAGGAGGTCGATTCATAGTGGGATAGGGAGCAGGAGAATGGGGGGAATAGACAAACTCTAGATAGAGCAGGGGGTGGGAGGGGAAGGGAGGGGGTATGGGGTTAGAAATTATGATGGAATGTGAGGGACATTATTATCCAAAGTACATGTATAAAGACAGGAATTGGTGTGAACATACTTAGTATACAACTAGAGATAGGAAAAATGTGCTCTATATGTGTAATAAGAATTGTAATGCATTCCGCTGTCACATATAAATAAAAAAAATAAGTAAAATTTTTAAAAATAAGAAAACCATCTGAAACCAAAGTGTGCATTTAGAGAAGTGTGGTTTTACTACTCTCTTCTGGCTCTAGCCTGCCCATCTCTCCCTATAATCCTGATCTTCTGGCGTCAATCCTTGCCCCCCAATTCTATTCCCCACACAGCAGCAAAAGCTGCATGTAAGATAAATAAATGAATCAGGTGGCATTATGCTCTCTTGATCCAAGTCCTCCAAAGGACATCCCACACTGTCCACTGCCCTGCCCCATGGGCTACCCAGACCCACGCTGGGCTCAGTCCTGTCTACTACCCGCTTACTTGCTCTGCTCCCATCACGCCAGCCTTCTTTCTGGTCCCAGCTTCAGGCTTTGAACTTGCTCTTCCCTTAAACTAGAAGACTCACGTTCTTTCACCTCCCCTCCCTCTGGGAATTAGACTCACTGCAACTTCTTCAATGAGACCTTCCACTTCCAGCTGAGGTAGGTCCTCAAGGTTCTACAGTCGCCCTCCTGACCCCTTGTGTTTTCTTTTTAACACACATCACTAGCTGAAATTATTTGAGACTATTTTCTTGCATCCTTTGGTAAAGCTAGCTTGTATATCTAGCATGGTACCTGGCATATAACAGGTGTTCAATAAATATTTATTAAATGAATGAGTGATGATCTTATTATAAGCCATTCACTGGCTAAAATCTTTACCAATGTCATTTCATTTAATCCTCCTTAGAAACCTGGGAAAACAACATTCTGTCTCCCCATTTCCCAGGTGCAGAACACTAAGGACAGAGGAGTTAGGTGACTTCCCCAAATTCAGATGGCCAAGAAGCCAGAAGATTCTATAAATTGCTGCACTTGTTGTAAAGTGAAGAACAGAATCTTTGGAGTCTGACTATCTGTAATGGCTTACATATGAGGTGTCCCCCGAAAGCTCACGTGTGATTCAATGCAAGAAAGTTTAGTGGTGAAATGTTGAATTCTGAGAGCCTTAACCTAATCAATGTATTAATCCCCTGATAGGGATTAACTGCATTGTGACTATAGGCAGGTAGGGTGTGGTTAGAGGAGGTGGTCATGGGGGACATGCCTTTGAGATTATATTTTGTGAGCTAAGCTTAGACTTTCTCTCTCTGTTTCATGATGGCCATGTCGCAAGCCACTTTCCTCCACTTTCCTCCACCTCCCGATATCTTCCGCCATGATATTCAGCTTCATCTCAAGCTCCGAGGAATCAAGTCAGCCAACCTCTGAAATCATGAGCTCCCCAATAAACCTTTCCTCCTCTAACTGTTCTTGTCAGTTCCTTTTGATCCCAGCAGCAACCAAGCTTATTAAAACACCACCCTCGGTTTGAAGCCCAGCTTTCTCTCCACTAGCTGTGCAGCCTTAGGCAAATTATTCTACCTCTCAGAATCTCACCTGAGTCACATGTGAATTGAAGTGGCACCTCCTTTCACATGATTTGCAAAGGGCTTGAATCAGAGTACGCATGAAAAACCCATTATAGAAAAATCAGTAGATGTTAGCTTTTGCTACAGGGTGCAGAGCAGGGGGCTGAACCTTGCTCTGTCTGGTCCTGATGCTGGGTCTTGGCTGGTACGATGAGCTGTCTCAGGGACTTGCTGACCAGCCCTCTCCCTCTCCACTGGGAAGCAGGAAGATTTTTCCTCCTCTTTCTAAAAGAGACACATGATATCTTGCACCCTCCCGGCTTCTGCTTCTTCCAGCACACCTCACGCGTTTCATCGCCCACATCTGCCCATCTAATGCAGGGCTATGGAAGTGCTACGCTGGGTGTGAGAGATGAAAAAAGAAGTCCTCCCGCACAGCCCCCGCCCCTCCAGGACTGGCAGCTTCCCTGGTGGCAAGGTGTTAAAAAATTCCAGACCCCACCCCAAGCAAACCTCCCGCTGGGAACCCCAAGTTAGAACCAGCAGCCAATGCTGCCAGTCTGCTTCTGGTTTCTTCCCTCCATATGGGAGCTGGAATCAGTTAGCCATGTCCCTGGGTCCCTCCCCAAATCTAAGAGAAGCTGGTGGCCATCCATTCAGGTCTCCTTGGCAAGTTCATTGGGCTCAGTTCCAGGGTTCTGTGCCGTCTCTGGAAGGCTCAGAGCCCCCAGCCCCACCTGGGAGCCGGCCAAGTGAAAGGCTGGACCACGTGTCCCTTCAGAAGTAGCCAGGATTCTAGAACACAGGCTGCACCTCGGTGCTTCATCATATCATTTCTTCTCAGTCTGAAGAGGAGGGCTGAGTTGTCCCTGAGATGGGGAATCACTTCCAACTAAATGGGGACAAAGAGGCCACTTCTTGGAAATGGGCTTGGAGGAAGGGGTATTAGGCCCAAAGACAGAGGAGGAACAGCCCCCTGCTCGCCACATCAAGGGACTCCTTAGACCCCTACCTCCCCTCCACTCCTGCCTCTACTCGGGGAATTGGCGGGCCTGGGTGCAGAGAAGGCTCACTGCACCTCTCTGTCCAGGGCAGAACAGTGAACACAGCCCAATGTCCCTGCCAAGGAAATGCTACTGGCCAACCAAGCAGGTGGTCCTGAGTCAAAAGACGAGAGCAGGCAAAGGGCCCAGAAGATGTGCTTGGATTCCCTAAATAGTCTTGCTACAGGGAAAGGGGTGTGTGTGTGTTGTGGGTGGGTGGGTGGGTGTGTGTGTGTGTGTGTGTGTCCACACGCACACACGTGCATGCACAAGGGGATCTGTCCATCAATCCAGACAATCCCCCGGGGTCCTCAAGTCCAGGACTCAGTCTCCTATTCTTTTGCTACAGGACCAAACAGGAGGGCTAGCTAGATGAAGCCTGCTTCTACAGAGTTGAAAGGAAATCTTCATAATCTTCATTAATTTCTAAACTAATAAGAGAGCTGGAAGGTTCCCAACAAAAATGAAGCCCCCCCCTCCACCTTCAGACACAAATCCCATTATCTCCAGCATCAGGGGTGGGAGGGGATGGCAGGAGAGAGGTACCCTATGCTTCTGGGAAGTGGTTTGGGTTTGTTTTTCTTTAATCTCTCTTAGAAAGAAAAGAAGGACTTAAAAAGCCATTCAAAGGGAGAGCCATTTGCATTTTCTTTCCTCTTTCAAAGATGACTCAGGAAGCAGATTCAGTCTATGAAGCCAGACAGGGGCTGAACCTCAGGCCGTTGCTTCCTAGCTGTGTGACCCTAGATGAGTTCACTGGGATTTTTTTTTTCTTTGAGCAAAGGTGTTTCATTTGGAAATGAGAATAACAGTAGGTCTCTGCCACGTGGCCTTATTTGCTTGTCTTAAGGATTAAATAAGATGCTCTATATAAAGCACTTCCCACAGAATGCTCAATAAATGACAAAAAATATTGTTATTGCTCTTGAATCTTGATCGGAGACTAGGATGATTTTGCAACAGGAATCAAGGGGGATGGTCACTGCCCAGGCCCATCAGAGCAGTACCTCATCTCTGGCTGGAGGCCTAAACCCATCTGGCCCCACCGCCCAGACAGTACTGGTGAAGCCAAGGCCTGGAAGATGACGTGGGATTGTCCCCTGCACAGGGCCAGGAGCAGGATGGAAGCCTGCCCTTCCACATGGTTTGGCTCGTCCTCCCATGACCTGCCAGCCTTCAGACAGGCACTCCGAGTGACCTAGGGGTGGTCCCACTGGGAGGGCAGAGAGGAGCCAGGGCTCAGCCTCTAAATGAGCACCTCGGCCCTGATGCTTACAAGCTGTGTGACAGCAGGAATGTCACTCAGCCCCAGTGTCACAGTGTCACCATTGCTAACAGGCTCTGACGGGGTTGCAGGGAGGGTTAGATGAGTCAGAAGGAAGGTACGGGAACCATGCTCATTTCCCAGTGAGCGCCAAGTGACAGCTCTTACCAGTTCCTTGCAGGGAATTAGCAGAGGTTCCGGAGTGACACAGTAAAAGGCTCACTCAAGGCTTGGCCTGAACCTCAATCAGTTGATTCTTTATAATGACTGATTATTAAACTGTTTACCTACCCCATGACACAGTTCTTAGGATATCAGGGACATTGTCTTGTTCAAATATATGTATGCATTAAACTGATGTTTCAATTGTTGATTGAATGAATAACTGTACCAAATAAAGATCTCCCTGCAATCAAACCTTTTTTTTAACTGAACCCAGAAGCATTTTACCACTGAGCTACATCCCCAGTCCTTATTATTATTATTATTTTTTATTTTACTTTGAGATAGGGTCTCACCAAGTGGCAGAGGCTGGCCTTGCATTTGCAATCCTCCTGCCTCAGCCTCTCAGGTCACTGCCAATTGAACCATTTTTAAAGCCCCTCTTCCCTATGTCAAATGATCCATCCATTCAATTGAAACAAATTTCCACCAAGAATATTGTCTACCACTCTGCTGCAGAAAGTATTTACTCCCCAAAGTGTCTTCGCACGTACACACACACACACACACAAAAAAAAAAACCACACACACACAAATGCACATTAAGACAACTCTGCTAATTAAGTTCAAAAGACAGGGTCTGGGCAAGGGTGGTACAAAATGTCTGGTCTGCTGACTATTTGCAGTCTCTTTGCTAGGCTTTAACTTGGCTGATTTCTATCATCCTGTATTTAGTTTTCTGATCCTTTCTTCTTTGGTAACCAATAGGTTCTTAATCCTTTCCATTTTTTTTTAAATCTCAGATCATATATTTATCAGTTCTAGGATTTCCATTTGGTTCTTTATAATACTTTTCAAATCTCTCCTGAAATTCATTGTGTCTTCATTCATTATATTCCTCTTGTCCTAGAGATTCTTTCATACATTTAGTTATCCAAAAGCCTTGGTCTGAAAATTCCAACATTTGGTCACAGAGGGTCTATTTCTTTGGACTGACTGTTCTCTGGGCGATTTGTGGATTATATTGTCTTGCTTTTTCACAGTAAAAAAAATGCATCTCTAACTTTCAACTTCTCCTCTCAGCAACTTCCTGCACTCCATGACCACAAGACTGGGAAACAGCGAGCTTTTGCAATTACAGAAGTGTGTAATTCTGTGGGGCCACAAGTTCTTGAAGCTGTAAGATAGTCTTTATGCCAAACCTAAGACCTGCTTTCTAGTCTTGCCCCCACCTCTGCTCAGAAAGATCCCATTTCAGAAAGTACGTGGTGGAAAGGATGGCTTTGCTGTGGGTTTCCTCTAGATTTCAGTTCCACAGGCCAGGCTAGAGGGGCAGCGAAAGTCCACTGGCTTCTCTGCCGGGAGGTGCCCTCCTTCCCTGGCTCTGCTGCTGAACCGCAGCAACTAAGCAGGGAGGAACCGTCTTGCTCCCTCGTGCACCTAGGAAGGACGCACACCCCTGGATTTTAGATTCTTTCTGATTCCATATTCACAGATATTTGATGGTTTTAAAGAAAATTGTGGTTTTCTTTGGTTTATGTAGTGATTTCTTACTATTGGAGCAGGAGGGGTCTGTCATGCCTCTATGTCCTCCCCAGAAACTGGGTTTTGACACAGGAATTCTTTGACAATGTAGAATCTACAAAGCTCCAAAATTAATTCCCTGGAGTCAAAGAGTTTCTCAGACAGAAAACAAGGTATCACTTACCATATAATACTTGTCCTGGGAAGACTACCTCATCACGTTCATATTTAATTTTTCTTCCTTAGGTAGTTGTCTTTTCCTATCTTTCCTATCCAGCCCTATATTAATTTTTCCATCCCACCCCCCCCCTTGAGATAAAACTCACACCAGCAACAACAAAAGAGCAGCTCTGTTTTGGTAATAAGAACAGAATTCACCATTCGTTCAGCCTATTTAATAGGTAGTCTCACTACACACCAGACCCCATACTGGGAGACTTATAGACAGCACTCCTTCTAGACCTCACAGAAACCCTCTGTGGGGGCCACTATGATCATCCCCATCCTGCAAAGGAGGAAGTTGAGACTGACAAAGACTTAGTAAGTTCGTCCAGAGTCACAGAAGGCATAGAGATTCAAATGCAGGCCCTATGATTCCACACCCAACAGCCAAGGACCGCATATTATCATCCTCAATTTGGACCCAACTCTGTATTATTCTTTTCCTAGAAATCAGGTCACAAAAGGCTGGAGTGACATGAGCCGGTCTGCCTGACTTCACCCAGGTGGTTCCACAGTCTCCCTGGAGGATAGCCCCTTAGGTCTGTGACACACCACTCCCTGAGCCTTCAGCCCTCCCTCCCCTTCTCAAATTGGCTCTTCATCCTTCCCCAGGTGGCAGCTGGCACAAATCATCTTCTCTGATATTCTAACAACACAAACATTTGGGGGCTTGGCTTACAGCCAATTCCTCTTGCTCCTCTGCCTCTGTCCAAAATACGACTAAGAAGATAAACGTATTAGGGCCCTGTAATCTCTCCCCCTAAATCCCTTCTCATCTGGGTTGCTTTCCTATCCTTCTTAGGTCCCCAACATCCTTCAGGGACTGAACGATTGGGACCACTGGGATGCCAGCTGTGAGTGCAGCATCCTGGGTGGCCCTGGACCCTCACCCTGCCCATCTCTTCTGTGGCTAAGGAACTCAGCCTGAAGGCCAAGTTAAATAAACACCCCTCCAGGGGTCAGCAGTGGAGGTCAGCAGAGGGGTTCACTTAAGAACTCAACTTTCCAGCCTGGGAAGCACTAAGAGGAAGCCTTGGTTTTCACTTCAGAGACCGGTACCTCTAACGGCCACATTTGGATCACAGACTCAGGAACCCAGATTTCATGAGGAAATGGCTGGTTCTAGAAGCTGGGAAACAGGGGAAAAGATGAACTTGCATTTCCAGGGAACAAGAAAACAGGGATGTGCTCAAAGAATGATGTGGTTGAGCCAACTTGGAGGCTCTTCACTGGCCAAATCTGGGACAATTTGAACATCAAGACAAAAAAAAAAAAAAAAAAAAACTTATGATAACATGATGAAACGTAGAAAAATACGGTATAGTAAAAAAGAAAACCATACCTTGAAAACATGATAATCATTCATGAATCTAGATAGAGTATATGGATGTATACCTTCCTGGAATCTCTCTGTAGATAGGAAATTTTTCGAATGAAAAAATTTGGAAAGGAAAGAAAAAACAGTTCTTTCTTGTGATAATAAAATATCTCCAGCTCCTGGGTGTTTTGAGATCACTCAACCCACCCTTGCTGGGCGAGAAGATGTGATTGGTCCTCTGCTGGGCTCTGGCCTCAGGAACTCTGCCCATTTCCTTGAACTCGCTCTAAACTCCAATATAACTTGTGATCCTTTCTGGCCCTTGTCTGTCGCTCCTCCTTCCTAGTAAGTGAGGCTCTAAATGGTACTCAGGGAAAAAATGTCAGTGCCCTACAGGTAGACCTCAGCAAGGAGCCCACCTGCTTGCTACTGGGAAATGGAATTGACCAAATTATGTCATGTGCCTTTATGACTGTGTCACATTATATCCCACTGCTATGTATAATTAAAATGCACCAATTAAAAATATTTTTAAAAATTAAACAAAAATAAATCTTCCTCCTTCAGGATAATGGGAGGCCTGAAAAGATTGCTTGGGTGCCATCTACTGGTCAAATGCTTGTACTGCCATGTGATCCTTGCTGTGACTGAGCCATGAGTCACCCACGTGCTCAGTTGTCTTTAACACAGAAGGCACCACAATGCCCAGCTCCAGGCAGACATTCAACAAATAGTGAAATGAATAACATCTTCCTATGAATTCTCATACTTAGGCAGTGCCCATAAGAACCTCATAACCTTATCACACTGATGTCTTCTTGGGGTCGACCTAGTTAGGTTTCCATGGATGGATTATACATTCCTTGAGGGTTCATCGTATTACTTGGTGACCATCCCAGTACTTCATAGGAAATTTTCCATAAGCACCATGACTGTGGCTTTTTATCTCCCATCTCTACCTTATTTATTTTTAAAGTTGCTTTTTAAAAATTTTTTTTAAGATATGAATCTTTATTTTATTCATTTACTTATACATGGTACTGACAATCGAACCCAGAGCCTCGCACATGCTAGGCAAGCACTCTACCACTGAGCCACAACCCCAGCCCCTTATTTTAAAAGTCTTAAAAAATGATTGTAAAACTTATTTTAAAGCTGTCTCTACCCTTGGCCTCCATTTCCTCCCCTTCCCAAGTCGCTACTGGTAAGGTCCCCAGTCACCTGCCAGCTGTTAAATATAAAAACCTCTTTCCTATCCATGTCCTGCTCTCCTTCTGTCTTATTTGGAAACTCTTCTCCCAGCTTCCAAAACACGGCTCCCTCTTGCTTCTCCCACCTTTCTGGCTGTTCTTTCTCACCTCTTCTTATTTCCCTTCCATTGGTCTCTCTTTCCTCTGTCAATGGCTCTCTGCTGTCTGAGGCTCCAGGGTCCCTGGGGGATCTCAGCTAATTCCCATGAGTGTGTCTTCACCCTCCACGGTTCTCTTAAGCTCCAGGAACCTGTTTCTAAATGCCTGTGGGGTCTCTTACAGATGCTCAGATTCCCACTGATCTCACATGGGACTCCCCTTCTCTCCCCCACACACTTCTTCTCCTCTATTACCCACTCAACAGCACCCACTTTGACAGAGTTGCTCAGACTAGGAAACTCATGACCCATCGAGGTGCTCCACTCTTCTCTCAGTATGTCAGTGAGTCCTGTTACTTCTTCCTTTAAGCTTCTCTCACATCTTGCCCCCCCCAACACCCCATGTCCAGAACCACTGAAATAGCACTGCTAACCACCACCTTTGACATGCTCTTGACTCCACCCCATGAACTCATTATGTGCTCTAATGTCACTTCCAGGTCAAACCATTCAATGCACACCACCCACCATCCTCACAATGAGCTCCAAGATCTGCGTCCAACATCCTATGCCCTTTGCATCTTGTCTCACCTACCTTTCCAGTCTCACTTCCCACCACTCCCTCATACTGCCACACAGATCTAGGCACAACTGACATCACAGGCTTCCCTGAAGACTCATTTCCACACCCTGACCATGCAGCTCCCTCTATCTGGAAATTGTCCCTTCTGCCAGCACCTGTGCAAAGGCATAGCCCAGAGCTTTCCCTGCCCCTCATTGTTCTCTGACTTTCTCAGAGCCCTTAATTCAAGCCTCCTTCACACCTCTTCCTAGGCTTCCAACTTCACCTGAACAAGATCTAAATTCTTTACCTAACTTTTGTCCCTACAAGGCCATGTATGATTGGACCCCTGCTGATCACCTCAGCTCCTTCACATTCTCCTACCCCATTCATGCACAAAAACAAAGAGCAGTCTTCTATGGGATCCAAAGCAAGGAAAATCCTGAAGTTCTTAAAGACTCCAAAGATCAACAGAAAATCAAAAGCCAAAATAAACTCCTTTTGAAAGTATTTTTATTTTGGACCTCCTATTAACTCAATAACTAAGGAGCATATGGAAAATAATGATAAGTACATTGCATTCATGGAGTTTTTCCTATTGCTAGGAAGACAACTAATGTTTCACATGCATCTGTCTCATTGAATCCTTCAACCAGCCCTATTATTTCCCGTTTTTAGAGAGGACATTGCTATTACCAAGGTAACCTTTAGTATAGGCAAGGCTACTACTTAAGCCCAGGTCTGTGTCACTCAGATCTTGGGCTCTGATGGATGTTCTACATACACACCCAGAGCATCTGGCAGACGAAGACTAGGGTTAAATCTTACAGCTAACCTTTCTGGAAGATTGTCTACCAACTCCAAAATCAAGTTTCCTAAAACCACCTAAAATGGCTTCTAAGTTTTAAACCTGCACCTGAGATTAAATAGCACTTTGGTTTGGGGTTTTTTGTTTTGTTTTGTTTTGTTTTTTCAGAATTTCACTTTTTTAAATTAATTTTTTATGTTTTTATTTGTGCACTATAATTATGCAAAATAGTGGGGTTCATTGTGACATTCACATATGGTAGTCCTTAGCCTCCCTTGGAAGTCTCAATTCTGGTGTATGGACTGAGAGACCAGCACTTCAAAAGTTACCCATATTCTGGAATTCCCAAATACACCCTGACATTCTGACTAAGCCCTTTTCTTCTGACTGTGATTGAATTTTTCAGCCACAGACGGCATACTTCAACATTTGCCCTAGACACTTGAAACACATAGTATTCTACTATAGGTGGGATCAGGCAAAGAATATCAATCCCACTCCAACCAGCATCTCTATAAACTGGCAATATAAGTCCGGGAAGTACAACTACTCAAAAGGTAAGACCATCCTATCTGCTTCTAATTCAAATAGGTAGCACAAAAAACAGGCTCAATGGAAGCAATGTGCACATTGTTCCAGATACAGACTCTTAGACGGACGTTCAGCAAAGGGCACCATCTAGGGAATTTTGGACAGAGAGAGAGGCTAGCTTTCCAATCTATTTTCAAAGAATTATTGAAACTCAGAGGGAACTCTAATAAATATTAAGTAATTCTTTGAGATGAAGTAGCTTCCAGAAAGAATCCCTTTATTAGGACAAATATTATACTGGCAATTTGTTGGTAGATTCCAGGAATTTAGCCTGGGATTCAAAAAATTTACCAATGGAGAGACATATAGCCATACCTCTCCTCGGTCTATACTCAAAGGACTTAAAAACATCATACTACAGAGACACAGCCACATCAGTGTTTATAGCAGCACAATTCACAATAGCTAAAGTGAGAAACCAACCTAGATGCCCTTCAGTAGATGAATGGATTTTAAAAAAATATGGCATATACACACAATGGAATATTACTCAGCGATAAAAGAGAAAAAAATCATGGCATTTGCAGGTAAATGGATGGCATTGGAGAAAATAATGCTAAGTGAAGTTAGCCAGTCTCAAAAAACTAAATGCCAAATGTTCTCTCTGATATAAGGAGGCTGATTCATGATGGGGTAGGGAGGGTGAGCGTGGGAGGAATAGGCAAACTCTAGATAGGGCAGAGGGGTTGGAGGGGAAGGGAGCGGGCAGGGGGTTAGCAAGGGTGGTAGAATGTGATGGACATCCAAAGTACATGTATAAAGACACAAATTGGTGTGAACATAGTTCATATACAACCAGAGAAATGAAAATTTGTGTTGTATATGTGTAATAAAAGTTGTAATGCATTCCACTGCCATTTCTTTTTAAAAGGTCAACTTAACTTAAAAAAATAAAATAAAATGCATTACATCCAGACAAAATAGTGCATGCCTGTAATCCAAGTGGCTTGGGAGGCTGAAGTAGGAGGATCACAAGTTCAAAGCCAGCCTCAGCAAAAGCCAGGTTCTAAGCAACTCAGTAAGCTCTTGACTCTAAATAAAATACAAAAAACCTCTCAGAGGTTGAGAGCCCATGAGTTTGATCTCTATACCCCTCCAAAAAATGCATTACAGATAAATTTTTTTTTTTGGTACCAGGGATTGAACGCAAGGGCACTGAGCCACATCTCCAGCCCTTTGAGACAGAGTCTCCCTAGTTTCTGAGGGCCTTGCATAGTTGCTGAGGCTGGCTTTGAACTCACAATCTTCCAGCCTCAGCCTCCCAAGCCATTGGGATTACAGGCATGCACCACCGCACCCAGCAAAAACAACATTTTTGAAGGCTTATTCACATTTGCTGGCCATTGCCACCACCACTGCCTCTGGAAGAGACATGGGTCATGCTGTGTGTGGATGGCCTGGGCTTCATCCAGGAGAGAGGAGAGCTCAAAGGGCAGATAGAAACCTCCCAGGGTCAACAATCCGGAATGAACAGATGTCCACAACCCAGCAGATGGAAACATAGCTTTGCTTTATAGTCTTGCCTAGAAAGCCCGCTGGCCCCACACCTTCCAAAACTCAGATTCCATCAAGATGAACTTTAGTCCCTTGTACAGTGAAACTGTAAAACCATGTGCATTAGTGACAGAGCTGGTTCCGGGTCTACTTACGCATGCAGTCTCCTCCATACCAGCCGGCTCTGCATTCTGCACAGAAGCCCTTCATGTAGAAGTCGTCCAGGGTGCCCCCCACGAGCCATTCCGGCAGCTCTTGCAGTTTTCAAAAATGGTACAACCTGAAACATTTCCAAGAAGATTCTCAGACTCCATGCTTGCAGGTTCTGATGGTCCGCATGAGAGATACACCTGCTCAGAGACTGGCTCTAGTGGGGCATTGGGACATAGAAAGGTAGCACAGTCCTTAGGAAAAGCTGGAAAATGCCAGGTTTATCAGGATTTAACTAGAGAGTTTAGGAGTGATCCCAACCGACTTCCCAGTTAGTGGCTGATGTTTAAGGTAACATGAAATCGCTTAGAGTAAAAGAGAATCAATCAATATAGTGTTATTTTTCGCCCTTGTATAAATACTTCACGTTTACTATGAAATATTTAGAAAATTATGACAAATAAAAAGAATTCAATAATAATAATAATAATAAAACCCTTAAAATCCTAATATCTAGCCAGGTGCAATGGCACATGCCTATAATCCCAACAACTCAGGAGGCTGAGGCAGCAGGATCACAAGTTCAAGGCTAACCTCAGCAATTTAGTGTGACTCAGGAAGCCGGGCATGGTGGCAGCACATGTTTATAATCCCAGCTGCTCCAGAGGCTGAGGCAGGAGGATGGCGAGTTCAAAGCCTCTAAATAAAAGTCTCTAAATAAAATATTTTTTAAAAGGACTGGAGATGTTGCTCAGGGGTTAAACACCCCTGGGTTCAATACCCAGTCCAAAAAAATAAAAATTACTAAGAGAGCTGAGGGATATAGCTTAGCGGTAAAGTGCCTCTTGGTTTAATCCCAGCAACACATACACACACACACACACACACACACACACACCACACGCACGCACGCGCACACACACACACACACACACACACACACACACAAACAGATATCCCGTGACCTAGAGAATTCTAGCGCTAATACTTTCTCTGCCTGCATACACATACATCATTTTAAAAGCTACACTTGTAACTACATACTGTCCATTCTCTTTTTATAACTCCCTTTTAATTGAATAACAGATAGTAAATGTCTTCTTGTGCCATTAGACACTCTTTCTTCTATCTTTCTATACCCAGAGTTTGCCCCCAGAAACACCCCAAGGCCTGACATAATTCTCACCCTCAAAAGTGCCAGGCAGCCCCACCAGCAAGCCACAGCACAGGGGCTGAGCAATTCCCAGGCATAAATCTTTTAAAATTATGGCCTGTTGAGTGGCTAGGGATAATGAGGAAAGGTATAAATAATTCCTACCCATTTATCAAAAACAGAGCTAATTTCTGAGTCTTCCATTGTCCAGCTTGGGGTTCTGGAGCCAATTCTTTAAGGTTCTCAGACCTTAGAGCCCTCTCTGTCAAACTGGGATTAAAACTGGATCTGCCTCTTAGAATTGTTTAAAAGTAAATGAGCACAGGTAAAGCACCTGGCATACAGTAAGAATTCCCAAGGTGAGACCATTACTATTCTGCTTCCCCATGACCCCACCTGGCTTATCCCTGTGATGGCCAATGTCAAGCTTAATTTTCACTTCCTGTGACCCGTCTTTCTATAACAGAGTCAAATCAAGATCATATCTTGCTCAATATTGTATCCTCAGCACCTAATACAGTGCTGGCACCTAGCAAGTGCTCAATGAATATTACTTGAGTGGCTGAGTGAACAAATGAATGCCTCATGAATTGTTCCCAGTAGCCAGCATGTCTTTCAGCATCCGTGAGCTTCTTTGCTGTCAACTGAAATCAGGTTTTTATTGACCTGTAATGTGTGTGTGTGTGTGTGGGTGTATGTGTGTATGTAAGTGTGTGTGTGTGTTCCACAGAAGAGACTTGTAGCCCTCTTTCCACACTATACTGAGTTTCCTTTCCCTCCTTCTTGAGAAGACGAATTGCTAATATGATTCATCAAATTCCAGTAAGTCATAAGGCACATGACGGAGTCCCATGGGTACCACTGTGCCTTCCAAAAGCCAACCCCCCCCTCACGTGCCAAGCTCCTCTTTAAATCCCTATTCACCATGCTACAGAGGAGGTAAATGGACTCAGAACCTCCCTCCTCAGTGGCTCTGCCAAGACTATTTCTTGGCACAGCAAGTCAGGGTCCTTAAGATACAAGCCACAAAAAAAAGTCTAGTGATTAACATGAACAAGGCCATGATCAAAGACAGGAGGTAGCACACAGATTGCCACAGGACCCACTGCAGGCTGCCCATCCTAGAACCACATAGGCCCACTGAGGACCATGGTGCTGCTAGATGCTGCTGGATGTCACAATGCCAACCCTAACATTGGTGTCCCTCAACCTTTATGGTCCTGCACCACCACCAGCAGCAGAGAGATGCTCACTGTCTACCATAATGGTAGAAATGCCAACTAAAGCCACACTGGATTCCGTGTTCCACCTATGAGACTGGCAAAAGTCCAAAATGACACATTTTGTTGTAAAGCTTTGAAAAAAAAGAAAAAAAAAAAAACAGCACCCTCACACACTGCTGGAGTAAAGGCCAAATGTACAGAAAACTATTTGGCAAAGGCCGGAAAATGACATATGCACTCCCAAGGGACCCACTGCTAGCAGAGGGGTAAGTGTACCTCCAAGATACACTTACATAATACTAACTGATGTGTGCAAAGTGTATTCACTGCCCATACAATGACCATCCCTAATCTGAAAACTGAGGTCCAAACTGCACTAAAATCCAAAATGTTTTATGCTTTGACATGGCACCACAAGCAGAAAATTCCACATCTGACCTCCTGTGACAGGCAGCAGCCAAAATGCGGGCATACTGAAAATATTTTGTAACATTACCTTCAGGCTGGGTAAAGGGTGTATACAAAACATAAATGAATTTCATGTTCAAATTTAAATCATGTTCAAGATATCTCATCATGTAGACCCAAGCATTACAAAATCAAAACAAATCAAGAATACTTCTGGTCCCAAGGGTTTTGGAGAAGGGATATACAACTTATAATAACAAAAGTTTAGGAACAACCCAAAAGTTCATAAATGATGGTCACCCATATAATGCAGTCATAGCAACTGTGAAAAAAAAAAGAAAAAGAAAGAAAGAAAGAAAAGTGAAGATGGCTTTATATTGATATGGAGTAATCTCTAGCTTTTCATGAGAAAAGGAAGTTAGCATTGTTTATGGTAAAATATCTTTTGTGTGAAATGGGGAAAGATATATATATATATATATATATATATATATATATATATATATATATATATATACACATACACACACACACACACACACAATATATATATATATATATATATATATATATATATATATATATATATATATATATATATGTTTTTTCAAACATGGAAAACAGTAAGCCACTCTATACATCAAATAGGTGGTGATACTAGAGATTGAATCCAGGACAGCTAGGACAGCTTCATGCATGCTAGACTAAGGCTCTACCACTGAGCTACACCCTGAGCCCCTTTTTTATTTTATGGGACAGGGTCTTGCTAAGTTGTCCAGGCTGGCTTCAAACTTGTGATTGTCTTTTTTCTGCCTCCCAAGTAGCTGGGATTACAGGCACGCCCCACCACGCCTAGCTACCTCAATTGATTTTGATTGGGAGGGCATCTAGAGATTGAACGCAGGGCCTCGCACATGCTAGGCAAGCACCACCAAGCATAAATCCCAAATCCAACATAGATTTTTAAATGTAGTATTTTTATGGCACATACTTCATGGGACATAGTCTAAGGTCAATAGTAACCATAAAGAAATCATAACTTCATTCGGTGATCCTATTGTTAGTATTAATAGTGCTATTGTTAACTTTGCACAATTCTATTGTCATAAGATAAAGCCAATAAGTAATTAGGTTAGTATCAATAAGAAATAAGACTTAAAATGAGAAAAAAATTAAAGACATTAATAATCTTGAATATCACATAGATTCATTCATTTATTTATTTACTAGTTTTAGGTGGACACAATATCTTTATTTTATTTTTATGTGGCACTGAGGATCAAACTCAGTGCTTCACGTGTACTGGATAAACACTCTGCCACTGAACCACAACTCCAGCCCCTCACATAGATCCATTTTTTAAAAAACAGATTTGTCTGGGCTGGGGTTCTGGCTCAGTGGTAACGTGCTTGCCTAGCATGCGTGACACACTGGGTTCGATTCTCAGCACCACACACAGATAAATTAAAAAAAAAAAGGTCCATCAACAACTAAAAAATATTAAAAAAAACAGATTTGTTAGCTCCATCCACTGGGGGAAAAAAAACACCTATTAACAATGACAATCCAATTATCAGAAACACTCCTGAGGTTCCAGACTGTGGTCTCGGGTCAGAGTTCCTTGAAGAAATGACTAATTCCAGACCTGGGAAGAAAATGTACAAGTCTTCAATGCCTTGTCTTGGGAGAATCAAAGAAGCCCACAAGTGTGGTCATGTCAGAAGCATATAGAAGGACATGAGGGAGCGCCCAGTGTCCTAAGACTGGAGGTGCCTGGGTTAAAATGGGTACTGAATGACAATGATTCAATTGCACATATAAATAAAAATGGAGAATTTCTTAATGACACACAGAGAATCCCCTTTCATCAATGGTGACTGCCGAGGGCATTCACACTTACTCTTCTATAATTTAGTTTTAAAAGACGGCCTTTCTTCTTCATCTTTCCTTTCCTTTCAGGGTAACCAAATGGTTTATTTGGATAGTCTTTCATTGGTTAGAACCAGTGATCAGTCCCAGGGTCAAGGTTGCAGATTTGGGTGCCTCCTACCTGATGGGTCAGGAGCCCCGCTGCACCATCTATGCGGTTCTCTTGCCTATCAGACGGCTGACCTCAGGTCATCTTGTAACAGCAGAGTCCATGCTAGTGGTCAGCCAATAGTAACCACAAGGCTTTTGAAAATTGTTCAAAGACTCCCATATCACTGCCAAGGACACCTAGTAGAGAGACCCAGGCTTTACTCTCAAATTTTTCAAGAAAATTGGAAGGCTTTACTCAACCATTTCCCTACAAACCACACTCACCCATCAGGAAATTGGGGCAGTGGATTTCTTTTCTGGAAACAAATATACAAAAGTTATGGTGAAGTCACTCCAAATTTAAAGCCCAGCATGACTCTCTTCCAAGGAGAAAGGACTCAGAAGGATCATTTGCAGACTTGAGCCCCATTTTCTTTCTTCTTCCATGGTTTTGCATGAAACGAAGTCCCTGGCAGAAATGGGTATCATTCTCTGTTTTTGAAAGAAGTGGAAATGCAGAAATAAGAGAAATTCCCAAAGCCCCCCCCCCCTTTTTTTTTGTATCCTTGCATTCATCAGCCTTTGGAAAGCTCATTTGAAAATCTCAATGTCCAAGTCGAGGTGTGGCTCAGTGGTGGAGCGCATGCGCAGTATGCATGGGGCACTGTGTTCCATCCCCAGCACCACATAAAAATAAAAATAAATAAAGGTATTGTGTCCATATACAACTAAAATTTTAAAAAAGAAAAAAATAGAAAAGAAAATCTCAAGGTCCTTATTCTGACCTGGCCTAAACAGGGAAAGGTGAAACTGCAGGAGGTGTCAGAAGCATAAGGCAGCAATACTTCCTTGCTTTTCAAGCATCAGGAAAATGCGCAATGAGGTTTCCAATCACATCAGAAACACTATGCACTATACGTTCAGTCCACCTTGGCCCCTACCCAGCTGAGAACTACAATGCAGTTATCAAATCTACAATCATTAAAAAGAACACCACACAGCCATAAAGAAAACTAAAATTATGGCATTTGCCAATAAATGGATGGAACTGGAGACGGTCATGCTAAGTAAAATAAGCCAATCCCCCAAAAAACCAAAGACCAAATGTTCTCTCTGATACTGCGGATCCTAACAGCCAATAAGAAGAGCGGGGAATAGAAGTTCCTTGGAATAAAAATTCAACGGGAATGAAGGGAAGGGAGGGGAACGGAATAGGAAAGACAGCAGAATGAATCCGACGTCACTTTTTTATGTTCACATATGAATACACGACCAGTGAAACTCCACATCACGCACTGCCACAAGAATGGGAAGTCATACTCCATGTACAGATATGTCAAAGTACACTCTACTGTCATGTACATCTAAATAGAACAAACAAACAAAAAGAACATATCAGTCCCCTCTATGGTGGGGGCAGGAGAGTGGTGGTACAAAAGTCAGGTTCAGCTTTATGTAAAGGCAAAAAAATGGGCAGGGGGGCATACACAAGGGCCTGGGAAGGTCCCATCCCATCCAAAGACACTCTCTTGTGACTGGACCACCTCCCAGCTGTCCCACTCAGAGCTAAGACCGTCCTCCTTGACTTCTGCTCTTTCCTTACCCTCTCTCCTTCTCTACCCAGCCAACCCAGGATGTAGTCAGCTCACTTCCTAATGACCCAAATCCCTCCGCCTCTCTCTACACATTGGACTTTTACCTTTATTAAGGTCCTCTTATTTCTCTCCTGCCTCAAGTCATATCCCACCTCTTCTCTTAGAGATCTCCAATGCTGGTCAGGAGCATGGTGCAAGCCTATAATCCCAGCAACTCAGGAGGCTGAGTCAGGAGGATCATGAGTTTGAGGCCAATCTCAACAACTTAGTGAGTACCCATCTTAAATTTTTTAAAATGTTCTCTTCTCTTCTTATTATTATTTGGGCCATGTAATTCAGTGGTAAAGCACCCCAGGTTCAATCCCTGGTTACCTCCCCCCAACACACACAAACCTCCAAAGCTAGCAAAATATCTTCAGGATTTAGCCTGAAATTCATAGCATGGCTTACAAAACCCTTCTGGATCTGGTCCCCCATTTTTCCTTCAGATTGCTTTCTCCTCTTGTTATCTGTCTCTCTCCCTCTCTCCACATCTCTCATCACACACCGTTTCTCCTGGCTGACCAAGCTAATTGCAATTCCTGAAACCTCATGCTTGCTCTTGCGTTCACAGATGCACAACGTTAACACTGAGAAGAGTATGAACACCTCTACTCCCTTGCCCGTAGTGAGAACGGGCTGACTGGTGTCCTTTTTAATAATCCTGGCACCACCGAGGGCCGAGGGCTGCCTGCAGGACCCCGAAGGCCGCCTGGGCTCGTGGCTGGGCGCTCACCTGGGTGGATGAGGCAGGAGTCACATTCGTTCTCCTCGTTCCTGCAGCAGGGGATGGTGTAGCCCACGACCTCCTTCTTCCCAGGGCACACGCACTCGATCTGGTCATATTCGCAGCATTCGCGACACATGATATTCCACTCAGCTCCAGGGCAGGTTCGTTGATGACCGTGTATTCTGAAATGGAAAACCAACGAGCGACAGTGGGTCCAGGCAGGAAGGGACAGACGTGGGAACACTCGGCTGTCAGGAGGCCACCGTGTGCTGTGTGCAAGAAGACTGTGGCATTCTTCCTGGGCCAGAGTCTCGGAAGTGAGACCACCTGCCCCAGGGATCTTCAGAGCCATGCACTCAACACAGAGGAAACTTGCTATAACTGCTAATCAACTATTTTGATAGAATGGGGGGGAACAGGGTACTGGGGATTTTACTCAGGGAGACTCAAACACTGAGCCGCATCCCCATCCCTTTTTTGTATTTTATTCAAAGACAGAGTCTCACTGAGTTGCTAAAGCTGGCTTTGAACTTGTGATCCTCCTGCCTCAGCCTCCCCATCTGCGGGGATTATAGGTGTGGGCCACTATGCCTGGTTATTTTTATAGAATTTTTATTTCAAAAAATCATGTTCAGCAATATATAATCTAAATATATTGACAGTAGAACATGCATGCAATTTACAAAAACATACACATTTCTTAGGTGTCTGTGTTCATTTTATTTATTTATCTATTTTCCAGTGCTGGGGATGGAACCCGGGGCCTCATGCATGCTGGGCAAGCTCTCTACCCACTGAGCTACACCTCGTTTCTATTTTTGTTGGAGTATTTTCATAGTTGCGTAGATTGTGCACTGAACAACTCCAGGGGAAATCATTCAACTGCAGAACTATAGGATGCAGCGCAGTCATGGTGCCATCATAAAAATTTCGGAGACTACTTTGTAGATGAGGCCGTTCAAGTGCAAGGCTGATGGCCAAGTATAGACTATGTTATTGCTTCCAAACTTGGCTCTTCCATTTTGCAGCATGCCAAGTTTATAGTATCTTCAAAGCTAAAACCAACAGAAAAGACAAAAGTACCTTAATTAATATGTTTGGGAGAATTTCAATGTTTTACAAGGGTGAACTCATTAACCCAACTTCATTCAATTCCCTGAGTACAACTGAGCATTCTTTCCCGTGAGAAAGCAATGTTCTCTTTGGGGTAGGATTTTTTTTTTTCCTTTCTTGTTTTTTATTTTCTCTTTTGATATTTATATACCTTAAGTAAAAAAGAAAACCATCTGGAAAAATCTTTCAGAGGAATCAGTTGGAGGTTGTGCAGAGGAAGTCAGACAAAAACCTTCTAGCTTTGATTTGCTTTGTTCCCCACTCTCCATTTCTAAAAAAAATCCTCGCACAAAGATGATGATTAAAGCAGAAAGGGGTCAGATATTTGGGGAAGATAGTGAATGTGGGCAAGGTCCTGTGAAGCCTTCCACAGAAGGATCAGGCAGAGATCCCTGAGATGCTTCACAGGCCCATAAAAACAAACCCTAGTGTCTGTGGGGACCTCTAAACCCTTGACTCCATAGTTTAGTTTTCTATTTCCCTCCCCTAAACTTGTAATTCTGACCCAAGGTTGATCACTCCTAAGTCTGCCAAGTGCAACCACTTTAAGAAACTATCACCATCAATCCTCAGTCTCGGGTCATAAGAAGATTCTAATAGCATGAAAAGGAACCACCCAGATGATGGACAGTTTCTTAAATTGGATGAATCTAGTTTTATGAAAAATTTACTTTCTTTCATCATTTTGGACAAATATCATTGAACCAGCAATGACCCTCACCCTGGCTTTAGATTGGCACAGGTCACCACAGCCTGGTCACTGTTGAGATTTTGCTTCCCTCTCCATTCCATGAGCAACCTCAGAGAGTCCCCTGTAGTCACAGGGGACTTACTAGCTGAGCTTACAGGCTTTGTTACCTGCCAAAGTGGATGACCTCGAAAATCTAGCAAGAACTGAATGTTTAAAAGAGAGAAAAACAGAATAAAAACACAGATGTGAGTTCCCACGAGTCTAGATGTGTCAATGGGTTTTTGGAAATGACACAGAAAGCAAGAACAACAACAAAAAATTACATAAATTCAACTTCATCAAAATTAAAACCCCTTTAGCATCAAAGACATTACTGAGAAAGTGAAAAGACAGACAACAGAATGAGAGAAAATATTTGCAGATCATTTATATGATAAGTTTAGCATTCAGAACATTGCAAAAAACAACTCTTACAACTCAGCCACAAAGAGACCAATTTAAAAATGGACAAGTGGCTGGAACAGAGATACAAGGGGTAAACCAGCCCAGAAGAAGATGTTAAAACTTAACAGGTCATTTAGGAAATGCAAATCAGTGCCACAATGAGATAATACTTACTGCGATGGCTATAATCCAAAAAAAAAAAAAAACAATTTTAAGTGTTGGCAAAGACATAGAGATACTAAAACTCTCCTATATTGCTGATAGAAATGTCAATGATCCGATTGCTGCGGAAAACAATGTAGTGGTTCCATTAAAAGTTAAATCACTACATGATCCATCAATTCCACTGCAAGGTATTTATCTAAAACAGTGAAAACAGGGACTCAAATATACTAGCATGCTGATATTTATTCACAACAGTCAAAAGGTAAAAACAACCCAAGGGTTCACCAAGAAACAAATGGAGAAAGAAAATAAGGTATGTGTAGCTGATGGACTATTATTCGGCCACAAAAAGGGAATGCAGTATGTACACACTGCAACACAGAAGAACCTTGAAACCATTCAGCCAAGCGAAAGAAGCCACACACAAAAGTCCAAATATTGTCCGATTCTATTTATATGAAATATTTATAATAAGCAAATTCAAAGAGACAAAATATATTAGAGGGGGATTAGATTGGGGGGCTAGGGGAAACGGGAGAATTATTGCTTAATAAAGAGTTTCTATTTGGGGTGATGGAAACATTTTGGAAATAGGTGTGATGTTTGTACAACAGAGTGAATATAATTAATGCTACTGAATTACACACTTAAAATGGATAAGGTGGCACCGTGTGTGTGTGTGTGTGTGTGTGTGTGTGTGTGTATGTGTGTGTTTGGAGAGCCGGCTCCCTCCACTCTGCTCCATCCTTCTCTTGGCCACTGTTTCCCACTTTCTATCAGCTTCTCAACCCACCAAGATTTTGCCTGCTCTAGGCAAAAGCATTTGCTTAGCCACAGCCTCTGTCCCAGCTGTTGGGCCCTCAGCATAAATGATACCTGTTCAGAGAGAGCCTCCCTGGCCTTCTCTTCTGAATGCACACTGCACACCCCCAACCCATGGTCTCTGTTATAACATCCTATTCACTGTCTTGTCGCCTTATCATAACAGACCATCATTTTCTGTGTTCCATTTATTAGAAGTACATTTGTGGAAAGGGCACGTTGGCCATTTGGCTTCAGCTGTACAAATTTCAGGGAATTTTAATATGGTGCTAAGGGCCAGTTCCAGAAACTAAGACAGAGAGAAACAACAACAGCTGTAAAAGTTATGGAATGTTTTCTGAAATGTATGCTAAAGCACTTTAATGTTTCGGTACAGAAAGTACTTTTTATTCTTTGTGCAATTTCATCTTCAAAATGATCCAATGAGGTTGGTAATACATTTTCTTCCCCATTAAAAGCATTCACTCCGACCCCTTCACTTTACCAGTGAGGAAAAGAGCTAAGTAGAAAAGAGCTGGACTTTTTTTTTTTTAATGGAGGCAAAGAGAAATGCCAATCTTTTTGAGGGAATTACTTCTGAGGGGAAAAAAATGGTCCCCAGAATTACCAGGGATATGGGGAGGTGAACAAGCTTGCTCCTAGCAGGGAAGAGGCTAGACCAGCCTGCAGTTGTGCCAGCCACAGGAGCCGAGCAAACTTGCTTTGCTTTCCACATTTAAAAACAGCCTTACAGACTGAAAAACAGCATACTACAGGGACACAGCCACATCAATGCTTATGGCAGCACAATTCACAATAGCTAAACTGTGGGACCAACCTAGATGCCCTTCAGTAGAGTAATGGATAAAGAAAATGTGGCATATATACACAATGGAATATTACTCAGCCATAAAAGAGAATAATATCATGGCATTTTCAGGTAAATGGATGGAGTTGGAGAAGATAATGCTAAGTGAAGTTAGCCAATCACAAAAAAACAACTGCTGAATGTTCTCTCTGATATAAGGAGGCTGATTCATAGTGGGGTAGGGACGGGAAGCATGGGAGAAACAGACAAACTCTAGATAGGGCATAGGGGTGGGAGAGGAAAAGAAGGGGTATGGGGTGAAATGATGTTGGAATGTGATGGACATCATTATCCAAAGTACATGTATGAAGACATGAATTGGTGTGAACCTACTCTATATACAAGCAGATATGAAAAATTGTGCTGTATATGTGTAACAAGAATTGTAATGCATTCTGCTGTCATGTATTTAAAAAATAAAATCAATTAAAAATTAAAAATAAAACAGCCTCACAAAATCTGCCGGTGAGCCTTCTACTGTCAGGGCTTCCAGTAATACGAGCATAAATGAAACACAAAAGCCCATGAACCTCACCCTGGGATAAACTGAGGCACTGGGCCATGGAGCACATGCTGTGATCATGTAGCAAAATCAAGCTTACAGAGGGAGTGCTGGGTGCCGCACGGTCAACTCCTTGCCAACCTCTCCATTGGATAAAATATGTATTTCTTCTTTATCAAACACTCTAAGACCTCACTCACAGAGCCATTTTAGGTTTGTAACAAAATTAAGTGGAAGGCAGAGAGACTTAAAATATACGCTCTGTCCCCATCCATGGGCAACCTCCTCTGTTACCAACAGCCCCCTTCACAGTGCTGTGGTTGTTACTATTGATGAACCTGGAGCCACACAGGGTTTTCACCCCAAGGTCACAGATATTAGGCTTCAACCCCAGAGGTGCACATTCTGTGGGATTGGACACCAGTATGTGGCATGTGTCCACCGTTACAGTATTACACAGAATACATTCACTGCCTTAGAAATCCTCTGCGTTCTGCCTGTGCCTCTTACCCAACAAAAGCAATGCACTTTTGAGGAGGAGGAGGAGGAGGAGGTGAAGAAAGAATAAAAAAAAGAGTTTTTTGTGAAAGCTTTGGAAAATGAAAAAAAAGCATAAATAAAGAAATAAAAAGTATTCACAAAAATAGCATTTTGGCATCTAACCTCAAGTCTTCTGTTTCCAGTGGACATAATATTTATCTGTGAGTATCAATGGATGTGTCAACCCAGAGTCTCCCAGCCTCTCAAAATTGGTAACATGTCTTGTTTTAGAAATTGTGCTTTTCTTTCCCCTTCACTTTCATCATAGGTTATTTTCTCTTGAGTTGGAAAGGTTTTCAAAAGTCTTTTTTTTTTTTTTTGCAGAGAGGGGTGGGTACCAGGGATTGAACTCAGGGGCACTCATCCACTGAGCCACATCCCCAGCCCTATTTTGTATTTTATTTAGAAACAGGGTCTCACGGAGTTGCTTAGCACCTCACTTTTGCTGAGGCTGGCTTTGAACTTCTGATCCTCCTGTCTCAGCCTCCCGAGCCACTGGGATTTCAGGTGTGCACTATTGTGCCGGCAAAAGTCAGTCATTCTAAATTGCTACATAATTACCCTGTACATGTGAGGGCTCCCCTAAACTCCCCTCTCCCACTTTTTTTTTTAAATCAGGGTAAGCAAATAATCGAGAGCATTTGGGGCACCATAAGCTTCTTCATCCAAGCCCTGACTTCCATGCTCAGGAGCAGCCATCCTGATATCTCTCTATCCAGAATGGGGAATCTAGTTACATCAGTCCAGTCCTGGTTCTTCCAGAATTCAGTTTGAAAAAAATGTAAATCACTTAACCTCTTAGCCCAGTCTTATCAATGAGAATACCAAGTCAAGGAGACATGTCAAGGAGACATGCCAACGAATGGGCACGGGTTTCATGTACTTGATGAATGTACTTTGCTGTCACTGTCATTATTTTGCACACAGTTGAACTGCCCGGGGGACATGCAGGCAGTTCATTTCACGGCTCTCTGGCCCTGGTCTGTTTCAACTGTTCAGAGGATGCAGGGACAGTGCCTCCAACAGGGGGCTCACCGAGGCAGGGGCAGGAGGTGCCTCTATGCCCCTTAGCATGGTCTCCAAGCCCAAGGTCTTCAATATTATATATTAAGAAATATACTGCCACAATGGCCAGTCATGTCCAGCTGGAAGACTCGGGATTCTCTATGAGAACAAGGGGCAGCCTCTTCCATACCTGATCGGAACATCCCTTGCCAGAGCAAAGGCCCAAGTCAAGACCACCCCTGAGGGTGGCAAAGAAGGGCACTTGTATCATGTACCAGATCCTCTTCCTTGATGTTAGACTCTGCTTTTGAATCCACACAAAATCCCAAGCCCTCCCACTTAACCTCATTTAATTAGAATTTCTACTGAGGGATTTTTTTCTTTTTTAAACTATCTTGAATTTTATAAGTCGTCTGAGACCAGAGGGAGAGGAAAAAAGAGGCAAGAATCAGAGGGATATATAATTAGGCAGCTGGAGCTCCTCACTCATCCCTGCTCCCCCTGCCCCTCCTCCTGAGGCGTCTGAACTCACTGTATTGATGTCCAACAACACACAGCGGTCCTCACTGCTGGAGGGTCTCACCACCAGCTCAAAGGACTGATGAACACACAAAGCCCAGGACACACTCAAAAAGACTTGAGTCAGAGGTGATGGCATGCTTACTGGGGGCCCATCCTCCATCCTCCCCACTGAGACTTTGAGAGCCATCCTGTCACCAAGAGACCCTCAGCCCCAGCCTGGCTGGTTCTCACCCCTGGGTGATCTCAGTCTTGCCAATTATTATTTTAGCAAAATGACAACTAGAAAGCAAAGACCTTGTCACCCCACTTTAGACACCAGGACTGTCATTGGATTCCTTAAATATCTGGTGTTAAACATCCTGTACAAAAAGGATGGCGAGGGGAACAGGAATAGATTTGTGACTTTTTTTCTCCTTCCTCCTTTACCAAGCACACTGCACGGGGTGACTCTGCGTCACGCGCCTCTGCTCCCTGATCCCACCTCCTTCTCCAAGGGCCGTCTCTGAGTCCTAACCGTATTGGTGTCCAGCTCATTGGATCCTCACAACCAGTTGGAAGTGGGTTATTATTTTCTTCATTTAATTAATGAGGAAACAGAGTAAAACAAATGAATCCAGGTCACACAGCTTTCAGGTAAAAGAAGAAAGATCAGAACCCAGCTCTTACTGGGGCAAAAGCCTTATTCTTACCAATGCAAGGAAGGGCACTTGTATCATGTACCAGAGTTCACACTTCCAACTTGTAAGAAGAAAGTGGCACCCATGAAATAAAAATATTTGAGCATCAGATTCCCTGAATTTGAACCCTGGCTCTAGCAGTGACCATGTGACTTTGGATGAGCCACTGAATTTCTTTGTCTCGGTTTCCTCCTCTGGGAAATGTCGGCACTGATGGTACTTCTCTAGAGTTGCACTTCTTCATGGAACCCAAGAGCTTACAATAATCCGATAGTATAGGGACAATACCTGCCTCTATTTTATAGATGAGGAAACTGAGGTACAGAGAGGTAAGAAATATGCCCAAGACTGCACAGGTAGTAAAGTGTAGAGACAGGATTCAAATTGAGGCCATCTGTTTCCACAATCAGAGCATTAACCATCATCCTGGCCTTGTTCTCAGGGATATTATTGGTAATTCTAATTGGCAACTAACATCCATAAACACCCTGGGAGCTTGCTCTGAGCTGGCACCCAGCCAAGTGTTTCCCATACGTTCCAACGTGGTGGTGGTGGTGGTGGTGTCGTTTTAATTCACAATGGCATTAGGAATGTGCATTCTGTAGTTGAAGAAACTGAGGCACAGAAAGGTCAAGTATCTTGATCGATTTGCGCAGTAAGGGGTAGAGCTGACACTGTGTGCATCAGAAGCCCATGTTCTCCTCTCGATCACCATCTGCATGGAAACCACCTGAGATGCTTGTTAATGAGCCTATTCCCTTAGAATCCCTGCAGCTGGAGGCTAAGTCTCTGCCTTCTAAGCAAGCATCCTCCTTTGAGGAGCACAGTCCTGTCCTGCAGTTTAAGCCAGCCGCCCTCCAGGCCCTGGGAAGCTGGGCTTTGCATTGGTTCTCCCTTCCCACTTAATAACCCGCTGCCTTCTTGGCGGCTCTGAAAGGTACTCTGACCTTCTAGGCTCTACTCTGGACCCACATTGGAATCCGTCCCTCTCTGATGCTTCCAGAGAACCATAGACAAGAGACCTTGACGTGGTATTTCCCCAAAGCCTCAAGAGGAAGGAGACACAGTGATGAGATCATTGCAGATGCTGCATTTGAATATGACAATAACCATAAAGGTCTTTGGAAGAAAGACTCCTATTTGTCAGGCATTATTTTCAGCAGAGACCATTATTCTCATCAGATTTTTTTTTCTTTTAAATCACATCTTTGGCTAAGATGCAGATGGCTAAAAAAAAATAAAAATGGGATGAGCAATAAATAATGTGTCCTCAGTGGCCCACACATCCAGAGAATTTTCAGATAGGCTGTTTGTGTTTCTATGGTGAAATTCTGGCTTCTTCCCATTTGTTCTTTGGGGTTCTAATTTCTTTTCTTTAATCCATCCTATCTTAGTCTGTTTACTGTTGCTATAACAAAATACCTGAGACCAGGTAATTTATAAAGAATGGATACTTATGGAGCTCCTGGTTCTAAAGGCTGGGAAGTTCAAGAGCAAGATTTTGGCATCTGCTCAGTATCTGGGTCTTCTTGCTGCATGACGTGGTGGAGGGCATCACGAGGCAGGACAGAATAAGAGTGCCAAAGAGAACTCACCTTTAAAACAAAGCTGCTCTCTCCATAACCCATCAATCTATTAATCCATGAATAGATCAATACATTCATGAGGGCAGAGCCAATGACCTTCCAAAGTCCCACTGCCACCTGACTGTGCATGTGGGGGTTAAGTTTCCAACACATATATTTGGGGAAGGGGGCTCAAACCTTAGCACTTCCTCTTCTGACACCATTTAATAGGACATACCTCACCTCCTGCTTCTTCTCTTCAGAAATAGACACACACCACATCAGTAGCCAAGGGGAACAAAACTCAAACTCTAGTGTCATGGAGGAGCCCCCAGTGGCTATTTTCTTTGACAGCTGCGGCACTGAAAATCCTTGAAGAACAGCTGTTTGTGAGTTATTTCAAATATGAGAACATGAAATTAATAGATCTTATTGTTACCAGTGCTAGCTGCTGAAAAAGTAATTGAATAATGCATCTCCACGTACGTGACAAGAGAACCCAGCAAACATTGCACCAAACAAAGAATGGTTACACTAAAAATAAGACCACTCTTAACATTAAACACCCAACCTAGATGTTCTCAGGCCCAAGCAGTCTGCAGATCATCCCACATGTTCCCAGTCTTCCACACTAGAATTTCCTCTGAGTCAGAGTACATCAGGGCTTCACTGGGGCCTGAGTCTACCAGGGACAACTTCTGCCAAGAGCTTCCAGAGTTTGCACTGCTTTCACATCCAGATTCTGCCAAGCAGAAACCAGATTCTCCTTCTCCTGAAAGCAGCTGGCCACAACAGATGTCAAGAGTGAAGGAATGCTCAGCAAGGGCTATGCACTTGCAATGGTATGTCCGTTAGGTCCCTAAACCCTGGACTGATGGCATCTTAGGTCAGGCAAGTCTTCCCCACTATTACCTCCCCCAGCTCTGCAGGCTAGGTCAGGATGAAGGGGAACTTCCTTTCACAGAGATTTCTGCTGGCTCCACCCTTGAAGCACAAGTGCACCATCATTAACAACATCTCCTCTGCAGACTTTTAAGGGGGCCTCAGTGTTCAGGTGGCAACTTCACTGTCCCAGAACCACCTCCACTGTCCCACAGGAGCCTGCAAAAGCCTGCCACCAGCCCCATCTCAAACACAGCAGGTGGAAAGCATTTACTCTAAGGCTGGAAGGCAGATGAATGATGTAACCAAGGGAAGGGAGCAAGCCTTGAGGGATAAACACAAGGTGAATCTTGAGGGTTGTCGATAGGATGGGACCCTAGACTGATGAAGTAAGCCTCAAGATCAAGTCCATTCTCCTGTGGATGAAACTCCTGGTACTGCTGCTGCTCAAATTCCTCGTAAAACGTGCTCGTAGGAAAAAACAGAAGAAGGAAGGAGAGTAGGAGACTTTAATTTCCTGAATACTCCCTTTCTATCAAGCTAAGTATTTTAAATGAATTGCCTTATTTAGTGCCTTCAATAAACCTGTGATGTAAACACGAATCGACTCAGCCTCCAGATTGGAATGTGATAAGGCTACATTAGAGAGGTCAATCAATTTGCCTCCGAGAAAACTCTCCATAAAAGACAGGTAGGATTCAAACCCTGGCCTGTCCCAGTACTCTATACCCCGTGCACACACACATTCATACATCTGCACAATATGTACACATTCACATCTGCACCTGTATTCTCCTGCACATGTAAACACAATTACATCCATACCAAGAGATCACATCCAAGACAGATCCCACACATAGGGAAAGTAGGGCTGAATCTTTGCAGAGAAGATCTTAGGTTCCCATATTCTACGTAGTCAAAACGTCCTTCATAGAAACTGCTGGTTTTATTCCTCACCCACAGTCATGTACTCATTCTATCTGAAATAAGACTAGGCAGAGAGACAAGGCAGGCCAAATGTGATGGCCAAGAGAGAAACTGTGATGCATGACAATGGAATGATATAAGTAAAGGCAGGAAGAAAATTGGTCCCAGAGAGAGCAAACAGGGGCTCACTAAACACCTTTTTTTTGGCAGCACTAGGAATTGAACCCAGGGCCTCATGCATGCTAGACAAGCAGACTGCCACGGAGCTGCATCCCCAGCCCTCGACTTAAACTCATGCACACCTCTATGAGATACAGACCATTTCTAGGTTGGGCAAATCAGGGTCATTGTGACTGAGATACACCAGAACTGACAGAATAAATAACAAGAGATTAGAGTCAAGCCTCTGTGTGTAGGGGGAGGGGGCTAATTGGTGATAAAGGGACCTTGGACTCAGTGTCCCCAGAGATTAGAAGGAGGATCAAATATTCTCATTTTTGAAGGGAGGATACATCTAAGTGGAAGTCAATACACAGCTCTTGCCTTAGAATGGCCATGTCACCATGAGCACACTTTATCAGTCACAACTTCATCTGCCCAATGGTCCCAGGCCAATCGTGTTACTTTAAGCAACTTGAATACAGGAAATGGGTCTTCTCTTTTTTTTTTAAGAGAGAGTGAGAGAGAGAGAAGGAGAGAAAGAGAGAGAGAGAGAGAGAGAGAGACAGAGAGAGAGAGAGAGAGAGAGAGAGAGAGAGAGAATTTTAACATTTTAACATTTATTTCTTAGTTTTCGGCTGACACAACATCTTTGTTTGTTTGTGATGCTGAGGATCGAACCCGGGCCGCACACATGCCAGGCCAGCGCGCTACTGCTTGAGCTACATCCCCAGCCCCGAAAAGAGTCTTCTCAATGACACATGCAGGTCAGTGCTGGCGAGGACTTGCACAAGCACAGCAACAGGGATAAGCCATCGATTCTCGGGTCTTTCCAACATATTAGCGCATACTGAATGACAAGGACAGCAGACTTCCGGCCCATCTCTCAGCAAACATCTGAAGAGAAGCTCATGTTTTACAGATTCCCAAATGCCCTTCTTACCCAGTCCTGTGTCTTTGTGAGGTATTCTTCAATGGTTTAAGAGAAAGAGACCAGAGTTTGTAAAACCTTGTTCCATGGAGCACTAATTCCATTGGATAGTACAGTCTTATGTCAAAAAAAAAAAAAAAAAGAAAAGAAAAGAAAAAAGAAAGTAAGAAAGAAAAGAAAAAGAAAGACTCTGTGATCAAATATCTTTGTAAAATGCTAATTACAGCTTTCTTTGTTGCAGAACTTTGCAGATCTATATATGCTTTGTGTATAGTCAATCTCCACATCTCCCAGACTTATTTCATCATTATATCCTGTTTTCTGTTTGTTTTTGATTAAAATCTCCCAGGATTAGCAATCCCCAAGGCCCACTTTGGGAGGGAGATGCCAGGCTGGGCCTTAAATTCTCTCAATTGATTGCAAGCGCTTAAGGAAAAGGACTTTGTCTTCTTTTCACCAAGGCAGTGCAGTCCCTGGAAACAAGCTGAGCACCTGACAGGTGCTTGGTAAATACTGCTGCATAGATACCTGCACATGGACTTGGGAGGCATGTGAAGCCAAGATGAAGGCTACCTGTGACGAAGACTGAGACGTGTGAGCATCCTCTCTTGCTGTGGCTTTTCAGTCTCAAGTGTGCAGAGTGAGCAGACCTTGGGGTTCATTATTGCTGGATTTTTTTTTTAGAGAGAGAGAGTTTTTTTTTATATTTATATTTTTAGTTTTTGGTGAACATAACATCTTTATTTTATTTTTATGTGGTGCTGAGGATTGAACCCAGTGCCCCGTGCATGCCAGGCAAGTGTGTTACCACTTGAGCCACATCCCCAGCCCCTGGATATTTTTGTTTACTGCAGTTTGTAGCAAATTTCCACAAGGACTCAGGACCTACCCACTCTGTCCTACCACTGGATTTCCCAGGAGCCAGGCTTGCCATAAAGGAGGCTGAACACCATTTGGAAGCAAGCAGTTCACCCCCTAGTGGCAGAAAAACAGACCAAGCCTTTTGATCACCAGCAGTGTCTTTCCTTCTGAGGGCATCCAGGTGAGCCAGGAGCATCCAGGTGAGCAACGAGCAAGTTGGGAAACACAGGAGCAGATGTTTCCAACTAAAAGTTCAGGTCAGAAAACTTATCCTAAGTCACTTCAGGTGTTCTCCACCATCGCTGTCAACTCCTGAGGAGTGATCCCACGATGCTGGGGCTTATTGATAACTTTCAATGGAATCCTTTCAAGTACATGGAAGGGGAACTGGGTTTGAAAACATTTGACAGTTTAGTTTGTCAGAGTCCCCAAACAATTCATTTGATCTGAAGTAAATGCAGCCAACATCCCCCCCACACACGCACACACCCCACCATTCAGAGTTTTGGTGCTAACGTGGCTGGGATTTATTTTAAACCAAATGTGATTTCAGCTTATGAGGAAAATTGCAATCTCCCCATGAGCTCAACTTGGCAGTATGTGTTCCTCACTGTGTTCTGACAGCAGCAGTCCTGGTTTTCCAATCACCAAACCAACTGACCAGACTGCTACTTACCCAGATGCAGGCTGCCAAACCACTAACTCAATACTGAGACAGCCAGAACCTCAGAGTGGCGGTGATCACAACTCCAAGCCTGCAGGAGCTGAGGCATTGAGCCAACTCCAGAAACCAAAGGGTGGCAAAAAGAGGCATCTTCACTCACCACTCATCCAAGGGTGGCACTTATCTTACCTACTTGATATAAGACCCAGGTCATTGGTATCTGCAGATAGTAGGTCCTCATTCAAGGTTGAAATGAATTGGTTAAAACCCATCCTAGTACTAATGAAGGGAGATCGAGTCTGTTCTCTGCAATATCTATCAATATGCCAAAAAAAGAAGGAAGGGAATAGTTTTCTCTTATTCATTCCGGACCTGTTCCCTGCAATCCCATGGCTTAAAAGTGCACACATTGATGAACTTGACAGAACAAATCCATAAAGGAGCAGTGATACGTAGTGTCATGGCCAGACTTTAAATATGTCTCATCCTTAATTCTGTTTCTATGGGAACGGATGCGTGACTTGAATTATAAAAGTTGACCATGGAACAAAGAACTTTCCATGTCCAGAGTTTAATCAGAGTGAGATGCATGATACTGGACAGTTATCCCAGAAACTGGTTGGATTTGGGGTCTGCTTAGCATCTTGGTTTCCTCAAGCAAATGTCTCCTGTTAAGATCCATATGGCCCCACCATGGCTACTGTTTCTGTTCCTTCTGAGCATCAACCAGCACCCTCCCCCCATAATGGCACACATAACCTTACATAGGCCAATCTGAGCACCTGGAAAGTCCAAGGGATAATCAAACGTCTCTACCTACACTGGGGTCATATTTAGCCAGAATACAGCCAGAATATCTGCCACAATTGGTCCAGCCACTTACTGTAGCAATATTGTGCAGGGTGTCAGGACATGTCTTATGGAGTCGGGCTGCCTGGACTTAAAACACAAACATGTGACATGTGACCTGATAAGTACTGAACCTTTACCTAAGTTCTCTTGTGTGTGACCTGGAGCTCATGATAACAGTACTTACCTCCTGGATCTGTTGTAAGGATCAAGTAAATGCATGTAAGGCATATAGAAGAATGCTTGGCACTTATCACAAACTCCATCAACTAACTATCTGTGTGACCAGTCTTGGGATTAGATCATTAAGGTGTGCTTCCACCCTTGGAATTTCTATCATGGATGTAAAGAATTTGATGTGCGACCCCTACCTACGTCCCTCTCAACCCACACGGGCACTGAGTCTGTGCCACACAGGTAATTGTAACATAAAAAAATATAAGAAATAAACCTGGGGAGAAGGCAGAAAGTCTCAGTTCCTCAGAGAGTGGACCATCTCCAGCCAACTCTTAATCCCCTGCCTTCTTTGAGTCATTTTGTTCACAGTTATGAAACTTGATCTGTCCTGCATTTTTTTACTTCTTTCTCTCCATTCTAAATGTATGGTTTTGGCCTACATCTTGTGAAGGCTGACAAACAGATTTCCTTAAACATAGACCAGGTTTGGAATTTGGTAGATGTTCTGCCACTGATCTGGTAGCATTCAATGTTCCAGCTGGCTTCTGGGTCCTCTGCCCTGGAATTCAGGAACTGGAAAGTATAAACACAGTATTTCTCTTCTCTTTAAATTAAAATGAGGAGGGAAGGGCTTGTGACTTTCAAACATCCCTATGGTGTGGGTGACAGTTCCATTGCTCACCCCTCTCCCTTAGAGGACAAGGGAGGTGCACACCTTCCCTCATTTATCATGGAAATGACAATTTCCCCAATGTGCACAGGCCTCAAATCAACTGCCATTTCTAGAGTTGGGATCAGGGGAGAAGTGTTCTACTGTATCAGGATTGTTCACCCTCATTGAGGAAGGTAGAAATCATTTTCTAACTCAAGGCCAATCATTAGGTCTCTCAGACATTATTATCTCGGCCAGTTCTAACTCCTCAGTGCAACTTAGATGTAGGGAAGATTAAATCAAACCCACAGTCTGTGCCAGTGACATTCCAAAGACCTCCCCAGGACTTCTGGCTATTTCCAAAGGACTTACATGCTCAAAGTCACCTTTGCTTCTGGGCTTTCATGTCCAAAAGTGCTTGACTCACAGTTTATGAAGCCCAGTTATAGCACCCAGCTTTGTCCACAGTTTCCACCAAAAGGTCACACTGGTAGTCATTCATGAGAATAAAGCAATGAATAGGAGGTCACAGAGAGAGCTGAGATTACATTTCACGAAACACACAAGTTCAAATATATTCCAGTCTTACAAAAATCTCCTGTAGAAGATGCTTTTAAAAGTCCTGTTGGTCAATTATTCCTAAGCAGTTTTATTCAACTTGCACGATGTCCCCATTCAGCATGTGGCCTTCCTCCCCATTCCTCTCAGAAATGGAGGTCATAAACTTAAATGCCAGTGGAGACTAGCAGATGAGTGTTAGGCCATAGAGAGGATCCAAACTCCCTCAAGGCATTCAGGTTCACACATTTCCAAGCACCGTGTCCTGCTAAATACTTCTGCAGGCCATGTGACCTGAAGCTTGCCAGTTTGCAGTTCTGAGCTCTGAAATATTCCTCTTTGCCACAGTCAGCCAAGACAGAGCAACGGGAGCTAGCAAGGGCTTTTCCCCTGCTTCCTGTGTGTCCTGGAACTTTGTCAAAGTTAGATGTGCATAAGCACCATCTACCCACATGCTAAATGTGTGAGTGTAAGTCAATCAGCTAACAGAAAAACTTGGGCTCAGACATTGGACAGTGGGGTTCACCATAGGCTCCCCTAATCTGCTTACGTAGACTTTAATTTTTTTTTATTGTGGCAACATGTATATAACATAAAACAATCTTTCCAACTATGTTTATATACATAGTTTATATACATAGTTTAGTAGCCTTAAATACATTCACACAGGGGCTGAGGTTGTAGCTCAGTGGGTAGAGTGCTTGTGTGGCCTATGTAAGGCACTGGGTTCAGTCCTCAGCTCTACATAAAAATAAATAAATGAAACGAAGGTATTACACCCAACTAAAATAAATTTTTTAAAAATACATTTACACAATTGTACAACAGTCACCCATATCTATCTCTAGAATTTTTACATCTGAAATTCTGTACAATAACATCTGTTCCTTCTTCTCCACTGCTCCTGACAACTCCCATCCCACTGTCTCTATGAATTTGACTATTCTAGGTGCCTCACATAAATGGAATCACGTGATGTTTGTCTTTTTTGTGTCTGGTTTCTTTCATATAGTATATTATTCTCAAGGTTCAGCCATGTTATACTATGTATCAAAGTTTCCTTCATTTTTAAACATGAATGACATCTTATTCTATGCCTATAGCACATTTTATTTATCCACCGACCATCATTGGGTTGTTTCCATCTTTTGACTTTGGGGAGTAATATACTAGGACCATCAGTTTACAAATACCTGTTCAAGTCTCTGCTTTCAATTCTTTTGTGTATATGCCCAGAAGTGGAATCATTAGATCAAATGGCAATTCTAGGTTTAATTTTTTTGAAGAATCATGCATGTGTATCCTTGAACCAATCACAGAGCCTCTTTGAACTTCATCTGTAAAGCAGGGATGGCAATAATACCTACTTTATCTAGTGGGGAAATCTCATAATTAATGCACTAAAGCCTTTGGATCATAAATGTCACTAGATGTCAGCTAGATGTCCAGTCTCCTTGTCTTTTGAAAACAAAGGACCCAAACTAAACTGACCACTAAAGTCACTCTCAGCTCCAAAAATCCATGATCCCACCACAAAATTATTTTCCTTTTGGGGTGCCAGAAACTTTCAGAGTATATTGGGATGAACACCCTCTTCCTCAGTTTTCCTAGCTCTGACCCTGGAATGTGCTAACACATCCCATTATAAAAAAAAAAATCTCATTTTTTCTTACCACTCCTTCTCCCTAGTTTCCTCTCCACATTCCTCTTCTCAGTGGGCTGCTCCTACCCACTGAATATCTGCGCTTCAAATTATCTCCCCCACTGATGTTTGTGTTCATTCCCCACAAGCGTTACGTCTGTTGGAAGTAACACTTGTGAAGTTATCTATATTAAGGTTTCATTTCCCAAGAGACCCATATTTTAAATGAGGATTTCCTCTTAGGCAGAGTCACTCTGGAAGAGCTACTGCTGTTGGTGAAGTCACTGGAGTTGGGTTTCCCTTCTCACATGCTGTTTATGTTAGGTTTATCACTTGGCCCAGTGTCTGGATGCTCATCCTCCAACATGTATCACATGCTCATGAGCAACAACAACCACCCATTCCATCCCAGTGGATGTTTACATTTTATCCAACACTCTTTTCAGCAAAGGAATTAGAACAAACACGCTTCCAAGCTTTTCTTGTCAGGGGCCAGATTCAAAATTCCAGCAGGGAGTGGACTCATTCACTACATGAAGAAATATTTTCCTTCTCCACTCTATTCCTCTGCCTTCCCTCCAAATGTGAACAACTGAAATACCCTTGTTAAACACATGGAACAGCTCTCAAGTTCCATCAACAGATTGGCTGACAACAAATCACACACCCTCCCCAATGCTTTTCCATAGCAAAAGGTAAAAGAGATTCTCAGGTCGGTAAGAAGTGGGTTTTTCACATCAGTGGGCAGCTGAGCTTTGTTTTGTTTGTTTTGTTCGTTTTGTTTTATTTGTTTGTTTGTTTGTTAATGAGCAATCTCATCCACCAAGCCCTGGCACTCAGACAAGAACCAGGGTCCTCTGGAGTTGGTCTAAAGAAGGCTACCACAGCCTGGAAGTTTGGAGATCAAGGAGGGAGGAGTCCTCAACTTATCCCTGGTCAAGTGTTTAGGCTTATGGGTTATCAGCCACTGCTGAAGAACTCCTTTGTCCTTCATTAGTCTTTGGGCCTGCTCCAGATAGTTTGGAGGTAAAATTCAAATGAAACACTCCCACCATTTTGATGATACATCACTAAGGAAGATTTACCTGGGGGCAGGCAGGCTCCAAGTAAATGAAAAGGATCAGCCCAAGTGGGGGAGAGGTTTTTTTGTTGATGATGAGGGATGTATCTTAGGCTGTGTCCCCCTCCCTATTGCAGACCATAGCACTCAGCATCCTCACCACCCCATTTATCCTGTTTGTTACTTGGACCACCTGCAGAGATGGAGCACAGGGAACAGGCAGCCAGGTTCACAATACTTGCTCCTGCACAAATCTGCCCTAATTTGTCACATCTGTACATCTCAAGCCTTTACCTCATAAGTCTCACCTGATGTGACACCTCATCCCTGGAGCCATATAAGGATAGAGGCTCCTAAGAAGCCCCTGCTTCCCTGCCTGGCAGCAAGCCATTAGATGACCCTCCACTCCCTGGCTTTTGTCCTTTGCTAGGTCAACAGGCTTCCAGGAGCTCTGAGTCATGTCCCAGCCTCACTTGTCCTGGAAGCCCATTTGACCTGGGAATTGTGGCTCAGAAAAAACGGCATGTGAAAAACAAAGAAACCAAAATTCCTTCAAAACAAACATCCCCAAAACAGCTTGCACTTTTAACCCTAGCTTTCCTTCTCTTCTTTCTCTTTCTTATCAGAAAGTGTGTCTATGCTGGATGAAGAAATCTCTTGAGTTGGAATTCTGTTCAGATACATTGTTGTAAGACAGCATTAAGCAAGATTCACTTGGAGGAACACCCAGGCAAGCCCTGCTCTTTATTCCCCTCTCTTTCCAGCTCACCTCTGCGGGAGCTCTTTCCAGGGGAAACTTTGCTTTTGCAAATCAAAGCTTGCAACTCACTCTGAATTGATTCCCCAAGGTAATTTCATGTTTTAAAGCAGATAAACTAAAATTGAGCAGATCATACTGGAGCTCGTCCCCTTCCTGAGGCAGTCCAGTCCCACAATTACGGATGACAAAACTGTATTCCCTACTAAACGAAGGCAACAGACGCTCCGGGGTCACCAGTAAAGCCCCGAGATTATCACCAGAGAAAGTCCCCCGCCCAGACTCCTGGTCCTGCTCTGGGTCAGCCCCCTAGAGGGAAATGTCCCCTTCTCGAGGCGTCCTGGACCCTATGGGTGACAGTACCTCTTGGCAAAGACGAGATGAGAAGGAGCTGCAGGAACGTGAGCCCCAGCTGCGTCCACCGGTCCAGCTCCATCTTTCCCGCGGTGGTGCGGAGCCCAGCGACTGCGGGGGAGCGAGAGGAGAGACGCGGGAGGTCGGCGGGCTGGCGGCTCTTCCAGGGACCTCCACAAGCTCCAGCTGAGCGGCAGCTCGGGTTTCAGCTCGCCGCCGGGCTCTCCCATCCTCATCCCAGGGAAACCACCTTCAGCCAGAGCGACGTCAGCCCAAACGTCTGCTCTCCGCTGCCTTAACCCTTGCGGGTCCCGGGAAGGTGTGACGGTGCCCCGAGGCCGGGGCCCGGGGCGGGCGGGGACGCTGCGGGTCCTCTGGGCTCCAGATATCCCGTACCTGGGTAGAGGGTGCGTCCCGCAGCACCTGGACGGGTATCCAGGTAGGCGGGGCCACGGGGCCACTCAGGTGAGGCAGGGGTGGTTTCTCACCCCACTGCCCCACCGCTGTGGACGCCTGGCACGCGGGTTGGCTGCGGCTGCCCTCATGGCACACGTGGAACCCGATGGCCTCGGGAGAGGGAATCGGTGATGGGAGGAGAAGAGACGCCCACCCCTCTTCCCTCCCAACACTCTTACCTCTAAGTTCTTTCCCCTCCCTCTGCTCTAAGAATCCTAGTTTGGAAAGAGATCCTAGTCTGGATCTGTAGGCTGCAGGGGGCAGTTGCTCATCTTCTTATAATGGTGAGTAAGTTCAGCGGTATAAATGACTCCTGAGCACATGTCAGGCAGGTCATGGAGCTTGGGGACACTGTACGGTGAGGAAGCTCAGTTTAGGTACCTGCACTGCAAACCACATCTTGAAGTGAGTAAAAAGAATGGTTTACAAGATGTCTGATTTTTATCAGCTTCTCTGTGCCAGGTGCCTTCCCTCCTGTCTTTTCACAGTAAACCCATCTTTTCGTTTCCTACAAGAGTAGGAAAATTGAGCTACTGAGTTCAATAACACATGTGAGGTCACACAGTAAGGGGTAGAGCTAGAATAGGAACGCGCAGGGCAACCAGTTCCAGAAGCTATTGTCCAAGCCACTAGGCTATACAGACTCTTACAATGTTGCCCTTATAAAATTGTATTTAAATATTTTAGGTACACTTCTGCCTCTACAGAATTGTATTTAATCATTTAGTCATGATGTACAGTAGGTGGTATTATCTACATAATATGGATGCAGAAATGGAGACTCAGAGGATTAACTAATCTGCTCAATATCACTCAGCTGGACATGGCAAAACAAGATATGCCCAGGTCTAATGTGGAATTGGGCCTTGGACCATAGCTGGTCCCAGTTTGTACTACCAGATTTAAAAGCCAAAATCAGGAGAAGCAGGTGACCATTTCAAGCCAGGACTAGTAAGAAAGCTTCCTGGAGCAAAGAGGCTTGGCCTGAAGTCTAAGAAAGACCTATCACAAGCCAGAGAGGGGAGTATAAAAAGGACTATCTAGGAACTTGGCTGATGCCATAGGAAATGGTGGGTGTTTATATTGTAGGTCATAATTTGCATTTGTACTTTCCCCCAAAAGATCCATGGCAAGACCTACCACTAAAATGCCTTTTAAGCAATTTTGATAAATAGAGGAGACAGATAGATGATAGAAGATAGTTATGTAGAGGCATACAGAACAAAACCAACCATAGAAAAGCCAACTGAAGATTAGAGACAAATGGATGTAGAGTTTGAATGTAGCAAAGATTCTGAGTGCCACCAGAGTGTTTCAATTTTATTCTTTAAGTTGTTGGAGCGTGCTGATGATTTGGTACTGGAGGGTGCTGAGCCCAAAGCAAGCCCCACAAGAAGGTAAGTGATCCTCAACTATTGTTGAAGGCCAGAGTAAAGAGTAAGCATTTGAAGTGGAAGGGAAAAGAAAGTGAGAAAAACCTGAGGGAGGGTGAAAGCCCAGGGCTCTGAGCAGGTTTGGAAAGGTGGGAACCCTGACATGAATGGCTTCATTAAAGAGGAGTTTCTAAACTCCCAGTCCTGCTAGGAGCACCTTGCAATGAAGTGACCAGAAGCGAGCACTCAGCACTCAGAGCCCTGGGTTCAAATCCTTCAGTCATGACTTTCTGACTGCTTGACTTCAAGCAAGCTAACTAAATCTCTGAATCTGTGTTCTTCTCTACAAAATGGAAATAATAATCAAACCCACTTTCTTGGCCACTGGAAGGGTTAAATGAGTCTATGCATGGAAGACCTGTAGCACAGTGCCTAGCACATTCTAGCTGCACAATTTTTTTCCCACTACTGGAGACTGAACCCAGGGCTACTCTACCACAGAGCTAGATCCCCAGCCATCTTTATTTTTTATTTTCAAACAGAATCTTGATATATTACCAAGACTCAGCTCAAACTTGCAATCCTCCTACCTCAGTCTCTTGAGTCCCTGGGATTGTGGCATGTGCCATCACAATAAATATTAACTATCATCTGTATTATCTGTCCTAAGGATGCCCAGAGAAAACCCTCACTGTTTTAGTCAGCTATTTCACTGCTAAGACTAATGGAACCAACCAGAGTAATTTTAGGGGAAGAAAAGTTTAGGGACTCACAATTGCAGAAGTCTCAATACATAAACAACAGGCTCCATTCCTCTGGGCTGGAGTTGAGGCAGGACATCATGGTGGAAGAGAGTGGCAGAGGGAAGCAGCTCACATCATGATCAGTAAGCTGAGAGAGACCACTCACCAGATACAAATATATACTCCAAAGCCACGCTCCAATTCCCATTTCCTCCAGCCAGACCCTATCACTTCAGTTACCAGTGAATCCCTGTCAGGGAATTAATTCACTAACTGGGTTAAGACTCTTACAACCCAATCATTTCTCCTCTGAACCTTCTTGCATTGTCTCACATGTGAGCCTTTGGGGACTTTTATCAGCCCACGAAGAATCTACACAGCAATCCTTATTTTCCAAGAGTTTTCCATATATTTGTCAGGAAGTTCAAAATCCTTTTCCTTCTCTTACCACTTCTCTACAAATGTTGTTCTTTTGTTAAGATGCTATTGTTAAGCTAAGATGCTACCCCAAATCCTCACCACCCTTTTAAGTTATTCATCAGTACTTGTTCCCATGCATAAAAGTCTTTGTTTTTCTCTAAATTAATGTCTTTCGTTTTTTTTCTCTTTTTAATCTGTCTTTTGCTAGTCTAATTTACAGGATTCCAGTAAACCTCAGATGTTTAAAGATTTTTTTTCCTCCCCTACAAAGCTGATTGGCTAAGAAAGTCCCAGGTTCAGAGACCTAAAAACAGGCCCTTCCTGTGTTCTTAGAATCTCCGCAGGAGTCTGCTTGCTATTTGTGTCACTAATTTGAGTTTGCAAATTTTCTAGGGTTAGGTAACCTGGAAACTGTCAGAAAGATACTCTACAAAGGAGTGAACTCATCTCTTCAAAGAACTCAAAGCAATAAACTACTATTACTTTGTGGAAATCCACAATAATCCCTGAGCTGGGAGAAGGTCAGGGAAGCTATTATCTGAAACAGGAAAGTCCACCTGAGGCCATATAATCCTACACAAATTTCTATTTTCCTACCTGAGTTTAGCTTCCTCTGTTGCTATTATATCAAGTTAGTTTCTCATATTGATCAAGTTTAATATTGCTCCAAGTCACAGTTTCTTAATCTGGGAGTTCCATGGGGTCCCTTAGAAGAAGTACTTTAGAGGGACTTTGAACTTCTCAAAATTATATGCAACATTTTTGCCTACAGTTTGTGGAGTCAGAGGCATCCCCTAGCCTTGTTCGAAGTCTCACTTGCAAACTCCCAACTCTTTTAGATTCATTCATTGTCATAAGATAAAATTGAAAAATTGACCAAGTATTTCTTAGATTTGGGGAAAGTGATTTTGTACATACGTACAGTTGTTGGCTCTAAGCTATAACCTGCACCGTGCACACTTGCAGGACTCTCCCGAATGCTGAGTTAGCACATGCTAGCTAGTTCTGAATCCAGATAGACCCCTTACCACTTACGAACACCTGGGCATGTTATTTCACCTATGATGGACTTAGTTTTCGAATTTGCTAAGTGGAAAAAAATAAGGGTACCTGCCTGTATAAGGTTGGAGTAAAGAGCTCAGAACAGTGCCTAAAATATAATAGATATTCAATAAATGTTAGCTGTTTCCCTGATGCTGGTCTCCTCCTCCTCCCTTTACCTCCTACAAACACTCCAGGGAAGACTGAATCACATGAAAGCCTATGGGTGGGAAAGGCTAAGAAGCATACTGGGAAGTAGAGACTGATACCTGGAATTAAGAATTATCCCTTACTATCAGCAACTAGAAACCAACAATTTCTGCAGTCGATGGAGTCAGGACACCCATTTAATTCAAGCTATAATATGCACTAATTTTCACTTGAAAGGATGAGACTCTTTGACAAAATCTGTCCTCTTTTCCATTGCCACAAGGGAGGCTGGTAGCATGTGGTTTCACAGGGAGAACAACAGAGAAGGCGGTCTTTGTGGATGCCAACGGTTCCCAAGCTGTAACTTCTGCAGATCAGCAGCTAGCAGCAACCGCACACTGGAAGAGCCAGAAGCAAGAGTCTGGGTAGAGGGGTCTGCGAACTGAGCGGCGTCCCAGACGTCTGGTAATTAAGTTCGGTTTTCACCAACAGCACAAAACACAAAGCTCAAGTCAGGCAGGGCCAGGGACAGAGAAGGGTGGCACTGTGAAAAAGACAGAAGGGCTGTGGCCCTTCCACCACAGCCTGCCCTAGCTGGCCCCACGGAGGTAGTCTCCAGCCCTAATGAATTCCGGCTGTTGACCTACACAACAGGCAACCATATTCAGCCTCCAGGTCTGGGTCAGCTCCGCTCTCTTTCCACTGTGGAACCATGCAAAGGGGTAAGGACGTCTGTGGTTCTTTCTCTGACCACATTCTTCTGACTGTGTGTCATTCTTCATGCAAGTTGCTAAAAGTCGGTGAGCTTCTATGCTTCACAGTCAATGTGCTCCTGAATCACCAGGGGAAACCTGGTCTTGGCTTTCATATGGATATTTATGAACTTCATTTTTTTTTAAAAAAAAACTATCTGTTATGCAACTGAACTGCACAGTTTTATAAATAACACTGGCAAAAAGTTTGTTCATGATCCAAGTGGCAAGCCCAAGAGTTAAAACCAGGAGGAAGGAAGGAAATAAAAAATAAAATAATTCCCAGAGAAGGCAATCCTGCGGGGGTGGGCATGGTGATACAATAAAGAACCCTGTAGTCCCAGACCCAGTATGGATCAGGGCTCTACTCCCTACTGGACATGTGGATTCAGGCAAATTCACTGGCCCCCTGGGTCCCAGTTCATCATCCATAAAAAGGATAGTAGCCACCTTATCATTTCGGTGAAAAGATTAAAATGAGGCTGGTATTTACAGGAGGAGCTCCATCAATGTTGACTATTACTGTTATCTACGCACATCTTATCTTGGGGTTTTCAAAAATACCCTCCCTTCAAGTAGTTGGTCAAAATTAATAGATACTGTAAATTAAGTTAGGTTATGTTTCTATATTGATTTGAGGCAAATGCACATTTAAAATATATATTGCCTCAGAATTTATGCTTCCAGCTGGATGTCCAGAGGCAGAGGGGGGAATTTACTTGAGGACGAAACTGAGAGGCCTGTTCCAATTGGAAGCTGCCCAGGATCCAGAAAATCCCGTGAGGAGATCTCACATTGAATGTCTGGTTCAGTGGAGTAAGAAGGGTTTGGAAATAAAGCAACTCTTCTCTATCTATGGAAGGAAGTAAAGGACACTGAGAAAAACTTAATCAAGTAAACATTATTTATCTTCACTTAGTATAATTTACTGCATACCTACTGTGTGCATCATTTCAGGTCCAGGGGATAGGGCTCTGAATACAATCTACATGATCCCTTACCTTGCAGACTTACAGATTGGATGGGAATTATACATGAAGCAAATGTGACAAGTAACACAAGAGAGGAGAGAACATTCTGGAAGGTGGTAACAGGATGTGAGGGTCAGAAAAGCTTCCCTAAAAAAGGGACATTGAACTTCAGACCTAAATAGAACAACAAAGGGAAGAGAGTAGAGAATAAAGAATTAGAATAGAACATGTTCTGGAGATGGGCTAGTCATATATGCAAACCTTGAAAACAGTAACTTTATTCTAAAGGCCATGAGAAGCAATCTGAGGGGAAGACAGTGGTGGGTCCAGATTGTATTGGGGGATGAGCCTCCTCTGCATCCACCATTCAATAGGGTGGGGAGAAGTGACTTGATCTAAGGGGCACTGTGGAACATGACAGTGAGTGTCAAATACCTCCCAGTGTGATGGCCACATGGGTGTGGGCGGGTGCACAGTGACATGCTCTGGGGAAAGCCAGCTGCCACATTATGTGAGCTGCCCTATGGAAAGGAACAGAACTCTCCTGAAAGCTGTCACATGAATGACCATGTGCCATGGCTCTAGCCAGCAACATACTTCATGAGAGATTGCCTAGCCAGAACCATGCAGCTACGATGCTCCTAGATTCCTGATCCTCAGAAACTGGGTGAGATCATCCACTTTATTTTATGCCGCTAAAATTTGTTACACAGTGTCTTAGTCCATTAGGTTGCAAAAACAAAATACCATAAATAGGTTGACTTATAAACAACAGAAATTTGTTTCTTACAGTCCCAAAGGCTAGGAAGGCCAACATCAAGATTTAGTGTTTGATGAGTGCTTACATCTGGTTCATGGCTGGTCCCCTCTAGGTATTTCCTCATGCAGCAGAAGGGAGGAAGTCTGATCTCTTCAACCCCTGTTATGATCTGAGTGTTTGTTTCCTCCTAAATTAGGTTTCTTAGGTTGAAACCTAATTTCCAATGTGGTGGTGGTACAAAGAGCTGGGGTCTTTGCGCATGATGAGGTCTTGAGAGCAGAGCCTTCCTGAATGGATTGGTGCCCTCTCAAAAGAGCCGAGGGGGCTTGTTCACTTTCTCAGCAGAGAGTGGGCCCCACCAGGCCATGAGCCTATTGGCACTTTGATCATCAACTTCCCGGCCTTCAGCTCTTTGAACAACAATTTTTTTCTATTGTTTAAAAACTACCCAGGCTAAGGTGTGTTTGTTCTATCAGTCCAAATGGAACAAGACAATTCCTTATAAGGGCACTAATCCCACTCATGAGGGCTCCACCTTCATGACCTAATCACTTCCCCAAATCTCCACCTCCTCCTGCCATCTCATTAAAACCACTTCAACACGTAAAGGGGCACAAACTGTCAGATTATAGCACACAGCAACCAATTACAAATACAAAAGCTTCTGAACTGGGAAATGTGGAAGAAGAGAAAAGAAAATTGTCTATGCCTGGGTAGACCCACAGTCAAATCAAAACTGCTAGCCTGGCTACAGCTTAAGGACTCAACCCGGGGAAATGTTAGTAGAGTGAGACTATCACAGTTAGGAGGCTTCCAGCTATACATAACGGCAAATCCAATTCCGTGGTTGAAATAATAAGTAGCTTTATTATGTCCTATAACTGTAAGTAGGTAGGTTGGTTCCAGCATTGTTTAATTCTGTGGTTCAGCAGCACTGTTCAATACCCGAGACCAAATGACCAAAAGATAATGCATGCAACAATTTATCCAAAAGCTCAGAACAAAGAAAAATCACCTTTATGTTTTATGAACACAAACATATCATTAAACTATTAAAACATATTTTAAAATGGCATTCTTTACCTTCAAGATAGCAGCTACCACTGAAAGGAAAGGACAGAGCTAAACACAGGGTATGAAATTTTACTCAAAATATAAAAGAAACATAGGATAAATCTGAAGTTACTGAAGCAAAATTTTAACCTCTGTTTCATCTTAGAGGCAAGTACATAGATCATTGTCTGAACATTTTTGTATGTTTGCATTGTCTACATTTTATAAGGCTATAAAGAAGACATAAGAGGGATATGTAAGGGAAAATATTTTGCAATGGGTAGAGAAGACAAGCACTTATTCATGTATTAAAGTAAATATTTTGAGTATTTGCCATGTGCCAGACACTCTTGTAGGCAGTGGGAATAGCATGGTGAAAAAGGCAGAATGGTTCTTGTTTTCATGGTGCTTACACACTACTGGACAAAGATGCATAGCAAAGACAGACGAGGTGGTCAAAGTGCCATGTTAGAAATGAAACAGGGTGTATTAGTCAGCTTTCTGTTACTGTAACAAATGCCTGAGGTAAATCAACTTACAAGGAGGTAAAGTTTATTTTGGCTCACAGTGTCAGAGGTTTCAGTTCATGGTCACTTGGACAAGTATGTCTTGTTGCTTTGGGCCTGTGATAGTGCAGTATATTATGGCAGGAACATGTGAAAGAGGAGAACTATTCACCTTATGGTGGCTAGGAAACAGAAAAGAAAGGGATGGGGTCCCACCATCTCCTTCACTCACAATGACCTAATTTCCTCCCCCTAGGCTCCACCTCTTAAAGGCTCCACCACCTCCCATTAACACCATGCTGCATGAAAATCAAGCCTTCAACACAAGGACCTCTGGGGGACAGTGCAGGTGAAAACTGTAGCACAGGGGAACATGCTGACAGGTGATGGAATCCTATAATTGTGGAATCAGGGCAGGCTTCTCTGAGAAGGTGACATGGAAACTGAAACCTGAGATTAAAAAAAAGACAGCCACTGGGGCTTCTGGGAAGGATGCATTCCAGGCACAGGAGACAAACATGCAAAGACCCTGAGCCTGAATGGCTTTGGTGTGCTTGAGGATCACAAAGGAGGCCAGAGTAGCTGGCAACAAGTGCATCATCGCCAAGCAGAGAAACTCTGGAAGATCTGTGAAGCTGCATATCAAGTGCAACATCACCTTCGGGGCATCAGAGAATCACCTGAGAATTTAGTGAGCAACTGTGGATTCTAGAGAAATACACACACACACACTGATTTTTGCTTACAATTCCAAGGTGTGTGTGAGCCCTCTGAAACCAATGCCAAAGAGACCTAATTCCTGCCTTTAAACTGAGGCCACATTCTTCCCAGGCAGCCCCCACCCCACCCCCCACCCCCAGCCCGTGCTAGTTACTGGAGGGCTTGCAACAACTCATTTGACCCAGAAGATCCCTGTTCTGACTTCATAGGGGTCAGGAGCCTGACCAGACGAAGGCAAGAGACTTCATCCAATAGTACACTTCTTTTTCATCCTTTTGGATTTGGATGGACACATGGGATTTTTTCTTGAGTTTTCTGGGGTGCTGAGAATGTAATTCACAGCCACACACAGGGCCAAGAGTCTGATTCAGACACAGCTTTTACAAAGCACTTTACTTCAAAGGCACAGATTAGGCCTCTTCATTTCCATTTGAAACTGTTTTCCTGAGGATTCCCAAAGGAGTGCCCTAAGGCAAACACCTCAATGACATTCAGGGGAACAGAACAATAGGGAAGAAAGAAGCCTGGAGAAAAACTTTTCTTTAATTGAACACTGTGCCATTGTCAGCTCCTAATCATGCAACTTGGGTTGCTATCTATCCAAGCAGGGATTCTCCAGAGAGATCCTTACCAGTCATGCTAATTTTTGAGTTTTCTGAGATGCTTGAAATGCCCTTCAGCAATCCAGTCCATGGCCATGTCACAGAGCTTGAATGTGGTACACATCTTGGACACAAAGCCAGGAACCCCTTCAGAGAGTGGCCAAAATTCAGAAAGAATACAGGAACTTAGGATCTTGGTAGGTGTTGCCCATCTGCAAGGCAAGCAGCAGTCCATTCATAAATTGGCCATGAGGAGTCCTGCAAAGATTTCCACTAGACAGGACACATTAACGGCTGCATTCTTCTCTCTACTCTCTTTAACCACAAACCTAGTGGGATCCACTGACATAAAAAGACTCATTAGTTAACAGTCCATTTCAAACCAACAACAACAAAAAAAGATTTTCCTTCATGTTCTCAGAACATGAGAAAAAAACGACAAATTGAAACACACACCCACTGAGACACACAAACCACCCCTGTATTTGGTCTGCTTGTATCCACCCTGTCCTCTGACTGATGGGTGAAAATATGTTCCCCAGCAGTGGCCTGTCCTGTCTCAGCTCTGTTCTCCTTGGCCATTTCTGTGTAGTTGTCAGGAGCCAGCAATGAGCCAACACTTCTTTCTAAGGAAAGGCCTCTGTTGAGACCATTCAAGGCATTTGGCTATTCACACATCACTAGGTACCAACAAAGAATGACTCTGGCCTTGGTACAGACAAACAAGTGATCCCACTGGGAGTGGAACTGCCTCTGGATGCCTCACCTCCTGGATCCCAAGTTCAGAGAGTTCCATCACCAAGGAAGTGAGGTGAGGTCACTTCCTTCAGGGAAGTGAATGAGGTCACTGCCTTGGCAACCACTTTGTCCTAACAGTTGTTTCCAAGGGTCCCATGAGATGGAGGCTGCCCCACCTTCCTGTGACATTTTCACAAGACATAAAGGTCTATATATCCTAGGAGCCCGGGATCAGCAATCCACACAGACCTGATTGTGCCCAGCTTCCCTGCATTGAGAAGAGAGAGGCTGATTCAGCCACATCCCTTCATCCTGACTGGGTTGTTGGCCATGGAAGATGACTTTAGACCTCACAGGTCCTACCTAGCTGCCTACATTTGCTCCAGGGATCATTTCTGCATCTACCCTTGAGCTTCTCAGCAGCTGGAGGATTCCCTACATACCTGTATGGCAAGATCAACTCAGGACCTGCTGTTATGTGAAAATAGATTGAGGGAACAGAGTATGGTTAAGGGTCATATCATGTTCGATTTGGGTTAGGAGTCATTCTGCTGGATGAATACAGGTATTGGGCAACTGGGATATTTATACAAATGTAAGGTGAAATGTAAGTATGAAAATAGAAAACTAGGTAAAATCTGAAGCACACAAGTTTGTTGGGCCCTTGATTTGGATACATAGTTTTGAATTATGTTCTGCAGAGATGAATCCTCTAAATCCATAGACAATGGCCTAAGATCTTGTACCTGGGACTACTGAATGTAAAAGAGAACTTGCAGTGAAATAGAGATAGCAGGCAGGATTCCAGTGTAGGGTAAGGAAAAAGAGTGAGTTTAGGATTTGGACCAAAGGCCCTTTCTGCAATCCAATTAATTTCTATTAAATTGTAAATGGGAATGTAGGCACACATGAAGAGTCAGTCACAACAAGGCACTTGGAGAAATAGATATCAATAAGGATGTTAGGAGAAGAGGCAAAGTACAAAATGAGTGATAAGATCAGGGATATTTTCAACAGGGGGGTGGATGAACACACTATCCTCGAAAGAAACAAGTGTATACTCACCATAGGATTGAGATTTGAAAACAATAGGCAATGCAGACGTAGATGATTTTAGTAATTCATGCTCTCATTAAAATGAGGCTTTGGTAGAAGAATAAGATAAGTGTCAGTTTTGCATTTTGTGTCCAGAAGATGATGTGATGAAAGGAATACATAGAGCAGGTGACATGCGTATTTCTTCCACCATTTCTGGAAGCATGTTTTGAATCCCTATCATTTAGAGTTTGGGGATAAAAATAGGTGTACCCTTGGTTTATGTATATGGAGATGATGCATGAATAGACCATACGGTGAATAAAAAATATAACAGGTTACTATTTTAAATAATGGAACCTGTCTGTTCACTCCTCAGTCACACAGAGGAGGCAGGTCATGCAGAGGTCAAGGTGCTGGCCAGGTACTCAGGAGACCAGGATTGTTGCAAACAGCAGCAGGTTTGATGTTTATGAGTTGCAGCATTTTATAAGATGGACACATAACTTTGAGATATTTTTGTGTCTTAAACCTGGTGATATGTAGTGTCTCCCCCCCCAAGTAAACTGTTAAAGTTTTATATCACTAAAATCATTCCCTGAAATACTCAGTATCTGCTTGGTACAGTGGGTCACAAACACAGCTACCTGGGAGACTGAGACAAGAGCATGGAAAGTCTCATGCCAGTACAAACACTTTGAAAATGTCATTTGAAACCTTGTGTAACAGTCCAAAAATAAATAAATATAAAATTTTGGAAGAGCATTTGCCAATGTTGCAATATTCTGAGGTTAAATCACTGAGTACACACAAGTATACCTCACCAATAGAGTTAAAAACTAATATCACCTAAAATTCAAGCTGATTATTACTTTTTATTTTTGATAGACAATCATTCTCTAAATGTTCTAAGTAGTTTAAGTAAATCTACATACACTTTACAGCTGAACCTCTTTGGTTCCCATCATCTGAAGAAGAGAAGGAAGGTCTTGATGACACCAAAAATAATCAGCCACAGGTGTGTTTATACATATATTTAAATTTCTGATTTCCCCCTGTATTCCTTGTTTTAAGTAAGTAAATACAAGCAAATTCAATTATCTTTCATAACAGTGTTTTGAAATCTAAAGATGATTTTCAAGCCTAAAAATTTTTAACTGATTATGTATCTGAAAATGGCATTAGAATTCAGCATAACATGTAGGTATACATTATCCTTGTGATTGAGGCAGAATTTTTTTTTGAATATTGTTTGGATTACCATTTTTCTAACCCCCTTAAATGATAAGGAAGTTAAAGTTAGGTGGATTTGTGAATACCCTTTTTTTAAAATTTTTTTTAAAGAGAGAGTGAGAGAGACAGGGAGGGAGGGAGGGAGAGAGAGAGAGAGAGAGAGAGAGAGAGAGAATTTTTTTTCAATATTTATTTTTTAGCTTTTGGCAGACACAACATCTTTGTCTGTATGTGGTGCTGAGGATCGAACCCGGGCCACATGCATGCCAGGCGAGCACGCTACCGCTTGAGCCACATCCCCAGCTCTTGGAATACCGATTTTAATTAATGAACATATATAGTTGTGATTGTAATTCAATGCATTTATGGTAAAGATGATTCATCCCAGTGGCTCAGTTTTAGTTAAATATGAACAAGTTTTCATTCCAAAGTGAAAGATTTTCATATAGCCTAAATATCAGTGTTTCTTTCAATTCAAATAGTACCCTCAAATAAGATACACAATGGCCCATTAAGGAAATTAAATTCTCCCAGAATGAGCCATTGCTTTTGGGTAACAGGAGGAACTCCCTAATTTTTTTTTCTTTCCATACCATAAAGCAGTCAATATTATTAAACATTTTTATCCAACTTCTTTAGTGAAGGATAGGAAAAGAAGTCTTTGAATGCTGTTATTGGAGAATTAAGAAATTTGATGTGTTTTTTTTGCATTTTTTATGTTGTCTGTGTTAGTAAGATCAAGGTATTTTATGCATTGTCATGTATTTCTCTTCCTAGTATATTTGTGTGTCCTTTAATGCAAAGCTTTCCCTTTGGAAAGCACCCTGGGCAGGGGTGATATCTCAGCATCAACTACCCAACTTGACATGACTGAGTTGCTAGTTTTTCCCACCAGGACCTTTCTAAGAGTAGAGAATAAGCTCCAGTAAGAATGACAATTTAAAGCAGAACATACATCACTTATTAAGAAATTGCTTGTTTAAAAGTGATCTTTATAAGTCCACAAATTGGTGAGTTATGGTGCAAAATAGCAGTATACACCTGGATGAAAAAAATAGGCAATAGTGTTCATAAAATTATTTGGGTGCAATTCAATAAGAAAAAAGAATAAAACTGTTGTCACTAAAAATATCTATAGGAGGAAACAAGGAGAAAAAGAAACAAAACTGAGAAAGTATTGAATTTGAAGTGACAAGAAGAGGTGATTTAGGGGAAAACATACAAGAAATAATACAAAATCTTAGAAAATGAGATGGAACATGAAGAAATAAATAATGAGAAAACCCCTTACACAATGACAGACCAGCAAGAAAAGCATAAAATTTTTCCTTGTTAATAAAATTGGGGAATTTCTGTTCAGAATCTTCAATTATAGAAACCAAAACCATGGTGTGATTGCTTCAAGGCAGATGTAGGCCAACTCTTTCCTGGTCTTTCCAGCTGAAACACACCTAATCTGGTAGTGATGTGATGGTGAAGTACACAAGCTGATCTTCTCTCGGTTATGCCCAGATACTTGCAGAGGGCTCTTAGGGAAGATTTCCAGTGCAGATGAAAACCCACCCTCAGTACTTTTTTTTTTCACTCAGAGATGGAGTATGTCTCTCTGATAAACCCTTTCACCATGGTGTCAGGGGACTGGCCTGTCATACCCCAGCTGGAGACTCCTGCAGTCAGTTATCTTAGGGGTATGCAAGATTCCCAGTGTCTTGAGGGGTTTTCTGACACTTTCTTTGAGCATGATAGATGAGGTTTGTTGATGGAATCTGTGCTTTGTTCTGGAAAATGCAAGAAACTATCTTCTCACCAGAACTTGCCCCAGGTCTCCTGGATCCTTCTGTCTCTTGAATTACTACACAGATTTTGTACCTCACAACCACTATTCTCAAAGTACCTATTTGAAATGTGCAGTGTCCCTGTTGGCCTCTACTGTATAGATTGTCTAGTTGGCACAACAAACCTCTTGCTAGTGAGAGTATTCAGCACATTCTCTTCAGTCTCTGTCATAAACCCCTAGTATCAGGTAGAAGAGCTGCCATCCTGTGAGGAGAACTTTACCTGGATTCTGTGTGCTGCTTTCTAATATAATGATAGAAACATTTCTTCACCCTACTTTGTCATTTTTTATTAAACTGGATTTCCTCTCAGTGAAACAAGACAGGCAGTTCTTTTTGATGTTTCACACAGAGAGATACTTCCAAAAGGAGGTGGACCACATGAGTCTATTGCAATCACTCTTTTCTTTTAAGGGAAGAGCTTAGAACCACCTCTGTGGCAGAAATGGGAGCAAATATTTCAAAAGCCACTGATCATGGTGGGTTGACTTTACCTGGGATATCTGCTCACATATATGGTGATGCATGGTGTGAGTTTTATACCAGAAACATCCATTCCTGAATGTTTCACATAACTGCAAACACCTACATCAGAATGAAAGTGCCCTGGGTTTTTCTAGTTCTTCCATAGACCACAAGACATGCTGTGGCTGCCCAGAGCTTTCAGTGTCTCTGCCTCTCATTTTCTCTCTAAAAACCAATCAGAATAGTGTTGGGATATGCCTCCAAAGCCACTGAATTAATGATACAGTAAAATCTTGAAAATATTTTTTAAAAATTCTGGGGATTTTTATCTCCTATGATAAATAACTAGAAAAATGACCCTGAGAAAATATGGCTTCTTTCCAGCACCCTGATGCTGCTAGCAGAAATTTTTAGTCCATTCATTTCACTGGGCTTGTTGTATAACTTGTGTACTGTAAATTGCACTGCTAAAAACAGTGATGTTGATGTGTCTAAATTACTTATAAACTGATTTTTAGTTCCTCATGATAAATATCAAGGTTTAGTATGACTTGGGGTTGAGGTGGTTATATTCCTAGATATCTTGAGGAAACTCCACACTGCTTTCCAGAGTGGAAGTTCTTATTTTCAGACTCACCAACAATGTAGGTGAGTAAGTGTTTACTGTATCCTCTAATAATTAATGGGGTTGGTAGAATTCTTCTTCTCAGGTTAGTAGAGAAGAGATTTCCTTTGTTTACACCATGGAATTTTCCTCTAACACTGCATCAGAATATTTCTCCTATTGTCCTGACATGTGACAGAATTATTATCACTTAAGGTGAATTGTCCTGGCACTAAATAACTACACAGACACAGAAAATACTTTTCTATGAGTGTCAGGATGGCTCCTTGTCAACCTCAGCTCATAAAAGGGAGCCAGACAAAATTAAGAGAGGCATGCAAAAGAGAGCATGCCTGAAATCCACCTATTTATTGGGGAGAAGCCAGTTATAGAATATTTCACCCAAATAAGGCAAGGGGTCAGGTTGCAGAGTGTAAAGTCTTGCTTGGTGATGTGTTGGTCAGCATTTGAAATCTTGGAAAATCACACCCATCTCAGGTGCTGTGTGGGGATCACAGGCAGGGAGAGTGAAAAGACACACACACATTGCAGAGCCCAATCAAGCAGCAATTTCAGACCAGTTTTCCTCATATATTCCAATGTGCATAGCTCACACAGAAAGCCCATGGATGGCTGGTTACATCCCATAAATTCATTTACAATTTTAAAAGCCAAAATTCTGGGTTTCATTTGGTCTGAGGCTCTCTACAGTGCTGCTCCAGGTCCACCCCCACAGATCCTGTTTTTCATCCAGAAAACACACATGAGCCAATATGACTCAAGCTCTGAAAAATAGTCAGGAAGTGCTGTACATTTTTTTTTTGCTGTCATCTTTCTTCACTGGTGTACTTTTTAGTTCTCTCTTGGAGCAAAATGTTGTTTACTCTACCCAAATTCTGTGTGCTGCTTTCTAACTGTATGATAAAAACATTTCTTCACCCTACATTGTCATTTTATTAAACTGAATTTCCTCTCAGTTAAACAATTACTAAAAGATCTTTAGATCCTGTGAGACTGTGATGATCAAAATGAAGTAAGCCCACCAAGGGTTTGTTCCTGCTAAACATCATATAATTCCAACTCTCTTATCAAACCAAGTTTCATATTTTGACACTAAAGAATTCTGTAGGTCTATTGTTTAAAACATGTAATGCAACATAATATTAATTATATTTCTCAAGAATGTCCGGCTGCAGCAAAAGAACTGGGGGGTGACGAGCAACTTGTGTAGATTGATACAGCAGGAGTGGAAGCCGTTTATTGTAGGACAATAGAGGTATTTATACATTCCACATAGCTTGTCTAATTAACATAAACTTGATACAGCGGTCAACCAATAAGGAATCTTCACACTTAATGGCTTGCTGGCATTACTTCGCAAGCCACTCCCTCTGGCAAAATGCCAGGCGCCATCCAGACTTGTTTACAGACTCTAACATTTGCCAGGCGCCATCCTGACTTGTTTACAGACTCTAACAGAAAGCAGCACACAGAATCTGGGTAGAGTAAACAACATGTTGCTCTGAGAGAGAACTAAAAAGAAATGAACCTAATAAACAGGGAATAATGAAAAATCAACAAAGATAAGGAGTTGTCTATCTTAAGACCAAAGTCCTGCAGCAGGTTATAGAGGGAGTGTCCCCTTCATTTCTATACAATACATGCAGTGACCAAAGGGAAGTTGGAAAACTTGAATTTTTATGTTTGAAAGAGTACTCTTCTTTATATTCTACTTGTTTTCTATTCATTTCTCAGTGTATTCTCATTTTCTTCAGGGAATCTTTTCTGTAGCTCAGATTCCTCTATTAGATCAGAAACCTCTTTTCTAAAATCATCTGTCTGAAATTATAATGATCTTTTTTATGTGTCTGTCTTCTCCATTAGACTTTAAGCTAAATAATAAAAGGGGACTAATCTCATCTGCTATATGTGCAGAGTACACTGCTGGGAGCCATCAGCCAAGTAGGTATGACAATTTCCTTGCCAGCGTACCCCCATGTTTCTTTAGTGGAAGGACTCATGGAAATAGGACATTTTGCAGGACATTGCATGTAAGGTGACCTTGCTCAAGGACCAGGGCGGATCCGTGTTTAGGGTGTTCCCCCTTTAGAATAGGGTGGTTTAGCATAATAGGAGATTAGGGTGTTCCCCCTTTAGAATAGGTCAGTTTGGCATAATAGGAGATTAGGGTGTTCCCCCTTTAGAATAGGGCGTATCCTGCTGCTGAGTTCCTCTTGAGTTCTTAGGGTCAGACAGTATTTTTGGGAGACAGAAGCCCAGGAGTAGTGGATTTGGGCAGAGTGTGGATTTGGGCAGAGAATGTGGATTTCCCCAGAACGTGTTTGTAGACGGCCGGTGTGAGTTCTGGAATAAAGAATTGCTGTTTGAATCTACAAGCTGTGAGTGGCTCATGATTTGTGCCCACCCAGGGACTGCGGCAGTACACCATATTGTGTCACATGTTTTATGCACTCATTGGTTTAGTGTATAAATAATGCATGTGAAACATATAGCATTCATATATGTAAATTAGTCAAGTATTTTACTTCTATCTTCTTTTATTTCTGACAGATTTTGTTAGCCGGTCAAAAACCCAGAAAGCAGTTTCTTTACTTCAAAAAATAATAAAACACAAAAAAGTCACTGCACACAGTGTTCACTACATGTTAAAAAAATGCACAACTGGAAAATGAGATTTGTGAGCTTAAAAACAAGGGTATCAGAGTTTAAGCAAGAAAATATAGAATTAAAACAACTCCACAATTTGGGGTATTATATACTTCATTGAAAGAATGGGTGGAATCTTTCCTTTATACCAGTAGAAAAAAGGAGATATTTTTTAACTGCTGACTTATCTGTTAGCACTTTGCAAGGGAGAAAATTTGAATAAATTATAAAATTCTTACAAATATAATAACATATTATTAAATGTGATTATTAAAAACTAAGTGCTTATTTTTCCCCATCACAATTTTAATGGCTCCATGGAACCCCATCTGTTAGAAACCTACTGATTTAACAAACAGAATATGGGATTGTTATTTGTTTATATTTTAACTTTTTATTACAATTAATGTTTCAAAAATTTCTTGAAACAATTAATGTTTCAAGAAATTTAGAAAAAATTCATTTTCTACTCAGATACCATGGCATGTGCCTATAATTCCAGCAGCTTGGGAGACAGAGACAAAAGGATCAAAAGTTTAAAGCAAGTGTCATCAACTTAACAAGCTCCTTAGAAAATAAGTGAGACCCTGTCTTCAACTAAAAATAAAATGAAAAAGGCTTTGAGATATTGGTATGTGATTTAGCTTCTGTGGGTTCAATTCCTGGTACCAAAGATGGGAATGAGAACAAAAGAAAAAATAATTTTCTATATTTCTGTTTACTTTTGAAAAAAAATTTAATATAGAGTTATTTGGTTAAAGTTGGGAAACTTTAAAAAGATTTCAGGATTTATAAGTTGCTCTCAAGAAAGTTTGTATTCCACCAATGAGGCATTTTTCACTGCCCTAAAACATGTTTTTATACATTTATAGATTTTATTCTGATGCTTGGGAACAAACCAGGGTTTTGTGGTAATGTGATATGCTAGTGCTGAGCTAGACCCTCAGCTATACTTTCAACAATAACATTCATTAAACAATGAAATGGAAACTGATTATAAGTTATTTTATTCAAATTCACTCTTGTTCATAAATTAAATTTGTTCAGATTTCTATATTGAATGGACATATACTTTTTTTATGTTTTTTAGGTGTACATGACAATAGACTATATATTGTTATGGCTAATACTCTTGTGTGTGTGTGTGTGTGTGTGTGTGTGTGTGTGTACACACACAGACATATTCTTCATTCATCTGTTGAAGGATATTAGTCTTCATTATTAGATGAAATACTAGGTCCTTTCTTGTTCAAAAGTGGATATTAAGTTGTTTGTAAAGTACATAGTGATCACCAAGGTAAGCTGAAAGTATTGCCATAAAAGAAACATAAAAACCGTATAACAGGTTTTAGATTTCTTATCCCAGTTTGGGGTTATAGTAATACAAAAGATAAATTTCTTACATCTTTATTTTATTTATATAAGGTGCTAAGGATTGAACCCAGCACCTCACTCATGCTAGGCAAGCACTGTACTGCTGAGCTTCAGCCCCAGCCCCAAAAGATACATCCTGAAAGAAGAATTTCTGAATATGCTTTTACTCTGTAAGCCAGTTATAGGTATACCTGACACATTTTATGAAGATAAATCTATTACTACTTAATTCATAAATTTGTATATAAACAATAAGTCTTTAAAACTTATTTGACTTGAAATTATCTTTTTAACTGGGGAGGATCTAAGAGAGGGCAAAAAAATCACCTTAAACTTGTAAATTTACCAAATTATTTCAAAATTCCTTTTCTGTACGATCTACTTTCAATTATGTTTGTTTTAGACAAGATTAAAGGAGAAATTAAAAGTGTTAAACTAGAAAAGCTTCAGAGAATATGGAATTTTCATTAGGATACTAAAACAGTATACAAAGAGCCAGAACATAAAAATACATTTTTGTTTTCTAGGAAAAATCAATTTCTTTAAATTTAACTTCAGATATACCTCAAAAGAACATGCAGTAACTCAAAAAAACATGCAGTTATCATGGGTGTGAACACCCACACACTTCAGATCTCTTGCAATGACAAGAAATACAGACTTACAGGACCTCTGTTTATATGAAGTCTGCTGTTTTCCAAAGCTTTGGTATGTGGGGTGTGAACTCCTATTTTGATTTAAAACACAATGTTATCTGACTCTAAAATTAAATGATGACATTTATGACAAAACTAGTTACAGCAAATCCTAGCATCTGATAGATGTTCAGCATTTGTTTTCTGAATGAAGAAATTTAGTTTAATCACTGAAAAAAATACCAATTTAGGAGTTTTTTTTTAAAGAGAGAGAGAGAGAGACAGAGAGAGAGAGAGAGAGAGAGAGAGAGAGAGAGAGAGAGAGAGAGAGATTTAATATTTTTTTTTTTTTTTTAGTTTTTGGGTGGACACAACATCTTTGTTTTGTTTGTGATGCTGAGGATCGAACCTGGGCCACACGCATGCAAGGCAAGCGCACTACTGCTTAAGCCATATCCCCAGCCCCCAATTTAGGAGTTTTTATGTTAAGATACAGATTAAATAGCTCTCCAACTGCTTTAAAATTTTTTAAAAGGTTTCATAATTACATATCTGCCTGTATTTAAGAAATGTTTTCACTCACCCAAATTTGTCTGTCATTTGTGCAGTTGAAATTTAAGATAATGACTCATAAAAATAAGTCTTTTTTTGTTATTTTTTAACCTTGAAGGTACCACTCTTAAATTAAGCTTTTAGACTTCTATCACCTTCTGATATACAGCCAAAACCTTGCTGAAATAAATTTGTAGAGTTTAGCAGAACAAAATGAAACCTACAATTTTCATGAGACCAGAATGCCAGAATTTATACAAAGAAATTTCAGTAATACACTTTGGCAAACAAAAAGAGATAGCTATGTGCAGAAAGAAAATGTTTCCTCAATTATTTTCTTCTGTTTTCAAATGTGTGTGTGTGTGTGTGTGTGTGTGTGTGTGTGTGTGTGTAACATGGTTAAAGAGTAACTCTATTAATCATGGGAAAGTATAGGGTGTTTTAAATCTATATGTTTATAAGCATAACGTACGTATTTTGGAGGTGAGGGTGGCATTGTTTTTCCCATTGAATTAAGTAAAGTTCTTAATTCAACTCTATTTCTCTGAAGCAGTCCCATGATGACTTTCAGAGTAGCCTTATAAAGAGAAAAGACTTTTAATATTTTCCACAGGAAGAGATGATTTTTCTATGATCTCAAAACCCTTGCTTCTAATAGTAGATCTTATAGTTTGGGAAAGTGACTTCACTCTCTTGTTGTGTTAATGTGTATTACTACTCACACTGTTAAGTAAAGAGGAAAAGTGGGTACAGCAAATACTCTGGTTTTGTGTATCATTTTCTCACTTTTGAGAAGAGAAACAAACACTTTGCTCCAAGTAATCTCCTACTTCAGTACAAAACAACTTTGGAAACAGTGGCATACCATAATGTGTTCTTAGAAATAAGTTACTGGTAAGTATTTGTCCCTAATACATATGATCCATTTATTTTCCTTATTTTATATTTACTCATGTTTTAAACTTCACTGAGATAAATCAAATGCTAATGAGTAGCAATCTCAGGATTTTCTGAGTAAAGTCTTATACATTTTGCACATTCTTTATTTCTCCCCTTGACTGCATATGTCACAAATTTGCCCCCTGGAGACAGTTGTTATTATTTATAAGTATCAAATTAAGAAATTCTTGTCACTAAAGATTATTTTTATCTTCAATTCTAAATGTTGATTTTATTTTTGGCATTATATCTGTACTTTGACTGTTATTGTTACCGCTGTTTACTGGTAATGAGGCCTTGCTTCCACAATGCTGAAGTATAACACCAGAGAAGTGGGCCAAGGCAAGTTTAGAGTGGAAAGTTGAAGCTTTATTAAAGGACAGCAGAAAAGACATCTCCCTGGAGGAAGAAGGGGACCCAAAGGAGTGGCACCCCCTTTCTCCACAGATTCCCTCTTCTCTATGGCTTATTTGGGGACCCTCAGCCAAAGAGTCTCTGCAAAAGAGATCAATGTAGATAAACTTCCCATTTTCATCTTGCCCTGTTTACTTGGCCACTGGCTGGGAAGATACCAGCACTCGACACCCCTTTACTAGTTTTTCACAAACGTATCCAGTATAGTACTTTGAAGAAATGTGTAAACAAGGACTCTGGCCTTGATCTGGGCTTCACAGAGATGTCTACATTTTTGAGATAAGTTACAAATGGGCTCCATGGTAACAGCTGGCAGGGGGAGAAAAGCAGGGGAGAAGAAGCTCTCCTATTCTCAGGTGTTGTCCGTGAAGAGTTAACTTGCCCAGAACAGTGAAAGAAAAAGCTGCTTTTATGTGAACTTCTGCGGACTGTGAACTTCTAAGCCTCTCCCCTTACATGCTGTGTATAAAACTCTGAAACTCCCTAAACCCAGGGTTCAGAAAATTGATTGATTACAAACAAATGCTGTGATCTCTGAACCTGGCTGAAGTCAAATAAAACTGTTTCCTGCTATGTTCAATGCCTTGATTCATTTGTCCCTACAACAAACTGGGACACATTGCGGGAAGGAGTTCTCTCACATGTGGTGAGTCAGGGTCTACAAGAGAAAAGACCAACTGGGCTGCTATCCCATACATCTTTCCCACTTGAGCATAGCAACTGATTCTGAGCATCACCCCAAAACCTCTCCTCACAAAAAGATGCCTTTATATATAAGGGTCTGATGGCTGCCCCATGTCAGTGTCACATGTCATTTGGAAGCCAATGGCAGATCCACATGGCCCCATCACAGATGTTTTATCACATACCTGCACTCCACTGCTCCAGGCCCAGTTCCCAGCAGAATCCAACTCAATGACATCTCTATTATACACCATTTTCATGAATTCGAGTCAATAAAGGCACTATCTGGTTCAGTCATGATGAGCAGCAGGAGATTGGAAGGTTCTCCAGTGCTTCCTGGTTATGGAAATTTTAAATATTTCATTTTATTCATCTATCTATCATTCAAGGATGAAGTAGGTGGCACTGTGCGTTTTGATTCTTTCAGTAACCATTAAGTGGTGAGGAATATCCATTCAATGAAAGCTCTGGACAACTCACATAGGCAAGGCTTCTGAAAGAGTGACCAAAATGTCACAGGAAGCCAGGCCCATTGGGGTGCAAAATGTGAGGTCCATGTGTGTTTTGGCTCTCATCTATGGCTGACAAGGCTTTCAAAGAAAACCATGTGACATCATGGCTGAGATTCCCAGTGCAGTGGAGAAAGCCACCCTGGGCTTAGATCTCAGTTTCCAAGGGTGCCTCTCATGCTTGGCCTCCTCAAATCCCAACAGTCTTCATGGCAATACTTCCTAAGGTCAGTTCCAGAACTCAGTCTCTAATGGGAATCACACCAGAGTTCATGCTGAGATTGACCCAGTTATCTCTTCCAACCACCTCACAAATGACCACAATTCCAACAAAAACACTTCTACATGGCCCTCATCTTCTTCCATATAGACACTCATCATAACCTTCTCTCTGGAAGTTCCCATATGGGAGCAGTCCTAGATGGTGTCCAAAGTAAGCTCCCATGCCTCTCATTTGCCTAATGTCATGGTGGCCTGGACACCCTTCCTGAGAACCAGGATAGATAAAATGGGACTGCAGTTAATACTGCTCTGCTTCTCAAATTAGAGGCCTACTGACTGCCGGGGGTAGATTCTTTGTGTCCTGGAGTCATGAAAAAAACCAACCACACCTGTGCTAGCTACTTCAGGGCTTGGAACAACTCATTTAACCCAAAGGATCCCTGTTCTCACTTCATGGAGTCAGGAGCCTTACCAGAGGAAGGTGAGAGACTTCATCCAAAATTACTGTTCTTTTGGTCATTTTAGTTTTGGATAGACTCATGGCATCTTTATTTAGTTTCATGGGGTGCTGAGAATCTAAGGCACAGCCTCACACAGGGCCAAGAGTTTGATTCAGACACATCCCTTTACAAAGCACTTTACCAAAGAGCCACAGTGAGGCACCTTTATTTTCATTTTGAAACTGTTTTCTTGAGGTTTCACAAAGGGGTGGCCTGAGGCAAAGACTTTCCTGACATTCAGAGGAACAGAACAATAGGTAAGATAAAAGCCCTGGGGCAGACTTTTCCACATGGTTAACACTAGGGCACTGACAGCTCTTGATCATGCTACTTGGGTTGCTATCTAGCCAAGCAGGATTTCTCCACTCAGAGCCTTACTGCTCACACTGATTTCTGAGTTTTCTGAGATGCTTGGCATTCTCTTCAGCAATCAAGTCCATTGCCATGTCACAGAGCTTGAAGGTGGTACATATCTTGGATGCAAAACCACAAGCCCCTTCTGGAGAGTGTCCAAAATTCAGGAAGAATACAGGAAATAAGGACCATAGTAAGTGTTGCCTATCTGCAAGGCAAGCAGCAGTCCATTCCTAAATTGGCCAGGATGAGTGCTGGAAAGCTTTCCACTACACAGGACACATCCACTGATACATTCTTTTTTCTACTTTCTATGACCACAGACACACTGGGATACATCAACCTAGAAACACTCGCCTTGAGCAAAAGGACTCACTAATAAACAGTCCACTCCAAACCGAACAATTCATATTTCCTCCATATTCTTAGAACATGAGACAAAACCACAAGGACACACACACACACACACACACACACACACACACATACACACACACACCCCATCTTGAGTTGGTCTGCATCTATCCAAAGTGTCCTCTGACTGATGGGTGACACTGTGTTCCCCAGGAGTGGCCTATCCTGTCTCAGCTCTGGTCTCCTTGGACAACACTGTGAAGTTGTCAGGAACCAACAATGAGCCAGTACCTTATTTCTCAGAAAAGACCCCTCTTCAGAGCTTTCCTGGCATTTGGCCATCCCCACATCAGTAGGTGCCAAGGAAGAATGACTCTGTCCTTGGTAAATCCAAAAAAGTGAGCCCACTGGGAGTGGGGCTGGCTCTGGGTACCTGGATACCTGGATCCAAAGTTAGAGAGGAAGTGAGGTGAGGTGACTTCTTTCAAGGAAGGTCACTCACTTGGCAACCACTTTGTCCTAATGGAGGTTTCCAAGGGTTCCAGGAGATGGTGGCTACTCCATGTTGCTGTAACCTTTTCAAAAGTTAGAAAGATATACATACCATAGGCGCCCCAGGATCAGCTATCCACACAGGCCTGGTTTGGTCCATCTTGCCTGCATTGAGAAGAGAGAGGCTGATTCAGACAGATCCCATCATCCTGACAGGTTGTTTGCCATGAAAGATGACTTTAGGCCTCTCAGATCCTACATAGTTGCCTACATCTTCTCCAGGGATCATTTCTGCGTCTATCTTTGAGGTTTTCAGCAGGTGTAGGATCTTCTTCATACCTGAATTTCAAGATAAACTCTGTACCTGGTCTTAAATGAAATGAGATACAGGGAACAGAGTATGGTTAGGGTTAATATCATGTTCAATATGGGTTAGGAGTCATTCTGCTGGATGAATACTGGTATTAAGAAACTTTGATATTTATAAGAATGTAAGGTGAAATATAAGTATGAAAACAGAAATCTAGGTAAGATTTAAAGAACAGAAGGACATTGGGCTCTTGATATGGATACATAGTTTTGAAATAGGTTCTGCACAGATGTATCATATTAATCAATATACAATGGCAAAGAATCTGGTACCTCGGATTTTTGAATGTAGAAGAGAAATCCTGAGAAATAGTTAGTAGGTAGGATTGAAGTGTAGGTTTAGGAAGATGAGTGAGTTTAGGATTTGGACAAAAAGTCCTTTTGCAATAGGGTTTCTGTTAGAGAGTGAATGTGAATATCAGCACACTTGAAGAGTCAGTCACAAGAATGGACTTGGGAAAATATGTAGAAAAATAGATATCAATATAGAAGTTAGGAGATAAGGCAAAGTATAAAGTAAGTGATAGGATTAGAAATATTTTCAAATGTGGGCAGTTGAATATATAATCTTAGAAGGAATCTAATATATAGTCACAAATAGGATTAAAATTGGAACACATTAGGCAATGTAGACATGGATGTTTTAGTTATCCAGGCTCTCATTAAAATTAGGCTTTGGTAGAATCATAAGTGTGAGCTTTGCATTTTGTGTCCAGAATATTACTGTGATGAAAGAGATATGTAGATCAGGTGACATGAGTATTTCTTCCACTATGTCTAGGAGCATGTTTTGAAACTCTTAAATTAGTATTTGGGGATACAAATAGGTATACCCTGTGTCTATGAATATAGACATGATGCATGAATAGACCATACTGGGAATAAATAATATAACTGGTTCCAATAGTAAGTAATAGATTGAATTGGTATTTTAAAATATACATGAAATCTGGTATTCACATACATACATTCATTCGAACTAGTTATACATCTTGTGCTAGTATTAGGGTTACTATTTATACCGAAATGTGTGTGAGTTTTGCTTTGAAAACAATTATAGAAATAGAAAACTGTGTTATGAAAGAAGTCTCATGAAAAAGCAAGTAAAGAAACATGGAGGAATACATGTGTTCTAATGCAGGAAGTGATTGAATGTGAATCATATGCATAAAAATATATGAACTTGTAGATGAAAGGATATATCCTATGAAGTATATATACTGAAGAAATCCTAAGGTACCAATGTTGAATGAAAATTAATGTCAAAATAAACATCATGTCCCATATAAATATGCTTGCATTGATGTTAAATGGGGGTCAGTTACAGTAGAAATATTAGTATTAGTACTCAATATTCACTGAAGTTAGTTTTGAGTACTAGGAAATGAATATCTATGTCGGGAAAATGAATATTTCTGAGAATGATCTTGTGAAAAGTTGATTATAAATCCACATACATGAATATGAAAGAATCAAGGTAGTGTATCATATGACACATATATTTCATATTGGGAAAAAACGTGAAGAGTAATTATATATATAGTCTGACCCAGGCTACAGAGAAAGGGAGTTATAAAGTTACAAAGTGTTAACTTTGAAAATTCATGGAGAAGTATTAGAATAAAAAAATGACTAGTTTTATAACACATACCCTTGATAAAGCAAAAAGAAAGTGCAAGTATACAACATGCCTCCTATAAACTGCCTGTACTTCTTTTCATTTAGGTTATTTTTATCCATAATGTTAGGATTAGTAGTCAGAGTCTAGTAGGGTAAGGGTTAATGTCAGAGATTCAATATGTTGAATGGAAAATAGGAAAATGAATGCAATGTGTATGCGAATATGTGCTACACAAAAAATTTCCCACAGTCATCCAGAACAATGCCTTGACGTTACCATCACCCCAAGACACAATTAGAGCAAAAGAGGAAGAAAACCTGTGAATACATATCGGGAATGAAAAATCCTCAGGAGCTCACAACTGGAGGTGGCAGAGGAGATTACAAAAGTAGGGGAAAGGGTAAATATTCCACAAACATGGCACTGTCCTGTCCTAGTGACTTCTTGACAACCTGCCTCTGATCTTTGGGCTCTTGAAATATATGTTCATATTAGGAGCATTAGCTTCCTTTGTAGTGAGACCATCAAAGCTGTTTTGCATCTATGTGAACTGGAGGACATGGTTTAATATTTTCCGGTGAAATTGAGGCAGCAGAGCTAAATCCTTTCTTTGTAGATAAATGGTGTCCACTGTGGGTTTAATGTTTCCCTGGGTGAATTGTGAAGCCATTGGGTCATCCTCCAATGGCTTTTATTTCAGTTTCACTGGGAATTTGGTAGTTGCTTCATGAAATACAAGACTATCAACTGGGACACAGCACTGGAGGAAGTTCTGTCATGGGTGGTGAGTCATGGTCTGAAGGAGAAAACACCAACTGGGTTGCTATCCCATACATATTTCCCACTTGAGCATAATAACCTGATTCTGAGCATCACCCCAAAACATCTCCCCACAACAAGATGCCTTTATATATAAGGGTCTGATGGCTGCCCCATGTCAGTCACATGTCATTTGGAGGCCAAAGGCAGATCCACATGGCCCCACCACAGATGTTTTATCACATACCTGCACTCCACTACTCCAGACCCAGTTCCCAGCAGAATCCAACTCAATGGAATCTCTGTTCTAAACCTTTTTCATGAATTCTAGTCAATAAAGGCACTATCTGGTTCAGTCATGATGAGCAACAAGAGATCCAAAGGTTCTCCAGTGCTTCCTGGTCATGGGAATTTCAAATATTTCATGCTCTTGGTCTAACCATCATTCAAGAATGAAGGAGGTGGCACTGTAGGTTTTGATTCTTTTAGTAACCATTAAGTGGTGAGGAATATTCTTTCAAAGAAAGCTCTGTACAACTCACACAGGGAAGTCTTTCGAAAGAGTGGCCAAAAGGTCACAAGAAGCCAGGCCCATTGGGGTGCAAAATGTGAGGTCCATGTGTGTTTTGGCTCTCAACTATGGCTGACAAGGCTTTCACAAGAAAATCATGTGACATCATGGCTGAGATTCCCAGTGCAGTGGAGAAAGCCACCCTGGGGCTAGATCTTAGGTTCCAAGGGCATCTCTCATGCTTGGCCTCCTCAAATCCCAACACTATTCATGGAAATACTTCTCTGAGGTCAGTTCCAGAACTGAGTCTCTAATGGGAATCACAACAGAGTTCAAGCTGAGGTTGACCCAGTCATCTTTTACAACCACCACACAAATGACCACAATTCCAACCAAAACACTCCCACAAGGCCTTCATCTTCTTCCATATAGAAATTCATCCTAACCTTCTGGCTGGAGGTTCCCATACAGGGAGCAGTCCAAGATGGAGTCCAAAGTATGTGGCCATGAACCTCATTGGCCTAATGTCATGGTGGCCTGGACACCCTTCCTGAGAACCAGAATAGATAAAATGGGTCTGCAGTTAATACTGCCCTGCTTCGCAAATTAGAGGCCTACTGATTGTGGGGGGTAGATTATGTGTCCTGGAGTCATGAAAAATACCCAACCACCTCTGTGATAGCTACTGCAGGGCTTGTAACAACTTATTTAACCCATAGGATCCCTGTTCTCACTTCATGGAGGTCAGGAGTCTTTTTTTATTTTTTTGATAAAAAGCTTTTTATTTTTCCTAATGATTACTTTTGGGATAATATTTACTTATGTTGTCCTTATTCTTCTTTTTCTTTACTTAAGATTCTCCTACTTGTTTTCTCAGCTTGAAATAGTAATTTAGTAATTTTTTACTCCAAAATGCTAATGACATACTATTTCATGAGGTTTTACTACTAACACTTTCTCCCGTCTCGTCTCATTTCCTTTTTAGTTGTACTATTTTTTTGTCAAGCACTGTTCCAAAGTCCATGCTCCTATTCCATACTTTAATCCATCTGAACATTTTTAACTTTCACTATCTATTGTATTTGTTACAAATTCCTTTAGCAAAATGAGTAGATAGCTCCAAAGTGTGGATTCTTCTTCAGGAATATATTGTGATATATATATATATATATATATATATATATATATATATATATATATATATATATATATATATATTTGAGCTCTGTTTTAGTCAACTTTTTCACCGCTGTGACTAAAGGAACCAACCAGATTATTTGTAGAGGAGAAAAAGTTTATTTGTTGGCTCACAGCTTCAGAGGTCTCAATCCATAGACAACAGGCTCCATTCCTCCGGGCTTGAGGTGAGGCAGAACACCATGACAGAAGAGTGTGGCAGAGGGAAGTGGCTCACATTATGATCAGAGAGCAGAGAGATAGCTCTCCACTTGCCAGACACGAATATATACACCCCAAACCATGCCCCCCATGCCCCACCTCCTCCAATCATACCCCACCTGTCTTTGGTTACCACTCAATTAATCCCATCAGGATATTAATTCACTGATTGGTTTAAGGCTCTCACAACCTAATCCTTTCCCCTCTGAACCCTCTCATATTGTCTCACACAAACTCTTACAAGTTTAAACTGTTTTTCTTTAACATAATATATATATATATATATATATATATATATATATATATATATATATATATATGTGTGTGTGTGTGTGTGTGTGTGTGTGTGTGTGTGTGTGTGTGTGTAGTGTAGTCCTGGAGATTAAACCCAGGACACGTTACCACTGAGCTATATCCTCAGTGCCTTTTTATTTTTCACTTTAGGATCAGGTTTTGGTAAATTGCTTAAGATCTCACTAAGATGCTAAGGCTTCCCTATAACTTATGATCCTTCTTCCTTAGCTTCCCAAAGTCCTTGGGATTCCTACTGTGTTTCAGTAATCTCCATATCCAGTTCTTAAGCATAACTTTTGTTCTCTTTCCAGAGTTTTTATTGGTGCATTATAGTTGTGAATAATGATGGAAATTTGTTGTTATGCATTAATACATGCACACAATATAACAATTTAATTTGGCCAATATCACTCCCTAAGCATAACTTTTTGAAGAAAATTTGACTAGATATGAAATCTTAGTCATTCTACCCTAGCGATTCTTGAAAACATTTATCCATTTTTCAGTTGTCTTGATTTGTATATTGCTATCAAGAATTCCAGAGGTGAGCTGGTACTCCTTTCTTTTTAAGTGGCCTTTTAAGTCTTAAAAACCTGGAGAAAAAAATTAATCCTTATAGTACACTAATTTTACTAGAATACATTTCAAAAACAAGTTTTTCAGTGTATGGAAGACATTTATCAGTGTGTATAATCATGTCTTCTTTTATTTCTGGGATATTTTCTTAGGTCATCAATTTAAATTGTAGTTCACTTCCATCATCACATTTTTTGATGTTCTTGTTCTTGGACTCCAATTACAACAGTCCCTTTCTCCATGATTGTCTGCATTGCTCTTTTTTTTTTTAGTTCTTGATATATTATATTTCACACTTTGATTCAAGTGGGATACGAACTCCCATTTTTACCCCATATACAGATTGCAGAATCACATCAGTTGCACAACCATTGATTTACATATTGCCATTCTGGTGTCTGTTCTGCATTGCTCTTGATCATTCTATTCTTTCAGCTTTTTTGTTCTCATTACTATTTTTTTTTTGCTTTTATCAAATATACCTACTTTCCTGTGGGCACATTGTAATGAATCTGAATCATTGATATGGTTATTCTTTCCTTAAATTATTTTCTTAGTTTGGTCAGCTCTTGTTTTTAAAAACTTTTAGTTTTTAAATTTTTTGCAATTAGTTATACATGACAGCAGAATGCATTATGACTCATTATATACAAATGAAGCACAGCTTTTCATTTCTTTGGCTATACAGGATGCAGAGTCACACCATTCATGCAATCATACATGTACACAGGATAATAATGTCCATTTCACTCACCATCTTTCCACCCCAATACCCACTTCCCTACCCTCACACCATTCTGCTCAACCCAAAGTTCTTCCAATCTTCCCTTGCCACCCCATCCCATTAGGGATCAGCATCAACATATCAGAGAGATAATTTGGCCTTTGATTTTTTGGGACTGGCTTATTTCACTTAGCATGATATTTTCCAACTCCATTCATTTAAATGAAAATGCCATAATTCACTCTTCTTTAAGGCTGAATATTCCATCGTGTGTGTGTATGTGTGTGTGTGTGTGTGTGTGTGTGTGTGTGTGTGTGTATCCATATATTCATATATTCATTCTACAGTTTATTTATCCATTCATTTATTGAAGAGCATCTCTGTTGGTTCCATATTTTAGCTATTGTGATTGAACTGATAAAAACGTTGATGTGGTTGTGTCACTACTGTATGTTGATTTTAAGTCCTTTGGGTACAGACTGAGGAGTGGAATAGCTGGATAAATGGTGCTTCTATTCCAAGTTTTCTAGGGAATCTCCATACTGCTTTCCAGAGTGGTTGCACTAATTTGCAATCCCAACAGCAATCCCCACTTCCTTGCCAACACTTATTGTTGCTAGTATACTTGATAATTGTCTTTCTTATTAGAGTGAGATGAAATCTTACAGAAATACAAACCAAAGTTGCTCTAATTGCTAGAGATGTTGAACATTTTTTATATATTTGTTATAGATTATATATATTCTTCTGTGAATTACCTGTTCAGTTCCTTAGTCCATTTATTGATTAGGTTTTTTGGTTGTATATATGAGTCTGTTTTGAATCTTATGGTTTGGATGTATATTCACAGATGGTCTAATTAATAACTGAGCATTTTCCTGTTTCATTGGCTCTTTTTCATCAAATTCTTCCTCTTTTTTTCTTGCAAGAAAACCTCTGATTCGTACCTCCTATTTCTATGCTGCTACTTGATCTCATAGAGGTACTATTCTCCTCAAAAATGATACATTCTCTTGTCCAAAGCACATTCTAAGTTTCTAACTTTTATTTAATTGCACTCTTGATCAGATTTTTTCATAATCAGCTTCACACAGCACTGATTGACATGATTCAAACTGCATTCACAGTGGTATTCCCCTCTCATCCTCCTTTCCTCTGTTCAATCTTTGATAATTCTCTGCTTTCTTGAAAGGTTCAGAATGTTGTTCTTATTTTGAGTGCTGATTTACTCAATTTGTGTGAGTTGAAACTTGCAGTCATCTCCCTCTAGTTATATCTAAACATAAGCTATGGCTAATGCTATTTCCTTTTCTCTTTCTTCATGGTTTCTTGGAGACTTTGTGAAAAGACATGACTTTGGGATTCAGCCATTATCTTAGAAGAATCATGAAATGCCAAGTAATAGAGCATTAGTACTCAACTAAAATAAAGGCAATTAAAAATCTTTTATTAGAAGAATTATTAGAGAGTCAGAATGTTAATTGATTTACATTTCAAACCATAAGAAGAAGTGAAAGATCTAACATTTTGTGGTACTTCGAAAGAAGTTTGAATACAAAATTAGCTTAAAATAATCACTTTTTCCACAACTCAACAGACGAATGCATAAATAAAATATGTGAATTTGGAAAATTGTGCCAATATTTTAATTTCATAAAAGTTAATAGATCAAAATGGTACACAATGTTGTCCCTATTCAGTAGATTATCAAATAGTATCTATTAAAACATTTGCTCTCAGTGTATGATACTAGACATATTTCACAAAAGTTCCCATCACCACATAGAAAATGTGGTAATTTATAAATGTACTTACAATATAATAAATATAGATTATATTTAATTTTTTTAAAAATATTAAATATAAACTATCTAAGTACAACATTATATTTAAGCCAAGGAACATTATTTCTTTTCATCTTTTCTAAAATATTAATTTAATAGTGATGAATTGTTGATATTTCCTAGTTACTGTTGCTAAAGTCTTGATACATAATTTCCACCTCATGATCTGTCTCTTTCCCCCATTCCAACTTTGAAAAAGAACATACTCTGACCATACTTTGTTTTCTCATTTCCAAGACTCTACTTATGGAATTCCTCCTTTCCTGAAAATTAGTTTGGAACTGGCTTATTTCACTTAGCATGATATTTTCCAACTCCATTCATTTATTGTTCCTCATTTCCTGGTAAAGTCTCATTTATCCACATAATTTTTGTTTATTTTTTTCCATAGAGATATCTTTCATGTCTAATCTCTAGAGCGCTAAAGTTTTATTTCTCTACAAGAATCTTAAGGCTAACTGTAGGATATATTAGTCAGCTTTGCATTACTATAATGAAATGCCTGAGACAATCCTATACCTAGAAGATAAAAAAAAATTCCACCTGAAGACTGCTAGAGCTGATAAACTAATTTGGCAAAGTAGAAGATTACAAAATCACAGACAAAGATCAACAACTTTCCTATATATCAACAATGAATCTGCTGAGAAATAAATCAGGAAAACAATTCTATTGACAATAACCTTTAAAAAATCATAGGAATAAATCTAACCAAGGAGGTGAAAGAACTTGACAATGAAAACTATAGAATATTGTACAAAAAATTTTAAGAAGAACTCAGACAATGGGAAGACTTCTCAAGTTCATGAAGAGGCAGAAATAATAGCATCAACATGGTCATACTATCAAAACTATATATATATATATATATATATATATATATATATATATATATGTAACAAAACTATATATTTATATATATGTAACAACAAATATGTAAAATGTATATGTAACAACAGATACCACCATTATGTACCATTATAATATATATATATATATATATATATATATATATATATATATATATATATATATTTTTTTTTTTTTTTCCAAAGCAATCCTTTATCAAAATAACAATGATATTCTTCATAGAATTACAAAGAAGGCCTAAAATTCATTTTGAAGGAAAAAAGACACCCAGGATAGTCAAAGCAATTTTAAGCCAAAAAAAAAGCAATAATAGAGGCATCACAAAACCTTCAAATTATACTATAGAGCTATAGTAACAAAAATATCATGGAACTTGCATAAATACAGACATATATACTAATGGTACAGAATAGAAGACAAAGAGACAAACCCATGCATCTTGTTATATAACCCTTGACAGAGATGCCAAAAAACATACACTGGAGAAAATACAGCCTATTAAACAAATAGTGCTAGAAAACCTGGTTATCCATATGTAGAAGAATGAGAACTAGGAATTAGATCAGAAACGATACAACTCATAGAGGAAAACATTGGTTCAAAACTCTAGGGTGTAGAAACAGGCAATGATTTTCTCAATAGGACCCTTAAAGCTCAGGAAATACTTTTAAGAGTTAATAAATGAGATGGCATCAAATTGAAAAGCTCTGCACAGTAAACAACTAAGTTCAGAATGTGAAGAAGTAACGTATAGAAAGGGAGAAAAATCTTTGCTAGCTACTCTTCTGACAGAGGGTTAATATCTAGAATATATGAAGAACTCAAAAAACTTTACACCAAAAACTGAAGTAATCCGATTAATAAATGGAAATGAATTAAACAGATACTTCTCAAAAGAAGAAATACAAATGATCAATGAATATAGAAAAAAGTGTTCAGCATCATTAGCAATTAGAGAAAATAAAAATCATAACTACACTGAGATTTCATCTCATGACAGTCACAATGGCAGTCATCAAAAATACAGATAACAATAAATGATGAAGAGAATATGGAGAAAGGGAACACGTTTACACTGTTGGTTGGATTATAAATTAGTACAACTACTATGGAATCAATATAGAGGTTCCTCAAAAGACTAGGCATAGAACTACCATATGACCCAGCTATACCTCTTCTTCATATTTATCCTGAAGAATTAAAGTGATTATTCTATACTGATAAATGCATACCAGCTTATAGCAGCACAATACACAATAGCCAAACTATGGAACTAGCCTAGATTTTCGTCAATGGATAAATGGATCAAGAAAATGTGGTATATATACACCATGGAGTTTTATTCAGTCATAAAGAAAAATGAAATTACATCATTTGCAGAAAAACGGGTGAATGTAAAGGCCATCATGTTAAGTGAAATAAGTCAAAATCAGAAGGTTATGGGTGGTATGTTCTCTCTCATTTCTCTAGTGGGAGCAAAAGAGGAAAAAGGAAAAGAAAGATGGGGGTGGATCTCATGAAAATTGAAGGGAGATCAGTAGAGGAAATGGACCAACAGGTGGAATGTGAAAGGCTTGTGGGATGGAGGGGGAAAGTACTGGGGTGTGTTATTGGCCAAATTATATTATTATATTGTGTGCATTTATGAATATGTAACAACAAATACCACCATTATGTACCACTATAATGCACCAATATAAATGTGAGGAAAAATCTATTTTTTCATATCTAATTTCTAGAACTCTAAATTTTTATTTCTCTACAAGACACTTGAGACTAACTGAAGACTACAACTTCAGACTACAGCTTTTCATTGCTGTAATGAAATGCTTGAGGCAACTTATAAAAAAGAAAAGGTTTATTTAACTCAACAGTCCTTGAGTTTCCAGTCCAAGAAAGTTTGGCTCTGTCACTTTGGGCCATTAGTGGGGATACCAGATGGTAATGGTGCAAGTCACATTACAGAGTAAACTTCTCACATCAGGAGCCAGAAAACAGAGAAAAATTAAATTGGGGTCCCACAGTCCCCTTTGAAGGCATACTCCTAGTGATCTAAAGACCTCCTATAAGGGTACACACCTCCCAAAAGTCTACAAAACCATCTAAACGCACATCCCTGAGATCAAGCCTTTAACACGTGGATCTTTGGGAGATAGGCTTAGACTGTAATAAGTTATTATAAAATCTTCTTAAAGATAATCTCAGTATAAGGTTTTATGTAATAATCCTGATGTTATTTTATTTAGCAATATTGCAGGAAAAAAATCTAATAAAGAAAAATTGATCATTTAATGGGTACCCATGAATCATGAAACTCCCTTAAAAACTTCACAAACTTAAAGAAAGACTTGCGGGAAGTAACAGAGATGTCAATAGTGGCTCACTACAAACCTTGAAGTTATAGCACCATATTTCATAGTAGTGGTCAGCATCAATCATTAATTTATTAGCTATTTTAAAATATTATCTGTACTGTGAAACTGAAGATATTCTTTAATGTTCTGACAAAAGCCACATCCATCCCTTGAGCTGTGTTACTACCTCCTATTTTTAAAAAAATATTTTTTAAGTTGTAGATGAACACAATATCCTTATTTATTTATTTTTATGTGGTGCTGAGGATCAAACCCAATGCCTCACTCGTGCAAGGCAAGTGCTCTACCACTGAGCCACAACCCCAGCACGTGTTACTATCTCTTTCCATCTCCTCCTTTCCCCACTCTTACCCTATCCTCACCAAATAACTCAAAGGCCAGTATAGATATTGAGATAGTTGTTTCCATTCTTCTTCTGACAGTGTCATAGAACTAGCAGACTTTCATTCTCTTCTCTTCTATGTATGACATACACTTCTTTTTATATTGCTTTCAACACCTGTTCACACTCAGTTTCCTTACTGGAATCATATCAAGTCACATCCCAATAATTTTACACCTGATATTGTGTAAGCATGTAATATACATAATGTGAGATGGGAAAGAGTAAGGACATTGTCTAAGCTTTTCTAAATGGAAGTTAAAAACTAAGGGTTATAGAAAAAATTCTGTTTATATCAACAAACATCAAAAATTCAAATGCTCCACACCAACAAGGAAATCAAAGATCAGGGAATCTGGGATCATAGAATGAGAATGAAACGCAAGAGACATTCCCGCGTTCCAATAGTTTAATTCTGATTTACCTATTTTACAAATGTAACCACCACACTTCCCAAATACTAAATAAAAAAAAAATATCTGAGAGGTGGTATCAGGTGAGGAAAAACCATCCTTCCTCTCCTGTGTGGTTTTGCAATGCTGTGTTCACTGTATCATAATGACCATGTTAGTTTAAGAATTAATTAGGTCCAAATAATATTTTAATAAATTTTAATCTACTAGTATTAGCTGAATTGTGAGTAATTTGATAGGAAAAATTAAAATGGAAAAATAAGAACTGTTTCATCAAATATACTAAAAATATAAAGATCATATTAATAAAAAATCAACTTAAAAACTATTTAAAAAAGGCTAGAAGCATGAATCATTGATAGAGCACTTGCCTAGCATATTCGAGGTCTTGGGTTTGATTCCCAGCACTGCAAAAAGAAAAAAAAATAAAATATAATATGATCATGGGGCTATGATGTTCATTAAGAAAAAGGTAAAATGGATAATACAACTACATAGGCAAAAAGAAAATATCTGAACAAAAATGTTTCTGTGGTGTATAATAATTAGTAACATTATCTAAACTAAATATAATCAAAACTCAACATTTGAGATATAAAGTAGTTTAACCCTTGATCTAAATACATAAAAATTAAGACTTCCTCATTTTGAAACATTCTAAGAAATTATGGGGCTTTTGTGTGACTTAATGATAAGACATTTGTCTAGTATGCTCTGGAGTCAATCACTAGTACCATACACATACACAAAATCTTCAAAGAAAGATGTAACAGGGTTAATATGAACTTTGGATATGAGTATGATGAAGACAAATATAATTAGAAAATAGTTGATTTCTATATTTAATATTAAAAATGAAAAACTTACAAAAAGCACAAAGACTTATGTAACTGGCAATAATTCAATCATAGTGTATATTTTCATTGAGAGGATTGTTAAAGCAAATAACATTAGCTTTATCATCTCAGAACTAAATGCTAAATAGCATTATATTTAATGAATAAAATGTATCTAGTTCACAGTTTAATCATATCAACTCAAAGAACACTATTGTTTTGGATATTTTCCTAATGTCAAAGATTACTAGCTAGAATTTTAAAGTCTTATTTGTTAAAAACCTTTGAAGACTTTGAACATTCATTTTATCAACTTTGAATATCTTATATAGTAAAAAGTGGTTATATACAAATTTGTTGCCGGTATAAAGAAATGTAAGGACAAGGAGATCAAAGAAAGAAAAGTCTCTTTCATCCTATGTAATGCAACTTCTTCAAAATGAAAACAATAGAACTGTTTTCTGTGAATATTACAGTTACTTTTAAGTAAGTGATTCTTGCAAATAAAACTACTGGTGAAATAAATTATCAAAACAAGTAACCTTCTACCAAATATTGCCATGACACCATGCACCGTGGAGTGTTTCTTTAATTATTATTCTTTGGACAGAAGAATGAAATGCCATACTTTAAAAGGGGAAAAGAGTGCTGTAGTTTTCTTCTTAATACTACAGTGGGAACTCATGATTCACACTATGCTTAAGTCTGTTGTTGACAATATGTGCAAAGCTGATACCTCTTCTCAGACTGATGCCACTTAAGCAGGCACCATTGATACTTTTTATTAATCTACAAGAAAGTATTTGTAATCTAACATTAGAAAAAGCCTAGAATAAAAGGAAAATATACACTAAAATAACATTTCTAAGCAAAGTCTATGAAATACTGCAAAATATATGAGAAATTAAACAAATACAACATTAAGTTACAAATGATATGAGTGTATCAAATCTTGGATGAATTGGGTTATGGTAGTTGTTTTTAAATCTTCACTTTGAAGCAGTTTTCTAGTTTTGTGTATATGTACATGATAGCACTTCCTGAGCTTCCTTTCATAACACCTTGGTGACACGCCCCAATCTGAACCCAAACATGAACTAAGCACTCTAATAGATGATTATCCCCTGTTAAGAGAAGCTCCCTGGAACTTTTCAAACCTCCAAACTCACCTTTGTCTTCCATGTTCTTGTTAAATTTTGTAAGCACTCATTTTTATTATTGTACATTTAGCAAAGTTAATCAAATCTCACATATATTACATAGATTCTAAACACAGAGATCACAATTGTTTTTTTTTTTTTTTTTTGTAAGATAAAACTCTCTTCAAATAAAAACCCAAGGTCCAATACTGGAATGGTGTGAGGCCATAGATTAATCATTACTCTTTGGACAGCTAATTGGGTCAAAATTGTTTCTAGGCATGATCTGATCTTGTTCTCTCAGTTCCCTCACACCTGAGTTCCAGACAGTCACTGAGTACCTCCATTTCCCACAAAGAAGAAATTTACTGTCTTTGAAGAGCACTTTTATATTTGCAAGCAGTTGGCTTCAAGTTTTTGTTCAGAGTCATTCTTCCATGTCTTTATTACCCCAGGATTATCAAGAATACAGCTCCCCATATGCTGATCCTACTGTATCAGAATCAAACAGCAAGACAAACAATGCAGGAGTGAGGAGAGAATTCACAAAATATAATGCCAGAGTGGAGCCTTATATTCTGGACCTGGAAAATCAGAATGAATATTGACTATTGTCTATGATAAACTATTTTGAATTAGAGTGTTTTAGAATGGTTTCAATTTGCAAGTGCTAAGCTAAAGATTTTCATTTGTAGTTAAGTAAAAGGATAGCTTTATTTAATGAGTGATGAGTTTGAAAATTGTCCTGAGATTTGTAATTAAAACTATATTAATAAGAAGAAACATGGGACATAAAGGACCCAGTATTACTTAATCTGACAATTGTTCAACTAAAAAGACATGAGTTGCTGTAAAAGATCAGGAAAGACTACCATGCCTAAGTGGATGGTGATCAAAGGAATTACCTTAAAATATATTATGACAATTTTTCAATTAAAGATCAGCAGTAGACATTTATTATTGTGAAAATGATTTGAACAGATTTAGAATTACTAAATAAATGATAAGAATAATCCCCCAAAGTTTTGGACGTGTATCATTACCTTACTCCTATTTTGTTTGATATTTTTGAATATTCATTGATATATTTGATTCTTTTGGTCAGCCTTTTTACCACTGTAACCAAAAAGACATGAGAAGAACAATTTTAGACAAGGAAAAGTTTATTTGGGGATTCAGAGGTCTCAGTCCAGAGATGGCTGGCTCCATTTCACAGGACCTGATTTAAGTCAGGACATCATGGAGGAAAGATATAGCAGAGAAAAGCAGACTAGGGCAATCAGGGCATGGCATCAGAAAACATAGACAGTGAAAGACTCCCCTTACCACAGACAAAATATATACCCCAAAGGCAAACTTCTAGTGACCCACCTCCAGGTACACTCTACCTTCCTAGAGTTACTACCTAATTGATCCCTATCAGGGGATTAATGCACTAATTTAATTAAGGCTTTTATAGCCCAGTCATCTCACCTCTAAACTTTCTCACATTGTCTCACACAAAAGCTTTGGGGGAATATTTTACATTTAAATCATAACATTGGCCATCAAAAAGTCTTGAGGAAATAGAAAGACAACCTGAAATTTGACTGAGATATCTCAAGTTTAGACTACTACAAATGAAACATGCCCATTTTAATTTTAGTATTCCCCAACATGCTGCAATTTAGACTAAATTATAGGAATACTATGGATGTAAATTCCTACTTTATAAAAGAGGAAATCAAAGTTCTTATAAGAGTAATAGATAATAGAACTGGCATTGACCAGGAAGCTTCTGATCCTCCATTTTTAAAGGTATGTTCTTCCAAGAAACAGGGCTAGATAATATCTAACATGTATTTTTATTTTTAAATAGATTTTTTCCTAACAGAATGACTACTAATTGGTAACCGAGTTTCAAGACTTGTAAAAGTATACAGTTACTATGACAAAAAGAAATTCATATTTCAAGATTCAATTTGTTACAGTTGATTAAAAATAGAAAATAGAATTTATGATAAATTAGAAATGACCAAAAAGAATCTTTGAGACTTTTCCCCAAAAGAAGTGGCTCTATGTTCACTAAACTTGAATCTGCCTGGGTTTTGTGACTGTTCTGAGTAATAGAATATACTGGATGTATACTCAAGTCAGTTTCCAGCCAAAGGCCTTAGAAGACTCTCTTGAATTCTTTGTCTCTTGAAATACTTTGGGAACTTTGAACTGCAATATTAAATCCATCTACTAGAAGAACTCAGTGCTAAGATAAATGTGTTATGTTCAAAAGTCTCAGAGAACTCAGACCAGACCAAGAGTCAAATCAAAGACTTAGGGACCAGGCATGTTTGTAAAGTAATATTGACTTTGCATACTATCCCATCTACCAGATGAATCTTAGAAAATGGCACTGTTCAACATCATAAAGAGAAGTATAGGCTATATAAGCCCTATCAAATTAGTGAGTCAGAAAATCATGATATATAATAAATCATATCTTGTTATAAGCATCTAAGTCCTAGGGTAATTTGTTATTCAGAAATAGATAGATAGGACAAAATTTGATACCTGTAAACGTGTTGCTATTATAAAAAAAAAAAGTTTTTAAAACAGAATATTTGAAACTCAAGTTGTATGGTAGACAGGAACTGGATGGAACTATTGATGAACATTTGAATGGCCTTAGGGAGACTACTGGAACATTATGGATGATGAGGAAAACTTTATTAAAGGCCAATTATAAAGTACAGTTGAGTTATATACAGAGAGAGCAGCTAGCAAAACTATTGTTTACAATAGTATGGAAAACATAAAAGAACTTTGTGATCTCAGAAATCTTGCTAAGATTTGCAGGCTCAAATTTTCCTAACTTCCTATGAAAATGAAAGATTAAAGAGCCAAAATGAAAGATTAAAGAGCCAAACTGCTGAAAAACTCCTGGAAAAAATACTAACATCTCAGGACATCTTTTCCAAACTAAAAAGTAAGAAATAGACTCAGAGAAGATGTCACATGCAGGTCCCTCTTAGTAATGCATGGTCTGGGGGTGAAAGTGAAGCCAAGAGTGAACATGGAAAACCCTTTTTTAAGACCTCAGCAAGACTAAAGGTGTTTTTTCATGGTTTCTTTCATTTGGACCAAATGACTACAAAGGACAAAAAGAAAAAAAAATCTTCTTAGGAAAAACCTGTAGAATATATTTGTTAAAATAGTAGGCTTACAAAAATCTTGAGGTCATTTTTTAACTTCACAGAGTGCTCTAAGTGTAGAAGAATCTATTTTGAAAATATTTGTGGGTGTAGTGTTGTCTGTTGGAATGAATTGTAAATTAATACACAAAAAGTTTACAAAGCTTTTAAAAGATTTATACCAGTTGGACTGGAAAAATATAGTTATATTACAGAATGAAAAAGGCAGTTGAGTCTCTAATTTTCTGTAGATAAACATAAAGCTGAGAAAACTACTCAGCTACAAACATAAACCATGTTTTATAGAATGGAAAAATAAATCCAATGTCCCAGATGAGAATCTTATCCTTCAACAGCACTGGACTCCAATAATTAAAATGGCCACATGTACCTAACTAGATTCCACAATTGCTATGGGCCGTACATTCCCATATGCTTCCTGTTTTTCCCCTCCTTTTTTAACAAACATGTCTATTGCTGTTTTTAATGACTATATCATCATTGTATATTGTGTGTTGAGAAAAAAAAAAGATAATTTAGCTCTTAATCACAGTTTAAGCTCCAGAGAAGCCATACATAAAGCTGTGTAATACATACCAGTCCTCATTTCAAGTGGACTGAAATTTTGGAATTCATAATAATACTGAAAGAGGATGAGACAGTGAGATTTAGAAGTGAGTATATTTTCCATGTAGAACAAATATAAACTATTTACAATTCAAGGCAAACCATGATGGGTAAAGATGGCTGCATATTTGAAATACCTCTCATGATAAGAGTGGACCTATCATCCTTCTCTTTGAATTAAGTGGACTGTATTATTGCTTTAACCAATATAATTCAATAGATATGACACTAGGCCTATTTAAACTCAGAAAACTCCTTCAACTCAATAAAATAAAAAAAATATGTGCACAAATAGTCTACAGCTAGTATATTGTATCTAGTACTGAAAAGATTAGATATTTTCCCTCTATGATTGGAAACAAGACAATGATGTCATGTCTTACTATTTCTATTCAAGATCACACTGAAAATTCTAGCTGGTATAATAAGAAAAAGAAACAATAATTATACATTTTACAAAGTAAAAATAAAATAACAATTTCCACATCGAAAACTCCCAAAGAACCAGCAAAAAAATAAAATAAAATAAAATAAAATGGGACTGATTAATAAGTAAACCAACTTCTCAGAATCCAATCACACGCTAATTATTACTTTCTTATGAGCCAACAATAAATAGTTAATATAAGAAATCACAAAACAATATCATATCCAATATCACCAAAAAAGGCAATACATTGGTACAAACTGAAAAAAAAAACTACATATAGGGTTTGTATGTAAAAACTATAAAATACTGATAACTTATATCAAAGAATGTCTAAAAATTAAAAGATATTCCATGATCATGGATTAAAAGACTCAATATTATTAAATTATCAATTTTTCAAAATTTTATCTTTAAATTTATCTGAATCTTTCTCAAAACACATGCAACTTCTTTGGAGATATGAACAAACTGATTTTAAACCTTAAATACAGAATCAAAAGACCCAGAGTTACCAATGAAATACTGTAGAAGAAAAATAATAATAACTAATTAATTGATTTCAAGACCTACTTTAAAGCTAAAATAAATCCACATATACATATGCAATATAAATATATACAGTAAGGTAAAAGAATATACAACCTATAAATAGACTCTCAAAAGTACTCAACTAATTTTCTTTGAGAGAATGTGTTTCATTATGTTTCCCAGGCTAGTTCTGAGCTGCTGAGCTCATGTGATCTTCCTGTGTCTGCCACCTGAGTAGGTGGGAATACAGGTAATTGCCACCTGTGCCTGGCTCATCTAATTTTTTTTTCATAAAATCTTAAAAACATTTCAATGAAGATATGATAGTCTTTGCAACAAAATGCACTGAAAGAATTGAATAGCCATTAAAAATAAAATAACACCGATGCTATACCTTCCAATAAAGTTACCTAAAAATGGATTTTAGATATCAATGAAAAACTAAAAAACAAAGAAAACTTTTTAAAAAAATTGCAAGAGGAGAACATTGGAGAAAAGTATGACCTTTCATTTAGTGATGAGTTCATAAAATAAATATAATATAAAATCATAATCCATTAAGAAATAATAAATTAGACTTCTTCAATTAAAACTAAAACTTCTGCTCTGAAAACACACTGGTAAGAGAACGAAAATGGGGCTGGTTTGTAGTTCAGCAGCACCACATTTGTGTAGTACACACAAAGCTTTGAGTTCAATTCCTAGCACTGCAACAGGGAGAGAGAGGAAAAAAATACACACAAGTCAGAAACTGGGAGAAAATATTTGCAAAACACATATCTGATACCAGATTTATATTCAAAATATTTGAGGGTCTCTTAAAGTTCAACAGTAGGAAAAAAAGTAAGCCAATTAAAAATGAACAAAAATGTGAAAGGATATATAGGTAGCAAGCAAGTATATGAAAAGAGGCTGATAATTCATATTTAAGAAAATGAAAATTAAAATAACAATAAGAAACTACTAAACACCTAGTAAATAACTTAAATCCAACATTCTAACTCCATGTATATATGTCAAAATATATTCTCCTATCATGAATATCTAAAAAGAACAAATAAAGTAAATTAATTAATTTATAAAAATCCAGTATTCTAAAATTACCAATACCTGAAGACCTGCAAGAACTCTTATTTGTTGCCAATGAGCCTGCAAAATACTACAGTCACTTTGGAAGACAATTTGGCAGGTTTTTTTATATATTTTTTTTAGTTATTGGCGGACACAACATCTTTGTTTGTATGTGGTGCTGAGGATCGAACGCAGGCCACATGCATGCCAGTTGAGCACGCTGCCGCTTGCATCCTGAGCCCCAATTTGGCAGTTTTATACAAAGCTAAACACAGTTTTATTACCTGATCCAGCAATCACATGCTTAGGTGTTTACCTGATGAATCTGAAAACTCACATACACAGAAGAACATGCATGTGAACATTTGTAATGGATTTATTCATAATCACATAACTGGAAGCAACCAAGAGGAGCTTCATTGGGGCTATATATACTATTTGGATACATTCATACAATGCAATACTATTGCTACGGTCTGAGTGCCTTTCCAAAATTCATATTTTTCAATTTTAACCCTGAATTGATTGTATTAGAAACTAAAGCTCTTGGGAGGCAATTAGATCATGAAGGTGGGGAGCATCGTGAATGGGACTAATGCCCTAAGAAAAGGCCTGAGAGAGCTGCTTGCCCCTTTCACCATGTAAGTTTGTGGCAAAAAGATGGTCATCTAGGAAGCAAGAACTCACATTAAATCTGCTAGTGTCCTGTTCTGAACTTTTCAGTTTTTAGAACATGAGAAATAAATCTATGTGGTTCATAAGCCTCCCATTTTAAGGTATTTTGTTATAGCAGCCCAGAGACCAATACAATCATCCAGTGACTAAAAAAAAGGAATGATCCCTTCAACCATTTGAAGATATGGTGAATCTTACTAGTATGTTGTAAAGGGAAAAAAAGATCGATTGAAAAACTTCTATATTGTATTGTTCCAACATATGACATCTGGTAAAGACAAAACTATGGTTACTCTACCAAGGTTTGGAGAGGGAGGGTTTAATGAGTGATGCCAGGGGATTTTGTAGGTCATGAACTTATTCTGTATGGTAAGATTATAGTGGATACATGATACAATGCATCTGTCAAAACCAAGAGAACAAGAGAGAAGCTTAACATAGTCACTTATTTAAAAAAAAAAGGAAATAGAAGTCACAGGGTTCCAGGATAGAATACAAATGTGACAAAACAATGTAACTGTATTACAGGTATCTGAAGCCAATTCACTGAAGGGATTGGAGGTAGGGGGTGAGCTTACCTTAGTAACGTGGGAAATGATAGAATCTGTAAGACTAATGGTAGAAGGAACTATGCAAAAGTACTATACTTTAATTGACAAAACTGCTTCCCTGAAGGTATAAGCTTACAATTCTAGAATTACTTTGCATAAGTACAGAAACTGAACACATAAGTAAGTGGATAGCAGACAGCATTAAGTCAGTTTTCTCATTGTGGAAATGAGAGATTATAGAGGATAAAGAAAGGAGGCTAGAATGAACCATGTGGAAATGGATTGCAGTTGGTTTATGAACTCAAGTTTAGCTTAATAAAGTGATAGAAGTTATAGAAATGTTTATAGATATGTAAATACATATTCATGTCTCCTTGCTCAATTGGCTAAGAGGGCCTGGAAGCAATAATATTACTAGAGTAACAAACATGCTTAGGACTCAGATAGTAATTTCTTTTAAGATTCTCTTAGGATTCTTAGAGAAATTCCGGATTTTAGAACTGAGCAGTAAATATACATGACTAATTTGGAGCATGCTGTAGTAAAACTCCTCTCCCCAAAAAGCAAACTAAAGTATACTAGTATGATGGAATAGTTAATGGGAATAGACGCCAACTGAAAGTTCCCATTGGCCAAACCTGGAGCAACAAAATAAACAAATTAACATTTCATTATTAACCAATGTATAAACAACATATCCATAAATAAATACATTTTATTGATTCATATAAAAGATTTCATAAATAGACAAATGAGAGAATATTCTGTGTAGATAAATTCCAAATAATTTATATAATACTCTGTTCTCAAGGAGGTGGTCCCTAACACAAACCAGGTAATCAAGGTAAACATCAATCATGTGGTAAATCACATTGATAGTATATACCCTTCATAAACATCAAGGTATGCATAGCACACACCCATTATATAACCTTGATGTCTTGAAAAAGGCACTTTACTTCTGTGTCTTCCTCCTGAAAATACATTCCTTCAATGTGATCATGAGAAAAACATCAAACAAATCCAAGCCAAAATATATTCTATAAAAGACCTGATGAGTACTCTTCAAAACTGTCAAGGTCATTGAAAAGAGGAAAACCTGAGAAACTGTCATTTATAGCCAAGAGGAGTCTGAGAAGACATGCCTACTAAATGTTCTGCCGTTTGCTGGATAAAATCTGTACCAGGAAGAAATGGCATTAAGGGAAAACTAAGGAATATGAATGATGTATGGACAGCATTTAAAGATAATGTATTAACAGTGTAGTGCTAATTGTGACAATGTACCAGATGCTCATAATGAGGAAACCTGAATATGGATTATATGGTAACTTCTGCCATGTTCTCAATACTTGTGTAGATGTAAAACTGCATTAAAATAGAAAGTTGAATTTTAAAGGGAGGGAGTTTGGAAAATTTACAGTATGTGAATTGAAATTAACATACATTGCTAAACTATGGTAATAAAGACTGGTGTCAGCATTAAGAGACACATAGGATTATGGAATAAATGCATGGTCTAGAAATATACTCACATTAATATTATCAATTGATTTTCAGCAAACTTAATAAGGTAATTCAATGAAGAAAGGGTTTTTTAACAAATGGAAATGGAAGAGTTGGATATCCACACACACATAATACAAAAAAATATTTTGTTTGTGTTTACAGAAAAGTAGATAAATACACTTTAGAGACATGTATAGAGAGAAATCAAATGCCATTTTTAACTATTGAAAAAACAAAGTGACCTATGAGCATTCTTTTTACTATTTTTGAAACTTATCTGTATGTCTGACAGTTTTGAAAACTAAATATTTGGGGGGAGATTATAATAATAGAGTCAAACAGAGAATAATAAAGGCTGCACTGCTGAGTGCAGTGACACAGCCTGTATTTCCTGCAACTCAGGAGGCTGAGACAGGGATCACAGGGTGTAGGCCAGAGTCACAACTACAGAGACCTGCCTCAAAAAAATTATAAATAAATGGATTGTAGATGCTTCTCAGAGCTAAAGCACCTCAGTACCAAAACAAAACAAAACAAAACAAAAAAACTGCTTTATAACACTTCTCCAAATGACTTGAAATAATTAAATTTGATTGTATTAAATATTCTAGCCATAGCAATCAATGGCTTTAAAATGAAACAAAAGGAAGTGGTAAATGCTGACAAATATGCAAGAGATTAGAGTAAGATAATGACAGATTAAAACTCAATTGAATTTAGCATCATGAAGATCATTTGTAACTTACAGGGAAGTAGTCTCCATGGGCACTGAGGGTGGAAATGAATTGTAAGTAGATGGGTGTGAATAAACAGTGAATATATAAAAACAGCCTAGCAAGAAACTCTTTGAGGAGATAGATACAAGAAGTGTTTCTATTATAGCTGGACAAAACCAGGAGGAAAGGGATGCAAATGTAAAGTTTGGGACTGTGGGGAGAGATGGCAGATTTTGCATTGGTTGGCTTCTATTTTTTTAAATGGGAATGAAGCAAAGATCTTTTCATTAAATTTAGTCTGGAGAAATCAAGAAGCCTGAAGAGTTGGAAAGTTAACTTTTTAGAAGATCATAGTAAGATTTCTGTGCTATTGTGGCAGTCCAGAATGAATTTGTAATAAAATATGGAATATTCATGGATGTACATAAATTATTGTTAATTAGGTAGCAGTGTATGTTTTGCATTTATCTGAGAGAAATTGAAACTATGTTCACTCAGAACACTGTATAGAAATCATTACAACAGATTTAATTACTCAAACATGTCAAATGTGTTTCAACTATTAGATTAGATACATTCATACAATGGAACACTACTCCCCTGCAAAGAGGAAGAAACAAAGTTCTGAAACATGCAGCAACATGGAATCTAAAATGTGTTTTGTTAAGTGGAGGAAGGCAGACTTGAAACAATGCAAAATGCAGAAATTCATCTATATGAAGTTCTAAAATATGCAAAATGATAACCTATAGAAAATAAACCAGTAATGACTTATGGCCCAGGGATGATAATGGAGTAGGCTACAGGGGCATTCTTGGGCATTTCTTATAATTGATGAAATTGTTTTACCTTTTGATTGTGGTGATGCTTACATGGCTCTATGTGTTCATCAAGTCTCATAAAACTGTACACTAAAAGGAAACCTCTTTTTATATGTAAGTTAAATATTTTTGCAGTTTTTTCTCATTTCAAGAATATGTATTTTTATCTTTTTAACCCAACATGAGTTTTAATACTAGTCCTAAATTCTTAATTTATTGGTTCTTCATTATTAAGATGCAATATCTTAATATTAAAAATGTAGAGTTTTGGACTTTAGATATTGCCTGAGGAAAATAAACAATTACATAAAATATGAAAAAAGTGGTCTTGACAGTCTCTCAAAGCATAAATTCCCACTGTCCTTCCAAGTGGATGTTACAGGTGTATCAGGGATGCTGATCTCTTGTAGTTCCAGGGGCAGCTGATAGACCATGGGCCCAGTGCTCCTAAACTAGCCATTTCAGCAGGAAGCAACTTCAACTGTTGACTCACATTCTGACAAGGCAATGGGAAATTTATTTTTTTCCTCTAAACATAATGAACATGTAAAGGAAAGATACTGCTACACATGTGCTATGCATGCTGAAAGAAAGTCCCTACTTGTCATTGAGGGCGTGGCACAGTAACATACATGACACAACCAACACTTCTCTATGGGTCTGTACAGTGATGGCAAAGTAACAGTGAAGAAAGTAAGAATCTTTTGTGTGTGTGTGGTGCTGAGGATTGAATCCAGGGCCTTGTACCTGTGAGGCAAGCACTCTACCAACTGTGCTATATCCTTAGCCTAAGAATCACTTTCCTAACAGGAGAAAAACTAGGGGAAAAAATGCAATAGCATGATGAAGAGGGAAACGCTAGAATCAACTAAACACATCCTCTGTTTTTTATCTCCTATTCCCTCTACTAATTTTTTAACTAAGAGTTTTCAAAATTATCTAAGACAAATTCTTTTAATTAATGGCAGACTATAGATATTTCTAAGTATTGAAGGAAATGGAAGTGAGAAGTACAGTAATATGAGTGAAGAAATAATTCCAAGGAATTCTTTACATCTTTATCAAATGAGTACCATGGGAGACATGTACCAAGGAATGAAATTACTCCAGGGCCTTGAGGAATTTCAGAAGATGTGCTCTATGTAAACTAAATTCCTTTTCTGTGATGGAAAAGTAGTGCCAGCAAGAAAGTTGTCATTACATGGTTGCCCATTTCTCAGAGAGCTCTAGAAATCCTTCAAGTTGAGGATGAGGATGTGGGAAGTTATTAAGGAAAAAAGTATCTGAACTTGATCCTTGGAATCATGATAGGTAAACAGATATTTATCATATTATTTCATATGTATCCTGAACATACATTGCTATAAAAACTTTACAAGGAAAATATTTTAGAACTAACAGAAAACAACAGAAGGGTAGCTAGTCATTGCAGATAGAAAAAGACCATTTGTATTGGGGGATGATCATATATTTTCCAATATGGAAAATTTCTGTATGGGATTGGATCTAGACCTATTCTATTTTAGAAAGATGATAAGAAGATATAATTTTATAACTGCTACGAGAAATCATAGAAGATAAAATATAGCCAAATACAGCAAACAGTTTCCTGATTTTAAATCAGGGGACATTATTGATTTATTCATTCACCAAATATTAATAAACACAAAATACATGTTAGTTCCTAGGATAGATTGGAAACTAGAACAATGAAAAAGAAATATTGATTTTCCCATGAATTGGAATGAATAAGATAATAGACATTAAAGTTGATGGGAAATGAGATAATTCACTAGGGTTAGAAGTTAAATACTACAATTTCTCTTTAAATTTTCACTTATAAATAATAAAAATATAAAGCTATACTAATATTTAATGTACAAATTGGCATGAAATTACTTTTTGAGCCCAAATGCAAGACCTCATATGTGCTGTATAGCTTCTTGAGATAACCTGATGAAACTGTGGGAGTTCAATAAGACAGGTGATCTTGCTCCAATTTGAACTGCTGTAAGTTAAGCACACTAGTTAAGTATCTCGACAGCTCACATTGTCTAGTTTTAATAAAACACACACCAAAAGTGAGGAAGAAATCTTAAAAGATTTTTACAAAGTAGTCCACAAACAGCAGGCAATTGTCTTAATATAAGTATAACTAAATAGTTAGAAACTGATAGTGCTAAGATCTTGATTCTTCTTCATTTTTTATCAGACACTTATAAATTAAAATCAATAATACTTCCATGAGGTCTAATATAGTCATGTTCATTAATAGTATTGATATTGACTAAAATATAATTATTAAAATCTAATGAGAAAGTTTTCTACTAATGGGAAATTTTGAAAATTATTTTCAAAAAAGAAAATAATTAATATTACATTCACCTTTTCCTCATTCTTTTTTTTATTTCTATAATTGGCAAAGTTTTATAATTAGATATCATATATTTTATTATGTTTATATTTTAATGCAGGCCATAATTTATATATTGTGTTATCTTTTTATTGCTGTGACAAAATACTTGATAAAATCAACTCAGTGAAGGAATGATTTATTTTGTCTCACAATATCAGAAATTTCAGTCCATGGTCTCTTGGTATCATTGCTCTGAGTTTGAGGTAAGGCAAAACATCAAGGAAAAAGTGTGTATCAGAGCTGCTTACCTCAGAGAAGCTTAGAAGCTCTTGCCTAGCATGTGTGAAGCACTGGGTTTGATCTTTAGCATTGCATGAGAAAAACAAACAAACAAACAAACAAATGTTACCTTAAACAAACAAACAAACAAACAAACAAAAAAAAGATGTCCTTCTAGGACATGTGTCTTCTGGCTTACTTCCTCCAACCAGACCCCACTTCCTACAGTTTTCATTGTCAATTCCCAATAATGCCAAATTATAATTTCATCAATGGGTTAAACATTTTGTGAGGTTAGAGGCCTCATGATCTAATAAGTTTTTCAAAGGCCCCCCCCCCCGAACACTTCTGCATTGGGGATCAATCTTTCCATTGGGGGATATTCTAGATTCATATGGTAACATATAATTAAAACGTTAGTATACAAATTCATGAAAATATTTACTTTATGAGAAGCATATCAAAAATATTTTCTAAATACTAGTTCAAGGAAACTAATCTCAATAATATTAGTATTCAAGTTCAGGAAAATGTTTACTTTATTAGACGCACATCAAAAACATTTTCTAAACACTAGTTCAAGGAAACTAATATCAATAACAAGGAACATGATAAAAGAGATGTTTTAGGGAAATTTGAAAAGCAATGTGAACATGATACAAAGAATATAATAATCATTAGATACCAACATGACTTTTCTAAAAAAAAAGCACACAACTGACTTCATTTATCTTTTCAATATCATTCTTATATTTAGAAAATAGATTAAATATTACCATATTGTTTTGAGCAAGACACTCAAATAATCAAGATGTGAATAAAATAGCAGACTTTAGATGACACATGCCAGGAAGAATAGCTTGTATGATAGATAACCAGAATAATCTTTCTGGCTCACTTCCTCTAGACCACAGCCCAAATTTCTTCGATTACCCTGAGAATGAGGTCTACAATCCATTGATTCTACCACCCTTCACTGACCCCCAAGTGATGCCTTCACTACCCTATTTAGCCAGTTTACATTTCACAGCTCAATCATTACCATCACTCTTACTAGTTCCTTAGCTCCTTTGGTTCTTGCCGGCTTTCTCCACTGAACTTCCACCCTCTACACCTACATCTATGATTGAATCTTAACAACACTACAACTGAGCTAGTCACAATCACATATCCAGTATCACTTTAAATTCATGAACACATATTCTTTAGTACCACAAAAGATCACAATATTTGTACAAATTCTTGTTTGTTCACATTCTCACTCTCTTTAATAAGAGTTTTAGACATTTTTGTCCTTTCCAGTCATCAATAGGTTTTCTTCCATCCCTGCTATGTTTTAATAAATTTGCCTCCAATTGAACTGAGATAACTGGAGTTATCACAACTATTCACATCTATGATCATAAATCCTACTTACCCTTCTGTTAACATAGAAAATTGCCCAGATCTTAGATGTTACCTGTCAAGAATTATGAAGTTTATTTATCTATTATTTTTATTTTTATTTTATTTTATTATTTTTTTATTAAATTTATTGTTTTAATTTTAATATATTTAATTATTTATTTTACTTTCAGCCTGAAAAGTTAGCTTACCAAAAGCCATGAGAGTCTTCATTTTTTTACAAAGCACAGTTTAGTACTCTTAGAAATTTCAGTACCTCATTCATACATTGCTGGTAGGACCTCAAATTGGTGCAAACACTCTGGAAAGCAGTATGGAGATTCCTCAGAAAACTTAGAATGGAACCACTATATGACCCAGTTTTCCCACTCATCCACATTTTATGACTTAAAATCAGCATACTATAGCAATGTGGTCACATTGATGTTGTTAGCAGCTCAACTCACAATAGCTAACTATTGAACCAATCTAGGTGCCTTTCAATAGATAAATGGTTAAATAAAAAATGTAGCACATATACAGAATATAACATTTCTTAGCCATAAAGAAGAATGAAATGATAGCATTTGCTAGTAAATGAATGGAACTGTAGACTATCATGCTAAGTGAAATAAGCCAATCCCCCCAAAACCAAAGGCCTAATGTTCTCTCTGATATGCAGATACTAACTCACAATAGCATCAGGGGGCAGGGGCAGGAATAAAGGTTCACCAGATTGGATGGAGGGAGGGAGTGGTGGGAAGGGGAATGGGAATGAAAGAGAGAGTAGAATGAATTGGACATAACATTTCTATGTTCATAATGGTTATATGACCAGTATAACTCCACATCATATACAATCACAAAAATGGAAACTTATACCCCATGTATATATGTCAAAATACATTCTACTATCATCTATAACTAAAAAGAACACATTTTATTTTAAAAAAAGAAAATGCAGCACCTACTATACATACATTTTATTGTGATGTGTCATCCTAATCAGGCCATAGGGACCCCACATATTTGTCTAAAATTATTTTGGGGTGTTTCTTGTTTTCTGGTAAATACGGTAATTTCAATTGCAGACTGATGAAAGCAGATTGCCCTCCCAAATGTAAGTGAGTCTTGCCCATTCTGTTGAATGCCTGAATAGAATAAAAGTCTGAGTCAAAAAGAATTCTCTTTTTTTCCCAATTTACTATCTTCAATCTGGAACTACAACTACACCATCAACTTTCTTAGGTCTCTAACTTGTCAACTGCAGATCTTGCACTATTCAGCCTCCATCATTGTGTGAACCAATTTGTTATAATAAATAAAAAATTTATCAATTCTGTTTTTTTATACCCTAATATAGTTCCCTTGGCCCTGATTTCCATAGGGCTTTGAATTGAGAATAAGCAACATCTGTATATGCAATGGGTTGCATTACAGGAAAGGAATTTTGAGTTTAGGGAACCTGAATATTTTATAATGGGATGTGAACAACTTCTCTTGACCTGTACCCATAGGGAGACATTATCTTTATTATACTGAACAGTAAGAAAACCTATCTAACTTGATGTGCAAACATCCTTAAAAAATAATCCAGAACAAAAGAGAAATATGATACTTTTCTCTCAAGACACATATGAATTTGAGAAAAGATGAAGAATTTATTTCTAACTTGGCCAATCCCCCAACGTACATGTTTACTTTAGCCTGTCCCCTATTGCCTACTCAAGAATGTTGCACAAGTAATTTCCCCTTCTCCCTCCTGAGTGTTTTTTCTTTCTTTTTTATTGAATTATTTCTATTTACATAAAAGTCTCCTATCTTAAAAATATTGGCTCATTTTCCTCTCATTAACATCCTCATCTCTCTCCTTTCTTTCATACCAAATCTCACAAGGAAAAAGTAAAACCCTATTTAAATTCATTGCTCCCAGTTTTCTCTTTCCATTATCTCTGTAACACATTGTAACTAGGTGTCTTTCTTCCAGTCACTCTACCAACCTCCTCTTACCAAGATCACTTTCTTAGTCCATATAGCTGCTGTGACAAAATGTCATAGGCTGTGTATCTTATAAAGAATGGAAATTTAATTCTTTCAGTTCTACAGGCAGAGAAGTCCAAGATCAACATCACAGCAGATTCAATGTCTGCCAAGGGCCTACTTCCTGCTTTATGGAAAAGTGCCTTCCTGCTGTATTGTCAAATAGTGGAGAGGGTTGAGCTAGCTCCCTAAAGTTTATAGTGTATCAATATGTGGGCTCTGCTGTGGTGACTAGTAACTTCTATAAGGCTCAACTTCCTAATACCACCATCTTGGTAGTTAGAATGACATCCTAACAATTTCTAGGGGACACAAACATTCAAAACATAGGAACCAACTATGACTTTCCTGTTGTTAACTCTGATGACAATCATCACTTCTTATCTTGGTCTAGTGGCAGCACTTGCATCTTTTGGGCTCCCTGTTCATTTTGACCCCATTATTCTTGGGGCTTTCAGGAAACCATTTCACCACATTTCCACTGCTCTCTGTGTCCAGTCTTTCCTAGACTTCTTGGCCAGTTTCACCTCTTCTCTAACTTCTAAATGCTGAAGTGCCCCAGAGATCAGTCCTTAGATTTCTTTTTATTTATATCTTCATTCATTATCTTGATCATTCATCTAGTTTTATGATTTTTTAATAACATCAACTATATGTTGCTGACTCCCAAATCTATTTATCTTTCTGGCTCATATTTCTTGCCAGAACTCTAGACTCATGTGTCAACATGTTTTTTCTGAATATTCACTTGATCTCTCAAATTTAGAAGCTGCTGATAGCTCCTGCTTGCCTTGCTTCTATTGTAGTCTTCTCCATTTAGAAGACTTCTCCATTTAAAAACTCTTAAGTCATCCATGACTTCTCTCACATTCTGCATTCATCCTTTAGCCGATGCTTCCTATTTTTTCCTTAAAAATATAGAAAAGATAGCTGATCTTTACTACTTGCACTGTTACATCCTAATCCAAGCCACCAAAATCTCAAACTCCTCTACCTATCCCCAGAGAACCTGGTCCTTCCTTTGGCTCATGGATAACTTTTGTTTATTTTCAAAAGAACATCCAAAATAATCCTGCTTTATTGTAAGTCACACTATGTCAATCCTCTACTTAACTTCTCCCCATGGTAAGAGCTCACATCCTTTGAAGTGATGTATAAAGTCATTCTTTTTCCTCTGAACCCATCCTAGTCTCCTTTTTTTTATATCACTTCATCTACACTAACCCTGACTTGCTTCTTGAACAAACCAGGGAGGCTTTGCCCTCAAGAGTTATCCAGGAATAATCAACCCCAAAAAAGTCAATTAGCACTATACTGTTTCCTTTACATGGTAACCATCCTTGGCCATTGTATCTAAAATTCTAACACCTTTCCTCTTCCTTCAAGTGCTATCTCTCATTACATTGTCTAACATTTATTTGTGTACATTCCATATCTCATTTATTTACTATTCTTATTGCCCCCACTAGAGTATTTGCCTAATAAGGAAGATTAGTTCATTGCTCTGTGCTCAGTTCTTAGAATATCAACTGGGACATGGAAATAGCATTCAACATTCATTTACAATAGTCAGTCATTCAGTGAGGAGTTCAACATACAGGGATGGATTACATTAAGATGCAAAAATAATGGGTGAACTTGGATAAGGATATTCTAAGTGAAATAATTTAGTCACAGGAAAATACCACAAGAATCCACAAATGTGACTTATAGAAGCAGAGAATAGAATGATGGTTGCCAGGGTTGGGGGGTAAAGGGAATGGGGAGGTGCTATTCAATGTATACACATTTTCAGTTACGTAAGATGAATAAGGTCTACAGATCTGCTGTACAACATGGTACTGTAAGTTAATACTGGGTAATGCACTTAAATTTTTAAGGGACTAGATCTTATATTAAATATTCTTGCCACATATGATCACAAGAAGGTAGAGCACATGGACAATTTGGGATGTGATGTTTATTGCCTTCATTGAGGTGCTCAGTTCAAACTCATCACATGATACACATTAAATACGTACATTTTCGTATATAAAAAGTACCACAATAAAGCTGGTACTTTTTCAAAAACCTATCACAAAAATAAAGGAAAAAAACTTTATTTGACTTCTCTTGCAGTTTTCCAGACACAGCTTATTTGGACTCAGTGACTCTGAATATGCACTTTTTTTTCCTGATCCACAGTCCCTTTCTTCTCATTACTCATCATAAGTTTCAATTGCTTGATGAAATCTCTCAGGTATTGGTCTTAAGCTGTCTCTTAATAAGCTATGTGGTCCTACATGCTAAGATCCATGTTCATAGTATGCTGCCTTCCAAATCCCTGTATTCACAGTACATAACAATTATTCAAATGTAATTAAATTTATCATTTAAAAAAAGCTAGAGTGAAGAAATTTTCCAAGAGTTTTAGTATATGGCAAAGTTGACAAAAGTAGATATTCATTATCCAACTGTGCAAAATAGTTATGAAATACTGTTCCCCAAATACTGCCTTATGAAATACTGAGCCTCCCATCAACATGGAGTGTAAAGGGAGCTTGAATGGCCAGTACTCAGGGATCTGGGTAAAAGACTCTCAGATCACAAAGGGAATTATAATGGGAAAGCCCTCCTGCAGGATCTGTAGATTTCTAGTACCTCATTCTCCAATTTTTCTGTTTTTAAATTTATGGTACTCCGAGGTTTTTAGCATTCTATACTATCCTGATTTAGTACAATTTGGATCCAACTTAAGGATTAAACACAAAGTTAAATGTAAATCTATCTGAATACATTTGCTCAAATCGCCTAAATGACTTTATTGTCAAAATATTGTTTGTTTGTTTGTTTATTTATTTATTTAGGTACCAGGGATTGAACTCAGGTGCACTCAACCATTGAGCCACCCCCGTATCCCTATTTTGTATTTTATTTAGAGACAGGGTCTCACTGAGTTGCTTAGCACCTCGCTATTGCTGAGGCTGGCTTTGAATTCCAGATTCTCCTGTCTCAGCTTCCTGAGCCACTGGGAATACAGCATGTGCTACAGTGCCAGGCAGACTATATTTTAAATTTAAATGTCTCAATCTATTTTCATGTCTCATGTTACTATTTACATTATTAAGTTTAGCTTTCAAACAATATTTTGCATTTCTAAAAGACACTGCTGTCTTCATTTTATGCTGTGTATTCTAGCATGCAAAGGATTAAATGTCTTCTCCAAGATCATATAGAATGTCAGAGAAAATTTCAAAGTAGAATTTTTTCCTCATTTTAACCCTTAATTGATGGATGGGTAAGATTTTTTATTTTTCCCCCAAGATTTCCCTCAACTTATTTAAGAAAGAAAAGTTAAGTTTTACTTTTTCTTAAACTAAATAAAGAAAATATACTCTATATTTTAACTAAAAATTTTTCAATTTACTAGTTACTCAGAAGCTCAGACTAGACTCCTAGAATTAATATAATAATCTGTCCTTGAATCACAGTCTCCACTAATATATTTTTTCCATCAACCTCTCTCACTTTCTACTCATCTCCAATAGGATGCCTTCAAATATAAATTCCCTCTGTCAGAAGATCAGTCTATTCTTGATTTTAAAGGAATCTGACATAACTTAAAATCATTTAAAGCCAAAATAGTGCACTTCATTTATTGGCTAGTTATTTTCTGCTTTTTATTATGCAAAACTACAATGACTTATTTCTTCTAATGTAAAATAAGACAAGTTACTACCTATATTTCAGTAATTATTAGCAAAAACTGCAAAAAAAGAAAGCCATAACTATAAGTTGCTAATACAATAAGTTTTCTCTGAGGACTAATTTCTGAAGTTCAGGAAATTTTAGAAACTGTGAAAATATTCCATAAAAGTATATGTCTTATGATTTCAAATTCCATTTGCTTCGCTTATTATAAATTCATACATTTTTCTACTAAGATATTTCTATCACAATAGCAACATGTTTTTTAACCTCATAATATGAATGGAATGGAAATAAAAATTTTTAAGCTGATAACTACATACATTATCATGCAGTAAATCCAAATCTCCCAAAAATATAGAAAATTATTTGAGGAAATTAGTAGAGAAAATTTGAATTGGACACAATAATTTTGTAAGGACATATGGAATTGGAGTAGAAAACACATTTTACTACAAGGTATCCTCAATGATTGCCTGAGACATATACATAATGTTTCTCAGATTTTCCTCCTCTGTTTTGGGTCTACATAAAATCCAAGTAAAGGAAAATCAATCTGTAGAAGGTAGATATCAGTCTGTCCATAAACAAAACTGTTAACAATTTTTAGGTATCTTAACTTTGCTGTTAGCCTTCAGCCCCTAATAGAAATTAAAGAAATGAATGTAAGTTAAAAATTTGCCTCAGGATGGGCAACTATTTACTATGATATTTAATAGCTATAATAAGCACTTAACTTTTTAAAATAATTTTTTAGTTGTTGATAGATATTTATTTAATCTATTCAATGGGCAATCAATCCAACTAAACCTATGCCAGTCATTTTAGAGTCCCTTGTACATCCAGAAAGAAGGAATAAGGAAGGAAATAAGGACAACAGTCTTCCAATACTTCTGTATGTCAAGAAAGAGGACACTTATGACCAGATTCAACCTCTGATTCCTTAGCAGAAATGTAATCAACAAAATAGGGAGCATAATCATCTAAATAAGGTTTTCATAAAGAAAGTGGAATTCAACAAAGTTTACTTCATTAAGCCTGTGTAGTATGTAATGTGTATGTGTGTGTATTTTTTTCCAATGCTAGAGATTGAACCTAGAGCTCACATATACTAGACAAATACACTACCACTAAGCTACATACCAACCCTATATGTGTATATGTTGCATTTGCCAGTAAATGAATAGAGTTGGAGAATATCATGTGAAATAAGCCAATTCCACAAAACTAAAAGTCAAAAGTTTTCTCTAATATGTGGATGCTAATTGACAGTAAGGTGAGGGGGAGTACTAGAGAAGAATAACATTACCTTAGATTAGGTAGAGGGCAATGATAGGAGAAGAGGGGAGGGAATGTGGGGATAGGAATGATAGTAGAAATAAACAGACATTATTACTGTATGTGTATATGTGACTACACCACCAATATAATTCTGCAACATGTACACTCAGAAAAAAGAGAAGTTATATCCAACTCTGTATGATATATCAAAGTGCATAAATGCATTCTATCATCATGTGTAACTGACTAAAACAAATTTTAAAATTAAGTTAAAAAAAGAAAAAAACCCAAACTAAGAAAATATATGCCCCACAATTCTTTCAAAACCTTTGGAGTAATTTAACATGCTTTCCTATATAAAAAGTGATTGTGTTCAAAATTCTTAGAGCCTAAAAACCTCAAAATTTTATTGAGTACAAAACACAGGTCAGACAAAATACACAAAACAAATCTTATGTAAGTAGGTCTATGGCATTTTTATGTATTTCCTGAAGATAGTATACACCTTTCAATTCCTTATATAACCACCAAAAAGAAAAAAAAATAATCTAGAATAACAAACTTACACTCTGTTGTTTGTGTCTTAATGATAACGATAGAAAACAGGAAGGAAATTATTCATTCCTTGGATTTTTAAATCATCCAAATATCCTGTTCTCATGGTGCACTGTGACTCCAGTAAAGATGTATCCTTAGATTCAAGTGGTGTTTTGCTAATTTCTCTAGGTCCTTTGCTTTCTGATTTTTGTTTTATTTTCTTCCCTGACATTTCCTCGGCACTTGCTCCTGCTCCCTCTCCCTCTTTTTCTGCCTCTCCTTCTCCCTCTTCCTCTGTCATTGACCCTGTCCCCCTCCCTCTCTTTTCCTTTCCCTCTCTTCTAATTAGGCCACTTCTTTCTTCCTATCATTCTTACTCTAAATATACTTGCTAAGTCCATCACTGCTACTGCCTCTTTTCCACATTATCTTTTTTGAGGCACAATGCCAGTGCCATTTTTCTTGTGATTTGTGAAAGTCTTTCTTTCCTGTCCCTTCCCAGGCCTCCTACCCCCTACCTAAGCTTTTCCTTTCTCGTCTATTATCTAGTACATGCTCTGTTATATTTCTAGCCCTTAAAGTTCACAGAGCGCATGAGAAAAGAAAATTACAGCTATGGTGAAACAGAGGTTTCTCCAAAAACTACCCTTGGTTATTTTGATCTAGTTTCCTATGTTGTTTCTAAACAACAGCTTAATTGCTCAGATGTGAGGGGGGAAAGAAATGCAAAAATCAAGTAAAATCCCTGGATAAAGCACTAGTAATCTGTTTCTTCTTAAGTCTTAGGGTCATTCAATTGTCCCATGCCTGCATTCATACGATAAAACAAGATATATTTACATTTTCCCTTTTGCTTACTGGGCAGTTGAATAAAAATATTTCTGTTCACCCAATTACAATTAACTCTTAGTAGCAATAGGACAAAACACATGCCATCTTAAACAGCTAGTACTAAGTTAAAATAAAATACATTTAATTTGAAATTAATGGGATGTTCGCAGTCTTCTTCAAAACACTGAGAAAAGACATGAAGTTCCTGATGCCTGAACTCCTAGTGACACGTGCAGAATCTTATGGGGTAAAGAAACTCCTAGTGGACAATAATACCCAGTTTACCTTTTTTATCTTTGATGCAATTTTTTGCTTAGATATGGATTGATTTGAAAGTCTTTAATTGTATTTTGTATTTTGTTTTGTATTTTGTATTTTGTTTTTGTATAACATCCTTTTGTATTTCTTTTTATGGCTGGATTAGTTACCTAAAAACATTTTCCTTACTATAAAAGCAGGAGAGACATCATATAACCATCACTTACACAGCTTTTCTTGAAAATCTGTAAACATTTATAATGACAAAGTATACCTAGTAAGGAAGAGAGAAGACAAAACATCTGTGGTAAAGTCTGGGTAAAAAGACACACTTCTTCCATCCAGAATCTGATTTTTCCATCCGGAATCCAGTACGTCCTGAATTTTCCCACATTTAAAATAAGTCAATTGAGGATCTAATTCAACTCACGTGGCTCTTCCCTTCCATGATGTTCACGCTTCAGTGATGTTAAACATGGTGCATGCAGGGGCCAGAGGGGAGGGTCATTGGTCATCTGCAGCTCCACCAGATCGAGGGGGTCTGAATCTTTGGATTTAGAATGAAAGGGAGCAACAACCTTGGTGAAGCTGAAAAAGTGGGCAGGGGCTCAAAGCAGCAAATCCACTTATGGTGGATGAATGAAGTCAGAGGTTGAGGAAATACAGTTCATCACAGAACTGGGATGAAATCAAGGAGAGGAGGGAGAACTGTCCATGCATTGATCATCTATGCATGGATTTCACATGATATGCAGTTTTCTTGTGCTGTTTCTAACAGTATCTCAGCAAGAGCAGTTCTGGGAACCTTGTCTCATTATATATCACTGATTACAGGAAAATACATGTCACTCATGAGAGTCTTTCAGTCTTAGAAATGGAAGACTTAGAAATGGAGCAAGATGTTGAGATACTGGCTCTGGTACACAGAGCCAGGAAACCATGGAGAAGGTTTAGAAGGGGAAAATCAAGAATGTGACAGATGAATAAGATTCCTCTCCCTTGGTTCAACACTAGAGAATTTCCACCTGGAAACAAGGCCTGAGCATGGTGAGCTAGCAGCAAAGCCTGACGGGAGGTGGAAACTCAGGTTTTCCTGCCACCTCTCCTAAAGATGAGGAGAAGGAATGGCCCAAAAGAGAGCTGAAGAAGATTAGGCTGTTTATAAAGTTGGATTATGTCCTCAAAGGATGGGTTAGTGCTTTAGGTAATAGGTCTTCTTTTTTAAAACATAAAATAGGCTTCTGAAACATGCCCAGGAAACAAGGCACTAGGAGAAACCCTGGATTAGAGCAGGCCCTCCACCAGGATTCACATGCACTTGCACTGACGTTTGGACAGTCTTTGTCTTTTTCGCACATTATTGGAAAGACAACTGACCAAGGTGGGGGAAGGTAATAAGAAGACCCATTAAAATAAAAGGGAAGAATGGCCCAGAAAAGATGAAGTTAAAATAACCCAAATTGAAATTAGCAAACACAACCCAGTAACTTCACAGAGATTATAGCAGAAGATACCTGCTTCTCTCTTCCCACGTTATGACCCAGATTTGAGATGGTGCTGTGACTTATGTTTCTTACAAAGAGAACCTGGTGCACCTGGAGTCTTAATAGGGTGTCTCGTCTCAACACAGCATTAGTTTGAATCCCTACCTTCCATCCACTTATTAAGAGAGTCTCATCCCAGCCACATACATGAAGCCTGCCTGTTACCCTTGGACCCTCGTCTCCTCCTGTCTTCAGTATCTCACCCTCAGTGTGCTCTTTTCTTCCTCCTTTCTTCCTCCTTTCCCTTTCTGCTCGTTCTCCATTGCTGCTGGGGTGCAAGGGAGAAGGGAGAGGTGTTCCCTTCACAAAGGCAGGTCACCAGGCCTCTGTCTTTCAGTGGATCATTTCTGCTGATGGATGTGGCATATGGACTACAGAAAGGCTCCTCCAGACAGCTGTGCTCACTGCTGCCCTCTGTGGAGCCTTGCTCTGGGCTTTCTGTTGCCTTCCCCTTGCTTCATCCACTCTGACTGCCATGCAGGAGCGCATCTGAATCCCCAGAATGTTCGTCTCTTCTCTCCTCCATGATCTTGCCTGGTCCACCTTCCTTTAGGGAAACTTAAACCTGAGGGAGTACATTAGGTGCTCATTAGTACATTAGTGCTCATTAGGTCTGACTGTACAGTTGTGTCACCTCCCCCTGTGCTGCTGCAGCCCAGGCAAGTCCCTAGCTCAAAATCTTAGCTGACAGCCAGCTGGGGAAAGAAAGAAAAGAGAGACTCCTCCTCCTCCACCACCTCTTCCTCCTCTTCCTCCTCCTCCTCCTCCTCCCCCTCTTTGCTGTCTCCTACAAACTAAAAGGCTCCTCCCATCCCTATACCCAGTCTTCCCCAGTGTGGATTCTGTCTCTCTCCCAGTTCTCCTGTTAGACATCTCAGTGGACAAGGCTGCCAAATTAGGGAGGTCGCCATGGCTATTACAAAGACCATAAAGAGACAATGAGGTGATAGTTCTTCTATCAAGACCTGGGATTTTTATTTTTTGTATTTTTTATATTATTTTCATTTGTAGATGAAATTAATACTATCTATCTATCTATCTATCTATCCATCCATCCATCCATCTATACATCTATCTATCTATTTATTTGGGTTACCAGGGATTGAACTCCAGAGTACTCGACCACTGAGCCACATCTCCAGCCTTATTTTGTATGTTATTTAGAGACAGGGTCTCACTGAGTCCCTTAGCACCTCACTTTTCTGAACTCACAATCCTCCTGTCTCAGCCTCCAGAGCCTCTGGGATTACAGGCATGCGCTACCACCAACTTATTTATTTAATTTTATGTGGTGCTGAGGATCAAACCTAGTAACTTACATGGGCTAGGCAAGAACTCTACCTATCAGCTATACCACCAGCCCCCTCGGCCCTTTTTGACCTTGATCCTGATAATTATCCACTCATTTTCTCCTGGAGCAGTACAGCTGTTGATGTCTCTGTTCAGTGACCACTGGGTCCCATTTGGCAACTTCTGTGGAACTGCCATGATGATTTCTGAGGCCTCCCTGCCCTTGGTAAGAGGCCTTCTGCCAGGCAAGCCCAGATCTCTAGGCCTTGGGGAAAACTGCTAAGGCTGATGAGTGCTGTGACTGTCAATACTGAGAAGCAAGTGAGGAGAGAAGAGCTAACTGGAGCAGGGAATGAAGTCTCAAGGGCCGCAAGGCACAAGAGAAAAATGTGAACAGGAGACCTATGTGGCAGGGAGGCGTGCCAGGGAATCACCAGGCCCAGGCAGCCTTGCCTCTGTGTCCCTGCTCACTTATCTTCAAGCAAAATGATGCCTGATCACCAGCACTGGGTGCCTCCCAATGCCTCATCTCTGTTGCTTCTCCTTGTTTGAAAAGACCATGATTGTGACTTCCCCCACACTGATACGTACCTGGGTAGCATCCTATCTGTGCTCTTCAGCTGTAACTCTGCCCTATCTACTAGCAATATTGTGTTCCTATTATCTCCTCTGCCAAGGGTGACACGTGGCCCTTTCTGCTTCAAATGCTGGCCCTATAATTCTGGTTCTGCCTGTTTAAACATACTTCACATGTGAAGGACCAAGCCATCAATAATTTTTTTTAAAAGTATGTTGGGCTATCTTCTCCTCTTGCTCAGTGCAGCCCTGGCTCTGAGGTGCTCCCCATGGACCACAGTTGGCACCCTGCATGTTCCTGCAAGTTGTCATCTCCAAGAAGCTTCAACCCCCCAGAGAGGTGATTCCTCCACAGAGACCTAGCTATCTACCCCACCCCATTCCTGGCCCCTTCTACCTCCCAGTCTGAGAATGTGGCGTAAGCGTGATGAGGCCAGGTGTCTCCCTGGAAACAGGTCTTCTAGCTCTGTTTATGTTACTGCCTGCCTTTCAGCTTCCCCTCACTGACAACAGCAAGTCTCAAAAGGTGAACAGCCGATACACATGCAGCAGAGTATGTACAAAAATTTCGTCCATCAAACTAAAACATTTAATATTTAACTACTAGAGATTTCTCTCATTAATATTTGCAACAGATGCTAACAATAACTCATATTAACTTAACCATTTGATCTGTGCTGGCAGTCCACCTGTATTCTCTCTGCAGGGATATGGGTGCCACTGAGCCATTTTATAGTCTGTTAGAGGTTCAGAGAGTTAAAGCAACATGCTCAAGGCCAAGGTCATGGAGCCAGAAAGTAGTACAGCAGCGAGGGTTCAAATGCAGGCAGCCTAGCCCCCAGCTGAATGGCATATTGTCTACTGATACCTAGAAACTGAATATAGGCTCTCTTTCAAAAAATGTGGAACAATTTATGCTGAAGGAAGAGAAGAAATCATTCAAAGGCAATCAACTGAAAAGATAGATAGCAGCTTCTCTTGAACTATATGAGGTAGAAAGAATCAAGAATAAAGCAGAAATTATGAAGCACTTTAAGTGTAGTAGACAGGAACAAGTCTCAATTTTTTTAACATATGAAATGTTCTAAATTGTTCTGAATAAAATCAAAATTATGGGGGAGGGAAAAGTGTGCATATTTTATACACAAAGATCAATTTATATGTTATAGTTAAAGAAAGATACTGTCAATTTGGAAGAAAATACTATCAAGGATAAACTGACACCACAAGCATGTGCACACATACACACAAAGAAACCCCCACAGAGGAGAAAACTCCAAGAGACAGGTATCCTTAAACCTGAATTACTCTGCTTACCAGGTCTCAGTGGGTATGCCTTTGATTATATTTTTATAGAAGATTCTAACTTCACTATAAGAAGTAGGCAGCTTTCTTTGATTCCACAAGGCTGGATTTCAAGTATTTTGTAAATCCTCTACAGCTTGGATGTGCCTTTCTATACACATAACCCAGGGTATTATAATGCCCTGTTGCTCTTAAAAAAGATTCCACTGAGAGCCTGGTTTATGTTATCTTTTCTTAATTGCCACTCAATATAAAAAGTTCATTTCTTTAATAATAAAAATCTTTAGCAGAGCGGATTATACAGCAAATATAAAAAAGCTACTTGGAGAGAGGAAAATACAATCAGGATTGATTTTGTAGGGCCAAGGTCCTTTTACTGGAACAGTGTAAGTTCAGAATGTAAGATTTTCAATACTTCAGCTGACTTTATTATACTGAGGCTCATTTTTCATGAAACAAAAAGTGACTATGTCAAACCCTAAATGGAATCTTCTGTGTGTGTGTGTGTACTGGGGATTGAACCCAGAAGCATTCTGCCTCTATGATACCTCCCCAACCATTTAAAAATTTTATTTGGAGAGAAGTTTTCACTAAGTTGCTGAGGCTGGCCTGGAGCTTGGATCCTCCAGCCTTTACCTCCTGAGCAATCAGGATTAGAGGCATGAACCATCACCTTGGGCCCTAAATTAAATCCTCATCATTGGTGATCAGTGACCACTTCTGTCATAAAGAAGAGACTATAGACAACCCTTCCCACAGGCATTGTCATATATCATGACTAAGATCTGAAAAAAGGCACACTGTTTAAGTGAATGAAAACATCTTTTAACTAAAAAAAAATTTTAAATTATTTAAATATTTAAAATTTTTATCAAATAAAATTATAATTAAATTTGATTGATTGATCAACGTGTAATTAAGTAAAATATTTTTAAAATTAAAGAAAATTAAGATAATCCCTTTGGGTCACTCAAAAATGTGGAAATATTTTGCAGTCTCTAGGAGACGCATTACTGCGAATGCTTCCATTTAGATAACCATTGGTGCGCGTGAGTGTATGTGTGTGTGTGTGTGTATGTGTGTGTCCTGGATCACACATAACTCTCAGATGTGAATGTGAGTGTCTTTCTGTCTGCCTAGTCCACGGTTTTCATGAGAAGAAATGAGAAGAAATAGCAAAAAAAAAAACTGAAATGATTACAACCCATGAAAGGCACTTAGCATTATCCTCAATCAATGAGATGCTCTTAATATTGTCACCTGAGCAGTAGTTCCCAGCAAAAAGAAGAAACAATTTGTAAAAATATCCAGAAGTTACCTATGTTGAAGCACCCCTGAAAATCCCCCTGCAGTCCATACACATAAGCCAGTTGCCTGGTCTAACAATTTCTCTGAAACTCAATTTATTGTGACATTGCCAACAATGTAGGAGACAGTGTGGACTGCAGGCATTGTTCACACACCACTGACATCTATTCACCCTAATGGTGCCTCTGCCCATTAACACAGGTGGACCTGCTTATAGATCAGATAGCCATTGTCCAGGAAAAGGAGCCACACACATGTGGCATGTTTGTGATCAGAACCTAGCCCCCTCTTCACCTCTACAGCTTCCTACAACCTCTTTTAATTTTTTTTAGCTGCTTGGCTTCAGATCTCATCTCTGTCCACCTTTGACTCATTGCTTATGTGATGTTCTCCAATCACACTGACTGATCTGTGCTAATTGCTAAATGTCTGACTCTGGGTCAGGATGACCCATGGAATGCAAACTTCACCTAAGTCACTAGAGACTATCAAGCTGGACCCTACCTGGCACTCTCTCCTGAACCCAGAAGCATTCTATTTATGCTGTTTTTCCTGCATTTCTCATTTCTTCTGATGAAAACAGCAGTTAGAGGAAGACCCACTCACACCTGAGAGTTATGGGCAAGCCAGGACACACACATGCACCCAGGTTTCCTAAATTGCAGCATTCGAGGTAATGTATCTTCTAGAGACTGAAAAATATTTCCAAATTTTTAAGTGACCAAAAGGGATTATTTTAATTTTTTAAAAATCATTTACTTAATCATACATTTGTACATCAATCAAATTGAATTCTGGGAGGTGCACCAGGAGGCTCTCAAACCCCAGTTCACTAGGCCACAAGGAAAAGTTAGGACTGGGCTTTCGTCTATGATTTATGGCAGTGAATTCTCTACTTTGTACCTATAAGATCCAGCACCATTTTGAACAAAACTGAATTTCTTGGCTTCATTATATGAAATCTGTACAAAGCACTGTAATAAGTAACGAGCAAGGCATGATTTAGGCCTCCACATATAGGAGATTTAATTTTGCCTTTTACTCAATGGCCTACCCATTGTGTGAGCAGAGTCAATACCAATAATGAAATGTAGACTGAAGGGCTAAATCAATCCAATAAAATGCAATAGAAAGACTAGAGGACTGAGTAAATTCGGAAAGGCTAGTGACTGCAAGATTAGTATTTGGACAACAGGTAATTACGAAAATCAATACCTGTATATGAAAACATGACAGGCAGTCATCCGTCACAAACAGAGAACCCATTACTAATAGTTTGGGATCTGAGTAGGGATGAGAGAACAAAACAGGTCTGGAGGATTCTTATCAGAGTTTTGCATGCATGTACACCTCCCCATGTGACTGAGGGTGGAGGGGAAGGAAAGCTCTGAGCTGCTCATTCTGGGTTTTATTAAGGCCCTTTGTATGTCTCTGTGCCCCTGACTTACAGCAACTTTGATCTCATGCTTTCCATTTGATATCAGGGCATGCCCCTAGTCCTACACCCTTGCCTTCCCTCACCCCAGCCTCATAGGTACCAGGAACCATCATCATGGAGCCAGTAATCTATCAGGTACAGAGAGGGGGGCTGGGATAATTTGAACCACTACTCAAGGGTCAGCTGTTGGCAGGCACTCCAAATACTAAGAGGTAATACAGATGACCTGGAGGGGAACCACAGCAAAGTAAAAATAAGTACACACTGATAAATACAGATACACTGATCCACGCACAGAGAAAACATATATATACACACATGTGCACACATATATTCATAAGGTAAAATAGCTTCAGTGTCTTAACTAGATTCCTGTGATGATTAGTGAATCATAAGCAGTCTGCAGTCCCTTAATCCCCTCAAAGGTATCCACATCTCTATTTTAAAGGTAAGAGGCAACACTGGTTTGTTCCAGGTAACCACTGATGAGCAGGGGGCCCAGTATGGGAAGCTGCCTCTGTCTGATGTGATGTATGTGCCCCTTCACTGAACAGCCTCCGTGAACCACAGGGCATTGAAGGTAATTCCAGTGTGGCCACAAGTAAGTCTACAGCCAGGTGCCAGTCAGAATCACTATTGAGACCTCCATTCCTAGGCCATGAGTCCGGAGCACATACAGAGTCATTTAGGATGTCTGTTCAAACTACCCTGAACCATGACGCCTGTATGGCCAGATCAGGAAATCCCTTGTGATAAAGTTTTGCCAGATGCAGTGGTGCACGCGTGTAATCTCAGTATTTGGGAAGCTGAAGAGGATTCTCTAGTTCAAGACCAGCCTCAGAAACTTAGCAAGACCCTGTCTCAGAATAAAAAACGTTAGAAAGGACTAGGGGACAGTTTTGTGGTAAAGCACCCCTGATTCCTGGATTTCCATCTGTCCATTCTGTCTGCTGCCCCTCATCTGAACAAGGTGATAGGAAGAATCTCCCTCCACACAAGGTCCCTTCCTCAAGAGAGAATCCATTGCCTACAACCCCAGGATCTCAAGCCAGATTCCTCTCCAGAACTCTCTCAAGCCATTTTTTTGGAGTGATTGGCAGTGATGCTGCTGATTCTGGAAAGCTTCACCATGTGGTTAGCCCACCTTTTTGTACCTTCTTGGTGTGAGAGTTATCTTGGCAGTCTAAACACTGGAACCTCAATTTGAGTGGAACCCAGCTCACTTGCAGGTGGACACCACCACACTCCTGAGACAACCTCATGCTAACAGTGGACAGAATGCTTTGGTGGCCACTGAGAAACTCTCCAGGTTGCATTCTTTAGAACCTTACATGCTGGTGTATGATGCCCTCATCAGAAGTCTGTCCTTCAGTTTGTATGGCTCCTTTGACTAAGGGGGATGGGAGTCACATGACTTTGATGACTTTTTAGGTCATTTTAACAGTAGGTATTTTTTCACATTAAATAAATGAAATTGAATTATGTTTTCATGTTTATTATTTAAATTATATTGTAATTATTTATTCTTGTTGTGTATACCATGTATGTTCAAATATGTTCTCCAAGGAAGACCAGCAGAATACAGGAAGAACCAGGTTAGGGAGTGAGTAAGAGAAGGAAAAGCAGACAATGTGAATTGAAAGAGATTTCCATGCTGCATGATTTATAGGATGAACCCAACTACTATGTATAATTAAAATGCTCTAATAAAAATATGTATTCTCCAAAATATGTGGAATGATGTATTGAATGATTTTATCATTACCGTTTTTAATATTTTTATTCACATAATTATGCTTACATTCATAGGTAGCATATTAAAGACTTATGACATATTTTGCAACATATAATTCAAATATTTATTTTCACTGTTCAACCTTATAAAAAAGCACTTTCAAAAGTAATTGCTGGAAAATATGCTTCATGTTTATATTATTATTTTATTCTAATTTATGTCTTTCTGAGTACCCTACAGGTTTTTCACTTGTGATGCTGTTTTAACTAGAAAAATTTTAACCATCCTTATGTATTGACTGGAAGTTGATACTAATTTGGCCTTCAGAGTAAAAGAAGGAGAACTATAAGAGCAGCAGGATCCGATACAGGAATATAGTTTGTAGTTTGCTATAAATGTAGTTTGCTAAAGACTTTTGCTTCAGAATGTGATCAGAAGTTGGCATTTTCAAAGGTCATTTTGTTCCTCAGTACTAGTCAATTACTGAACAATTGTGCTACGGACAGCTAAACAGTGGTTCAGAATTAGCCAAGGTACTGCAGAGACACTGAAGACTTCTGAGGGTAATACCCTACATAAACTTAGAAACTTTTCTTGAATTCCCATTGATCTCAAATCAGCTTACCCTTGTCTGTGCACAAAATATTTTGTTCTGTCTCCTAAGAAATTTTTAAATTATCAGTTGGAATAAACAGTTAAATTTTTAATACTTTTTTAATATTCTGAGACAGTGGAGACTCTTTGTGATGGGTTGAATATTCTAAAAAGTTATGCTCAAATTCTAAGCCCTGATACTGATAAATGTAACCTTATTTGAAGTTGGATCTTTGCAGATGTAATCAAGTTAAGATGAGATAATAGTGGATTAGGGCTAAATCATAATTAGATAAGACATTTTAATCTAACTAATTTCTACCATAATTAGAAAGGTTGAGAACACAATGAGAGATGGGGAAGAAGCTTATGTGTAGATGAATACAGAAACTGGAGTGATTCAACTACCACCTAAAGGAACACCTCAAGCCATCTGGAGCTAAGAAGGGGTAAGAAAGAGTTATTTTCTGTTGATAATTTGACTTCTGAATTTTGGCCCGCCAAAGCACCACAAAATTAAATTTCTGTTGTTTTAAGCTACTTTGTTCTTGTTAATTTCTTATGACAACTCTACAAAAATTAATACAGCATCCTTAATATTTGTTAAATTTTACCTCTATCATTAATTGTATCACTCCATGTCTTCATTTCTTAATAATAAATAGAGCATAAATATTCACAGCTTGATATATTAATATCAGAGTTTATTCTTAAGGCACACATATGTGTATTTTATACACACACACACACACACACACACACACACACACACACCCCATAGGTTGAACCCAAGGGCACTTAACCACTGAACCACATTCTCAGCTTCTTTTTATATTTGATTTAGAGACAGGGTCTCTCTGAGTTGCTTAGGGCCTTGTTAAATTGCTGAGGCTGGCATTGAACTCTCCATCCTTCTCTCTCAGCCTACTGAGCCCCTGGGATAACAGGTGTGAACCATGCCTGGCATATATACATATATAAAACAAAAAGATCACTAAATGCCCTTTAACTATTCTTGATAGTGTTATCATGAAAACATTGTTTTAAATGCAGATATTGTGAAAGAAATATTCTTTGAGGGGTAGAACTTGTAAGAGTATATATCCATGTATAATGAAGGTAGGTAGATGTTTGCAGGCAACACATTGCATACTTTAATCAATATTCAGATTTGTTTTGCTGATTTGTGCAAAATAAATGGTTTTATAAATAAATATTGCATGACAATCATCATTGGTATCACTGGTACTATTAGACATACATAGAATATTTTCAATTAATTTTATGTTTTTGAGAAACTAATATTAGAATAACATTATAAAAGGAAACAATTTAAAATAAATTAAAACATCCTCGCTTGTGAAGATTCTTCAAACATTAAAGTTGGGCATGCAATTTGTTTTCCTCTCCATATTTTATATCTGGCAGAAAAAATATCCAAGCAAATTTATGGATGATAATCCAGATAGATGACTGTCTTTCTGACCCCAGATGGCCCTGAGATAAAATTCTTCCCCTTCACTGGCTTCTAAAAGGCATTTAATCAAAACCAGTATAATTTGCTTTTTGCAATTTTATTCAAGGTTACAGGAAGGGTCCCATTGCACAGTACACTGAATATAGCATTTCACTTGAAAAATCTCATGTACTTGTTGCTTCTCTAACTATTTTTCATGTTTGTTTTATTTTGTTTATCTGGCTGTTTTTCTCCCATAAAATTTGCTACTCTGACTCCACCCCCCACACACAGGAAAACTTCACCCTGTTCCATAAATTCTATAAAATCTTTCTTAGATTAAGTAGGACAATCTGTTTGTTTTTTTTTTTACTCTTAACTCCATAAACTAATATTTCAATATCCAATGGTACAATCTTTCCATACATTTATCTTTTCTCTCTCTCTCTCTCATCTCTACCTCTCTTACTCCACTTCCCAAGAAGTAGAGAGCATTTTAAGAATATAATCTCAATCATATCTAAACTTCAGCTTTATCTGTCCTTTTAATTAACTCAATAAATAATACACTTTGTCTTCTCTAATTCCATCCATTTAACTGCAAATGCCATGATTTTATTTTCTTTTATTGCTGAGTTATATTCCATTGTGTATATATGCCACATTTTTTAAATAAATTCACCTATTATAGGCCATCTAATGCTAAGTGAAGTTAGCCAATCTCCCCCCCCCAAAAAAAAAGCCAAATATTTTCTTTGATATAAGAAGACTGATATATAGTGGGATAGGGAGCGGGTGCCTGGGAGGAATAGAAGAACTCTAGATAGGACAGTGGGGTTGGAGGGGAAGGGAGGGGGCATGGGTGGAATGTGATGATCATTACTATCCAAAGTGCATGTATGAAGACAAAAATTGGTGTGAATATACTATGTATACAACTAGAGATATGAAAAATTGTGCTCTATAAATGTAATAAGACTTGTAATGCATTCTTCTGTAATATATAAATAAAAAATTTACATTAAAAATACACTTAGTGCTTCAAAACTGTGAAACTGAAAAAGGAAAAGAGCCTTATAAGATAACTTCTCACTAATAATTCTCTCTCCAAAGTCATGGTTATAATTATTTTTTTTCAATCTCCCTATATATTCCTAATTGTCTGAGAAATTAATAATTGTATGTCAATCACATGAAAATAAGAATAAAAAATGTTATGCATGTTTCCTCTGTCTTGATATGTACATTTTCCAACTACTTTAAAATAACTAATTTTAAAATGCAAGGCTCATCTACAGAAAATCTGCTCTAATGGCCAAGATATTAAAAAATAGAGAAAATGAGTTGAAGTGGAGCCCTATGTGAGTTCACACGCTATAAGTGAACTATCCATGCATAACTAAGTACCATGCAAATGATAAATGTGCTATTGAAATGCACCATCTTAATTTTACATATAGGTAATTTTTTTTATATTTATAAAAAGAAATAGAAAAAATAATCATCAAGTATACTTCGAAACAAAAGGTTGCTGGGTAAAATATGTTCCACTACTCTGCATTTTCCGGCTTACCTATTTGTAAAGCTGTAGTTCTGATTACACTCACCTCACAGGAAGTCTGTGATATGAAATGCCACAGTTCCTATGAAACACTTTTCTCTTATTGTGTTGTATCATAAGTAGAAACTTTATTTTTTATTACTTATCAGTACTGTTATTTTTATAATAAAGGTGATGAATGAATAAATGAAATTTTGACCTATTTCCCTCTCCTAAAATCTTTTCTTCCTTTTCTTTTGTCTCAGGTAATAACAAACACTTAAATATTAAGAGAATATCAAAGAGAGCAAATGCTAGTGCTATTAATTTCTCAAAGATAAACAACATTTAATAATAAATTTGCTTGTCTGAACAGCACTTGAACCAGGTTTGCTACTTTTCTTCCTCTTATAAAGGAACTACTTTCCCTCTTCATGACCAGCATGTAAAGTGCTGTCTATGGATAATATTTCTCCAGCTCAGCCACCTCAGAAAAATTGAGTCAAAATCCTCGGTGTTTCTCAAACTTTCATGTGCAGATGAGTGCCCTGGCAATTGTGTTAAAATGTGGGCTCTGATTCAGAAGCTCATGGATGAGGCAAAAATTGTACACTACTAACAATCTCCCATTTTTCAGTAGTCAAAAGTCAAAAGATATATTCTTGTCTCCCTAAGATTTTTAAAAAAAATATATTCCATCTTATTAAATCTATCCAATTAGTCTGAAATAATCGATCAATCAAATTTTCAGAGAAATTAATTCAGTTTCTTCTTCATTAATAATAATATTTCCCCACCAAATTTCCAGCATCCTGCCATGCTGGTGCTCTCTTAGTATCTGAGCCTGACAAGCTATTTCCTCCATGGGGCCTTTATTTATCCATAATGCTCACTATAACAAGAAAGATGTCTCAGACAACTCCCCAATCTGTCTTTAAACATCTGGCTCATTCTCATTTTTATGTCTTAAATTAAATGTCACCTCTTCCAAGAACATCTTAAAGAACATGTTAAGAAAAGAAATCCAGCATGCCTGGTATGCTTTATCTCTGGCAATACTATACTGCTGTCTTCTTTGTTGGGGTATTAGCCTCATTTAGTCTTACATTTTTTTTTAACATCTGTCAGAAGGTACCTCTTAAACAAATGAAACTGTTTAAAAAAATCTGCATTACTTTCCTATTTTTGCTTTAAAAATAAACACAAGGGTTCAGGATTCATCCCAGCAGGATAGCACTTGCTTACATGCAGAAGGCTCAGGATTCAATATCCAGTATCCCCACCCCACCCCCTACACACAAATCCTACAAAGACAGTGGCTCAAAACAGCACAAACTTATTATCTAACAGTTTTGAAGGTCAGAAATCTAAAATGAACTAGAAAGGCTCTAGGGCCACTATACATTTTGTAAAGACTTTAATTTGGATAGTTGGTCTAAGTACAACTACTGACTCTGTGGTTATTGGATATGCCTGAGCCAGCAGTACCTTGTAGGTATTTAATTCTGTCATGTTTATTGTGTGTTTGCATGTGTATGTGTGTGTTTGAAAAGGTGAGTATGGTTGTATTTGTGTGATGGACATTCTTATGTGCATTAGAGAGCTATTTCTAGGCTCCAAAATAATTTAGATAATATCAATAGTTTTATCTAATTTATTTATGTATGGGATAATTTCAAATTACATTTTTAAAAATGTTTCTACTACTCCATCAGAAAGAATATGATTTAAAAAACATCTGGAAAAAAATTTCATAACATCAATATTAGCATTCACACAGGAATTAAATCACTGAACAATAATGGTGAGCATAAAGACTGTTTTGAGATAATAAACTTGAGAATGTAAGAGCAATAGCTGGAATAACTAGAATAGCTAGAATAACTGCCTGTAGGTATTCTGTGGTGATAATAGGTATCACATTAATCTGTGAGCATAAATGACCCCAGCACACTTAGATTCTTAGAAGTTCTGTTGATATTTGGGTGGATCCTTGGATGAGGTTTATGTTTAGGTGAGGCACCGGAAGTATACCGACGTCCATGCAGGTATGCATTGATATTTATTATGCATATGGTATTTAGACTGCTGTCATTCTATGGTGATGTGACTCACTTTCTTAGTTCACTGCTTTTCTGTGTTTCCCTAGCACCATTCTCACTGTGATCTTTTTTAGTTCACTAAAGGTCAATCAATTCCTAAAGTTTGAAAATAGATTCAGAAATATAATTACAGATTTTTCTAGATTTGGCGAGAGTATTTTAGCTACCTTTTTTAATGCTGCCATCTTAATAGCATCTTATAGAAAACTCTTAGACAAGAATTCTTTCATTATTACCCAAAATAAATCAATTTTTATCTGGAGACTGTCTCTAATGACACTTCCAGCTCATAGCCTTTCCAGTGAGTAACTGATGAAGTAGCACACAGATTGCAAGGAACCTGAGCTTAGTTTTCCCTATTACTCCATATTTTTTTGAACTCTAGTACTATTCTGGTTGCACTAATAACAGTTATTATTGGATAAACACACCACCTGCTTCCAGGGAAAGAGACCAAGTGGGTCATTTATCAATGGGTTTGAGTAAGAGTGGGGATAAGAAAACCCAGTGGGAATCTCTTCCATTTTATGAGATGGATTATCATGAATTATCATGAATTATCTGAGCTGCAGAAGTATCACTAAGAGCCTTATTTTAAGTTCATAGGAGGAGAGAATTTATTTATGAGATTCATGATGTGTCGTCGCTTCATATAAATGACATTTATCTTCATCTCACTCATTTCTCACATGGTTGAAAGAAATAGGTCACATATATAGAAAAAAATGCATAAATGCCCATTGCTTTCTAGTGGGAAACGATAGCATGGAATTTGTTAAACAGCAAGGGCAAAAAAAAAGAAAATCACTTTCTTCAAGATAAAAAATTAGGTTGAGTACAAAAAGAAAACATTGGTGGATAAAAATATGAACAGTGAGAACTACCATCTGGAGATTCAGCTAGGAAGAACAGAAAATCAAAGATTTTGAACAAAAATTAACTTATGGGATATTTTTCTGGACTTTTAAATGGTTTCTTTCTTAGAAATCAAAATTACTCATAGAGAAGATTTTTAGGAAGTAGTGATCATAAACACATTGATTAATTGCAGATCTAATCTTTTCTCTGGGCCACGTCCTAAACACACCAAGTATTCACCTTTCTCCCTTAGTTTTCCTAATAAGAGTTTTGTTCTTATTTCTTCCATATTTTGTAGCTCCTTGGGCTCATTCTATAATTGGTGAGAAATCATTGAATGTAGTGATCCACTCACTTTGTAATGCTGAATCCAATGTTTTTGATTTCTAGCACAGACAAGTTTACGGTCTCCAGATGTCACGGCTTTGATATGTAATTGGAAACTTTAAAGATATTGAATGAAACTCTTCATGCATGGTAAGAAAGTCCACTTATTCAGAATTTGTGTGATCTAAACCTTAATCTAAATGAAGATTTTATTAATTTCTGAGAAAAGATATTCTAACCTCAAGTTTCTTCAGAAAATTTTAATGAATTTTCCTAGTAGCAAAATCAGAAGAATAATTTAGAAAATTCCACGTGTAAGAATAAATCAAATCAGTACAATACCTCAAGGACCCCAAAAGCACACTTAACTTTTATGAGATTTACTCATGAGAAAAGTTAATTAAACCACTGTTTTTTTCCTGTTTTTTTCCACCCTTTAATTTAGATTATACTAGAGTATCAACACTAAAATTGATATTTATAGAAGATATGATAAATGTGTGAGTGTGTGTGTGTGTTTTCTCTCTGTGGTTCCATAATTGCAAGAAGGCACCCATTGAACTTCATTCCCTGATATTTATTTTCTTATGTAGTCCTGATATTTCACAATGTTATTAATGGTCTGACTTAAATAATATGTAGCATATTATATAATATCGATGAAAGGGTTTCAAAGTTTACTTGTCAAAGAAATTTTGGCTCTATCTGTGGGACCAAGATATTATACTTTAAGGGCATGCAAGAAACCCTTTAGAAAGGTCCACAGGGTCAGGTACTATTACCTGTTAAGGGTCAGGATGAACTTTCCAACTAGGTGATAAATCATTTTGGAAATACATTCTCCAACCATAGCCAAGGCTTCTCATAGCTCCAGACCTGGGTCAATATCTCAACTGCAAATTTATGACAATCTCCATTCCAGGATAATTTCACTCTGATGAACCACAAAAACTGTGTGAGATAAATACATTTATTATTTTAAGTTACTACATTGTGAAGTAATTTATTATGCAGCAATAGATAGCTGCCTTTCCTCCTACTTTCCTTTTCTTACTTTTTTATATCCACATAATATAATAAAATGCATTATAACATAACTATAATACAATATATTATAATAAGTTCTTAATATCAGTGGTCTGGATCATAAATATTCATATCACTTAACATCTCTATTTAAATATGCTGAATTCATTAGATCACTATTTTCTTTTGAATACAATTTAAGTGTCCCCATAAAGATTCATACCTTGAAATATAATTCAAATGGTTAGTTATTTCCAGTGGAATTTAATTGGGGGGTGGGTTCTTTGGGAAGAAGGGTTCTTTGGGCAGTATTCAGGATTAGGTAAGGTAATTGTGATACCACAGGTTATTGGTGATGAGTCCTGCTTCCCCACATGTTGAAGTTTGAACATTAGAGAAGCACACAAGGAAAGCATATGAAACAGGTTTATTTTAAAATAGGTAACATTAAACTTCTCCCAGGAGGGAGAAGGGGGCAATAGCTGGTATCCTGGTATCCCAAGAAGCCAGGTGTTCCGCCCTTTTGTTACAAGGGGGCAAAATTGCAACATATGCAGTGGAGGGGAGAAATAAGGAATGTCCACGTGCTTCTGCCCCTTTCGATGCTTTATTCACTCAAAGTACTCAATACAATTTCACTCTATAGATTCTTAATCAAGAAAACGACAATCCTTAATGCTAGACACTGCAATAGACATAATCAATTCACAGCAAACATTTCTAGGTTAATTCTAAGCACTGCCAAACACAATCATGACAGGCTAATTACAGACATTCTCTCTGCATGCTGAGTTCAAAAGTCTTAAGTCTTAAGTCTTATGTCCAGCAGAGGCACACTCACTCAGACGGTGGTGATCAGGTCCAGAACCAGACTTTTCCTGGCATGGAGTGAATGACCTGTTGAAGAGAGGGTCCTAGGGAGATGTTGCGGCTCTCACCAAGGTCCAGATGAGGTGGCAGAGTTTGAGACTGGTGAGGATCATGCAGGCAGCGGATCAGGAACAATGACAAGTGATGGGATGTCAGGTCCTCATCAGGCCCTCCAGCTGCAGTGCATCCTGGTTTCGACTGGCTGAATCCCTGTTCATAAGCTCTATTAATTTTACTAAATATGGGGGCTTTTGATCCCCCTTTCAATCCTTATCAGCTACCGAATTTCCCCATGGCATCATTTACCCTTGGGTCAGAAACATCTGGTCTGGTAGTCTCCACCCTGATCTTCTCACTTTTCCCTCTTATAAAGCTGGGACAGCCTGCCAGGGGCTTCACTCTCAAGCTGAAGTTTTTAAAATGGAGTTACTTAGGCTCAGGCCTAAGCAACTATATATATATATATATATATATATATACACACACATAGATAGATATAGATATATAGATATAGATATAGGTATCTCCCACATTTTTTTAACCCAGGTGAGCTTTATCATTGAGCCACATCCCCAGCCTTTTAATTTTTATTTTGAGATAGGTTCTCACTAAGTTACATAGTGCCATGCTTAATTGCAGAGACTGGCTGTGAACTTGCAAGCCTCTTGCCTCAGCTTCCTTAGTGACTGGGATTAGGGTCATGCATCATCACACCTGGAAATATGCTACATTATAAAGACTCATAAGGTAATTTCTCCTGGAATTATAGTTGGATTTCAGTAGAAAAAATTAGCTTCATATTTGTGTGTGTGTGTGTGTGTGTGTGTGTGTGTGTGTATGTGTGTGTGTATAACTGTGCATTGAAATTAACAGATTTACCCGGAAGAGCTGTCATTTCGTTATCTGATATCCTTTCTAATATATTTTTTTCTACTTTTTCTAATGTATAAGCTCAAAATTGTTCATCTTAAAATAGCAATAATAGTATCTAATATATTTTATAAGTATTTATTGAGTTTTTCCTTGACTTTTACATTGACAACTTAACAATTTATTTACTGTATTATTAAGGTTAATACGGTTCTCATTAAGATAAAATTAACAGAAAAACATTACCAGAAAAAAATAATCCAAAATTGTATATAACACCAAACATAGGCTATTATATATCACTGACAAGTTTCTGTGAATTGTAGAGATTATTTTTAAAAGAATTCACACCCTTTATTTAAAATTATTGGTAAAATAGCTTAACATTATAATCTGCTTCTTATTTATTTTTTAACTCTTGGCTCTTTTCTACATTAATGTCATAATACTAGTTTGCTTAATAAATATTTTGTGAATTTAGTTTCACTTCACAATATTTTCCCTAAAACTTTCCATGTATGGTTTTGTACTGTTTTGTTAACATTATTCTATTATAATTTATAGTGAGTATTCTTTCTACTTTGCTTGCTCAGTTGTTTAATTAAGTAGGAATTATCTCTACATCAAGTAGGATTCTTCTTACAGTGAAATAAAAATGAATACATTACTATAAAATAAGATGTTTTATTTTGAGAACATTTTCTGATTTTTACTATTTATTGATATTTATTTCTTACTGTTCAAAAAGTAATTCTTGGATTTTTTAAAAAATAGAATATGAAGAAACAAGTGTTTTTTCAGAAATAGAAAGTAGAATACAATATTATATAAACTTATATAAACCAAAAATATGGAGTATTAAGCACTGACAAGTTAATAACTTCAACTCAACTTATGGTGTTGTCTAGTTATCAATGATATGAGAAGAAACTATTTTAACATTTCTCAAATATATATTCTTTTTTTAAAATTCCAGTGCATTGCATCATTTTGTATGTCACCTTTTATGACTTTCTCAAAATTTCTTTGAATGTGGATATCGTATTTTGCTTTCTTAAAATTATGTATTTTTATTATTTGAGATTGTACCTTTTTCACTGAGAGGTGTGAAGATTTAATGTGTTCTTGTTTATAATTGTAATGCAGTCATCTGTTTGGCTGAGGAGAATCTTAGGAGAGTACATCATGACTCTTCAGGGATTATTATACATGTTGTATTTGCAAAAAATAAATCCACTATTTTTTTTTTTAGATTTGGAAGAATCAGAATGGGAAATCAAATACTTAAACACTGAGATAATTAAATTGCAGTAAAAGTCCTAGAAGATAATGTTTTTTGTCTTCTCAAAACAACTACTTTTCAGAAATTTTAATTTCTAAATCCTGAAGGAAATCAGTTTAAATATATCTAGCTATATATTTTAAATACAATAATGTTTTACTTGAAATTAGAAAATTTTATTTAACCTAAAAGTAGTATTTATAAAACAATTATATTGTATTTAGAATCATCACCAAAAATTAAAAGCATTCTTTTGTTCATAAGTAATATTCACTTATGAAAGCTATGACTTTTGCAAGCAGATACACCATGTAATTTAGTGAAAATGATTTTTCTTAACAATAAGTATAAAATATTTCTCATTAAGCTGAACAAAAATAGAAAAAGTATTAAGCTTTCATTCAACTTATCTGTATGAGCAGATTTGTGAATTGAGGTTTGGTCAAATAGCTCATACAGCTTTGACATAACTAATGCAACTCATAAATAATCATAAATGGAATAAATTGTTGCACCCTTAACTGATGTAAAAAAAATGACAATTGCAAGGTTTGACCTCTCAGTTTTGTGATATTAGCTCAACCCTTCTTGAGGGCATGCACTTCTCATGTCATATGAATAATCTAGAGATTGACACAGTTTAAAGATGAAATTGATTAGCTTTGGTAACAAAAAGCATAGGAGTCACAAAGAGATATCATGAAAAGTATATAACATATCAATGTCTCTACTGCATTTCAAATAACTCAATCTTTGTTAGTTTTATTTGAACCAACTCTTTAACCATGATTACCCTATATATAAGCAAGTGTCCTTAAAATGAAATTCATCATTGCCTAAGATAGATATCATGATTTTTAGGTTTGAGGGATGAATAAAGACTAAAGTTTTCTAGGGATTCAGGTAAAGTAAAATTCATCCCTGTTTCCATGGAACAGAGGTACAGTTTCACACCATATTTCACTTGTACAACTGGTACAGTCTTGTGTTGAATAAACAAGGAAGACTGGTCTTGCTAGGAGTAATGGTACATTGATTAATTACAGTACATTAATATGAGTAACTATGCTGTCAGTCAATATGGTAGATGGAATTAATGACTCCCCAAACGTGCCTACCTTCCAATCCCAAGACCATAAAAATATGTAATTTTAAATTTTACAATGGACTTTGTAGATGAGATTACATTAAAATTTTCAGATAGCAAGTATGTTGGTCAGCATTTTGTGGCAGTGTCCAAAATACCTGACAAAAACAATTTACAGGAAGAGGAATATTGATTTTGACTCATGGTTTCAGAGCTCTCAGTCCATGTTGGGCTGAATCTATTGCTCTATGCCTGAGGTGAGACTAAACATCATGGTAGAATCATGTGGTGGAGAAAAGCTACTCAACTTGTGCTAGCTATGTAGCAGAGAGAAAGTGACAGGATGGGGTCAAGGATAGATATAGTTCGAAAGTACAGGCCCCAAATCAACCTCGTCCTTCAACATGCCAAACTCATATATTTTATTGACCACACTATCCAGCAAATCCATTCAAATTATCAATCTATCAAATAAATTAAAGTACTGATGAGGATAGAATCCTTATGTTCCATTTTCTTTTTTAACCTCAAAATACTGTTGCATCATCTAACTTAAGCTTTTGGGTGATACTCTAGATATAAACTGTATACAGGAAATTATATTAGCTCTTCTAGGTAGCAAAGTAATCACAAAGATACTTACAATAGACAGATTAGAAAAGCCAATGTGACTATGGATATATAGACAGATGTTAAGATGAAAAGCTGTTGACTTTGAAGTTAGAGAAAATGATATGACCTAAAGATGAAAGGTGACTGTTAGAAGCTAGTAGGATATTTAAAAAAAAAAAGGATTTTATTCTTTAGAGACTCCAGAATGAACTTGTGCTAGAGAAAAAATGGCAGGGGCCTATGATATTTAATTTAGACTTCTGACCTGACTTTCAGCAGTGAAACATGTTAGATTTATACTGTTTATTTTAAATATCATTTATTTGTAGATGGGCATTATGCCTTTGTTTATTTAGTCCTTTTTTTTAATGTGGTTCTGGGGATTGAAACCAGTGTATCACACATGGTTGGCAAGTGCTGTACCTCTGAGCCACAATCCAAGTCTATATTTATGCTGTTTTAAGTCACTAAATGTGCAATAATTGGTTACAAGTACAATTAAAACCCAAAATCCAAATACACGTTTAAGGTTATATTTTGATAGTTTCTGCATCTTATAAAATCATTGTTTCTTCCTTTTACATATTTGATTAAAATCATATATGAACTATCAATTCTTCATATTTTAGTTTGTAACAAGAATAATCCAAGTTTTTTCTGATATTTTTCCCACTTTTCTTCTATCTAGTCATGGTACTGTATGTATTTATGTGTACTTCCTCTGAATTATTGGCAGTATGAAATAAATTTATTTTCATCATTCATTAAGTAGAAAGCAGTATAAATTATGTATATGCATTGATAAATATATGTGATTTTGACCACAACCTTTCATGATTAATGACATTCATCTGTGAAATTCTGGCTAGTGTCCAAATCCATGTTATCAAATTTGGGCCATGTTGAAAGGGGAATTCTTAGATACAAAGCATAATGTTGTTTTCTTGGTTCAAATACGATTCCAAAACTATTTTCACTGTTTAACAGGAATTTATTTATTTGTATCATTTTTATTTTTTACTTCTCCCTTCCTCCTGCTTTGTGTGTGTGTGTGTGTGTATGTGTGTTTGTGTGTGTGCACACACATATGTGTGTGTCCATGCCTGGGAATTGAACCAAGAGCCTCAAGTATGTTAAAGAAATGAAATTCCACTAAGGGATATCTCCACCCCTTTTATTCTAACATTTTGTTCTTACCTACTTAAGGTACAGCAAAAATGCTGAGTCACTAAAAACACGCTGAATCCTAGAATAATGGAACTGTATATAAACCTTAGTTCTTATTGTATTCATTTATTCTGCCCAAGGGAAGGTCCGAGTTCTACATCTGCAGTTCGGCTGCTACTGACCGCGTGTCTCCTCTGCACATCACCAAGCCCAGAACTGCAAGGCGAGTCCTTGCAGCAGATCGGATGAGCTCGGTCCACATTGGCGAGGATGATGTCCTGTGCTCCCTCCAGGAATCCATCCCCCCACCTTGAGATCTAATTGGGATTTAGAAACCTTCAGAAACCAGCCCACACATACATCCAGGGTAATGTTTGGTTAAATGCCTGGACTCCCTGAGGTCCAGTCAAGTTGGCACATGAAACTGACCATTGTAGAGCATGAGACCTGCAGGTACGGAGCTTCGCAGGCCCAGGAAACGGCAGGTTCAAAGGCCCTGAGGTAAATCCTTGCCAGCATGCTGGAGGACCAGAGAGGGGGTCAGTGGGTCATGGAGGAGCATCACATTCAAAAGTCAGAGAGGTGGAGACGGTTGGGGGTCATGGCAGGGTGCAGGGCAGGAAAGGTCTTTAGAGAAACTTGACCCCTGCCCTCTGTGAACCTTCTCCTCAGCACCCTTATGGTAGGAGGCCATTTAGTCATCTGGATGTTTGCCTTCCCCACTAGACTCTCAGCCTTTGGGGGAATCGGGCCAAGAACTTATTCATCAGTGACCTCAGCGCCTCCTGGGGCACCTAAGAGGAGCCAGATGCCCTCATTGGACACGTGTCAGAAGCCCGTCTTCTGATCGCAGCTATAAAACCTGAGTGGAAAAAAGTCTGAATTTCCCTTTTTTCCCAAAGGTTTTGCAATGGAATCCGCCTTGATCAACTCACTTCCACACACGTGCCTTGTGAACTTTGCCTGTGGAAGGCGTTGGCTTGGGTCCTGGGACTTCAGACGCAAAGAGACGCGTGATGAGCAGAGGGTGGACGCCAGGTGCTGCACGGTGCTCGGGTCCTCGCGGCAGGTCCTCTCAGCCACGGTGCCCGCTGAGTGCCAGGGTGTCGGGAGCCCGCAGAGGGGAGCGGGAGCTGGTCCTCCACCTCACCCAAGACCAGAAGTCTGGATTCATCACTCGGGCAGCAGCCACGCTGCTGGGCTCTGCAGCCACTCCCCATCGGGGGCCGCCTCTTGGCACCCACCCTCTTCTCAGCCCATTTGCCTGCTCTGATTCGTTTGATTTCTAATCTCTTTCTAATTCCCGTAAAGCGAAACTATAGCTTGGTTGTTTCTGCAAAAATTGAAACTTGCTGCAAAATGAAAATGAAATGGAAAACTACCCTGCGTTTTGCCAGTGGAGGTGAGCTGCTCCCCGTCGATTGGTGGAGACGGATGTGATGCGCACAGCTCTCTGCAAACCCAGGTGCACCCCTGGTGTGTAACCAGCTAGACCTCCAGACAGCAGGGGTCAGCCTGCTGCTCTCTGCATTCCAGCGGGTCCTGTGGTTGTGGCCCACTAAGAACTTCTGAATCTATCTCCCTTCTTCATCTCCACCACATCCCTACCCCCAGCCCAGGTTTGACCAAGTTGCTGGCCTCCTGTGCCTGGCCTCTGGTCTCCTGGCTGGATCCCCATCCACTCTCACCCCTCTGCTCCACCACGCAGTGAAGCTCTTCAAAATCATAAATCTGGTCATCCCTGCTTAGAATCCCCAAGGCCGCCCTGGCCTGCCCTGCTGCCCCAGCCTGCTCTCAGCTGCTGTCCATCACCTCCTCCCCTCAGCCCAAGCCCAGTTGCCAGTTCCTGCTGGACCTCTGGTGCCTCCTTTCTTTTGATTTTCTGAAGTTACACCCACGGGATTTAAGTGGCTGCAGAGTGCCCCTCCGTGCAGGTGACCATCATCTGCTGTTGACGAGGCTAGTCCAGCTTTTAGCTGTGATGGCCAGCAGTGTGATTGGCGGCCTGTGTGGGCAGTAAACTGGTCTCCTCTGTCCAAGGAGGATATGGATCCTAGTGTCCTGACCGGCATGGTCCTGGGGGTTCCACGTGATCCTGCTACAGTATGTAATGGATCACATGCCTTCCCTCACCACCCGGAATGAGAGCTTCCGGTCCTCTCAAGCTGGACCATTAAGAAAATTGGGAAAGAAAAGCTGTTCTTTTAATTTTCAGTTGTTTGTTTATTAGTGTGACCGTTAAAAAATGCTTCCAATGGCTACTGATTTTCTTCATTCTGTGGGTTGCTTTGTTCTGAGTCTCTGTTGGGTCCCTATTGGGAAGTGCTTAGATTGCTTTTCTTATTGATTTCTAAGAGCTGTTTGTATATTATGGATATTACCTTTGTCTGTGATATGCATTTTTTTTTACATTTTCATGCTGTTAAACATGTTAATCTTTTAAATTATCTTTTCTTGGCATTTTTTTAAATGAAATGATGGGAAAAGCCTTCCTAACCTTAAGCGTATGAAGAGAAGGAAGAAGGAAGGATTGATGGAGAGAAGGAAGGAAGAGGGAAGGAAGGAAGGGAGGGAAAGAGAAATCCATGTTCTCCTTTAGTTTAAATTATTATTTTTTCATTATTTAAGGACTGGGGTGGGGACCAGCTCCACTTTGCATGGCTCCCAGGGCATCTGTCCCCACGTCAGTGAAAGGGGTCTATTTGTCCCTCTGAGTAGAGCTGCTTCTCTCACACGTGAAATTCCTGTGCATGTCCCTGAGTCTGATTCTGAATCCTCGGTCCTGTCCTGCTCACCCGACTTCCTTTCCTGGCTTAGAACCTAAATTTTAATAACTGAAGTTTTATTTTTAAAAAAAGAGTCAAAATTCTCCCTCCTGTCCTTCCTCCCTCCCCCTCCCACCCCGCCCACATTTCCATTGCGCTCCTCGGGTGTCCATGCCTACGCATGAACTTTAGAGCTGTTTTGTCAACTTGGAAGACAAACGAGGCAGTTTTGATTGAAATTGTCCCCGTCACTTAACTCTCCTATTTAAAGCTGAGGATAGTTTCACAGAAGCTCAGTCAGCATCTGTCATGGGTTCAATTGGGTCCTCCCTGTCCCCAACTTTCTATATGTTGACGTCCCCAGCCCTGGCTATCTCAGAAGGTGACCTTGTTTAGAAACGGGGTCTTCACAGAGGTAATCAGGTTGGGATGAGGTCGTGGGGACGTCACGGGGATGTCCTAATCTAGAGGACTGGTGTCTTTATCAAATGGGGACATGTTGGGACATGGCACAGGGGGGAAGGCCTTGAAAAGACGGAGGCAGAGCCAGGGCAAGGCACCTTCAGATCACAGAAGGACAAAGACCACTGGGCACCCAGGGCGTGGGAGAGGCCTGGAACTGGCTCACCCGTCCTCAGACCCCCGGCTCCAGAGCCACGCGAAGACCTCCTGTTGCCCATGCTGCTCCTCTGGGAAGAGGCCCTGGCACACCAAAGCAGCCTCCCTTGAGGCTACTCCTGCAGGTGTTGAGGTTGCTGAGGGCAAGGACCATGTCCCCACAGAGGGCCTGGCGTGCCCCCGGTGCCCATTGGGCACAGGAGCAGAGGCAGAGGGCAAGTGAGTGGGGGAGTCCCCGGGAGGTGGGCTTCTCTTCCCCCCGGGGTGACGCAGAGATGGAGGTGACTTCCCAGCCCAGAGCTCCTCAGGGCCACTCCAGTTCTCTGTGTCCATCGCCCTCAGCCCTCACCTGAGTTTTGATGGCTTGAAAGAACCTCCTTCAAACTTCAGAGGGAACACACCCACTTCCTGTCATGGTGGACCCAGGTGGCAAGGGACCACAGTGGGTGGGTGTGGAGATGCCTGCTCCTGCACGCAGGTGGCACAGGAAGCCAGGTTCAGGCAGTAACGTCCTGACATGTCCCCTTCACAAACCACCCACCTGAATTCCTCGAGCTAAACCGGCTTCCAGCGCAAGAGCAGATCCGCTTTTTAAGACCGCACTTCAAGTAAGTGGTGAAACTTATTTTTCTAATTATACCGCTCCTCTAATGTATAAGACGTGATTCATATATAATCACTGTTTTAATGTTTTATTCCTTCCACAGGAAAAAAAAGTGATGGGGATAAAATATCAATATCCTCCTTAAAATTGACAGTTCATTCTGACATGTAATTTAAATGAGGGGTGAGATATCAATTAGAAGAAGGTGATGCGACATTTTTCTCTTTTTTTCCCTCCCATTTTATGTTGAGAGGGATTAATGGAGATGTTTGAACCTTTTCTTCCATCATGAAATCAGGCAGGGAAAAAACCAGTTTAACACTGTTTATGTCAAGAGAAATGTCAGAGAGTAGAGACACTATTTTAAAATACTTTTTAAAAAAATAAATATTTTTTAGTTGTAGATGGATACAATACCTTTATTTTATTTGTTTATTTATATATGGAGCTGAGGATCGAACCCAGGGGCTTACGCATGTGAGAAAAATGCTCTACCCCTGAGCCACAACCCCAGTCCCTAAAATACTTTTTATTCATTTTATAATGTTATCTAAAGCATTATAGCCTCTCAGGTTAAAGATTCATAACTTGGTGAATCTTTGCCATCTATTTCACTTACAAATGACAGTTGTTTATTTTAAAAAATGACATTTGAACATGCTGGTCATTATATATATAAAGGGCCCTGGAAAGCTCAAACAAGAGGCACCCAAGAGATCTGATGCAGATTAGAGAAAGTGAGTTCGGGGACTTGGAAATACATAACATTCTGGAGGTCATTTCATGAAGAATTCTCTAGGCCAGTGCTTCCCCCATTTGATTTAGCCATGGTGTCTAAAAATCACGTTAGTCTTAATTTCCTGGATCAAATAGTACAAAATGAGAGTTGTAACATATATATCAGGAGCAGACAGGAACTTTTTATTTCTGGGATTTGTTTTGTTTAAATGCTAATTTTAGTTTTACATTTCCCCTGGTGTCTAAATCAATTTCTGCTTCAGTGAGAACTTAATACCTGTTTCACAAATCAATGAAGGAATGATCAGCAATGAGATGAGTGAATGAAAAGATGGAAGGATGGGAGGATGGATGGATGGATGGATAGAAGGATAGATGGATGGGTAGGTGGGTTGGTGGGTAGGTGGGTAACTGGACTGATGGATGGATGGATGGATGGATGGATGGGTAGGTGAGTGGGTGGGTGGGTAAATGGACTGATGGATGGATGGATGGTGGTGGGTGGATGGATCAATAGATGGATGGATAAATGAGTCAGTAGACTGATTAATTAACAGATGGATAAATAGCTTGATGATAGATAAGGGGTGAGGGTCCCCAACACAAAGATAGAAAGAAATAATTTTGCATAGAGGCTTTTCCAACTCAGGGCATGGCTATCAAATCCGAGTTTGACCATGTCAGTGTGGGATGGAGAAAGAGGTGTGGACTTGGGAGGATTCTCCTGATCTGCCTGTCCCTTCACCCAGCCTTCCTTTGGTCCTCTGAGCTGCAGGCTGCCTGAGCTGGACTCGTGCCATGGTTTCTGTGGCTGACTTGTAGCTTCTGTTGCTGTGACTTTTCCTCCGCAGGCTCTGAGCTCCTGGATAGTGGGACCTCCTGCCTGGAGCTCGGTGTGCTTCTCAGGCCTAGCCCAGCCTCACGCACCACCTCACTGGTGAAGAAGTTGTCCCTGCAAAGCTGTGAGCAGGGCCCATGAGCGTCTCCCAGTCCTGACTTTCTTGTTTTCCGCCTTCTAATTCGGAGCAGATTATCTGACTTCTCTGATCTCCTGGAGCCTTGTTTCAGAAATGCCTTGTGCCTACTGTAGGGGAAGCTCAGCTCACCGTACCTGATTGTTCAAATAAACTCCGTGTATTTTCATGGTATCGGGCCCTAAGTCCTCTTGTCTGTGTGTGGTGATTTGAGGAGCAGCCTTGGATTCCTTCTATGCCCTTTCCATTCAGCACATGAACAACAGCCATGTTTGATTCACCTGGAGCCCAGAGGAGACCAAGGCAGTGAAACAGGATGCTGGAATCAGGTGACCTGGTTTATGTGCAGTGATGTCACTTGAGGATTCCAGGTCCCTAAGCCTCAGTGTCCCATCTGCACGATGGGACTCACAATAGTCTCCAAATAGTATTTTTGTTTTCTGGATTAAACAAAACCATGCTTGCCTCATATCAGGTGCCCAATAAATACCCACATCCATGCTGCTGATGATAATAAAATGATGGCTAAGTTTTAGGGGCATGTGGCCCTCAAGCCCAAGAACAGACGAGGGTGAACTGCGTCCTCAGTGCAGGTCAGAGAGCGGCTCTGTGATTAGCACCCACATTTGCCTGTGGTCCTGGAAGTTTCTGGAAGCGGCCAGTTATCGTGCAGATGTGCTTTGGAGGAGTGCCTGCCCCACCTGGGGCTGGCTGGATGTTGATAACTCATCTCAAGGACAACCACACCGCAAGGCTGGCAAGACAGATGGTGAGCCATGCAGGGTTCCCCACAGCAGGGAAGACACGGTGGGGGACTAACTGTGTGCCCGGAAGGTAAAGTGTGTCTGGGACGGATCTGGGAGACCATGTTCTGCGGTCAGGTGGGGTCAAGCTTGGGTAGGTGACATGACCTTGAAGGAGAGACTCCACAGGACAGAGGGGAGGGGAGAGCAGCGTGGGAGAAGGATGCAGCTTGCTTGCTCTTAGATTCCCACTAGCTTTGGGTTGTACTAGAATCAAGTGGGCAGGGCCCTCATGGTCCCATGGGAGGACGGCGTGCCTATGGGATGCATTTCTTCCTGCAGACCACACACTAATAAAGAGAAAGCCATTTCCATAACACACAGGACCAAGTGCCAGCATGCTCCCTATATAAAGAGCTTGGACAAACCAAGAAGAAACAAAGGAGCGCTGATGTAACCGTAGTTGAAACAGGAGAGTGAAATCTGCCACCCGGACCTGCTTCGAGGGCAGTGACCTGGACAGTGGGTCACTCAGGCCCTGCATTTAGAAGGTTCCGGGCTTGGCTTAAGGCTTCCACGTGCCTGTCCTGAGACGCTGAGTGCTTTTGGAGCCGGGCGCCCCTCCCTGCTCTTCTTTTTGGCACCGAACACTGCACGTTATGTAACGGCTCTGTCTGCAGTCGGAAAACTCGAGAGACGAGATGGGTGCATGGAGAGACTCGGCTTGTTGCCAAGGAGGGGGCTGAAGGGTGAATTATGAAGGATAAGGACTGACGGTGACCACACTGGTCCAAGGTCACACCGGAGCAGGTGGCAGGGAAATGGGCACGTTAGATTAAGACGCCGGTGGCTCTAACCCAGCTCAGTCTGCTGTCTGTCCACCTGCAGCCTCCCCGGACTCCAATCACCCCACAGACCTGCAGGGGCCCCCTCGTATTCTCTGCCACACCCTCACGTCTGGGGTATTACTTCCCCTAGGAGGAGGCCGCACCCAGCCCACTCTTGCAGCTAGGAGGCAGCCTCGCTCTCTCTCCTGCCTCCTCAGAGCCTGGGATGCCAGCTCTGGGCCAAGAGTCTAGAGCCCTGACATCCTCAAGATACCTAAGGCAGGTTTGTCATTGACAGTCAGACATCATCCCTGCCATCGTTTGGGATTTGACTGTGAACATGTATCCGGTCAGGACTCCTTAAGTGGAAAGTGACAGAAAATAAATGGAAAACAGTTTAAGGAGAAGAAAAGGGAGAAAATTTATTAGCAATAGCAGCGTCTCCAAGGGGACAGTTGCACACATGTGCACACACAAGCTTGCACACGATGCATGTGTTCACACATATGCAAACACACACACTCACATGTAGCAGTGTTTATGGAACTCACTACCTGAATAACAGCAAGGGATAGTTCAGATTAATTGCTGAATATCTATATCATCAAATAGAATGTAGTTATTAAAAATTAAGTTCTCAGAGGATAATAATAGCCCATTCATAATGATGAGAGCTGATGTTCCAACATTTATTGAGCAGCTGCTGTGTGCCCAGCAGGCTTCTAAGTCCCTTGTCCAAAATAACTTCTTCCATTTAGGATTTTTAAGGATAGTTAAGGATGTGACAAACTGCTAATACTATACTGATTGGTGGGAAAAACCCAGCAGACTTGTTTTGTCATAGTGAGCTCAGGTCTGTAACCTGGATTTGCTATATCTATTATGTTTTGTAGGGACGTATAGAAAAATAAGCCAAATTAATTTATTATGTTGGAGACATTAAATCTAGATGTCAAGACTGCAGGATGTTTGGGGTTTTTTCTTTCTTGTTTTCTTCTGTATTTTAAAAATTATCTATCATGAATGTGGAGTCTATTAGTTTTGTAATTTGTATAAAATTAAATATTATTGAGATGAAAGTAAGAAAAAGAGTTGTTTGTTTTGAGGGATAACTTAAAAGGAAAAAGAGAAATAAGATTGAATATATGGCTTGGGACCAAAGCTTGGAGGGTTCAGAAAGTCAGAGAAGACTGTATTTTGTCTGAAAAGCAGTGGGGAGCCATTGAATGTTGGTGAGAGAGGTAGTGACAAATCCAAAGTTCAAAGTTCCCTGTGACGGCACTGAGAAGGCTTTCAGGTTGGAGATGGCCTGATGAGGGCATAAGGGCCCAAGCGCAGAAGTCTTAGAGCCAAAGGACCCTGTGGTGTAAGTGGTTTTGAGGGGATGGTCTGTAGTATCTTGCAGAAGAGGAAATTGAGAGGGCAGAACGGGTGCTTTCAGGGCTCAGGAAGATGCAGGTGGGAAGAAACAGCCCTGGGAGAGTGACGTGTGCAGCCAGCGGATCCCCCTCGCCTCTCCTTGGACTTCATCTCAGCTGTCCCCTCCTCTTCCTCCGGCAGCCACTGAGACTTCATGAAGTGACAGCGTTGCCTGTCCTGAGCAGGGAGACTGCCCTATCGTCTCCCCGATCCAGTCAAGCAGCACTTCCCACAGTATTTACGTGGTATTAGGTGCCCCGAGTAATCGAGAAATGACAAGTATAAGGCAAAACGTGGCGGGTCACACACTCACACTACGGGGTCTTCAGCTCAGGGTTTGAGCACCCGCGGGTCCTGTGTTCCCCAGGCTCCCAGAGTGCGCTTCCCCCGGGGACCAAGAGAAAACCGCTCCTGAGTCAAGCAGAGTTGGGGTTCTGGGGACGCCCACAGCAGATGGCCCAAGAAGTCTTCCTTAACGTTGGGTCTTGAGATCTGTCACCGTCTGGGCCAATACAGGCAGCTGAGAAGCATTCTCGGCCCCGGGGCCCTTAATGCCAGCCATGCTTTCCCCCAATGCGGAGAGGGCGCAGCTGTGGGGACTGTCCACTGGTGCATTTGGACAACAGGGAGAGTGTTGCTTTTGAGATGAACAAGTTTAAGAACAAAGACGGGAACGTCCCTCGATTATGAAAGCAGCCAAAGTGCTTGGCCTTGGAAGGCAGGATCCAGAGAGTGAGACTCTTCCCAGGCATCACTAGTGGGTGGCCTTGGGCTGTGGGCTCCACCATCCTGGCTCACGACTTGGAGAGTATGGAGTGGGACAAGAGCAGCAGCTCACCCCTGTGGGTGGTGTGCCTGGGCTGAGGTGGTCTGGCGAAGGACACTCACCAGTGGCCACAGGTGCCCAGTGAGTCACAGCCGTCACCTGTTTCCTCAGACTCCCCGACTCCTCCCAGCAGCATCGGGTGCTTTCGGCGCTCCCAACACACCTCACAAATGCCATTTATCTGGAAACGTCAACCACCCTTCATTAGGTCTTCATGAAGGTGCCTGGGTCCCCTCCAGTTTCCAGTGGGGAGAGCACAGCCCTTGTCGCTGCAGGTGGGGCCCCCAGATCTCGGCCCTGGCTGGTGCACCCAGGGCCTGTCATTCACCTTCTTCAAATTCCAGTTACCACAGAAATGGGAATCACGGGCCTCCCTCGAACAGCAGCATCGAGAGGATTAAATAAAGCACGCCTTTCCCGGCACCTGGCAAGACGCCCCGACACAAAAAAGTGTTCACTAAATGTTTATTGAATTTTAAAATAATTGTGATTGATGTCCACTAGCATTACCATTTTGAATATTATCCCTAAAAGCCCTAAACTCGAGTGCTTCTTGGCACTGCGGATTGCGATAATTTATCCTTTCTATTAAAAGTCCTCGCTGGGAGCAGAGACCTTCCTGGACTGGGGTTGGCGGTCCCCGTGTTCTTTGCTACTGGCTGTAAATCCGTCTGCTTGAGGCCTCTTCCCGGACACAGGACAGAGTGCCGCAGTCGGGTCCCCTGTCTTCCCCAGTTGCCTGCTGGCTCTCTGTCCCTGTGACCCTGAGCAAATACCACTCTCCTGAGGGGGGGGGGGGTTAACATCTATAACACTGCCCCTTCAAAAGGGATGTCAGGAAACACTGGAGAGACTAGTCCACCAAATGGTTTTCTGAACTAAAGCACTATGCCAAAGAGAAGCTTGTTTTTATTTCATACAGAGACAGAAATATTTTACTTCAGAGTGTCAGTGTGGGATTAGGGGCCGCAAATATATGTATACCTTTTCCATATGATTGTTTTTGTAAATGCACAGTTTTGGTGTTAACTTATCCAAGAAAGGATTTATCAGTAAATTCTGACCTGGTTTTTATGAAACTCGTTCACATATTCATAAACCTTTAGGGAGCTTCTATATGCATTCCTCGAACCCTGCTGCATTCTGATGGCAGAAATAAGTGAGAGGAGTCCCCCACCCTCAAGAATTACATTGTTCCCTTTAATAAGATAAGAAAAAAATTTAAAGTTTTTCTTTTTTTTTCGATTGCTTCCATTTTGTATACTTTATGCTTTTATCCAGATAAAGTGACCACCCGGGGGACTCTGTACCTTGGCTGTGAATGACAAAGTCTGTCATACTCCTGCCGTGCAGAATCACGGCTCGGCGGCGTGGCTTGGCTCCACACTTGGACGAGTTGCCACGCGTTTGTGAGTAAAACCTCCCCCAATAGAGATGCTCGTAATTCTATTAATACGGTCTCCGCCTCCATATGGCCGTGCGATGCCAATTACACCCTTGCAGACTCGAAGAAGGAGGCCATCTTTCCTGCCCAAGAAGCACCCTTGTTATACAAACCCCTCACCCAAAATGGGACGTCGGCGACCTGCTCCATGAGGTTGATATCCTCCAATTGTTTCATCAGGATATTCTCGGTGGTACTCAAAAGCCTAAGTGTTGGAAAGAGGGTGGGGTATTTATTTCCCCTTTCCCATGTGAAACCTGCAATGCTTGGGATCCTCATGCAGGCAGGGCTGGCCCTAGCCTTGACCGACTCAGGCCTGGGTGGCATTTTTGTTGTTGTTAATTAGGGTGGTGGGTTCCCAGCTCCATCTCCACTGAAACAAAACAGAAAACTTCACTTAAAGCAATGCAAAGCGCACATATTTATTTTTGAGCTCCAAATGCCAGTACTTTGTCTCAATTGTAAAACTCCCAAAAGCGTGCAACACGGCTGAGTGCCTTCCTCCCAAGGACTCCGTGTGAGGAACTTCCGGCTCCCACCCCAAAGAATCACATCGGCGCCACATGTCAAAACACAATTGTAATTGTGTAGCACAATATTTCATAATTCTGAAAATGTTTTAAAAACCCATTGTATTTCCAAAGCCTCCGAAGTCGTTTTCTGGGTTAGCGTTTTCCTCTGTACTAAGCCTGCCTTTTTTTTTCCCTCCTCCTTTCTGATTTCCATATTTCCCAATAATTATTAAGCATTCTTATCTCCCAGGCAGGCATCTCTGATGTAGATGCTGGTGACGGTGGCAGCGGCTGCAACTCCTGTGAATCACTACATTTTAAAATCGCGTGTTAAAACATGTGACCCAGCTTCCTCAAGTTAGCAGATGGCCTGAAGAAAGGCTCCTTTTCATTTTTCAAGTACACAAGGATCATATCCACAGGAACGTGTTCACAGGGCAATGGTGTGCGCCATGAGCGGTTGAGCGGTTATACTCAGTTCCCCGGGGGCACCTGCGAGGATGGGTGCACGCGTCCTGGACATCACCTGCGGACCGTCAGAACAGGTCATCGAGACGGCCAAGTCCAATAATAATAATAATTCTAAGCAACAGTAGCGACGTCGCAGAGGAATGGTGGAATAACTGCCTCCTTCCTTCCCAGAATGGAAAAGTTTGTGAAAGCCATTTAATAGAACCGAATATCAAAACATTTTAACTTTTTCAAAGTTTCCAACATTAAACAATTAGGAAGGCATGCAATTAGTATTGTGGAGGATGGTCACTTTTTGCATGTCATGTGGCTTTAAAAACAAGTCAGATAAATGATGATGCCATTAAAACTGAACTAATTAAAGAAAGCTTCTTTTAAGAACTCATTAACTGCAACCTCATTTGCATAATGATGCATATTAATTAAGTTTTAATGAATCTGAATTTGCACCAAGCCTATTCATGTTGGCTTTGAAACAAATTGAACAAATTAGTTAAAAGCTTTTTGGAATCTACTTTTCACACCAAACAGGATATGAATACAATCATCTCTACAAAAAAGAAATATTTTTCCTTTAATTTAATTCAAAGGTATGCAGGCCCATCTATTAATTATTTCAAAATGCAATCATTTGAACCTTTTCTTTGGAAAAAATCAACAAAATTACTTATTCTTGAGTGAGGAATATTATAAATGTAGGTGGTGGAGGAAAATCATCACAGCCAATTTCTTGGCAATATGTTGGAGATATTTGACTTTAGGGTACATTTGGTTTATTTAATAGCAGGATTAAACATCGAGGTGTTAATTTCTGGGCATTCGGAACATCTCGGGTGCAGCAGCTAAAATGAGACATCTAAAGGTGGCAGGTCTGGTTTTTCGGGATCCAGGCAGCTGTGCTGTCTTACTGGAGCCACATCCATTTCTAAATCTGTTTCTGCTCCATCATAAATCTCCTAAGTAGCATGGGAAAAAAATTAAACATTTACAGAACATGTGTTCTTTTCCTCTGGATTTGTGCAAATCCTAATTTTTTTTATACACAAGAAGCAGAATTCAATTTTAACAAGTTTGCGTTCAGCTCATAATAAAAACAAGAATTACAGCAGCAGTACTATTGATTTGCTCCTGTTCCATTGTAACTTCATCAAGAATGAAGAGATTTATGTAATTACTGCTGCATCTTTTGTTGTTTGAAAGCACTTTTTTTGTAAGTCAGCAGATACAAAGGATGGAAGCGCTTTTATTGTTGCGATTACAAGATCATCTCTCCCCGCCTTGTTAAACCGCTTCCTCCGACAATTAAGATGATGTTGCACCCTGGGAATGCACCTCCAAGAAATATGTTTACAGGTATTCTTCTGCAGCATTTTTTAGACCATTTATCTCTTCCCCTCTCTCCCTTCCGTTCCTCCCCTCGGCCTTTTCAGTTCCCAGAGAAGTGATCCTCAGCACCAGGGCGATGCCCGAGCAAATTCCCGGCAGCAAAGTACTGTGAATGCGTCTTAGATGTAGCAGGACAAAACAGCAACACTCCAGGTTGCTCTCTCCTAATTACTTTGCTCCTGTTGGAATTTACTTGTGCATGGGTCAGCGATCACTTTGGACTCTTTTAGTGAAAAATAAAATTAAAATCAGTTCTCGGCTGCCCTCTTCACCTTGGTACTCATGGGTGGATCTTGCAGGCTACTGGGGACAGCCTTCTCCACCAGGGCTTCACTTAAGAGATGTTTTGTTTTTTTTTTTTTCTTTCCTTTCTGGAAGGCAAAGTCGGGTTGCACCATGAAATGTGATCTCACTGACCAACTTCCTGCTCCAACATTTGTAGAACACATTGCAAATTCTTTCTCTCTAACAAGAGGGTTCGTCATTTATCAAAATGAGATGCAGAAGCCAGACTTTGAACACGCAAAGCAATTTTAAAAAAACATTCATAAATCGTGTTGGGGATGATTTTAAAATTAACCCCTTTCCCGTTTCCCTTTTTTTTTTTTTTAATTAGAACAATCCTGCACATCTTTCCCAGCCATACAGTCACAGTCATCCCATCGGGGTACATCATGCCCTCTGATGGGAGTCTTAGTGCAAGAGGAAAGTCACTTAGGGAAAGCCGGTGTCTGCAGCCCTTGGCTGGGAACGTGCGTCGGGGGATCCATCAGGCTTTGGACCAAGCACCGTTCCTATATTTTCTCCTCACATTTGGCTTATACTTTCTGAGCATCACCGGAAAGGGAAGGAAGCGATGAGATATTTTAAATACCCTCTGATGGTTACAAAGAGACAGCCTGTTTCCAGATCACCCCCATCCTGAGTTTTAGGATGCTGGTGAGCCAGGGAACCGGGCACCACCATGGGAGACTATAATTAAAATAATAATAAAGGCAGTTGGAATCTTCCAGGCGGGGCTGTGTTGAGGGAGGCACACAACCTGGAGCTGGTGCCTACACTGCCCCCTAGCTGGAGGATGGGGGCCAGGGCCAAGGGAGGGGGACGCTCCGATTTCCATTCCCAGCCCTTAAAATGACTTTCATTTTTAATTTTTAAAATTAAAACCCCAAACAAAAATGAAAGACCCCAAACAAAACAAAATAATGCAGGGAAGAGGTTTCCAGCTGCTGTGACTCCTCCCCCACCCCCCCACCAAAGGATGCCTAATCAAACCATTTCCTGTTACAAGTCTTTAGAAGGTAGCATTAAAAAAAAAAAGTGCAAATTTTGCGTGGAGAATTGGCTTCTTTGGGGGAGAATTTTGACAGAAAGCGCCTTCCTTGGGGAAAGTCAGGAGTCACTGGTATTAAACTAGACAAGCTGGTAGCGGAGTGTTAATGGCCACAGCCAGCAGATGTTCTGTAATTAGGGGAGATGTGAATGACAAGACTGGAGAGGTACCGCACCCCGGTGGGCAGCACGAGCAGCTGCTGTTACCGCTTCCCCTGTCACCATGTACACAAGTCAGACCAGCCCCCGTGAGGCTGCCGGCACGGTGACAATTAGAAAAAAATCGTATTTGATTAAAATAAGTAATATATCATACAATTCAACTCCTTCCTCCTAAGAATGCGGAGAGGGACCCGGGTCTGCCTTGGTCCAAGGGAAGCGGAGGGCCACCGAGTTTTAGAAATGGGCAGGTTGGGCTGAGGTGGGCTTTGGAGTCTCCTTTATTATGATGATTATTTAGCTGATGCAGGGAGCCAGCCTTTTTTAAGAGGAGGGATGGATTCTTTGCATCCTGTCTGTTGGTCTAGGCATCCAAGCTGGCTACAGGCCTCCCTTGTACGTCCCCCAAAGATCTCTCAATTCCTTCCCTTTCTCTCCAGCCCCATGGCTTCAGCCCCCCCCCCTTTCTGGCTTTCCTGCACCCAGGACCCCCTCCCCAAGGAGGATGTGGCCCTACCCTTCAGTCCTCCTCAGCAGCAGCTCAGCATACCACTTCCTGCTTTAAGGACCCCTGGGTGCTGTGCCCCAGCAGGGAGCCAACCAGAGGACCCACTGGTGAATGTGCCTGTCCCAGCCAAGCACTCAAGGAGCACGGTCCATCGCAGGCTTACAGAGCCATTCTCCGCTCTCCACTGCCAGCGCCTGAGAAAGAAGGGTTTGTGCCCCTTATGCTAAAACTGAACTGCAAAATGAAAACATTTCCTTTGCTTGGATGTGGCGTGTTTGGGTGGCCCTGAAAAGGGAGCAAAATCAGTTTTCCAAAGGATTGCTTAAAGCCTGCAGGGTTGGGGCTGCTGCCACGGCTGCCTCCAAGCTGGGTCAGCATGTGGAGTGATCCCAGGAGCAGGGCCACCCGGCCTGACCCAGAGGGCACTGGGCTCAACTTGGAGGCTGGGGGAGGCTGGCAGACCTCAACCTTCCTCAGCCTTGACATGTTTTTCTGTGTAATGGGGATGATACCACTGAACTCTCCAGGCTGTCCAAGGAGGGGACGCGGTGCTTTTTGACAGTGTTGTATTGGCCATGTGGGATTCATTTCCTGGAATGAGGCTGTGGGCCTGGGAAGCATGGTGTAGGGGTTATAAAATACCTGGGTGTCCCCTTGATGCCTTCGTGTTAAGATGGGAGGAAGCGGGTGGGGGAGACCTACCTAGCCACCTTGGACTGCTTCTTCTGCCTTTGATCCTTTCCTGAGTACTCTCTCTCTCCTCCTGCCCTTTGGTGTAGGGTTCATGGTCCCCACTCTATGAGGCTCAGAGACATTAAGCAAGTCACCCAGTGACATCCAGCATGAGAAGGGGGCTGGGATGTGAGTCCCAAGCTGCCTGGTGCCCAAGCCTGCTCTCTTTGTGACATGATGCTACTGACAGAGCCTGGATGGGGATGCTATCCTGACCTTATCCTTCAGGAGTGAGGCTGAGATGTCACCGCCTGTCCTCAGAGATGGAAATAAAGGATCCCTGGGAAATATTCCAAAACACACCAGGAGCAAGAAGCTTGCCCTCTGTTCCTGCATCTTTGTCTCCTTCTCTGCTCCGCTGGTTTCTCTAGATGGCCCCGTCTCCGTCTCTCCACTTCTCCCCCGGCTCCTCTTCTTGTCCCTTGCTCCCTCTTTATCTGTCTCTCCATCTCTCTCTCTTGATTTCTAATTTCCAAGCCTGTGAGCTATTACAGAAAGCATAATGATGGTTACACTTGTCTATAGCAATATTGCTGTCTAGCTTATTGCTTTGTAAAGTACTTCGGGAGCCTTGAAAATGAAAGGTGTTATGTAAAATGAAAATCGATTCTAATTCTAAATAAACATCATTGCTGCGAGTTTTCCTCAGATAGCATTGTTTCAGGCTCCGTAACGACAGTGGCTCCGAGTGTCCTCTGATGTCTAGTAGACGTATTTGGGCATCCCAGTGTCAGGACGGGGCGAGGTCTGAATCCCATCTCAGCGTGTCCCTACAATTCTATTTAATTGCACCTGGTAACACTTGTCTCTGTTCATTATCTCCAAAGGGAAATGATTTTCATCCATAGGAGAGATTGATACCACTTGTAGCTTATGTTCAGGTGATTAGTGATCAAGTGCGATTAATTTCCCCGATAGACATCTCTATCGACAACCACCATCTGGAAATGGGAGAGAAAACTTTGCTCGGCAGATAAACCGTCTTTCACTTTGGGAAACGGCTTGCTTCTTCCTCCCTTGCTGATGGTGTAATTTATAAGGACACACGAGCTACAAAAAATGGAAGTTTGAATCATTTCTACAGAGAAGCTCATCTTTCCAAATCAGAAATGTCATAAAAGTTAAAATGCCATAAGAGTGTGTTCCCCAAGAAAGAAATAATTTTCTTTTCATTGAGAACACTGGAGGACATAATATACTTCTTGAAATTCAAATTTTCATAGGAAATGCAATTTATCCCTCCCTCGGATCATTCATCTTCCTTTAAGGAAAGGTAACTGAATATTACGTCTCTTTTTTATTTTTCCACAACATTATCTTCCTAGTGCTTGTTTCCTTAAAAACACACCGGCAGTGTGGGAAATGGGAACAATATCATCCTGGGGACCTGCGATGGAAACTTCCGGTATTGAGAAGTCCCGAGGAGCTGGCTGGAGTTTGCTGGGATAACTCAATTCAAAGTCCTTTTGCACCCACGGAAAGACCCAGGGTCCTTATAGGATTCATGGCCTCGATTAGTTTTTTTTTTTTTCCCCTTTGAATTTTATGTCTGGTTAAGTAACCGGGAGTGGCTGCTGGTGGTTTGGGCCTTGCAAATGCTCTGAATAGGAAAAGCTGGAGCCAGGTATCAGTGACGGGATCTGAGTGCATTACTGATTTCTGTGACCCTCTGGCCAAGCCATCTTTCTCACACACAAATCTTGAATATCATTAGGTCCCCTCTTTACAAGGCTCCCTGTGTCCTATTATTCATGTTTGAACCCCTTAGCTGGGTGACAGAACTGTGGGAGACTGGAAGGCCCTCCTTGGAGGTGTGGAGGGGGAACTCGCATACAGATGTGGCTCTCACCTGGGGCAGAAGACAGGGGAGCAGGCCCCTGGGCTCATGGGCTTGGAGAGACAGGATTAGGCCAGCCACACAGCTCCTAAATGTAAAAGTTGGTCCAACCCCAGGTTTGTCCAACTACCACATCATCTCCTGAATGTTCGTGGAGAGACTTTTTAAAAAATCACAGTGGATTCCTGAACACCCTTTCCCCCGTTATAACTGTTACTTGCTTATCGCAGAAGTTTGGGGAAAATTGCAATAGTATAAAGAAAACAAATTAAAATTATCTATGCTATCCCACCACCTACAGCCCATCACAGTGAATGAAATGTGTCTAAGCCGAGGCTCTTGCAGTAGCTCTTCCTTCCAAAGCTGCAGTGGTTGCAATCGTGTTTTTTGCAATAGCAACCAGCATTTATAATTTACTCTCTGTCAGATACTACTCCGTGTGCTTCATGAAAATCATTTCACACGGTTCCTGCAGTAATTCTGTGAGATAGGTTTTACTCTGACTCCCCTGTTCCATGAGGAAACAGAGGGGAAGTACCTGGCTGAAGTTGGCAATGGCAGATCTACAGGCAGAGCTGGCCGTGCCAAGCCGGCCTCACCCCAAAATCCCGCTTCTGCAGGCTGGGCTTCTCCAGAGCTGCTTGTTGTATTATTTTCTTAATCATAAATGATCTCAGGATCAGTTTCACGGCCAATCATGCCTGTGTGGCCACATTTCCAGGCATCCCTTGTTGCTGGACACTCGGGTTGCTTCCCTCTGCGAGGGTCACCTTTGTGTATGTACATCATCATCCAAATCCAAGAGTATTTCCTTCGGAAAAATTCCAAGGAATAAAGTTATGAATCATATAGCTACTGCTGCTTTTTCTTCTTCTTCTTTTAAAATCATTACCCCAAAGCTAAAATATCAGGTAGTATGGAGGCACCAAACACTGGGTCTGAAGGAATTCTTCCAAGGTATTAGCTCTAGCTGCTTATTTACAGGTGTGGAAACTGGGGCTCGGGTGGAGCTGGTGGCTTTCCCGAGGCCACGTGTGACAGGCTTTGTGTTTGGCCATCTTTCCAAGACCCCACCTCGCAGCCTGTCTTTCCCAGTAAAGGGACCAAGACTTGCCTTCACAAAGCCAACTGCTCCTACTTGCTCAGAGCAGCCAGGAGAGCCGAGAGATCAGAGTGTCAAGAGCTGGCACTAACCCTTATGTCCCCAGACCTGCCCTGGCTGCCATTGCTGCCCCAGCCTGGAAGGGAGGTTAAAAGTGGGATCTCCAAAGATTTGCACGGAGTTCTGATCCTGCTAATCTTCTGAGGACATGCTCTCTAGTCTTTGGTCCAGTGTTGCAGGGGCCTGGCCTCATTTGACCCCTCCCAAATCCTAGAAATGGAGAGAAGGTGAGGCACAGCCCCTGCCTCCAAGGAGCTCCAAGTGATGGGGAAGCCAAAACCGAAAGGCTCTTGCAACCTGCGCACCAAATTCCATTCTAGCCCTGCACAGAGCCCTAATGGAGGAGAGGAATGAGGAATTTAACTGAGAGAGGGGGCCAGGAAGACTTTCTCCCCCTGTTCCTTTGTTTCTTACTAATTTATTAATGTGGCTACTCATTCATCTAATAGTAATTTGTTGAACATTTGATAAACTACTAGCCATTTTCCTATAAAAACAGAAACAGAACTGGGTTTTCTGGCTCCAGTTTCCATGGCATTTCTTTTTTGGTGGGGTTCTGCTACCATCCTCTGAAACAGAGCAAGGAAGTGGAATGGGTTTTTGCCACTGCATCCGTCCAGGTGAAGTTGGGTGCTCAGCGTGGAGGAAACCACACCAGGCTCATTAATCAAATACTCTGGTTAATAGAGAGTTCTCCTATATGCTATGTATGAATTGCCAGTTCTCAACAGAATTATAATACAAAGAATATGCTGGAACCATGCAACTCATAATTGAATCTGCTTCTGATGTGACAGAAGCCACCTGAAGGGCTGTGTTTAAGAGACATCAACTTAGGAATGTCGCAGCTGCAGAAGGCAAGTCAGGGCGAAATGAGAGGCTCTTGGCTCTCAGGGAGCTGCTGGGTTTGAAAAGGGAAAAGTCTAACCCTCTGAGAAACAAAAAATAGACACACTTTAACCAAATCTGCTATATAAAGCTGAAAAATGAAAATAGGTGCACCCAATCAAGTTCTCTGTATCAAGAGGTAAAAACCCTCCCTCGGGATGGCAAGCGTGCGAATGTTCAGGATCCTAGCCAGAGCCCTGTGTGTGTGTCGAGGGGAGACGTGTTGCAGGGCTGGGGTGGGGGGCAGTCAGTGAAGGTCACATTGACATCCTGAAGTTTAGTTATTTATTTTTCTCCTAAAGAGACAAAGTCGTCGTTGTCTTTTAGGTTTTATTGCAAGCGGCCTTTGGCTATGACTTTTCTGTGTTACTCTTTTCCAGGAATTGCAGTTAGACTTAATGGAAGCACTCACCAAGGGGATCTGGCTTTCAGAACTCTGGGCCCTCAAGACTTGTCGATGCTGTGCTGCTGAATGTCAGAGATTCTCTGCACCAAGCCTGGCACAGGGCTCAAGTGTCAGGAGCAGTCGGAGTCCCAGGCCAGGTGGTGGATTTGAAAATCTTGCCATTGAATTTCCCTCCTGGGGCAACAGCACATGCTAGTCTAGTAAGGACTTGGCTAAGTCCTGCAGCAAATAGCCCCTGTTAACTTCCCCCAGCTCAGCCTTTCTCCAGGGACCTGTTTTTTTCTTTTTTTTCACCTTAGAGAGTATTCTGACAGAGGCATCTCGAATTCATAGTGCAAACTGTCTCTTGTAAAAATCTCTCGCTTCCTGTCCTCCAACTGGTGGTTCATACACTGTCCACTGTTGTCTCTTCATTTATTCCACAGGCTTCCTCCAAGCACCTGGGCTGCATCTTGGCAAGGTGGCTCAGATAACGGGGGTGGCCTGGAAGCCCCTGGGTTGGAACAGCTGTGTGTGGACTTAAAAGTCTCAGGCAGAGTTGGGCGCGGTGGTGCATGCCTGTTAACGCAGTGTCTCGGGAGGCTGAGACAGGAGGAGCACAATTCGAAGCCAGCCTCAGCAAAAGTGAGGAGCTAAGCCACTCAGTGAGACCCTGTCTCTAAATAAAATGCAAAATAGGGCTGGGAGTGTGGCTCAGTGGTCGAGCACCCCAAAGTTCCCTGGGATCAAAAAAAAAAAAAAAAAAAAAAGAAGTGTCAGACATCAGACAGAGCCCCTTGTAAGTTATAAATCACGTCGACTTCCTCCTTCTGTAACTGAGAAGCAGAAATGAACCCCGACTTTTGCTGGGCGAGCACTGGCCTGAAATCATCCTGGCCTTTCCTACTCGTTAGTTGAGTCCTCTGTTTGTGCAGAGACCTTGAAATTATTTGAACCTGGAATATGTTCATTAGGATAGGCTCCTTCCCTGAGGTTTCAAGGTCCACATGGGTTTCTAAATTTTGCACAATGGAGAAAGTTCCAGCACTTCTCAATCGTAAGTTGTCGGTCTCTCACAACCTGTGGGGAATCTGCTCTCTTTCTCAAGCTTATTTGAGGTGAAGGCTCCTCAAAGCGAATGATTTCTGAAGAAAGTGTGACGCTCACCAGGGCAGGGGGCGGGAACTTGGTGATGCCTCTTGCAAATACACCAGAGGGAAAGCCCTGGAGAGCTGTCCCACTGCCCTCTTCCTGTGTGATCCCGGCCCCCGGGATGTCACCTGGGATAGGTACCTTTGGTAGGTATTTGCTGAATCCTTGAATGAACGAATTAACAAATGAATGAAAGAAGTGATTCATCAACAGCTCTGCTTATGGGAATTGCTATGGTCAGGGTCCAGGTGGGTCAGGTGTTGTACCTGTCATGTTGCCTCACATACCACCCTGCCCTGTGTGGCCCGCAGCCATGAGCATTTGCTGATTTAGTCACTCTTTGCTCCTTGGTCTCTCAACTTCCAGGGAAAGGGGCCACTTGGCCAGGCTCCAGGTGGCTTTGGAGGGCTGGATGTGGCTCTAGGCCTTCCTGCATGCTCAGGTCTGGGCCACCTGCAAACTCTTCTGACAAATGGCAGGCGCCAAGGCACCCAGTTAGCCCTGTGAACAGAGGCTTCTGTTCAAGACCCACCTTCCACAACCCTGTTGGCCAAAGTAAGCCACATGGCCTCGCCCCTCACAGGCAGGTGTAAGGGAGGATCCCAGAATAGTGACTCCGTCGCAAACCTGCATCCTTCTGGCATGAAGGGAACACCTATGTCTTGGTGTGGATGTGAGCTGCCCCCAGAAGCTCACGTGCAAAACAATGCAAGAGGCTCAGAGGAGAAATGAGGGGGTTGTGAGGGTGTCAACCCCATCACTGAATCAATCCCTGGAGGGGTTAACTGGGTGAAGTGGGGGTGTAGCTGGAGGAGCTGGAGGTTGGGGTGTGGGCTGTGTGAGGAGCTGGGGGTTGGGGTGTGGGCTGTGTGAGGAGCTGGGGGTTGGGGTGTGGGCTGTGTTAGGAGCTGGGGGTTGGGGTGTGGCTCTAGGGTATAATTTGTATCTCGAGAGTGGAGTCTCCCTCTCTGCGTCTGATCACAGCAGTGTGAGCTGCTTCCCCTCCGCCACTCTCTCCCGCCACCATGTTCTGTTCACCTCCAGCCCTAAGGGATGGAGCCAGCCTTCCATGGCTGAAGACCCCTGAAACCTGAGCCCTCAAATGAACTTTCCTCCTCTACAGTCATTCTGCTCAGATCCTTTTAGTCACAGTAGCCAAAAAGCTGCCCCAAACCCTCCAACAGACCCTAAGCTTCCCAGTGGTCAAAGGGAAGGAGGAGAGATACCCCGACGCGGGGCTCCCGTGACCTCAAGACACAAAGGCCCATGACTGCTTCTGCTCCCTGCAGCTTCTAGAGAAGCCAGCCCTCCGCCATCACTTGCTTCATCATCGGAAGCGTTTTCCGAGGACCTGAAGTGCGCGGCACAGGACTGGGCCCTGCGGCCTGTCTACCTCTCTGCCCTCCCCATGGCCTCCCCGGTAACCCCTGCAGTTAAGCAATGGCGCTCTGAGCCGCTCTGTCCAGAGGCGCTGTCCATGACTTCCGTCCCCCGGGGGCCCTTGGGTTCAGGATAAGCTGGAACTCCACCTCCCCGCCAAGTCAAAGATGCTTTGCTGCCCTCTGTGGAGACACAGAGGCTCGGGGACCCCTCAGAGACTGGTAGGAGTCACGGGGGTGGTGACACGTGAGGTCCAGGGCTAGAGACGCACCTCACGTGCGTGGCACAGAATGTCTGAGCTTGAAGGGACCGTGGTCAGAAGGACCCAGAACTGCCTAGATTCCTGGCCATGAGTGGGGCGGGATGGAGAGGGCGGGCGTGGGGGAGCGTTGGGGGCCGCTCGTGCTGAGGATGCCTGCTGCCCTCACCCAGGGCCTCGGCCACTTTTATGAAGGGCTGTATGACGTCACCCTTTAGAGTTCATAGGAAGGCCACCGTGACTCACAGGCACATGGGGTCAAAACGTTGGTGCCTGGAAGGGGCAGGGAATCCAGCCCTGGTGAACGGAGCTGGGCTTGGGCAAGGGCCCTCGGGCCCCCCAGGCCCTCCATGACCTGTCATCTGAGGTGTGGGATGTTTGAACACAGATGCCCCGCCCCCCCGCCCCCAGGGCCAGAATGCATCTGCCTTTTGTGTCACCCCACCTGCCTGTCTTGGCGCTGCCTGATGTGCACGAGTTGCTATTGGCCGGGGTCATGTGAACGCCCAGGGCAGGTTCATCTCTGTCCTCTTTCCTCCTCTTGGTCAGTTGGGCTGACCGTGAAGTGAGGTCAAGTTAGGAGAGTGTGCTTGCCGACTGCACGCCCTTGGACAAGTCACACGACTTTTTGAGACTCCGTCTCTCTTCGTCAGTAAGAGTGGAGGACACGGATGTTGGGACATGTCAGTGGAGGAGGCTTCACGGTGCGGGCGCTGGCCCTGCTCCCGAGAGCCCAAGCCTGGTCTCGGTCCTGATCATGTGCAAGGTGCTCTCTGTGTCTGCCGGACAAAGGTCCCTCCCACCACCTCTGGTCTCAGGAAGCTTCCGTGAAGCCATCTCCCCTGCCTTTCAGCTTGTTCACGCCTCTTCTCCCTGCTTCTACGGACTGGTGGGCAGCATTGCTGGCTGCCTATTCAGTATTCATTGGTTCATTCACTTTTACTAAAAACTCACTTCTTCAGATCCTCTTGCAGCTGAGAGTGACCATGTGAGAGTTCTTGCCAGTACAGGCAGAGTCCCTGGCAGAATGTCCTTCCTTTGTCCATTCCCCCTTCTTCCTGCCTAGAATACGGATGGGATATCTGGAGATGAGGCAGCTCTGTTGCAACCAAGAGGCAAATGCACCAAGAAAGTCTGGTAGGGAGAGGGAAAGCAGCTAGACTCTCTATGGCAGTACCAAGTCACCGTCCTTTGCCTTGGTAGCCTATTAACAGATCATGATTTCTGTAACCTGCAGCTGATCACATTGCTGGCTGATACAGAGGTTTGTACCATTAATCCTAGGTCACCAATGACTGCTTATATCTCATCACCCCAACTACGGTGCTCAGACTGAGGGCAGGAAACAGGCCTTCTTTGGCTCTGATTTTGGCACAGAATAGGTATTCAGTAAGTACTGCTTCCCAAAAGGACTGGATTCCTGGGCTGTGTGGTTTCTGGTGATCAAAGATCCGTGTCTCCACTGGTGATGCCTTCTCCTCCCTCTCCTTCCTCCCTCCCATCCTTCTCTCTTCTGAATCTGTCTACCTCTCTTCTTAGGAATGAATTCTTTTCTATTTAGACCAAATGTTATGAAAAGGAGGATATTAAATATATATTACATATATATGTATATGTATTGAATCTTGGTTCTATCATTCACAGCAAAGAAGGACATTCATAATGTGTTAGTTGCATAACAAGCTTTATAAATGGTTTGAATTTCCTCTACCTAATTCTCCTGCCATCCTGATTTGGCCTTTATTGGAGTAAAGTATTCTCTATATTTGTGGCCTCACTGTGGATCTTTCTCTCCAGTAGAAGCCAGAAATAAAAACCAATGCATTTCAAATGTGACACACAGAGAGGAAACAGAGAGAACGTTTCAGAGCTTGCTTCCATTGCCTTATAAATATAGCATAGTTACTTGAATTCCATAAGAATTAAACTCTGATCTTTTAAAATGCATGCAAATTCTTGCAGAATATATATATGAAAAAGTCACTATAACTGTAGAGGCACTTCGACTCCCTTGATAAATGGGACTTCCAGACCACACTTTATTGAGTCTCTGATTTTTAATAATTTGAATCCTGCAAGATTTAATTCTGCATAATTCTGGCTGAAATCAGCTTTTGATTGAGTTGTAATGGCTCTGTTATTGTAAATATCTCTGCATGCTAATGTCATGCTGGAATTCAATAATATTTAGATGAAATTTTTTGCCTCCAGTGTTATGGAAGCAAGATTTAGAAATCAGGAAGTTTATGTCAAAGTGACATCTATTTTGGGTAACCTGCAAAATTTTTAAATGCAATAAACGGTCATCCCAAGACATGATTTAAATAATTATGAATCCTAAATGTATATGTGTGGATCAATTATAATATGTAGAATATTATAGTATGAATAAAATATGTGGGAATTCTTAAAATATATGTCTTTATTTAACCTTGCAATACTTCCCGAAATAGTCACAGCAATAGAGAGGGGGAGGGGTGAGACCAGGGCCTCCAGGCCCGAGGGGCAGCACGGGGCTGTGTGGATGTCTGGGACCATCAGTCTCCACATGTCCATTGTCCTGATTGGTGGGTCAGCTTTGTTTTGAGAGGTTCACTTGAAATCTGAGACTCAGTTTCACCTGCGGTAACATCAGTCAGAAAAGGAATAGTTGGTTGTTCCTTAATCATCTCTCTCCACCCCAGACCAAGGGCAGCTTGAAGAATGAGCCATTGCTCGGTCATTGGGTACCCAGCACAGGGACTGGCATGCATGGGTGCCCACAAAGTACTTGTTGAACTAAACTGAAGTGTCATCACAACAAAGTGACGAGGGAATGAGTGTAATGACCATTTTACAGAAGGTGAAACAGAAGACGATGAGGTGGCTGAAGGTCACAGCAGACGCTTGAATCCAGGTGCCCGCGCTCCCCTCCCGCTGATGTACTAAAGATGGGCACAAATTCTTTCCCACGTCTTCCTCCATGGGGTGGGCTTGAATTCTGCTCTTCCCTCCACAGCTGGAAGGACCTTGAGGAGACTGTGGGTGACAAGGGGGGTCACTGGAGGCTGGAGGAAAGGATGCCCTAGGTAGGTGCTAGGGAAATAAGGCAGCCAATGGCCCTGTGTGTTCCATGGAGGACAGCTTCAGGCAGGATGGAGATAACATCCACAGCCTTCTCCCATCAGACTATGATAAAATGCCAGAGGAGCTAGATGCAGTAAAGGAAAAATCACTCAATTTTTTCAGCAGCATTTACAGGGAGCTTAGGGCGATCCTTCTAGTCAGTGAAATGTCTCAAAGTAAGAAATGGGTCTTGGGCAAATACCAAATCTAGGGGTCTCATAGTAAAGGATGGCCTCAGGGTAAAATATTAGGGTGTGACTCTAACACCCCTTTCCCCGGTTGGAAAGTTCAGTAAGACTTAAGAGCCTCGTGTGCCTGGTGCGATTTCTCAGGGCATTGCCTCATGCCTCTTTTAACTAGGATGAAAAGGCTCCTACCAATTTTAATGGCATCACTTCAGAACACCCTGACTCTCAGCCCAAAGTGGAATCTCCCTTGGAAAGAAATGTGAGCTTGGTTTTGATTTAATGGTGCACACCTCAGTGAGGTTCATAGAAAATCCACAGCACTTTCAGTAGAGTGGTATTGGTGGAAGAGTTGTCAGCTTAGACACCCAGGGACAGAGACGTCTTAAAGTGCAGTCTTTGGACATCTCCTCTCTCTTCACCTCCTCTGGGAAGAAGTGAGCAGCGAAGGAACTGTGGGAGTGGAAGCCACTTCTCATGGAAAAAATGAGAAGATGCTCCAGAGCCAGGATCCCAGAGCTGGGAGAAGCATTTCCCAGAGCATCGCTGGGCCTCCTCAAGGATCTGGCAAGGTGTGCAAGGCTGGGTTGTGAAAGTGCTTTAGTCCAGCAACTGCCAGGGCTGCAGCTTGCTTCCCTCAGTAGGCTGCATGGTGCAGGGCAGGCGGCCTTCCTGTAGTTACAGATCATCCGACTGAAAAGTGCCACCTCGGGGACCCACGTCAGAGGAGCCTCATCTGTACTTGAACTGGATTCAGATGATGGAGTTTCAGACTTGGAGGCCTTGCCAAGTCCAGGTGAGACCTCAGGGGTCTCAGGAAGGGGAGAGCGTGTAGCCCCCGTGTAGACTGCTGTGGACAGAAGATGGCTCTAATTACACGACGTTTCTCCTGCCAGGAGGAAGGAGCCACTCCTCCCTTTCCTGGAATCTGGGGTGGACTGGAGATGTTTTCCCCACAGTGTGGCAGACACGATGTCTGACAGCTCCAGGCCTTCCGTCAACAGAACTGGTAGCTTCCATCTGGGATTCTTGGAGCCCTGAACTTCACAGAGGAAGTCTAACAACCCTGCTGCAAAGACCCCACTGGGACGCTCCGAGGCCACACGGAGCAGAGGGGCTGTCGAGGCCCAGACACACCCATCAAGGTGTCAGGCGGATGAGTCCAGGTGTGCTCAACCACACCTGCCTGCAGCCAAACACCACCAGGGGACCCCAGCTAAAGTCCTGGGAGCAAAAGAGTCATCAGCCAAACAGGTGGAATCCCATGGCTGGTTTTGAGGGGCTGAGTTTTGCGGAGGGCAATGGGGGATCCGAGCCTGGGTGCCTGTCCTAGGTGAGCTAAGCACTGTGATCGTGCAGACGCTGATGATGCCAACACTCCAGTGACAGCGTTCCCAGCCCCAGGTCATCCCTGATGGACAGTGTCTGCCAGATGCAGCTACGACTTACTTACTAGTCACTAAACGTGGGATGACGACAGCATACAGTCCTGATCATGGTTCAGTGGGGAAGGCCCCAGGGAGATATGACTCTTACCTCCCCAGAAGAGGGAGTCCAAAACCTGGAACTTGTTTCCACTCCAGGACAAGCGGCCCTCTGTGGACTGACCTTTGCCCTGTGGCTCTGTACCTGCCACTTAGCTGTCCCCTTCTCTGCCTCGCCCATCAGACAGTGAACCCCTGAGGGCTGCTGCATTTCTGCCTCCAGCCCCCCAAGTCCCCAGTAGGGCCCAGGGGAGAGCCCAGTGGCACATTGGTGAATGAATGGTGGGGGCATGGGACCCCCGTTGGTCTGCATTTCAAGTCTCCCTGCATCTTCAGTGGCTCAGCAGGGCAGAACAGCACTCAGAGAGGTCATCTTCCCTAGTCTCAGGCCGGTCACTGTCACGGAGAGCGACCCGGCCTTTTATGGGGATGGCAATGGAGACTTGAGATCGATAACGGCTTATTTATTTTTTCCAGTTTGGAAAAGTTTATTTTAGAGTACAGAATGGCAGGTGACACTCTCCAAATGTAATTTAAAAAAAATTGTTTTAATTAGTTATACATGACAGTAGAAAGCCTTTATGCACTTTCATACATCATACACAGATGGGGTACAAGTTCTCAGTTTTCCGAGTGTACATGCTGTGGAATCCCTCTGGTCATGCAGTCACATATAGACATAAAGTCATGATATCTGTTTCATTCTTCTACGTTTCCTATCCCCACCCTTCACTTCCCTCTACCTTATCTAAGGAAGGTTTATTCTTCTCTGGTGCCCCGCCCTCCACCGAAAACCCCCATCTCTCACCCTGCACAAAAATCAACTCAAAGTGGATCAAAGACTTAGGCACTAGAACAGAGACCCTGTGCCTAACAGAAGAAAAAGTAAGCCCAGATCTTCACCATGTCAGCCTAGGATCTGACTTCCTTAACAAGACCCCTAAAGCACAAGAAGTAAAATGAAAAATCAACAAATGGGATGGGTTCAAATTGAAAAGCTTCTTCTCAGTAAAAGAAACAATCAATAACGTGAGGAGAGAGCTTACAGATTGGGAGAAAATCATGCACCTCCTACAAAGCATTAATCTCTAGGATATATAAAGAACTCAAAGAACTTAACACCAAAAAAGCAAATAACCCTATCGATAAATGGGCTAAGGAACTGGACAGACACTTCACAGAAGAAGAAATACGATCAATAGTGGCTTTTTAAAAATCCAAAATATCCAGTAGCCCGAGTCAGTGTGCCGCGGGGGCTGGGCTGTGGGCCAGGATACCACGGACCCCGTGGGCAGAGATTCTTGGTGACCCTTAGCTGTTTGGGTTTGGTGTCTCTCTGTGCCACAGTTGTCTTGTTATAAATTTAGATAACACCCCACCTCAGGGGCAAGTGAGGACTGGGGATACCGGAAGCATTTGGCGGATCTGTTTTCCATTCAAACTTGAGATGCAAGTTCCCATGAGCCTCCATCTTGCCATCATCTTCACCTCAGGAACAGTCACGACGGTGGGAGTCACCTCAGTTTGGACTGCATGCTGTCGTCATCCCTGTTATTTTCCTTCTTCCCTTGGTCTCGTCACCAGTGGAGTGACCGACACAGGTTGTGCCCCCCGCCCCCCCAGGGCTCCAAGCCAGGGAAGAACCTAAGAGCGGCAACAAGGGGTCCTCTGGAGGCAGGGAACAGGGGAGGCTGGATTGGCTGGGTCTGGAGAGGGGTCTTCTGTGGATGAAGAGGCGGAGGCCTGGGGAGCAGAGGCCATGCCCAGGGCCACCTGGGTCCTGGAGCAGAGCCACACCAGAATCCCAGCCCTCAGCCTCCCCACGCACTCGGGTTGGGGGTCTTTTCCTGTGAAATTCCACATGGTAAGAACGTCAGGCCTTGAAGGCTGCACTGTCCCCATCACAGTCATCTCCCTCCGCTGCTGTGGATCCAGGGCTGTGCTGTGTGCCACTAACACTCCCTCAGTCGGTGCCGGGAGGCGGCTCCCTCCCCAGCGCCTCCCCTCCCCCCGGGTGCTGAGAGTCACTGCACCCAGCGCCCAGCTCCAAGTCCCCTGGTCATTGCAGCTGTTGCTGCTTGGTGCCAGGACTCTGCTTGCCTTGTGGGAACTCTGACCTTGTCTCTCACCGAAGGACTTGCAAGAGTCCCTTTGCTCTCTGTGCCTCAGTTTCCTCGTCTGACATTAAAGGGGCTGGCGTCCTGTTCCACAGGGGACTCTGGCCCACGGCCTGTCTTTTCCTATAGAGGAAGCAGCTCTGACTTGTGTCCTGGGTCCTTCTCACTCGTGATGCAACATGCACCTGGGACTTGCCTTCATGGGACCCGGTCGCCCCACCTGTGAGGAGGACAACAATAGCACCTCCTTGTGGCTGTACCGATTTCATGAGATGGTATGTACACACAGAAGCTCTTCATAAAGTGTCAAGGGCTCTGGGCGTATTTACAACTAACATATTTACTGTGCATGCATATTAACCTATTTACTAGTTACCCTTTTGAGGTGTGGAATTTTCCAGAACAGTGTGTTAATACTAACAGCTGAGAAGGCACTGGAGCTTTGTTCAGCGTGCACATGGTCCTGGATCATATAGGACCTGACTGCAGTGAACAGAACATGAAGAACATTTTCACATTGTCCAGACATGCTCTTGGCTTTTTCCAGCAGCAAAAGAACACAATTTGTTCCCTGGGTATTTTGTTTTGTACTTTCCTTTTTAATTTATATTTTGTTATTAAACAATTACATTTGGAGATTGTTTAGCGGAGTGTGTTTGCCTTTCTAATTGAACACTCTAATAATGATGTTTTTATTTTACTTGGTTTTTTAAAGGTTATTGTAATTCTTATAAAGTTTCATAAAATGTGGCAGCCAGAAAAGCTTTTATGGAAAAAACAAATGCATTTACTTAGATGGTGATGCTTTCTTGCAACACTCTCACAAATGATGTTTGACAAAACTGTAGCACAATTTGCATCTCTGTGGCTGCAGGGAACTTAGGTTTCTACCCAACTGGCAAATCAGGTTAGAAAGGAGGAGTGACTTTGGCTATGTGGTGGGTTCTGAGGCTGCATGGTCTCAGTAGGGAAGGGATCTGTGATGGATGGGCAATGTCCGCAATGGTACTTCTAAGAGTTGGTGGGTGCATGTGTGTGTTGAGGGGAGGGTTACCGTCAAGTTGGCCACATACTTATCATCCCTAATCTGGCCCAATAACCACCCACCTCCTTGAGGCAAGAGCAGAAGCACATTCATTTAAAGAGAATGTGACCTGCCCAGGATCACTCTGGTGGTATGTGAAATGGCCAGAACTCAGACCCAGGAGATGGCAAGGTCAAGTGCTTGGTAAACTGGCTGTCACTCCTTGCCAACGACTGAGGAAGTCTTTGCATGGTGCCCTTTTAAATGGTCTCCTGTGCTCATCTGATTACAAGAATCTGATCCATCTTCTTGCTGTCTCACTCCCTCATAATGGACTTGGAAAACCCCTCCCTTCTCAGTAGCTCTGAGCCAGAATGTCAGCTACTGGGGTGATAGCCAGGGCACCCCAGAATGAGAAGATGCCCAGGGAAAGCAGCCACTGAAAAGTACCCACCCTCTTTTTCTCTTTACTTTCCAAATTCCCTGTTGGTATGACTTTTACTATCAAACAATTAAGTTAAAAATTTTAAATGTACCCCAAAGCCCAATAGAAACTGTGTGGTTCAGTTAATAAATACAATAGCCTGTTTTCAAGCGGAATGGTCCGTTGGGATGATTAGAAATAAAAGGCCTAATTTGGACATGCAATCTTTGAGCTGAGCATTCCCCACCAGCCCAAATTCCCTGGGATCTGCAGCATGCCAGGTTCAGTTTTGTTCATTCTGGGGACTCAGTGACAGCAAAGAGATACACCTAACCTCTGGGAATAGTATTGGATCAGAGAGAAATAGTAATGTGTGAATCCTGGAAAGTTGGAAAAGTAGGGACAAAAGAGATGTTCATAGACCTACTTTTAATAAACCAACCAGACCCCCCAAAAACATGCCACAGAGCGCAGGAAGGCACTGAGGGCTCTCGTGTGTCAGCCGCAATGTGAGTCTCTGACTTGAGTGTGTGTGGGGGGGTCTGGGCTGCTCCCTTTAATAGGTGATCACTGGATAGAGTTTAAAATACCACTTGAGTCATAACCTCATCCACTTAAAGATCCAGAAAGGGCTCCCAGGACTGATCAGAGACCTGATTCGCAAATTACTATAAATTAACGTAGTTATAGCTGGGACATGAATATATGCCTGGAAATGCTCATATAGTGCATAATATATGCCGTGTCTTAAGATGATAATAGTGGTAATATTTAAGATGACTTTTCCTCTAGCTGGCACCTTTCACCCTGTGATCTTGAAGTCCTTTACAAACACTAATTAATTACATTAATTTTATCATAAAGCTTGCTCATTACTGTACTTTTATTATAAGCTCTTGCCAGTTCAGATTTAATGCAACACCCTTATTGAAGTTCCATTCTTTGATATTGCTAAGGATCTGCTCAGATATTATATGTGCCTTATAGGTTTTTTTTTTAATTGTACAAATGAGAGAATGAAGGCTATTTCCCTTCCAGATGGGAAAGCCCAAAGGCAGGTTTAAGTGGAACTCAGACCAAGTGCCTCGCCCCTTCCCAGGGTCACGCTGTATGTACATGGTCTGGGCAGTGCTCTGGGAGGAGGATGTTGCCATCTGGATGCCAAGCTGCCGGGGTACGGTGGCCGACTAGTGCTGTGGTTTAAGAAGGGTGCTGAATCACACCCAGGACTGGCAAGAGCAGATAACCACGGGCCCTGGTGTAGTAACCAGGGGACATGGGCTCATGAAGTCCTCTCGCTGCTGTCCCTGGGAGAGCAGTAAACGATGAACCAAGAGTTAGGGTTCTGGCCCCATTCATCTTTCTTCTTATGAAGAGTGGGGTATTAGCCAGTAAATTTGCAAGACTTATTTCTTTCTCTTTAAAATATCAGTGCCTGTCTTGTGGCATCTTCAGGACTTTGAGGAGATGACCTGGTGGGATAAAATGTGTGCAGGCTGCCTCTCAACTGCAGTGGTCAGCGCAGCTGTTTGCAGAGTGGACAGTAGGTGGCTTTGGAGGCAGGAGTGGGGGTTGCAAAGCCAGGTCAACTCTCTTGCTCCTAGGAGTTGTGGCTTTGGGCATGTCACGGGATTTCTGGGGCCCCTCGGTCTTTTCCTTGTGTGTGGTTGAGATAATGCATTTGAGTCACAGGTGGGTTCAGAGATTTAAGTGAAGTAAAAAGGCATGAATGGATTGCAATAGCCATCACACAGTAGGTGCTCAAGAATTAGCTCAAACCTAAAAACCAAAGCAAAACAAATATGCAAAGGTCTGGGGAAGAAAGGTGGGTTTCCATCCCTCGCAGCTCTGCAGAGCTACTGCTTTCTTATCAACGTCTTCCCTAATGAAGACGTGTACATTTTAGAATGAATCAAATGCAAAAAACTGTGTTGATGGGACACAAAACCGTAGGTGTGATACAGTTGCCTAGAACTACCCCCACCAACAAGTATAGTTAAAACTGTTGAGATCTAAACCAGACTCATGGACCGCACCAACACCCTTTTTTGTAGTTGTTGGTTTTTTTTGTTTGTTTGTTTTTTTGTTTTTTTACTTTTCTTTTTTAAAAAAAATTATTCTAATTAGTTATACATGACAGTGGAATCCATTTTGACACATCATATAAAAATGGAGTACAAGTTCTCATTCTTTTATTTGTACAAGACGCAAATCTTGAACAAGATGCAGGATCACTCTAGTCATGTAGTCAGTATGCATAGAGGGTAACAGTGTCCAATTCATTCTACTCTCCTTCCTACCCCTACAACCCCCTCTTTATTCCCTATTTCTTGGTTTTGAGATGCATGATTCTGTGAGATGCTACCATTGAAGGAAGCAGGAGGAAGGATATGTGGGACTTCTCTGCCATAGTTTTGCAACTTCCTGTAAGAATGTACTTATTGTAAACTAAAACGTTTTTAAAAAGTGTTAAATAATAAAGTGAACCCAAGAGGAATTAGATGGTAGCAACTCAAATGTTAACTCAGTAAATGAATGAATGGATGATGCCTTCTCCCTGGTCTGACCTCTTCCCTGGAGAGTAAATTCTGCTGGGCTATAGGTAGCCTAGACAGCACTCTCCTGTAGTCATTTGCTTTTGGCTTGAGAACAAGACTCTTTGTCCAGGAGACTCATGAACATGTGTTTGGGATGCCCACTGCTGCACCACCAAAAACAGACATTTTGTCCACAGTGATGCCAGACCATGGCCACCATAGGCATCACAGCAGCATTCTTGTAGGATTGAAAAAGAATCCTGCACTTTTTCTGATTTTAAGTGTAGCGCCAGAAGGGAGCGGAACACCATCTGCTAGCGCATTGGATCCCGGAGCAGAATGGGAACGGAAAACCAACCCAGCCATTGCTTTGGATATAACAGACCCTGAATGTAATAAAAAGTGTGTTCATATGTTTCATTAGATAAATAAAGCTGACTTGGATAGGTTGCCTCAAACCCAAAGTGAACTGAAACCAACTTGGCTGTACTTGGTGCAAAAAAGTAAATGTGATAATGACTGCCAATTCTGAGTGTTTTCTATAATCTGGGAGCCCTGCAATTATTATGTCTTCTAGTGTGGCCTCTACCCCATGGGACATATTTTCTAATCTGACGCTGCCTAAACCTATAGAAAACAAAATGTAATCTGACCACAACCCTCTGGGACATATATTCTGTTTTAACTATAACCCTTTGGGATATATATTCCAGTTATTTATTTTACAGAGAAAGATGTGACCAAGAAGTTAAGAAATAGGAAGAACCATATGAGTACATGTCAAGTAAGGCCTGATGGTGTAACAAATAAGCCTTAGACTATCCATGTCTTAAACTCACACAAAAGAGTTATTTCTTTCTCGTGCAAGAGTTCAAGTGAATGTCCACCTTTTTTATAAAGGACTTCCAAGAGACATCTGCACACCGAGGAAGGAGAACACAGATCATTGGCTGGCAGCCTCTCTGCGGCCATCCATTCCACCAGGCGTGGCACGGAAATTCACAGAGTTGACCCTGGGAGAAAGTTCCTCAATGGCTTTAAGGTTTCATTTCCTCTTCTAGAAAAGACGAGAAGCATAAAAATAGCCACCTGTGGGGCAGTTGCAGGGATTAGAGGAGGGAGAACAGGCAAAGCGTCAGGAGTGAGGTTCCGCGGGTGCCAAATGCCCAGATATCAATTCCTGCCATGACGTCCTACTGTCATTGCCAAGCTCGTGGCCTTGACTGACTCCCGTCGTCTCTCCACTTTCACCCCCACTTAGCCTGTCTCCTCTTGTCCTCTCACGTCTTAACCTTTTCAACCTCTGCAGATAATCTGGGCTCTTTCGTAAGCCCCTTGCCATACCTAGAGTCCAGGAAGATGAAGGCCCTCCCCTCCTGATGAGGACCTCCATAATGCCTACACCTTGCCAAGGCGCAGCCGCATTGCCACGGGACACCTCCGTGTCCAAGGCAAACACACTTGACACTGTTGGTTTGGTGTGTGAATGTCTGCAGCTTTATTAAATATGCACTAACGTGCTCCCTTCATGAATTCTACACACTCGGCTACTCAGGGTGTAATGCACACAACTAAATAACTTTCTCACCACACAGAGGGAGCTCTCAGGCCAACTTCAAGGTGGGTGAGATTAGAGGGAGTCCACCCTCCTATCCTCTTCCTTGCAAAACTCTTTTGAGGTGCTCCCAGGATAGCAGCTTCCAGCCATAGTCTACGTGCTCCTGGTAGTTTGCCGTTCTGTTAAATAGGAATTCATAACTTGCCCTCTGTGAAATTTACTCACTGGCCCATAAGGGCATTTGGAGTGGGCTGGACTTGGATTTTAGTGTGAGTTTTATATGGACCAGCTGGAACCATCAGACTTCCTGAACTGTCAAATAAACATCTGTCCTTTTATACATCTACCCACCCATCCATCTATCCATCCACCCATTCACCCATTCATCCATCCAACCATCCACCCATTCACCCATCCATCCATCCACCCATTCACCCATCCACCCATCTACCCATTCACCCATCCACCCATCCATTTATCCACCCATCCACCCATGCATCCATCCACCCACCCACCCACCCATCCACCCATCCATCTATACATTCATCCGCCCACCTATCCACCCATCCATCTATGAATATTTCCACCCCTCTACCAGCCACTCCCATCTGGACCAGGTCACAAGCACAGTACTAAAATCACATTAGTAAAGTTTAACCTCACAGAGTTCAAATTCCAGTGAGAGAGACAAAGCCCAAGTACATAAGCACGTGAAATAATTCCACACTGCCAAGTGCAGGGCAGAGGGAGGAAGACATTGAACGTACCCTTGTGCAGGGGAGCAGGGTGGGAGGACAGGTAACTATTTATTGGTCAGAGAAGATGTTACTAAAGAGCAGATTTTCAAGCTGAGGCCACAAAGAGGATTAAAAAAAAAAAAAAACAGTCCTATGAGGAGTAGAGAAAATAGACTTCAAGTTAAGAGAATGGTGTTTGCAAAAGCCCTAGCTCAACAGAGACTAGGTGTGCAGATATGTTAATACAACAGGAGTGAGCATGGACTATTAGATTGTCTATTTTATTTTTGCCTTGACACTAAACAATTGAAGACATTTTGTATTCCTCCTGTTTCCCCAACTTGTTATTCTTACCTATTTCTCCCCCTTTCCATTTTTTTTGTACCAGGGATTGAATCTAGAGACACTTAATCACTGAACCACATCCCTAGCCCTTATTTATTTATTTATTTGAGACAGGGTCTTGGTAAATCCTACCTATTTTTTTCAGTGGTGGATGAAGAACCATAAATGGAAACCAGCCAGATGGGTGACCCAGATCAGGAAAGCTGAGCCACCTGGGTTGAAGATAGTACCTGATTTTTCTGTAGCCCAGCACATCGGGTTGGGAGAGATCCTGAGAAGAACTTTTGGATGAAAATATCTCAAAGAAGATCACAAAATTTAAACCAAGAATCCAGCTTGGTCCCCATTCCCCAGGTTTCTGCCTACTTGTATCTGTGATGCAGTTAGAATGAGGTGGGTACCTGACCTTAGGCCACCTGGTTAAGCTGTTAGAGCTCAGATTTATCATCACACCAAAAAGAGGGGTATGGTGCGTGGGGTGGATGCCCCCAATGTAGGTCTGCATCTAAATTCCTGGAACCTATCACTATTTCCTCATTTGGGAAAAGGGTCTGAGCAGATTGTTTTTAATTTGGAGGTCTTTTATTTTTATTTTTTATTTATATATGACAGTGGAATGCATTACAATTCTTATTACACATATAGAACACAATTTTTCATATCTCTGGATGTATACAAAGTATATTCACACAAATTCGTGTCTTCATACCTGTATTTTGGATAATAATGATCATCACATTCCACCATCATTAATAATCCCGTGCCCCCTCCCTTCCCCTCCTACCCCTCTGCTCTATCTAGAGTTTCTCTATTCCTCCCATGCTCCCTGTCCCTATCCCACTATGAATCAACCTCCTTATATCAAAGAAAACATTCAGCATTTGGTTTTTTGGGGGGTTGGCTAACTTAGCATTATCTTCTCCAACTCCATCCATTTGCCTGCAAATGCCATGATTTTATTCTCTTTTATTGCTGAGTAATATTCCATTGTGTATATATGCCACATTTTTTTTTATCCATTCATCTATCGAAGGGCATCTAGGTTGGTTCCACAGTTTAGCTATTGTGAATTGTGCTGCTATAAACATTGATGTGGCTGTGTCCCTGTAACATGCTGCTTTTAAGTCCTTTGGGTATAGACTGAGTAATTTGCAAGTCTTGAACTGAAAAGGTTACCCTAGACCATACCTGTGGCCTCAATCTGTGGGCAAGACACAGAGAAGAGAACAGAGGGATGCTAATGCCCTGTCAGAGGCAGAGCTTGGGATGACACAAAGATAAGCCCAGGTTGCTGGCAGTCACCAAACCTGGAAGACACAGGAGCACTCTCCTTAGCTGCCCCACCCCAGGGGGGTGGTTAGGATTTTGAATCTCTAACCAGCATCTTGAAAGAAAAAACTTTTGTTTTATGGTACTAAGTTGATTTTAATTCATGGCAACAGTCCTAGAAAAACCAAGAGAGGGGCATTTTTGGGCCACTGCAACTTTCTTTAGTACCCATTGTTCAGTGGAAATTTGATGTGAAACCTCTAATTTTAAATTTCCCAGTACCATGTTGGAAATAGGTGAAGTCATTTCAATAGTCTATTTTATTTAACCTAATGTATCTGAATATTATTTCAATGTGCAATGGATATCAAAATCATTAACAAGATATTTTATTCTGGTTTTTTTTTTTGGTACTAAATTTGCTATGAATCTTTTACTTTTAGCATACCCCAATTTATGTGAGTCTCATTTTAAGTGCTTATTTGTGGCCAGTGTTGATCAATTTGACAGTGTAGCAGTAGCTTTTCCCAAGGGTCCCTTACCTTGGAACTGGAACAAAGGTGGCCTTGAGAGAGAGATATGAGAAAGTTCTGGATTACGGAGGATGTAGGATCTGCCCGGCTCCTCTGCCTGGGGTACCCAGAGTTGGCTCGACCGGCTTCAAAAGACCAGATGGAAGGCAGACTTCTGCAAGTGCTCCCAGTCAGCTGCTGTGCTCACCTTGACACAAGGGGCTCAGATGAGGACCAAGTGTCAGGTTTCCATGGGGGAAAGGGCAGGGTCAAACCAGGCAGGAACCAGAAGTAATTAACACCAGGAGAGCTGAGTTATGGAATAGCAGCTACTTTCCAGCCTCCCCACTTCCTATGAGCCCTCACCACACACCAAGGCAGGAGCTGTGATTATGGTTCCATCTTGTTGAGGAACTTGAGGTTTAGCCATCTGAGGGACTTGCCCAAGGTCACCGAGCTCAGATGAGCTCAGGTTTGTTATCTGAAAAGACATTCAATTGTGCTGCAGGCCATGCCTGATTGTTTGTGCCTCTGTAGGCATCCCCCCCACCCCCCGCCAAGATTCCAGAACCCGGGCAAAGGCTGGAAGCCTACAGCAGAAAGCGGACCTCAGGGACCCAGTCCAGCATGCCATGGGCTCCACAGCCGACTCTTTGAGTAAGCAGGGTTTCCGATGCTGAAGGCGTCCACCTCAACCATGGAGCATCGGGGCAGAGCTTCCGATTCTCCCCCAGGGTTCCCTGCCTCCTTCTGGATGGTTCTTCTCTATGCCACATGCTGTGACTTATGCTGCCAGAATTGACCTACAGAAACTGGAATTGCCTTTTCGACTAAGGAAGCAAGTTTGTCTTTTAAAAGCAAAACATCAGGACATACACTTTCTGACAAGAATCTGCAATTTGTGTTTATTTTATTTCCTGTTGATTAATTGCCATACATTTTTTGGAGCCCTTCCAATCATCTCTTGCCAACAAAGTAGGCCAAATTAATATTCTACAGGAAAAGATATTCTGAAGGACTCTAAAATCTGTCTTCATCATTTTGCAAATGATCTCCTGTGCATGAAACGGTAGCGTCTTTTCTTTCCCTGTTAGGCTGGTGGGGAGAAATCTCAAGTTTATATTCCTCTCAGGGAATAAAAATGGATGCGTGCAACCTCATTGCCTTTGGTGAATAGACCTTCAAGGGGTGGTCCTCATGGAACCCAGGGGTCCTGGATCCCCACTTCTCTTGCTAGCTGGAAACAACCAGAAGCTACGAGGTGAGGTGCCAACCTAAATGGAGAGTGTTATGCAATGCTTCTTAATTGCATTGAATGAGCACTGGATTGGGAATTCAGAGACCACTCTTCTTATCCTGCTCTACCAACTAACGTGCTGGTCACCTTAGGAGAACCATTTCCATGAACACCATCGTCCTTACAAATCCTCATAGAGAGTGGGAGGAAGGGATTGGTCTGGGTCAGTAGGTTGGAAACTTGCTCTTAACCTCAGAGCCCCGACCTCAAACAGTTTTCCTCTTGTAAAATCAAAACAGCACAGATACATTTTACTCCTAGTGAAACAAAGCCCGCCTGATGATTTATAAAATACATTATTTATCTCCTTTGATAAGAACACTGAAGGCAACTCTCGCAGCTTCGTGACCTAACCAAGGACCCAGACTCTTTTTCTATCTGTCCTCATCTTCCCTTTCTTGCTTGTATCTTATGATTACAAAATAGATGCTGAAATTCCAAGAATCAGGCTACTATTTAGGGCAGGGAGAGAGATGAACAGTCTTTGCACTATCACGATCCCTGTGACAGGAGAACAAAATCTTTCCCAGAACCCCTCGCCTTTGAAAAGATTTCTCCTTGGGTTTTGTTGGCCAGATCTATGTCATATTCCCTGTCCCTCACTGCAAGGGAGGCTGGGAAAGGGAACACTCTGGTGAGGAGAATGAGGATCTATAGCTGTCTTAGGTCAAATTCACCAATTTTGAATCTCAGATGAGATTGGACACATTGCCTCCACCCTCTCCCAGTAAAACTGGGATTCTGCTCAAAAGGAAGACATAGGAGATGGTTGTTGAAGTCTATAAACAGGGCTGTTGAAGAATATAACGGTGCAAATATATCATATTCATTTTTTTTTAAATGAATGCTTAGCTGGTCTTAGTGACCTATTTTCAGCCTTCCAAAATGCAGATTTGAGAAATCCACAACTGGTTCAGGCTCTCCATTCCTGGAATAAAGCAAGCCAGGACCAGGGAGGGGCAAGGGGAAGCGCTTCTGTCTTTCTGACGAGTGCATCGTAGGCTAAATAAATAGGTGCATGAAATCAACACATAAACAAGTGCTTCTCGTTTGCCTGTTTCCGTGGTAACACACAGCATCATAGATGTACGCAGAGGTGTTGTGGGTGAAGGAGGCTGGGATGAGCGGGACCAGCAGGGAAGCACGTGTCTATACCACCACGGTCAATTTCCCGTCTTAGCCGAGGTGCGTTCCTCTGCTTGTCCTGAGGTCCATACCCATGGAACTCCTAGCTTCCAAGGAACCCAGTTTAGGAAACCCTGGTCTCTAAAGCCCCACCACGGGGCTGTGGTTTGTAGTTCTTTCTGTCATGTTCATAATAAAAGTTCTCCTTTGCAAGTCTGAACAAGGCCAAGGGTTCCTCTCAATTCCCCCTTTATCCTCAAAGATGAACTTGGCTTTGAGTTTGTCCACCCTACACTGTAGCCACTGAAGCAGCCATTAGCCACAAATGGCTACTGAGATTTAAATTTAAACTAATTAACATTCTGTAAATTAGAAATTGTGCCCCTCAACCACACTGGCCATACTGTAAGTGCTCATAGCTAGTGACTGTCTCCATATTGGACAGTGCAGATGTAGGACATCCTGGGAGAAATTCTATTGGGCAGCCAGTTAGCTCTTGAAAGTTCCCATTGATGTGAAGGAGAGGTGGTGACCACAGAAGGCTCCTATGTGCCCTGATGGCCAAAAGTGGATGAAGAATACCAGTGTTTTCACTTCATGGAATTTCCGTTAGTGGGGGCAGCTGTGGGTTAGTGAGATGAGAACCAACCCACTGTCTACAGTCTTGACATTTCTAAACCAAAAGACATTCTCCAAAATACCCGATCAGTTCTTCTCAAAATCACCAGGGTCATGAGATAGCAAGGGAAGGTGGAGAAACTGTCACAGACCAGAGAGGACAAAGGAGTCATGGTGAGTGAGAACAACATGGTGCCCTGGGTGGACCTTGGAACAGAAAATGGCATTAATGGGATTTTCCATTTTAAAACGAGTGTGGAGCTTAGTTAATAGCCGTGGTAGGATGGCGGTTTTGTGGACAAGGTGCCATGTAATGCAAGATGGTAACAGTAGGGGCAGCGGGCCAGGAAGCTGGGCTCTTTATGCACCTTTTCTATAGATCTAATTTTGCTCCAAAATAAATCACTGATTTAAGACAACAGGATTAGGTCTTAATTTCTGACTCCATAAGTTACCCGTGGTGGCACCTAAGCCACTCCCTTCTCACCCCTGGGTTCCCTTCTTCTCATCAGTAAGACGTGAAGAGGCTTCTGCTTTGTGGTCCTACTTGAGCTCACCACTGCATCCTCGAGACTTGGAGGCCCGTGGAGGCTCAGGTCTTGCTCATGTGCAGTGGCTGCCATCCTTCTGCTCTGCTGCTGTGAACCTCCTGGGCTCCGTGAGGCTCTCTGTCCTGAACCTTGCCCTGAGGGGACTTCCTGTATACCAGATGGAGACTTTGAATCGACAGTGGCATGCGAGGGTGGCAAGTGTGCTGCTCACGAGCTCCCGCTGTGCCTCAGGTGCGCCAGCTCCGCTTCCCTGTGTGACCTCATTAGACTTCCGGGTTCTGGGTGGTACTGAGGTCACCGACTGCGGAGGAGGCTGCAAAGCTCACGGGGGAAGTGGCCTCTTTCCTGGGTTGCTTGTGGCTCCTGGATATCTGTCCCGACTCCCTTCAGGGCTGTCCTCGATGGTCAGCTTCTCTGGTGCCTTTGTCACTTCTTCTCCTGGAAGGTAGATGGGGACATTCCTCTTGGACAGAAGCACCAAGGTGGGAGCCAGTGATCGTGTCCGATGTCCTTCACACGTACGTTGTATCCAACTCACGTTGAGGTCCCATTTCACCAACTATTCATGGCCATAAGCTCATTGGTCCTTCACAGCCAGCTGGTCACCAGGGCACCTTTCCCCAGACAATTCCTTGTAAAAGTGTTGCTTCTTCAAAACAATGTCCTGAGGCAGAACGAGTCTTCAAGGTGGAAGGTCCAGGGACAGGCTGGACCTTCCTCCTGACCTGGGAATCCCACCATCCTGAGGCTCCCCCGAGGGTGCCATGCCCTTTCCCTGATTCCTCCAAACTCCTGTGACCCACACCCACCCAACTCCAAACCCTTCAACAGATTCAAGTGTATCCAAGGCCCCTCTCCATCCCTAGGTCACATTTTCCTTAGAGAATTGTTCAGGTATGACAGAGGTGAGGAGGCCACACCTGCATGAGTGTGTGTGTGTGTGCACACATGTGTGTAGGTACATCTACACTTTTAGAAATGCACCCTGGGGTAGCGGTGCTGAGTGCTGGGGAGAGTGTGGCTCAGGTCTTGCAGCCCACACTCACCAGCTTGAGATTTTGGCTGGTCACTTCCCCCCTCTCGGCCTCCATTGCCTCTTATGTAAAATGGCGATGGTCCTCTAAGACTGCTGGGGCTCTTGGGAGATCTCACGAGATGCTCCACTGCGGAGCTTCTGGCTTGGCCCTTTGGAGGCATCGGTTAGAGTTGGGTCCCTTATTTCCACCCCTTAATTCTACTCCTGGCCAGGTCCAACCATGGGAGGCCACTGAAAGTCAACATCGTTTCCTTCCACACTTTGCCTTTCCTCTGGCCCTCCCCGCAGTGGCTCCTGGTTGAGCGTGGGATCAGGGTAGCATGAAGGGAGGACTCAGTGTTCACTGGACAGGGTGCGAAATTGACTTGAGAAGGATCAGAATCCAGCTCTGTCCTGGGGTCCCCTGAGGGTTTCTAACCTCTTGACAAACCCTGCCTCCCCGGAATTGAGTAAGATGGGGCTGAGAGAACAGGAGAGGCCACGTTTTACCAAGGCTTATTAGGATCTTTTGTCTTCCTTCTGGGGCCGATGCAGAGGATTCAAATATTTCAGGACCCAGAAGTGCTCTTAATAGAAAGGCTGTTGAGCAAGTCTGACTCCGGCTATCACGCAGAAGGTAGATTGGTGGTTGTTCAAATATAACCTTATAATAAACTCTTGGTTTTGTTTAATAACTACAATTGTGCCTGAAGTCACCTCCCCACAAGATGGCAGATGTAAAATGCTTTGTAAAGTTAAGAAGGTTATACAAATGCAAGGTTATTATTAATATGGTAATAGGTTATTGCTTTATTTGGGGGCAATTTCCTTTGTTCTTGGAAGACTCTGAATAGAGAAAGGGCTTCTCCATTGTTCAGCATTTGCTATTAGGGATGGAGCTGTTCTGGTTTAAATTCAAGTTTTTGTTCCAATTTTAATGTCTTATATAATACCGGGAATTTTTGTTTACAATTTATTCCTGCTTCTGCAGGTGCTCAGCGGGCAGGATGCTGCACCTGAGAATGATAGCATTAATTTTGACAAAAAGGGTTTAAAAATATAAATGCCAGCCTCTCTGGCTTCATGAAGGTGGCAGTGGATGACAGAAGGGCATTCTAGGATGGCGCTCCAAAATAGAATTCCAGATGCCTCCTGCATGTTCCCGGAGAGTGCAGGCAGCGCGCTGGCCTGGTTTGCTGTCGGAGCCTTCCGTGGAGTTGAAACTTCCTGAGGCTGGGTGGTGAAGTGGGGCGGCAGGGGTCGACGTCTGGGTTTCAGCTGCGTGGTCTCGGGTCAGCCTCTCAGGAGTCCAAGTGTGTGGCCATTAGCCCTGATCCCTGCCCCTCCCCTGGCTGCACTGATCTGAGCCTATGTTCCCCCAGCTGCCAAATGGAAGATGACAGTGAGTTCAAGGACAAGCTCCTCAAGGGCAGGGCCTGCCTCAGTTCCCTTCTTCTTTCATCTGTAAGCCCTTTCTGCACAGAGTTCCCAACCCTGGGGACCACCTGCATGCTACACCTCTGCTGCCCTCAGAGAAACTCCCTCCTAGGCATGGAGCTCAGACCCTGGGCTTCTTTTTCATTAGACCAGGGATTTAACCTATGAGTGCTTAACCACTATGCCACATCCCCAGCCCTTTTCTATCTTGAGACAGGGTCTCGCTAAGGTCCTCGCTAAGTTGCGGAAGGTGGCCTTAATTTGCCATCCTCCTACCTCAGCTTCTGAGCTTCCAGAATTACAGGCATGCTCCACCGTGCCCTGCTGACTCTGGACTTCTTGACACCCCAGTCCAGGTGACAGACACTAAAACCATCACCACCAGTGTGTCCCCCCGGTTCACGTGGCCTGTGCTACCAGCCACTAGCCCTGATCCCTGTCCATCTCTTGGTTGTCCTCCCAGACTCCTAGGCTGCATCCACCATGGAGCTCATTCTAAGGTTCGCCAGGCAGTGCCCCAGATCTGCCCCCCATTCTGGCTACTCCACGCAGGAAGAGAAGCAGAGACCAGCTTCTCCTGGCTGGGCTCTCCTGGCTCCTCCACTTCCCACCCCACTTCCAGGGCTCCCTTTCCCAAGAATAGTTCCCACAGATTCTCTGCTCGCTCCTCTGACCTGTCCTTCCCAGCCCTTGTGTTGCCAGGAGGGAAGTCGGGAGCCACCCTGTAAGAACCACCCTGCGTGCACTGAGGTAGGCCTCTTTCTCCACACGCCCGGCCACTTCCACCCCAGTAATTTCCAGGCCCACCTCACATTTCCCCCTCCTGATGGGGTGTCATGCACGACTTTACCCTGACCCTCATCCTGGGTTCGAAGGGTGGAGTTTGGCGTGGAGATCAGACAACCTTCCAGGCCGTGGAGGCCAGAGACAGAAGGCAGCGGCCAGGGGCAAGAGGCCAAGGAGGTCCCTGTGGCTGGAAGTGCAGCGGGAGGGGTCAGTCGAGATGGGGAAAGTGGGCCCTAAAGAGATGGCCCAAGGCCTGTCCCCATGTTTCCTGTTCTGGCTTTTATCCCCAAAGTAGCGGAAGACATCTTGAAGGACTCAAGATGTGTTGGGGGACAGTCTTGTGACATGGACAAAGTTAGCCTGCGTGATATTGTGGCAACAGGACACAGAGATCAGAAATCAATTCACACGAACCTGGAAATTTGGTCCTTGACAGATGTTGTTAGAGATGCATGAAGAAGAGATGAGAAACCCCCACACAGGGCTGGAGCCATTGATTGTTTTTATGGGGAAAAATGAAGTTGGATTCTTGTTCAGTCCCTTCAGGCTGCTAGAACAAAATGCTAAACAGGAAGGCTGGGAACCCCAGAAGTTCAGTTCTCATGGGTCTGTAGCCTGGGAAGTCCAAGTCAAGGCAGCAGCAGATCTGGTGTGCAATGAGGGTTCATCCTGGTCCATGTCCTCTGCCTGGACCTGGAAACAACAGGAAGGGCAGTCCAGCCAGACTCTGCCAAACCACCAGAAGCACTCACTCCTTTCTCTCTGTTAGGGTCTGTAAACAAGTCAAGATGGCGCCTGGCGTTTTGCAGAGGGAGTGGTTTGTGAAGTAAGGCCAGCGAGCCATTAAGTGTGGAGATTCCTGATTGGTTGACTGCTGTATCTAGTTTATGTTAATTAAGATAAGCTGTGTGGAATGTATAAATACCTCTCCTGTCCTACAATAAAGGGCTCCCACTCCTTCTGTATGAGAAGTTTGTGAGGTTGATAATCTTTTAGGCTTTATCAGTGCATCCCAGGTGGAGGGTGAGTAGGACCCAGATTAGTGTTTGTGGTTTGGCTCTTAAGTGTCCCCAAAGGCCATATGTTGAAGGCTTGGTCCCAGCTGTGGACACTTGAGAGGCAGTATAATCGTTAGGAGATGGGCCTAGTGGGAGGAAGGAGGTCATCAGGGCAAATGTCCTTGAAGAAGATATTGGGGCCACAGCCTCTTTCTCTGCTCCCTGGCTACCACAAAGTGAGCGGCTGTGCTCCTGCTGTGCTGCTCTACCCCACCTCAAGCCCAGAGTGACAGGCCAAGGGACCATGGATGGAAACCTCTGAAACCATGAACCGAAATCAACTTTTCCTTTCCACAGTTGAATCCTTCAGGTATGTTGTCACAGCAATGGAAAGCAGACGAATGCACCAGTCCGTAGCTGTCTCCATCAACCCAGGTTGCTGGAACAAAACACAATAGGTTGGGCTGCTCATCAACAACAGAAATTTATTTCTCTTGGTTCTAGAGGCTGGGAAGTCAAGATCAAGGCACTGGGAGATTTGATGGCTGATGAGGGCCTGATTCCTGGTTCCTAAACACTGCATTCTCCCATGTCTTCACATGGGGGAAGGGCTATGGCAGCTCTCTGGACCCCATTATAAAAGGCCACTAAACCCATCCTCATGGTCTCACAGGCCCCACCTCTGGTCAGGATTTCAACGTCCGAATCTGGGGAAACACAGGCAACAGGCCTGTTCCTGGGCTCAGCAAGGCCGCTGTGCAGGCTGCATGGATCTCTGGCCTCAGCAACACACGCCTCTGAGCCATGTCAGCTGGCCACGGTGGGAGGGTTCACCTGACACACACACAGATCACCCTGCCTTTTCGCTGCTACCACAAAACTCCTGGAAACCAAAGCTTTCCCAAATTCTAACTCCATGACAGGCCCCATTCATTTTGTGTTTGTTGACGTTGGGTGGCTTGTTTTCCACCAGGGCAGCCATTGTGCGGGCTCCCCCGGAGGTCGAGGTTTTATTTTCCTCTGGCAAAGTGTCCTCCTTTCTTTTCCCCACTGTAGGAGCCTGGCAAAAAGACAGGCTGTGGCGGAGTGGCTATCAGATCACTGTGAGGTTTGGCCTCGCTTGGCCATTTGTCTCTGGGGCACCAAATCAATGAAACGAGGTCAGTGCTGTGTTGGCTGAATTTATTGCCACTACTTTTCTAAATTTTCACCTTATTGGAAGAAGTGGTGAGGGTGTTAATTTTCATTGGATCTTAATTATAATGTCTAAACACAAAGAAACATACACTTGTCCTTCTAACCACACACACACAGGCAAAAAAAAAAAAAAAAGGAAAAACCGGAGGGAGACCCGTCCAAATCTTTCTAGTTATCTCAGGGCCTTTGGGTTATTTTATTTACTTATTATAACTTTCTGTACTTTTTCAAATTTTCCAAAATAGGCTGATATCCCTTCAACTCTCAGCAGGAAGGAGATGCAATTCTCAGAGATGAACTAAGAGTGCTCAGGGAAGCGACTGCCTGCAGGGTCCAGAGCTAAGGTCGCAGTTTGGGTCCTGGGTGGGGGGATGAGCAAAAACCAGCCCTGTCTCAGCTCGCGGTTCGCTCAGGCTGCAGTTGGGGCAGTGTCCCTAGGTTTTGCTGTATGATGGTTTCTTTGCCTTCTCTCTGGAGTCCAGGCTGTGGGAAGGAGCAACCTCTCTCTGAAAATGTTGACAAAAGAAATAGAAAGCTCTGGTAACCCTGCATTGCCAGGGAACGTGCCAAGATGATTTCCGGTGTTCCACAGGCTGAGCAAGGAGGGAGGAGGCACCCTCCTTCCAGCGCGGAGGAGAAAGAGCTTGGATGTTTGGCAGACAGCCCAATAGCTACCAAGAAGCCGCCGGACACAGTGGCACACTAATGTCATCAGTGCGAGGAAGCCGTCAGCACCCTTGGACCTAAACTTGGTGCTGGAGGCTGGGGGACGGCGAGAGCTGTAGCCGCGGGTCAGGAAGCACGGTGGCCACCAAACCAACCACCATCTGATTCTCCACAACAGGTCCCTTGAATAGGACTTGCTCAGAGCCAGCACACACGGAGTCCTTGGTCACATAATCAAATGGTCAGCCTCCCTGGGCCCCCAGTGGCCAAGGAAAGCCGAGTGGATATGGAGAGGGAAAGAGCAGCCAGGAGAAGCCAACACTGTGATTGTGTAGGTGTGACTCACATAGAAACAGAGCTCAGCGGACTGGGGACGAAGAGACACATTCAACACGCTCATGCGGCCATGATCCTGGGGGTCCCATGCTCAGGAACAGGAAGGTGTCATCGGACAAGACTGTGCTTTTGAGGAGTCACGGGTTCCACGGGGAAGAACACCCCGGGTGGCACAGGGCAGCCCTAACTAAGTTAAGGTATTTGGGAAACCCTTGCCCCTCTCACTTTTTCAGGTGTCTATTTGTAGTGGAAACCTAATTCTGGGTCCAGAGCCACCATGTACCCAATAGTAGCAATTCCTTGTCCTACAAAAGCAAAAAGTTCACTCAGAACATTTACTGATATTAATGTGACATTACTCTCTTGCTTGTGGTTTGTCCCCATCCACACTGATTTGGGAGTGGTTGGTGATGGTCTGTGCTGATTTGCACTGTGTGTCCACGTATGCACTGTGTGTAAACAGACACACACAGGAGCCCACAAGAGCGCCTTCCTCCTCCTGTGCCCACTCTTGCCCTTGGCGAACAAGAATGCATCTTCCCTCGTCTGTAGAGAAGGGTGGGCTGCCCTGGTTTTCCTACGACCACTGAAGATGGGATTGTGATGAATTGTGAATGACCCAACATGTCCTAAATCATAAAGAAATCCAATTTAAGCTTCTACATACAGTTCAAAGTCTGCTTTTCATCTACACTTTGCCACATCTATTGTGCATCTTGGTAGGTTTTGCCAGAAGAAATGAGAAGCAAATTGTTGGGGTTTTGCACGGGGAAGATGTTGGCTAATCCTTTTGGTTGCTTTTCATAGAGAAAGGCTTCTTTTAGTTTTTGATTTTCACTTTGTGTGTGTGTGTTCAATAGCCAATACATAGCACTTCAGTCCAAGAGGAGAGGTCTAGAACTCCTGAGAGTGAAGGAAGAACCCAGTGTCCTTTTTTTTTAATATCTATTTTTTAGGTGTAGATGGACACAACCCAATGCCTTTATTTTTATATGGTGCTGAGGATCAAACCCAGGGCCCATGCGTGCTAGGCGAGCGCTCTACTGCTGAGCCACAATCCCAGCCCCTCAGTGTCTTTTTAATGGCCAGTGCTTCATCTCAGTGGACAGGACTTTTCTTTTTCAACTGTCTTTTAAAGACTGGTTTGGGGGTAGTTGGAGTGGGGAACTTTGTTTAGGAGAAGACTTTTGCCAGCAAAACAGCAATCATTCCTGAATTCCTGTGTTATGTGGTACTTTTGGAAAAAAGTTAAAGTCCTTATGTTGAAATAATTTAAGATTTCCATGTAATATAGAGAAACCCCACATACAACTTACCTAGTTTCCTGCAATGGTCCCATCTTGCAAAACTATGGTAGAATATCACAACTGGTTTTGGATGCAACCTATGGGATTTGGTTCCGTGTGTGTGTATTGGGTCTGAGTATTGGGTATGTGTGTTGGGTGTATGGGTTGGGTGTGTGTATTTGGTCCTATGCAACTTTGTAGCATGCATGGATTTGGGTACCCACCACTATAGTCAGGTATAGAACAACTCCATAGCCACAAGATGTGTGGTTTGTTACACCCACTATGGTTACACCCACTCCCACCAACACTGTGCCCTCTTGCATCCCTACCCCTGGTAACTACCCATCTCTCCTCCATTTCTGCCATTCTGTTATTTCAAGAATGTGATAGAAATAGAATCATAGACCTTTTGGAATTAGCTCCATCACAATTCCATGGAGAGTCTTCGGGGTTGTTACATCCAAAGTCCACTCCATTTACTTAAGTATTCCATGATGTCAATGTAGCACAATTTACTTAGCCCTTCACCTGCTGAAGGATGTTAAGAGTTATGTTGGATTATGAGGAATAGTTTCTATAATATATATGTACAGGTTGTTTATTTTTGTGGAACAAATATCCAAGAGTACCTTTGTGGGATTCTGTGGTCATTGCATGTTGAAGTTTATAAGAATCTGGCAAACTATTTGCCAGAATGGCTGTACCATTACACCCCAACCAGCAATGTATGAGTGATACTTTCTCCACATCCTTCCCAGCATTTGGTGTTGTCATTGTTTTTTGGTTTTTTTTTTTAGGCATTTAGGTAGATGGGTAAGGCTATCTTAATATGGGATTAACTTACATTTCCCTGGTCAGATCTGGATGTTGAACATCTCCTATGTGCTTATTTGACATCTGCATATCCTCTTTGGTGAAATGTCTGTTCATCTGTTATGCATTTTCTAACTGGATTTTTTCTTTGCAAGTTTTTACTATTGAATATCGAGAGTTCTTTGTATATTTAGACATATCTAGTTATTGGATATGTTATGTGCAAATATTTTCTCCCAACCTATAACTTGCTTTTTTGTCTTCTTACTGGGGATCTTTTACAGAGCAAAAGTTTATAATTTGATGATGAAGTTATATAATAAATTACATTACGATCAGCTTTTCCTTTTATGAATCATTTTTTCATGGCAATTCTAAGCACTCTTTGCCTACCCCCAGCTCCTAATAAGATTTCCTCTCCCAGACCACAGCAGCTTTTCTGATTTCACATTTCCTTTTGTGTCCATAATCTGTTTTGATTAATTTTGTGAGAGCTGTGAGGTTTAGATTGGGACTCATTTTCTCTTACCCATAGACGTCCAGTTGTTTCAATCAGTGGTTGAAAGGCCTCCTTCTCCCATCAAATTGTTTGCAACTTTGGCAAAAGTCACTTTGTGCAGAAGCCTTTCTGGTTCTGATTTCTGCTCTCTCTCTCTGATCTATGCATCTGCTCCTTGGGAGATGCCACCCTGTCCTGACCAGGGTAGCCACGGGAAAGACTCTGGATTGCATGGCAGGATCCCTAACACTTAATTTGACTTTTTCAGGATTGTGTGTACCCAGGGCTGGTGCCTTTCTCCACGAACTTAGCATTAGCTGTCTAAGCGTCCTGCAGGAGGGCTTCCAGACAAGGGGTGAGCGACTCGGCCATCGGGAGGGCCCACCATCTCAGCAGCATTGCTGGAGCAGGGAAAACCCTTGAAAGTTTCAGGAATGTGTCTACCAACTTTCTCAGTTTGCTGCACTGAAAGAGTGACTCATAAGAAGTTGCCTTGGGGCTGAGGGCCCTCTCAGCTGCCTCTGCATCTGCCTGTGGCTGCCCCCAGGGAGTAGCAGCCCTTACTGCCCTGACTCAGACCCAAGACCAGGCCAAAAGGGCATGCTCCTGAGGTTCAGAGGAGACCGGGCCATAGAAAAGGAGCCAGAGGTCAGGGTCAACTGCCAACAGTTCCACTCCCAGCGGTACAGATCTACAAGGGAGCTACCAGGGCTCCGGGTAGGGATGAGGAGCTGTCCTTCTCCTTCAGCTGTTCCCACAGAGGGACAGAGCAACTGGAGTAGATTCATGAAACTCTGGCGCTTGGCTTCCATGTGTGCTCTTATCTGGTCCTGGGGAGCCAAGTGCCAATCCAGTCTTCCAAAAGAACAAGAGTGGGCTGGAACAGATTTCTGTGATGCTCAATTTGGAGAAGCAAGTATCCTGTGTTTGAAAAGCAGCCCGTGGGCTATGTCATGGAGCGATCCTCCACCAAACCCTGACACTAGCCAAAACATGCAGAGCCCAAGCAAGACAGAGGTGTCTCCTTTGAAGTAAAAAAAAAAAATATTGCAGTCCACACTTGTTTTAGGCAAATGAAATATTTCTTACCACATTTGGCTCTCATGTGAATGACAAGTCAGGTCCAATTTGTGACAGGAAGCTAAGATCATCCAACCTTGCAAGGCCACTCAACATATGTCCTGGAAAACAGTGCCACTGTTGTTCAGTGTTGCTGCCCTAGGCTAAGCAACTGCCTGGCTCTGTGACTGGGCTGTCCCTCTGCCTGGGTGGCACAGATGTGTGTGGCCCATGTGGCACAGGCCGTGCCTGGCAGTGGGGCAGTTGTTTGTGGTGATTGTACCTGTTCTCTGGAGGCAGCCATGTTCTCCAAGTAGTAGGGATGGGGAACCTTAGCTCAGTGGTAAGAGCCTGCTTCTCAGTAGTTGAGATAATGTCATGGTCTTGAGCTGTTCCACACAGTCTCAGGCTGGTCCTTAGTGTCAATGCCAAGGTCATGATCCCAGGCTGGTCCTCAGTGTCCACACCAAGGTCATGATCCCAGGCTGGTCCTCAGGTCCACACCAAGGTCATGAGCCCACACTGGTCCTCAGTGTCCACACCAAAGTCATGATCCCAGGCTGGTCCTCAGTGTCCACACCAAGGCCATAATCTCAGGCTGGTCCTCAGTGTCCACACCAAGGTCATGATCCCAGGCTGGTCCTCAGTGTCCACACCAAGGTCATGATCCCAGGCTGGTCCTCAGTGTCCACACCAAGGTCATGATCCCAGGCTGGTCCTCAGTGTCCACACCAAGGCCATAATCTCAGGCTGGTCCTCAGTGTCCACACCAAGGTCATGATCCCAGGCTGGTCCTCAGTGTCCACACCAAGGTCATGATCCCAGGCTGGTCCTCAGTGTCCACACCAAGGTCATGATCCCAGTGGTCCTCAAGGTCCACACCAAGTCATGATCCCAGGCTGGTCCTCAGTGTCCACACCAAGGTCATGATCCCAGGCTGGTCCTCAGTGTCCACGCCAAGGTCATGATCCCAGTGGTCCTCAGTGTCCATACCAAGGTCATGATCCCAGGCTGGTCCTCAGTGTCCACACCAAGGTCATGACCCCAGTGGTCCTCAGTGTCCATACCAAGGTCATGATCCCAGGCTGGTCCTCAGTGTCCACACCAAGGCCATAATCTCAGGCTGGTCCTCAGTGTCCACACCAAGGTCATGATCCCAGGCTGGTCCTCAGTGTCCACACCAAGGTCATGATCCCAGGCTGGTCCTCAGTGTCCACACCAAGGTCATGATCCCAGTGGTCCTCAAGGTCCACACCAAGTCATGATCCCAGGCTGGTCCTCAGTGTCCACACCAAGGTCATGATCCCAGGCTGGTCCTCAGTGTCCATACCAAGGTCATGATCCCAGGCTGGTACTCAGTGTCCACGCCAAGGTCATGATCTCAGGCTGGTCCTCAGTGTCCACACCAAGGTCATGATTCCAGTGGTCCTCAGTGTCCACAACAAAGTCATGATCCCAGGCTGGTTCTCAGTGTCCACGCCAAGGTCATGATCCCAGGCTGGTCCTCGGTGTCCACACCAAGGTCATGATCCCAGGCTGGTCGTCAGTGTCCACACCAAGGTCATGATCCCAGTGGTCCTCAGTGTCAACACCAAGTCATGATCCCAGGCTGGTCCTCAGTGTCCATACCAAGGTCATGATCCCAGGCTGGTCCTCAGTGTCCACACCAAGGTCATGATCTCAGGATGGTCCTCAGTGTCCACACCAAGGTCATGATCCCAGGCTGGTCCTCAGTGTCCGCACCAAGGTCACAATCTCAGGCTGGTCCTCGGTGTCCACACTAAGGTCACAATCTCAGGCTGGTCCTGAGTGTCCACACCAAGGTCATGATCCCAGGCTGGTCCTCAGTGTCCACACCAAGGTCATGATCTCAGGCTGGTCCTCAGTGTCCACACCAAGGTCACGATCCCAGGTTGGTCCTTAGTGTCCGCACCAAGGTAATGATCCCAGGCTGGTCCTCAGTGTCCGCACCAAGGTCATGATCCCAGGCTGGTCCTCAGTGTCCACACCAAGGTCATGATCCCAGGCTGGTACTCAGTGTCCACGCCAAGGTCATGATCTCAGGCTGGTCCTCAGTGTCCACACCAAGGTCATGATCCCAGTGGTCCTCAGTGTCCACACCAAGGTCATGATCCCAGGCTGGTCCTCAGTGTCCACACCAAGGTCATGATCCCAGGCTGGTCCTCAGTGTCCATGCCAAGGTCATGATAGCAGGCTTATCCTCAGTGTCCACATAAGGTCATGATCCCAGGCTGGTCCTCAGTGTCCACACCAAGGTCATGATCCCAGGCTGGTCCTCAGTGTCCACACCAAGGTCATGATCCCAGGCTGGTCCTCAGTGTCCACACCACGGTCATGATCCCAGGCTGGTCCTCAGTGTCCACACCAAGGTCATGATAGCAGGCTGGTCCTCAGTGTCCACACCAAGATCATGATCCCAGGCTGGTCCTCAGGTCCACACCAAGTCAGGATCCCAGGCTGGTCCTCAGTGTCCACACCGAGGTCATGATCCCAGGTGGTCTTCAGTGTCCATGCCAAGGTCATGATTCCAGGTTGGTCCTCAGTGTCCACACCAAGGTCATGATCCCAGGCTGGTCCTCGGTGTCCACACAAAGGTCATGATCCCAGGCTGGTCCTCAGTGTCCACACCAAGGTCATGATCCCAGGCTGGTCCTCAGTGTCCACACCAAGGTCACAATCTCAGGCTGGTCCTCAGTGTCCACACTAAGGTCACAATTCCAGGCTGGTCCTGAGTGTCCACACCAAGGTCATGATCCCAGGCTGGTCCTCAGTGTCCACACCAATGTCATGATCTCAGGCTGGTCCTCAGTGTCCACACCAAGGTCACGATCCCAGGTTGGTCATTAGTGTCCACACCAAGGTAATGATCCCAGGCTGGTCCTCAGTGTCCGCACCAAGGTCATGATCCCAGGCTGGTCCTCAGTGTCCACACCAAGGTCATGATCCCAGGCTGGTACTCAGTGTCCACGCCAAGGTCATGATCTCAGGCTGGTCCTCAGTGTCCACACCAAGGTCATGATCCCAGTGGTCCTCAGTGTCCACACCAAGGTCATGATCCCAGGCTGGTCCTCAGTGTCCACACCACGGTCATGATCCCAGCTGGTCCTCAGTGTCCACGCCAAGGTGATGATAGCAGGCTTATCCTCAGTGTCCACATAAGGTCATGATCCCAGGCTGGTCCTCAGTGTCCACACCAAGGTCATGATCTCAGGCTGGTCCTCAGTGTCCACACCACGGTCATGATCTCAGGCTGGTCCTCAGTGTCCACACCAAGGTCATGATCCCAGGCTGGTCCTCAGTGTCCACACCACGTTCATGATCCCAGGCTGGTCCTCAGTGTCCACACCAAGGTCATGATCACAGGCTGGTCCTCAGTGTCCACACCACGGTCATGATCCCAGGCTGGTCCTCAGTGTCCACACCAAGGTCATGATTCCAGTGGTCCTCAGTGTCCACACCAAAGTCATGATCCCAGGCTGGTCCTCAGTGTCCACGCCAAGGTCATGACAGCAGACTGATCATCAATGTCCACATTAGGTCATGATCCCAGGCTGGTCCTCGGTGTCCACACCAAGGTCATGATCCCAGGCTGGTCCTCAGTGTCCACACCAAGGTTATGATCCCAGTGGTCCTCAGTGTCCACACCAAGGTCGTGATCTCAGGCTGGTCCTCAGTGTCCACACCAAGGTCACAATCTCAGGCTTGTCCTCAGTGTCCACACTAAGGTCACAATTCCAGGCTAGTCCTGAGTGTCCACACCAAGGTCATGATCCCAGGCTGGTCCTCAGTGTCCACACCAATGTCATGATCTCAGGCTGGTCCTCATTGTTCACACCAAGGTCACGATCCCAGGTTGGTCATTAGTGTCCACACCAAGGTCATGATCCCAGGCTGGTCCTCAGTGTCCGCACCAAGGTCATGATCCCAGGCTGGTCCTCAGTGTCCACACCAAGTTCATGATCCCAGGCTGGTACTCAGTGTCCACACCAAGGTCATGATGTCAGGCTGGTCCTCAGTGTCCACACCAAGGTCATGATCCCAGTGGTCCTCAGTGTCCAAACCAAGGTCATGATCCCAGGCTGGTCCTCAGTGTCCACACCACGGTCATGATCCCAGCTGGTCCTCAGTGTCCACGCCAAGGTCATGATAGCAGGCTTATCCTCAGTGTCCACATAAGGTCATGATCCCAGGCTGGTCCTCATTGTCCACACCAAGGTCATGGTCCCAGGCTGTTCCTCAGTGTGCACACCAAGGTCATGATCCCAGGCTGGTCCTCAGTGTCCACACCACGGTCATGATCCCAGGCTGGGCCTCAGTGTCCACGCCAAGGTCATGATAGCAGGCTGGTCCTCAGTGTCCACACCAAGTTCACAATCTCAGGATCGTCCTCAGTGTCCACACTAACGTCACAATTCCAGGCTAGTCCTGAGTGTCCACACCAAGGTCATGATCCCAGGCTGGTCCTCAGTGTCCACACCAATGTCATGATCTCAGGCTGGTCCTCAGTGTCCACACCAAGGTCACGATCCCAGGTTGGTCCTTAGTTTCCACACCAAGGTAATGATCCCAGGCTGGTCCTCAGTGTCCGCACCAAGGTCATGATCCCAGGCTGGTCCTCAGTGTCCACACCAAGGTCATGATCCCAGGCTGGTACTCAGTGTCCACACCAAGGTCATGATCTCAGGCTGGTCCTCAGTGTCCACACCAAGGTCATGATCCCAGTGGTCCTCAGTGTCCAAACCAAGGTCATGATCCCAGCCTGGTCCTCAGTGTCCACACCACGGTCATGATCCCAGCTGGTCCTCAGTGTCCACGCCAAGGTCATGATAGCAGGCTTATCCTCAGTGTCCACATAAGGTCATGATCCCAGGCTGGTTCTCAGTGTCCACACCAAGGTCATGATCCCAGGCTGGTCCTCAGTGTGCACACCACGTTCATGATCCCAGGCTGGTCCTCAGTGTCCACACCACGGTCATGATCCCAGGCTAGGCCTCAGTGTCCACGCCAAGGTCATGATAGCAGACTGGTCCTCAGTGTCCACACCAAGGTCATGATCCAAGGCTGGTCCTCAGGTCCACACCAAGTCATGATCCCAGGCTGGTCCTCAGTGTCCACACCGAGGTCATGATCCCAGGTGGTCCTCAGTGTCCACGCCAAGGTCATGATCCCAGGCTGGTCCTCAGTGTCCACGCCAAGGTCATGATCCCAGGTTGGTCCTCAGTGTCCACGCCAAGGTCATGATCTCAGGCTGGTCCTCAGTGTCCACACCAAGGTCACAATCTCAGGCTGGTCCTCAGTGTCCACACCAAGGTCACAATCCCAGGCTGGTCCTCAGTGTCCACACCAAGGTCATGATCCCAGGCTGGTCCTCAGTGTCCACGCCAAGGTCATGATCCCAGGCTGGTACTCAGTGTCCACGCCAAGGTCATGATCTCAGGCTGGTCCTCAGTGTCCACACCAAGGTCATGATCCCAGTGGTCCTCAGTGTCCACACCAAGGTCATGATCCCAGGCTGGTCCTCAGTGTCCACACCAAGGTCATGATCCCAGGCTGGTCCTCAGTGTCCACGCCAATGTCATGATCCCAGGTTAGTCCTCAGTGTCCACACCAAGGTCATGATCCCAGGCTGGTCCTCAGTGTCCACACCAAGGTCATGATCTCAGGCTGGTCCTCAGTGTCCACACTAAGGTCACAATCCAGGCTGGTCCTGAGTGTCCACACCAAGGTCATGATCCCAGGCTGGTCCTCAGTGTCCACTCCAAGGTCATGATCTCAGGCTGGTCCTCAGTGTCCACACCAAGGTCACGATCCCAGGTTGGTCCTTAGTGTCCACACCAAGGTCATGATCCCAGGCTGGTACTCAGTGTCCACGCCAAGGTCATGATCCCAGGGTGGTCCTCAGTGTCCACACCAAGGTCATGATCCCAGGCTGGTACTCAGTGTCCACATCAAGGTCATGATCTCAGGCTGGTCCTCAGTGTCCACACCAAGGTCATGATCCCAGTGGTCCTCTGTGTCCACACGAAGGTCATGATCCCAGGCTGGTCCTCAAGTTATGACCTTGGCGTGGACACTGAGGACCAGCCTGGGATCATGACCGTGGTGAATTTGCTTAGATTATCTATTAGGTGTGTTAGTCTCACACCTTCATAGAGTGTGGACATCACAAGTTGGAATACTGTAAGTCAGGGACCTACGGTGCATACTTAATGAGCATGTTGGGAGCCAGATCCTCACACTGCCCACAACCCCGAGGTACATTCTCTATTCCCTCTCCATACAGCACCATGAGGTGGATTCTTCTGGACTGATGAGTGTTTGGGTGGCACTTTGTTTGCATTACTCCTGTGGCATTCATTTGTCTTTTCTGTAACCATATCCAAACAAATCTTTTTTTTTTTAACTGGTTTTATTCTTTAAATACATGACAGGGGAATGCATTACAATTTTATTACATACATAGAACAATTTTTCATATCTCTGGTTGTATATAAAGTAGGTTGACACCAATTTGTGTCTTCATAATGTACTTTGGATAATGATGTCCATCACATTCCACCATCCTTGCTAACCCCCTGCCTCCTCCCTTCCCTTCCCACTCATCTGCCCTATCTAGAGTTCATCTATTCCTCCCATGCTCCCCCTCCCTAACCCACTATGAGTTAGCTTCCTTATATCAGGGTAAACATTCAGCATTTGATAGATAGAGCACTAATCTCTAGGGTATATAAAGAAATCAAAAAGCTAAACACCAAAAACACAAATAACCCAATCAATAAATGGACCAAGAACTTGAACAGATATTTCTCAGAAGAGGATATTCAATCAATTAACAAATATATGAAAAAATGTTCATCATTGCTAGCAATTAGAGAAATGCAAATCAAAACTATTCTAATATTTCATCTCACTCCATTCAGAATGGCAGCTATTATGCATACAAACAACAATAAGTGTTGGCGAGGGTGTGGGGGAAAAGGTACACTCATACATTGCTGGTGGGAATGCAAATTGGTGCAGCCAATATGGAAAGCAGTATGGAGATTCATTGGAAAACTGGGAGTGGAGCCACCATTTGACCCAACTATCCCACTCCTCAGTCTATACCCAAAGGATTTAAAAACAGCACACTACAGGGACACAGTCACATCAATGTTTATAGCAGCACAATTCACAATAGCTAAACTGTGGAGCCAACCTAGATGCCCTTCAGTGGATGAATGGATTAAAAAATGTGGCATATCTACACAATGGAATATTACTCAGCAATAAAAGAGAATAAAACGATGGCATTTGCAGGTAAATGGATGGCGTTGGAGAAGATAATGCTAAGTGAAGTTAGCCAATTCCAAACAAATCTTAAAACCATTTCCAACTGCCCCGCCTGTGCCCTAATTTGTGATTCTTCTTGAAACAAATGTGCAGACTGAAAACTAAACTCAAAGAACTTGCAGGGGTTTTCTTGAAGGATCCACCCTGCCTTTCCATGCCCTTGGTTTTGAGGACTTATTATTTCCCATCTGGACCATGACCAGAGCTAGGAGCTGATCTCCCAGGCTTGAGACCTTCTTCTAACTAATCTTTTTTCCACTGTCATTTTCTTCATCATATCATGTCTCTGCTTAAAATCCTGCAGGGTGACATTGAACCCCCAAAGTGAAGCAGAGAGAATATGTGATGTTTGGCCCTTCTCGTTCCATGAGGCCTCCAGGAGTCATAGGGGGAGGAAAGCTATATGTGTGTTCAACAGTGTTCAAATGACAAATGATATGAATAAATTAATAATAACTTTGTTCAAAAAAATATGTATCCAAACTTTTATGTTCATGTCCTAAAGGTTGATAAATCACTTCCTCCCAGGCACTATTAAATTAGAAAACAGCCCAGAGTTGGGGATGTGACAATTTTTTTTTCTCCTCCAAAGTAGCAAAGGATTTAGTCAAATGAATCCAGTTGAATCAGTTTTCCTCCTTTCTGGTTATAGTCTGCATTTACCACTTTCCTGGAGTGTCTGACAGCTATATTTATTTAATCTTTACAGCATCCCTGTCTGTGGATCCAAATTAACGGGGATTCAGCCGGACAGCTGCCTGGGCTATCAGTTCATAAAGCACATTACAACATCCCTGGAATAAAGAATAAATACGGTACTGGTTAACTCGGCTTCCACGGGAGACTACTCACATAATTGGCAGAAGGAAGCAACATGTTCAAGTGGAAATTAGGAAGACACTTCTCTCAGTGCTGAACTTGCTCCGCTGAGTTCTTCTGCAAAGAATAATTGCAAATTGCACGTTGCAATTACAAAGTGCCATGGAAGTCTTAAGACAGGCTCGATGACAATCAGTTGATGTGCTTATAGCTAAGTCTCAGCCAAACGCTTTTCTGTTTTTCAATCTAAAGATGAGTAATTTAGTTTACTACCTAAATACCAGCCCTTGGAATATACCTCCAACCTATGTTCTGCTTTCATACAAACGTAAAACAGAAGTGAGAACACGAAGAGAGGAAGGTAGCTGGGCATGGTGGCACGCTCCTGTCAACCCAGTGACTCTGGAGGCTGAGGCAGGAGGATCTCAAGTTCAAGGTTGGTCTCTGCAACTTAGTGAGGCCCTGTCTCAAAATAGAGACTAATAAAGGGCTGGGGCACCCCTGAGTTTAATTCCAAGTACAAAACAAATAAACAAAAAGGTAGGAAGTTATTTATTCACCTGAGAGCCAGATACTGTGAACATGGGTTAAATTTTGAACACAAGTCAAACATTTACCCTACATAAGTTAGTTTTTGTTTCATGCTACGGGTGATTTGGAAAAAAAAAAAAAGAAAGAAAGAAAAAGTGAAAAAACAAAGAATTCCAAATATATGAAAAATTTAACAAGAAATATATACTGTCAAATAGAAAGCCAGTTTTTGTTGTTGTTGTTGTTGTTGTTTGTTTGTTTGTTTGGTTCTACTGAATAAGTGTTAAACAAGCACCTGAAGAATATCAGGTTGAAGGGGTGACTCCAGATGGTTAGGCTGTCTGCGATGCCCCTGTATCACTTTCAGCCTGATGTCTGATGAAGGTACTGGTACATCCACTCCCCCTCTCCCAACAAAACAGAATTAGAAAAGATAAAAATCTCCAAGAAATTGCTTCCAAGGAATAATTTTTTTAGAATACTAAGAGACAGTATTTCCATCCTGGATCCTTGGACTTTAGCAATTTTCCATAGCCTAGAATCATTGAAAACTGGCCCTTTTTTCCTTCTTTGTTTTGTTTTATGATATGAATTGACTGATGGCATGAAACAGAGATGGGTGATAAAAAGACCACCCAGTTGAATCAGGATCCTAAGAGTTTGCAATGAACTGAAACAGTAGAAGTTAACAAGATTAAATATAGTACAAATGGGTTCAAGTCTTACACATGGGCTTAAGGAGAAAAGAAAGAAAAAAAATTCAGAAAAAAAGGAAGTACAACTAACTAATATACATGAAACAAAGTTTTCATGTAATATGACAAACTAAAGGGAGATAATGCAAAACAAGGGTATTAATATTGTTTGGGGTTGTTATACATTTCATTAAAAATCTGACGAGGGAGGTCTATGGATGCTTTTTCCTTAAAATCAGCATACAAACCAAATTTGGGGTTCAATTTCATGGAGTCTAGGGGTCCGTGAAGCTCGTTTATAGATCCTGAAGCTAACTGCAGAGCTCAAATTAACACACCACATCAACAGGATGATCTCAAAATTCATGCAAATATGGACTCCATAATTACTCCCGAGATGATCCTGGACACGCTATTTAACATCATTAGCCTTAGACTCCTCACTTGCAACTGTTTTAGTCAGCTTTTTCATCGTTGTGACCAAAAGAGCTGACAAGAACAACTTAAAAGAGGAAAAATTTATTTTGGCTCATGGTTGCGGAGATTCAATTCAGTTCATGGTTGGCTGAGGCCATAGCTCTGGACCCAAGATGAGGCTGAGCATCATGGTGGAAGGGTGTGGTGGACGGAAGCAGCTCAGGACATGGCAACTAGGAAGGGAAGGGAGAGAGAGAGGGAGAGAGAGAGAGAGAGAGAGAGAGAGAGAGAGAGAGAGAGAGAGAGAGAGAGAGAAACGCTTCACTCACCAGGAGTAAAATATAAACCCCAAAGTCATGTCCCCAGTGACCCACCTCCTGCAGCCACACCCCAGTTACCACCTAGTTAATCCATTTTAGTGGATTAATCCATTAGTTCTCACAATCCAACCATTTTGATCCCTGAAATTTCCTGCCTTCACACCTGAGCTTTAGGGGGACACTTCATCATAGGCTTAGATTTTATTAGAGTTTTACCTCTCACTTGGGAAGTATTCACTCAGTGTAGATAACCACGGAGAACATGGAAATATGAAAAAAGGGAACCAAGGTATTGTTTGAAACTCTAACAGGAGTTATAAGGAGCCAGAAGTTTGTTTAAGTTTAAATAAAATACCCCCAAGAGAATTGAATTTCCCTTGGGACCTTAAGGCTCTCTTTGCTAGAGATGGTCAACCAAAAACTAACTGAAAGACTGGAACAGCACAGACAGAAGAGACAGAGGGCGGGTGCAGTCTATAGGCCCCACCCAGCCTGTGCCCACCTGGCAGGTGGTCACATCCCCCTGGGTGGGTAGATGTGTAAAGAGCAAGACGTGAACACACCGACCAGTGAGCCAGACCTCTGTCTCCACATTCAGATCTAAGCACAGATATTGGTAAATTGTCAACCTTCTTATTAGATAGGCGAGATCTTTTTTACTACCATCTGCAGGTTGAATGCAAATAACGACCCCTCAGCGTGCCACATTTTGTGGCTGAGAGCAATAGGAATGATGAGAGAAAGAGAGGATTCCTCAGTCGTCATCTTTTGCTCAGGAAGTTTGACTCCTTTTAGCTCCACACTCCTCTTACATAACATCACAAAGAAATTTGCATGGGGGAAAAATAAAGTCATTTTCCATAAAAAGCAAGAAACGGGAACTCAAGAATTCAGTTTTCCCCCAAGGTCACTTTCTGCACCCACATTTTCAGATTTGGTAATCCTTCTAAAGCCAATGAGAATTCTAGGATCAGAAAGTAGGGGTACAGCGGGGGGGACTCTCTGAACAGAAAGGATGCGCTGAATATATTTCCATCTCGGGCACTGTACTGGAAGGATGCTGGCAAATCTGTCACAGCATCATGATCACATTCTTCAAGTGACAAAACTGTTCTAACTAGCTCTTGGGAAGCAGCACAGCACTGTCTATTCTTTGGGGGCCGTCTTGGGGGTGGGGAGGGAAGGGGGACATTAGGAAGTTGAGGTGGGTCCAGGAAAGAGACAGATGCTCCTGGCTTATCGACTGTCTCTGTCAAAAAAAAAAAAAAAAAAAAAAAAAACAGAGAGCAAGGAGATCGAGCTATTGGATGGAAGACGTCTCCGCCTGTGCTTTTCAAAGATGTGTGAATATTTCTCCCTAGGATTAAGAACCTGATAGTGCTTGCTAATCAAATAACGTCTGGGTCCTGTTTGGAAAGCAGCAATTAGCCGATTTTGGGCGATAGCCAATCTCCCCAAATCCTGTGTCCTACTTGAATGGAATACAAACTTCCAATGAGCAGACCCCATTCCCATCCTCAACTAAGCTGCCTCAAAGCATCTAAATGAGGCAGTCATGTGAATCTCCTGCACCCCACTCCGATTCTCAAAATATTACATTTTTAATGACAGTTGGGGATTGTGTCTCGTGTCTTCGAGTGCATTGACAGAAGCCACTGTTCATGCACTGTCATTGGAATTCAGCAAGAAATACAAAGTTTTTTGTTTTTTTTTAAATACTTCTCATCTGTGCAGTCATGCTTCAGAGCTAACCGCCTGTCTTCATGATGAAAAAAATAAAGCGGAAATCCCTGTTCCCCACTGTTCTTCCTTCTACCAACAATCTGTTTCTTATTCTGCTTTGCCTTGCTAGCACAAATGGTGTTTTTTTTTTTTAACCCCTACGAGGGGACTCATAACTGTCATTTTTAATTTTAAAAACTGTATAGGCAAATGCTTTTTCTTGTGCACTTATGAGAAACACGGAGTGCCCGGATGAGCCTGTTCCCTTCAGATAATCTAATGCAAGAACAGTCTCTCCTCTATATTGAGTAAATCAACCACCAGGCTGGAGACCACAAAGAAACAGAGAAAATGGGGGTTGGGGCGAAGGGAGGCAGATCAATGGTCCCCACAGAATTCACTGGGCTGAAAGGTCTCCTGCTTGCTCTCCCAGCCGTGGGAGTAGGACTTTCACTTACAGAGTGAAATACACACACGGCAGCTATGTGGCTAGTCGTGTTTCATGCATTTACTTTACTTAATTGGCAGCAGGCTAAGCTGCTAAATCATGCGTTTCCTCTTCTCGACATGGGAAGAGGCATTTCTTCTCATATGAACAGGTGTCATTCCAGGTGTGTGGGGTTTTTTGTTGTTGTTGTTATTTGTTTGTTTGTTTGTTCTTGGTGCTGGGCTTTGGCATGGTTTTGTTAACCAACAGGTCTTAGAAGTCTAAGTCCAACCAATCGCTGAGGCTTGAACTGCTGCTCCCAAGGTATTTCATCCCACGTTTTCAGGATTGCTCCTCTCGGTGCAGGCTCATTACCTTCCCAAACAGTTTACTTCATCTTTGGATCATTCTGAGGGTAACAGGATCCCAGAAGCTGTCCCCTCATTTCTCTGTCCATGTGACATACAAAATCAACTTGGACAGACCCACCATCTTTTGGGGGTGGGTACCAGGGATTGAGCTCAGGGGCACTCGACCACTGAGCCCCATCCCCAACCCTATTTTGTATTTTATTGAGAGACAGTGTCTCACTGAGTTGCTGAGCGCCTTGCCATCGGGACCCTGCGTGTGCCCACTCCGGCTCTGCCTGCGCCCCCGCCAGCCCGCTCGGGTTGCGGGGGTTTGGACTCCCACTTGTTGCCAGCGTTTTATTTTTCTCTACTGACTGAGGCGGGGGTTGGGAAACACGATTCCCCAGGGACAGCTCTCAGTTTATTCCCTTCCAGGATTTGCCTAGGATCTCAGTGGGTGATGGGGTTGCCCGCCACGCGCCCGGGGCTCCCCACACTGTAGCAGAGCGCTTTTCTGCCCCCACCACAGGGACCTGGGCCGGTGCGGTATCAGGGCAGATGCTCTCCAGGGCTAGGTGGCCTTAATCCCAGTGGCAGGTTGATGGTGGGGCTTCTTGGGAAAGGCTCACTGGCCCCTTCGTTTTTTTTGCTGCACTGGGGATTGGGCTGGTTTTGCCTTTTAACAGGGACTAGAGTTTAGGCTTGGGAAGAGCACCAAGTCCAGGCACGCAATGTGTTCCGAGGTCTCGGCCCCGACTCTGCTTCAACCTGTCATTTCTGTGCATAGAAGCCTCCCTTCATATTTGAGGTAGGGTAGCAGGTGGGCCAGTAATCTTTTGCTTTTGAAAGAGGCCAAGGATCTGCACTGGCCACCTGGGAACTGCAGCCTCTTCTGTGTGCAGGAAGCGGACAGAATTGCTTCCCAGTCCTGGATTGGAGGTGGGCGGTGGGGAGGATGTAGCCATTCAGATTCAGATGAAGAGGTTTGTTGCAATAACAATAATAAATACTCCAAGATTTTTATAAGCCAATTCAGTTTTAGACTCAGTTGCTAGTGTTGTTGGAACCTCTTTCCTCTATATATTTACTGGCCCAGAATTCTTCTTTTGGCCTCCTTCTTGGTTTCTAGTAACCTTGTAACTTGATGACCATGTTGTCCATAAATTGTAAGCAGTGCATATTTTAAAATATTCATGCTGAAAAGGCCAAGAAGTTTACCATTGAGCTCTTTATGCCTAAATTGGTGTTACCAAAAACAAATTTTATAATTTGAATTGTTTGTTCCACTCCCATAAAGAAAAAAGATGTTTCCAATATATGTTAAGCTGTTCCTAGAGGTAACCCTAAGGCTGGAGTAAATAAACACTCAGAAAAGCAAAGCAGCTGCCATGATATTTCCTTTCAGTTTTGGGTGAACAAAATCAGGCTTCCAACATGGTAGAATGTTTGCTATTCTTTGCTGTCAAGCGCTATCCTATGTGGGCTACCTGGACAATCTCATCACTGATGCTTCCTCAGTACTAAGACATGGTGTTGGTAAGGTTCAGTGGGGTAACATAACTTGAGAAATGGCCTGTGTCCAAACAGATGTGACCTAACACAACAGGTGGGTCTGTGTTGTGTTGTAGGAAGTAGTGAGGTATGTATGTCAGGTGTCCTTGTGTGCCTTCCAAATAAGTGCTCCAAAAAAAATAACTAAATAGGTGCTCCATAGTATGCATTATGTTGTCACCTAATATATTACTGATTTGTAAATCCTCTATGACCTAAGGGGGAACAAGAGAAACATTGCCATTTCCACTTGTGATGAGAATTCCCCACCTTAAAGTGTCTCTCACCTTCAACTTGGCCTCTTAATTATCTATGAATTAGGATGCTGACAGTTTTGAAAATAGTCCTATTTTAGCTTCAAAATAACAAGTTACCCTCTCCAAATCTGTGTTTGTTCCTCAGATATATATTTTTATAAAACACACATTCTTGTGTATTTTACTGCTGATTGGCCTTTAGAAAAAGTGTTATTTCCATTTCTTCTTTGTGCTTTTTACATACATCTCTTGTCCATTTCATCTTAAATCAGAAACTGTGTATTTGGTCAACCAAAAGAAAAATGTTGCTTCTACCAGTTTCTAGATCAATTGTGATTCTAGTCCTGCATTTTAAGCATGAAGGTATTGCCTGACCTTTTCTCATGGTTAAACTTGTTCCTTGTCAGATAGGATACCCACTTTTGATTTTTGATATGAATGAGGATGTTTTGAAACAATCTTAATGTTGGATATAGTCAACAATATTTGCTCAGAGAAAATACATTTCCTGGTAATTTACCCAGATCCTGAACACAGAGACAGCAACTCTGCTGCAAATGAAATTGACAGTGTTTATGGCTGCATGGTAGCACTTGCAGCCACTTAAAGGTAATGTCTTTTAGCGGTTAGTTCAAGTTAATTAACCCCTTGGAGGTTCCTGGATATTCTTCCCTCTTCCCTCCCTATTACCTCTGCATGAAGCCATACTTAAGCCTGTCCGTGTCTACACTTGGATTTACATATTTGCAAAATGAAGCTTTTTATGATTATGAAACAGAACAAAATTGAGGCCTGCAAGGACCAAGAGTTTCACTGAAACCAGCCATGATTGGTGGTAGCCACATTGCTTTTTATTTCTCAGCACAGAGAAAAATAGAGAAGCTTCCTTTTCCCTTGTCTAATTGCAGGGAATATTGTATTTTATAGCAATAAAATCTCGAAGAATTTTAGATACTTTGAGCAGGTGAATTAAAAGTGATTCCAGAGAGTACTGGAAAAACTTGATTTTTGTTCATAGTGGGATTCATATTTCCTGATGGGTCAATGTGGATTGTGAAAAATCAAATTCTAATGTTTGTTTTTCTTTTTTCAATGTTCATATACAGTGTTAATGTACCGAGGTGACGCTCTTGAAGATTTCAGAGGCCCAGATTGTCGTTTTGTGAATTTTAAAAAAGGTGACCCTGTATATGTCTACTATAAACTGGCAGAGGTATCACCAGAACTTTGGGCCAGAAGTGTAAGTAAAAGTTTGACAGGTGTTATATTCTTACTTTTGATGGGTTTTTCAGCAGTGTAGATTTAAATGACTGATTTCTTGGGGTCTTTGTAGAGTTAACCTAACCTCTCTGCCAGGCCCTGTGCTCCTAACATGCCTTAGGCCTGGCACAGCATAGAAAGTCAGTAGACTTTCTGAAACAGAACTGAACTGGTTGTGGTTGCTACCCCTCACATCAAGTTCCAGAAGGCTCTACACATCATAAAGGTTGTCATGGTGAAAACCTGACAATTCTTAGCTTTGCTGCTTCAAAAGGGAAGGATTCAAGGACATTAGAGTGAATCCTGTAAATTAAGTCTGAGATAGTAACTCAGGCATGCATACTTAAAGTTGATTTTTTGTGTATTTTACCTAATCATTTGTGCTGTTTTTACTCTAAAAAAGCAGAATATTATGTTCATTATGTGCTTTTTTTTTTCCTTTTTTGCAACTTCTGGGTCATCCATTTCCTGCTTTTCCTATAATCTATGCCTGAAGGTTCCCCCAGGGGTTCTACTTCTAGCCAGTTGTATGGATCTTCTGATGAAAGACATGACATTGTTTATATCATGCTTTGATATTTTAAATGGGGAGATTCACAAGGAGTGACCTCATTGAGAGACTTATGAGTATTGTCCTTTTCATTTAAATGTGATATGTGGATTGTTTACTTAAAATAGTAGCAAGGGTCTTTGATGACTGTAGGGATGTTCCAGTTTAGAGACATTCCGGGTTGCATCCCTGAAAGTTCTCACCCTAAATAAAATACCACACAGCAGAAAATAAGAGTAATCCCTATGGGAAAACTAGTTTCATTTTGTTGCCATTTCTGATTCTTAGGGAATGATCTTGAAACTTGTTTCCTTTAGGTACAAACTTTATATTTAGACAGAGTCCCAGTTGCAGTACTCCATATAAAGAACCATCTATTGTTTCTTTCAAGTATACCAAATAGGATTCGTAATCTTTAAACTTGGAACTGTTTTTCCATGTACCCAAGTGGCATTTTTCATACAGTAGTCGTCTTTCTCCCCTTCTTTGAACTTTTGGATAAATGGGCTTGATTTACATTTTCTCCTGTCACATTGTAGCCTGTTAACTATGATCATCCCTAGGACTCTTGCCATTCTGGGTGGCAGCACTCATCCTGTCTTCCTGAGGAGCCCTGCTTTCAGCACCTGACCAGAAAGGATCTTTGCCGACTGATGAGTGTTTGGGTGGCACTTTGTTTGCATTGCTCCTGTGGCATTCATTTGTCTTCTTTGCCTTCAGTCAGGTTGTGTTTTATCTTAGCTCCCTATAAAGTGAAAAACTCAGTTAGGAAAGGACCCCTGTCTAATCCATCTTCCTTTTGAATATTTCCTTTCAGGGCAGTGGCACTTAAGTACATTTGTTCTGATAGTAGCTTATGCAGAATTTGTTCTCTTCTGGCAGTTCTTTGCTCCCCACCCACAAATCAAATCAGCAGCACCTCAGCAGGGATGATGTATGGAAGCAAAATTAGGTATAAAAATTATTTCCAGTCATGAGCCTCCATGATTCTGCATCATTTTTTTTCATATCACAAGAAATGGGATACCACCCAGTGTGTAATTATGGAGCTTTATATAATCTATGGTCTCAATTGACACAGATTAAGAAGAGATAAATGTGTTTCCTTTCTCCATACATCTCTGTTTTTTTTCCTTTTCCAAATTTAACCTTAATAGAATTTTCATCAGAAGGGAAAAGTGTATTTCCCCTCAGACTCGCCTCTCATGTCATGAATGTTATACTTAGGAAATTAAAAACTCTTTAGTTTTCAAAATGATTCTCCTTTTGAGTTTTTAGTTTTCATTCTGCAATGTTGTTGATTTTTTAGAGTCTCAGGCTTTATCTGCCAGTGATGAAGCTTTTAATTGCTCCGTCTTATCTAATCTTCATGGCAGTATTCTACCACTAATACTGGCTCTCAGATGGTTTCTAGATATAACAAGAACATTCATGAATGGGGATATTTTAGAGTTAGTGATAAGATGCCTTTTTTTAATTTTCTTTTTTGGGCGTTTGATTTGCCTATCAGTTTCCTTTAATTATTGGCAAGAATCTTCTGTTCCTTTTAGTCAGTAGTTAGTAATAAGAGTGTCTTTCTCAAGGGGAACTTTATGTACCTTTTGTACACTTTATGTAACTTCATATAATTTAGCTGTTGGTGCTGAAAATAAATGGGGTTCTTTTCTGCAGAGGATTTATTTTGGGTGAAACTGAAGCTTGATATGTGGTTTAGTATGCATTATATTGTAATTTTATTTTCTCCCCAAGTACTTGTAAAAGTAGATTTGGAAAAAGCTAGGAAAGCATATACTATCAATACATTTGCTATAGTGGTAATACATTTTAGAGATTTTGTATTGTTTTTACTTATTAATTCTCATGACTGTTATGTATTGGTTAAGAAAGACATAAATATTGGTTTATGAGCAATGCTACAAAATGTACAGGTAAATTCTTGCTAGAGGTTATTTGGAATTGCATTTATAACCAGCTTTGATTTATATAGTTTTAACCATATAATATACAATAATCTCCTATGCAAATCTTTTATTTACTTCAGAAGTCTTAACTTTATATGCTCTGTGTTGAGAATTAAGCTAAATGTAAAAAAGAAAACTTCAGTGGTTGGAAATGCTGTTTTAACAGTTCTGTATTTGGAATAATAATCTCAGTGTAATTGTTATAGCAACTTTCTTTCTTGGTTATACCATATACCTATCTATTATGTGTATATTTCCTGCCACTTCTGAGAATCTCTTATTTATATTCCTTGTACAGAATTTATTTTATATTTGTCTCCTTTGCACTATAGGTTGGCCATATTTTTGGTTATTTTCCGAAAGATTTCATCAAAGTAGTTCGTGAATATACTAAAGAAGAGCTACAAATTTCAACAGATGTAAGTTATGGATTTCTTTTTTGTTCTCAATTGTAAACTGGCTTATAAATCCACCCATTATATTCAGTTAACTGCTTCTGAAAGTTTTATAATGTGTTTATAACATTTGTGTATCAGATTTTCATTTGAAATCAGACTACCTATAAAAAAAAGTTTGAAAGGCATTCAAGGGTGATTATATTATAATCTGAGAGTTTTCTAATATATTGAAACAGATATTCTTATAGAAGGCTGTTTACTCAACTATAGGGCTTTTCTCTTCTGTTTTATATGTGAAAAATAAATAATGTAATATATTTGTACTTGGCTATTAAATTTAAGAGGTAAATAATTTCATTTTACAGGCAAAAGGAGGTATTCCAACTTGAAAACTACTCATTGGATAGTTATTAGACATTTTAAGTATATTTAGGTTAAATTAATAAACTCTAACTTTTATACTAGGCTAGAAATACGTACTTACAAAGGTTTTCTTATTCTTAGTCATATATGGGATCGTAGTCATGTTATAGATTTGGAAAAGGGGACCTGAGTGTTTCAGGTGATGTTCAGTCTCAGATCTTTTAAGGCCCCAACTGCTTCCTTTATACAGCATTCCTGTATTGTGCTCTGACTTAAATTGATTTTGTGACTGAAAGGATTTCGTGTTCTAGAATTCTCACTTCAGCTGATTATTTTCTAGAGTTTTAAATTGTGTAGTAATTGATGCCCACCAACATTGAAACATCTTTGGGCAGCTCTTTGTAGTGGCTGTAGAATATGCAAGCTGCTAGGCTAGGATAGTTCTTAGATTAGATGGGGTGAATGGATAAAGTCATCCTGTTTGTTGTTGCTGTTCCTAAAATTTCTTCATAATCTCAGGGGCCATAAAATCACTTCTGTTGCTTGTTGGACTTCATTGTTGGTAAAGAGAGTTAGTTCTTGGGATTTAAGCTGTGACAGCAGTTCACTGATTACAGAGAACTCATTTGTTTTGAACTCTGCCTTTTCATTATGTTTCCCATTACATGCATCCCTCATGGCTTAGAAATGCATGTGATGGGGAGAGGAAATCACTCATCCCTACTACATTGAACTGCCTCCCCCACCCCCAGAACCCCCACAGAATATTATGAAGATTTAATTAGGAGATGGAAATTTTTAAAAAAATTTCCATTCATACTATGGCTCCTTTTATATGTCAATTTGCTTACTAGTGGCAAGAAGGAAGACTAAATAAATATATAGATAGTCCTGAGAGAGGTCTTAGTGACTGTGAAACCCTGATGAAGAGGAAGGTGTATAACTTGTTGAATCTTGTTTTCAGTTTGTTCTTGTGGTAATAATAATGTGAGGAGCCTCCTTAATATCATTCTTTATTCCATCAAATGTACTTGTATCTCAGTAAGATACTTTAAAACTGATTCATCTTTCTCAATGCTGCAGGATCTTCCAGCTTCTCCTGAGCAAATGATTAAGAATTAAATTCCTGAAACATAGGTGTAGATTTTAGAGCTTGAGGATCCTACAAGTGATACCTTGCCTTTCCCTACTTATGCTCAGAGCAAATTGAGAGAGACCCAAGAGTCAGGCTGTTGGAGACCAAATTGTCACCATTTTTACTCATTATGCTTTTTAAAGAATATGACCCATGTTAAAAAAAAAAGAAAGAATAGACTTTCTAACACTGTAGTCTAGAAAAAGACAGATTTACTCAGCCATAGAAGGAGTTAGCCAATGGGGGTTGGAGGAGGGTAATCTGGTTGACCCCAAAGATTCTTTAGAACCAATCCTGAATTTGGGAGCATGGATGAGTTTGCTTTTGTGACACTTCGTTATTGACACACTAATGTTTTCCTTTTCCTTACAGGAGACAGATTTTGTCTGTTTTGATGGTGGAAGAGATGATTTTGATAATTATAGTGTAGAAGAACTTCTAGGATTTTTGGAATTGTATGATTCTGCAAATGAAGATTCTGAGAAAGCTATAGAAAAAGTGGAACAATTTCCTGAAGTCTCCCAGGATGTTGAACCTGAACCTAAACCAGTAGTAGCAAACTCAGAGCAAATTGAAAGTGCATTCTCAGAAAACACTATGGATCTTGAGGAACAATTTCTGGCTCAGAAGAACCATCCTCATGCAGATAGTCAAACAGATAATGCTCAAGGTGAACAAACTTCATTTGAACCCTTTGAAGAAATACTACAAGATGAATTGAAAGTGCCAGAAAGTGAAAACAACAAAACCAGCAACAGTTCTCAGGTCTCAAATGAACAGAAGACTAATGCTTATACACTTTTGAAAAAAGAAATGACATTAGACTTGAAAACCAAATTTGGTTATACTGCTGATGCACTTGTGTCTGATTATGAGACGACCAGACTGGTGACTTCATTAGACGAAGATTTTGATGATGAGGAATTGGATGCTGATTATTATGCATTTGATAAGGAAGAAGAGGAGAATGAGGAAAGCTTTGGGGAGCTCCCATTACTAACCTTTATAAGTGAAGAAGGCATGAAATTCCCAGTAGAGTTTGGAGTGGAGAAATATTCAATAGGTGAAGAGCAGAATTCAAATGAAGAAGATAAGGTTGAGGTAACTCTGCCCCCAGGCATCAAGGATGATGACAAAAATATACTGACAACCTTGGAGGATACTTTATTTATTGGCACAGGTGGTGACGAGAAAACAGATATGATGGATTTGGGGAATTCTTATTCAGAAGAAGAAAAAGAAGATGAGGAAGCTAGAAAACAGAAGAAACCACAAGCAGCAACAGATTATATTTATCCTGAAAGTGCAGAATATGGTTTTTTTGTGGAAACCTCTAAGACAGATAATGATGAAGAGCCAAAAGTGGACATCGAACTTCATATTAAAGGAAAAGAGACAGATGTTCAGGAGCCTAAGAAGCACCTGATGCAAGATGTTTCAGAATCAGAGGATGAGAAGATAGAAGGGATAATTGCATATACTTCTCCCCAAAGCAATAAGCTCAGCTCATTGCCAGCTGTTGAAAAGGGCAAGGACACATTAAAATCAGCCTTTGAAAACAAAGAGAATGACCTAAAAGAAGCAGTTATCCATATCTCAAAAGACTCAAAAGAAGTGAATGAAGAACTCTCTTCACCTGGAGAGAAGATTTTGGAAGATAGCTTAGAGAATAAATCTCTACATAAAGCTGTAGGGAGTCTGATGACCCAAGAACAGAGTAAACCACCAGAATCCTTGGGCATTGCAACATTCCTGGGAGATAATCAAAATGATACATCCAAAGATGGAATGGAGGAGCCAGGTTCAGTAAATACACCAACCCTGCACATAGACTCAGTGGAGCATCAACCTCAGGAAATTAAAGAGGGACTAGTTCTGAAAACTGAAAATCAATCTGGATTCTCCTCTCCAGATGGAATTGGTTTGTTAAGAGAACCGGAAGAAGAGGTCCACAGTCCCAGAAAAAATTTTTCTTGGCAACAAGAAAGAGATGTGATTGTTACAGTTAGTCATGTAAATGAGAAGATAGGGCTTTCCAAGGACAAGGGTAAAGAGCAGTCCTTGGCTGAAGAATTGATTCAGCATAAGGCAACACAGGGGACACAGGAAATTAAAAAAACAGAGCAAACTGACGAGGTAGAAGTACCAGGTCTCCATACCGAAAGGCCAGCATCAGTAGAGGAGGATTATTATCCCCCTGAAGAGCTACTGGAGGATGAAAATGCTGTAAGTGCAAAACAGTCAAAAGAAAAACATTCTGGGATTCAGAATGTTAACCAGCACGTTCTTGAGAAAGCAGTTTTAGAGACTATCAATCCTGATCTAGAAACCAAAGAAAACAAACAAGAAATGAGTATAAATTGGGAGATTTTTAAGAAAAGTGAAACCACAGCCAAAAGGGTAGACATGATGGACAAGGAACGAGGTGATATGGAAATGGGAAAGGAGGAATGTCCTCTGGCAGATGAGGAAGCCCAGGGACTCTTTGACGGAAGTGATGAGGAAAACACTCAGACTTCAGGGATAAGTGAAGTATTTCAGGATAAAAATTCTGATGATCTTGAAAAAGACAACCCTAAGGAACATCTGAACACTTCAGGGTCTACAGAAAAGGCTACTGGAAAAGAAATCTCAAAAGAGGACCTTGAGGACATAGGGCATATCACGGATGCAGAAAGCCAGGGTCCTGCTTATGCAGATCTTGAAGATGATATACTCCCACAGAGTCCACATATAGCCCTAAAGCCAGAGCTTAGCGATCAGGAGGAAGACTTGCCCATAATCCGCAGCTTCTTTACAGAACAAAAGTCCTTGCAACGCTTCCTGAAGTACTTTGATGTCCAAGAACTGGAAGAAATGTTGCAGGAAATGTCATTAAAGCTGAAGTCGGCACAGCAGGAGAGCCTGCCCTATAACGTGGAAAAAGTTCTAGATAAGGTCTTCCGTGCCTCTGAGTCACACATTTTGAGCGTAGCAGAGCAAATGCTTGATAATCGTGTGAATGATATTAGAGACATAGGAATAAAGGAAAGTAACATATTTGAAGAGGCTGCAGTGCTTGATGATATCCAATACTTGATCTATTTTGTGAGGTACAAGCACTCCACAGTGGAGGAGACTGCTCCATTGATAACAGTGCCTCCTCTACAGGAAATCTGGACTAAAGCTGAAGGTAAATACCTGCTTGCGGCTTGAGCTGGAGAAAAGGAGTTGTTCCATCCAGGTGTTTTTGTGTATTATTGTAAAGTTCTGTTCAGTTTCCATGTGCCTAAAGGAGAAAGAAGGCTGACTCAGGAGCCCCATATATTCCTTTATTTATTCTTTTGGGCTAGAGCATGAAAGGACATTGCTTATTCTTTTCTCCTTTAGGACAGTTGGGATTGGTTAGCATGTTCAAAGAGAAATTTTATAAAAAGTTAAAGAGAAAGATATAAATGAGAAACTAATGCACAAAAGTAGACCTGTTAACAGTACAGATTTTATGTTAAAATTATAAAAGGGCTTTATTAAACATAATTTCTTAATCATAAAATATCTGTACTAGATCATGTGGGTGTGGAGTTACTAGCATAACTTTTTTTATTTTAGAATTTAATCTCTTTTTATGTGGTGCTGAGGATCGAACCCAGTGCCTCACCTGCACTAGGCAAGTGCTCTGTCACTGAAGCCTAGCCCTAGAATAACTTTTAATGGATAGCTTGCCTGAATTCCCCTCCCCAGCATTTATCTTTTGTGGATACCATGCTATTTCCAGTCTCTTGGGGGAGAGGTCACTTATTCTGGTTTTACTCCTCTGGGTTCTAAGGTCCTTGCATTCATATTAATCAAGGATGGAACCAGGATGACAAGCCTTATAATGTAGTGCTTGACACATAGAAGCCTTTCAATTAAATATTCGTCAAACTGACAATGAGCCAATATCCTGATAAAAGCTTTCTGTTTCCTGGTTTCATATTTGATCATCTCTATCCATTGTTTTTCAAAATGAAATATTTCAACTGAGAGTATATGATAAGAATTCCAGAAGGACATAAAGCCATTGGAAAATTTACATCGCAAGAATGCTAATTTTACCTGATAATTTGGGGAAGAAAACAGTTGTACATTTAATCAAAGCAGATATATTTTGGATAAGAATGCAAAGTACAAGTGAATGTTCAGGGTAGAATATGAAGCTGTAAAGAGATAATCTTTGCTCTGTATCCTATTGGTCTATGTCCTGAGCTCAGGAAGGAGATAGGTTCACCATTTGGCTCCTAGGTTACTTGGAACATATTTGAAAGTCACATTAGCAAGCTAGACTTACGGAATTCCCTTCTCTATACTGGCTCGGTGAGACCAGCACACTTGTAGATGAAAGAGTTCCTGTTATTTCTGAGCAGAATAGACATTTCACATTTTTGTTCTGGACCAGAATTCTCTTCTGCACATTTATTCATGTGGGTGTATGTTGGTTTGCCAAGGGAAGTAAAGTTATTGAAGCCTCTATCATAAATGTATTTGTTTATGAAATACTTTGGATTAAAGGCTTCTTTATAATTTTGACTGTATAGTTCAGTCATCCTTTAAATGGGATGAAAACAATGAACCCTCCCGTATCCTTGCCCAGTTGTTCTCATGGGCGCATGCCAGGACAAGGAGGGCAGTGTTGAGGTATCTGGAGCTGTGTGCTGAGGGGGAGTGCTGATCATTGGGCTTAAGTGGGGGTAGATAGTGTCATCCAGCTGGCTCAATGCATTCTTCTCCCCTGTAGAGATGCAGCCACCCCATGAAGATGATTTTCCTAAAGAGAACACAAATCATCTTAATAGAAATCTTCATGAAGAGCCTCGCCTCCTGAGTCATCATTTAAATATGAACCATCCTGAAGAGCCCAGCCTCTTGAGTCAACCTGTGACTGAGGACATGGGTGTCTTAGAAGTGTCTCAGATCCCAAATACTGAGAAAGTAGACCCAGGTAAAGCTTGCCAATTTTTCTCTACAAAGTAGAGGTATTATCATAATGAAGGCTTTCAAGGATATTTGTTGCCAAAGGTACAAAATAGAGCAGAGAGTAATATAGGTACATGTGAGTTCAAAAAACAAAATCTCTTAAGTGAGAGAAAATCAAGAATAAAGATGACTAGAAATCAAAAATAGGCCAGAGACTGTAACTCACCTAAAAGCAAATGTTTAGCTATGACTAGCTTGTGTAAACCATTTACAACTAAAATATTATTCTTCAAAGGCCTTATGCTCTAAAACTGTATTTTTCAACCAGACCAACAGCACCAGAAACTCTGGGGGTGGGACCCACAATCTGTGTTTAGCAGGCCTTCCAGGAAAGTCTGGCCTGGTACAAGTTAGCTTGAGAATCACTGTTCATAGTCTCTTAAATTCTGTGTTTTTTCCCTTTTCTTCTAAATGGAATGTACTATACCTCAAGTCCTGTTTTGACTTGCTTCCTGGACATGGTAATTAAACTTTTTCAAATGCAGTCAATCGTCCAGATCTTTATACTATATACTTACAGGAAGCAGTACAGAACTGCAATCCATTTTAGACTGACACTTATGAATACTTCATCATAGTGCACAGTATCCAGTGGGAGATGAGAAACAATTTTTCAAAAAAATCCCCAATAATGGCATCAATAGCATTCTACTTTTGTGTTGCTCACTCTCATTTTATCAGTAAATTACATTATGACTAATTGTTTTATTTTATCCATCCAGTATGGTGCTATGAAGCCATAATTACTGTATTTTGTGTTTTTAAAGGTTCTGGTCTGTAAGCATAGCTATAGTATTATCCTGCACCAGTGCAGGACTTAGCAGCACTGATCCTGACCCCGCCCCCATCTGCACACACAGAGTGTAGGAGAACTCATGGCAGGGGGGATTCAGTTAATTTGAGAAGGAATAACATATCAGTTCTTCCATTTTCCAGAAGACATTTCATTCATATATGAACACTACTGACTTCTGAACTGTTTTTAACTCCATAAGGTTCTGAAAATGAATCACGCACCATTAAGATTTGTTATTTTCATGCTCCAAAACTTTCAAGATTAGGGAAAACTTGGCTTACAAAATTAAGCATGAATTATTTCCCTGGCCTTTTAGGTTCCACCACAAAATGATGTCAATCACCTTTATATGTAAAATCTTCCCAAATGTCATTTAATGTGTCTCAAGTGCTGAGATGCTGAGCCAATGGGCAGACTTCACCAGCAGTCAAATTCATAGACCAATAGTGATTGGAGGGCCTGGGGTTGTAGCTCAGTGGTAGAGTGCTTGTCTAACATGTGAGGCACTGGGTTTGATTCTCAGCGCTGCATACAATTAAATAAAATAAAGGTCCATCAAAAACTAAAAAAAAAAAAATTTAAAAATTAGGCAAAAGCTTAAAAAAATAGTAGTGAATGGAATCTCAGGGTTGAGAAAGACCTTAGAGGCAACTGGTCCAACTTCCTTTTTTTTAGAGAGAGGGAGGGAGAGAGAGAGAGAGAGAGAGAGAGAGAGAGAGAGAGAGAGAAAGAGAGAGAGAGAGTGTTTTAATATTTATTTTTTAGTTATCTGCGGACACAACATCTTTTTTTTTTTTATGTGGTGCTGAAGATCGAACCCTGGCCGCACAGCCAGACGAGCGCACTACCGCTTGAGCCACATCCCCAGCCCAACTGGTCCAACTTCTTAATAACTGCACGTTGGACTCCTAGCTGTTTAATCAAACGTACCCCAGGCTCATGTAACTCATACTGAAATTCCACCCCTACAAGCTCTCAGGTCTAATTGGAATTCTACCTCATTCACAGAGCCTCAATGCAGGTCTGTACCCAATATCCTTTAGTCTCTCTTGATATTACTGTTTTCTTTTTAAATAGCTGTCATCTGTCCACTCAATAAATAGTTGTTGAGTATCTCTGCCAGGTGCCAGATGCTGTGTTAAGCCTTGGCTCATTCCACCTGTAAATCTGCAAACCAAGACTCCCTCTCTTTCAGCTTTCCTAAAATTTTTAACACAAAGTTTCACCAGCACTAAATCCATGTTTGTTGAATGTCACCCTGTCTATATATCTCTGGTTTTAAAAATTTTCCTTTAGTAAATATTGTTCTGATAGCAGTTGTATGGCCATGGAAGTAGTGGAGAGTAGACTGGAGATTGTTCATTTTATAATTGAAGGGTCTGACAGCTCTAATTAGGATTTTGAAGTTTTCTTCTCTGTGTTAATTGTCTTTAGGAGAGCCACATATTCCAGGCACTGTGATTCATATATTTAGTGAAACACTGATGAATATTGAAACTGAAGAGAGACAATTCTTATTCTATAGCATAAAATAAAATAGCCATTTCCCCTTTCAATTTTAGAGCTACTTATAACAGAAGGTACTCCTGTTGATGATGCTGATACAGAAAAACAACTAAAGGACATAAAGTTGGAAGAGCCAGCAGATGCCACCCTTTTGGACAACGTGCTTTCCTTGTTATATTCATACTTGCTTTATTTCACTAAGATGGTAAGTTTGACATAGTTTCTTCAACTAGAATGTTGATTATTTATTAGTTTTTAAGTGGCTTCTGGTCATGAAGTGAAGAACTTAAAATGTCTTTATGAAAATGACTCCTGACCCTTTGAGTAGATAGCTCCTAAAACAAAAGCCATAGGGGTGTGGCTTAATGGCTACTTAGTTTAGCATATGAGGAAGATTTGCTGTCTACCAAGGCTGGACATTTGTTCACCTGTAAAAACTTGGTTCTTCTCCTCAGAACCTTTCATTCTGGCAGGGAGATAATAGCATTCACTTGAAACACAGTAAGATAATGGCAGAAAGAGAGGTATTTATTTGATGGTAGAACATTATTGTCCATAAATGCATTTATTATGGTTGGAAGGGTGATCAATAAGGTCAGAAAGTAGTTGAGATGTGTTTGAAGCACAGGCAAAGGGCAAACAGGAGTGTGACATGTGGTTTGTTGTTGATTAGACAGGCTGGGGTGGAGGATGGTGGGGGAAGCTGGCAGTCAGAAGAAATGTGTTCAGAGAAATGGAAACATGAAGAAAAGGATATTTGGGGAGGCCAGGAGAATGTAAATAGTTGGTGTTGTATAACGTGTGAAGTTGGAGGGGGATGGTCTGTTGGAGAGGCCAGCAAATCTTAAAGGAAGTCATGGGCCAAAGTAGCATTAGACCATTAATAGTGGGGATCCTTAGAAAGTTTTAAGAATGAAAGGAATTAGGTTAGATCTGTTTCTTAGAAAGAGTCACTTAAGGCTGACCTTTCTAAAGAAAATCATGATCCAAACAAGACATTTAATCTGTCTAGAAGCTTATCTAAGCATTTTAGGACTTACCTCCCCGTCATAGTATTTGTTGATGTTGAACTTTTAGAGTTTAATTATAGGAATGAGAAAGCTTTTAGAGCTTGGAGGATAAGATGGTCCTAGGGCCTTTGTGACAGTAATCCTTCTCAACTGAAGTTGTTTCCTGTAAGTTGTATTATTTCAAGACTTGTTTAAGAAAAGTGATGTTGTTGTTTTCCTTGTAAAATGTATAGATTTTGAAGCCAGGTAGATCTGGTTTCAAATCCCAAGGTTATCATTTAGAAGTTTGGGCAAATAACTAAACTTTTGAATATCAGATTCCCCATCTGAAAAATGTAGATAATGCTTACTCCAATCATAAGAATTAAATGATTTGACAAGGTAAAGTGTCTGGTGAGATGTCTGGCATTTTGTAGGGTTTTACCCCCACGCACCCCCTAATTCTCATGTAGGCAGTCAGAGGTGGTATAAAGACAATGAATACCTGGGGAGGAGAGACCACCAGGGTGGAAAAGATGTGATGGGGAGAAATGAATCAGTTTTCAGTTGGCTCCATGTTTGTTCATGGTGGTGGCAGCCACCTGGGTAAGGAGTATGTACAAGCCAGGCAGTTAGAATAATGATATTTCCAGTGATTAAAGCCCAGTCTTCCACAGTCATAATTTGATTATCAGAATGAATCAACATCACTTGGAAAGTTTACAGCCTCATGATATGGGAAGGATTTCTTTATTCATATTTTTAGGTATGCACAGAGCCCTTCTCTAGGTCTAGGTCGGGGTACATGAATGTGGTGCAGGTATGGTCAGTGATTTTGCGGTGATAGGTAAGACATTGACGTGAGTGGCAAAGAAGAGGCACAATGTTATGAGACTGATTTGAAAGGAGCCTTCAAAAAGGCATTTTGATGGCCCAGTATGTACAGGACATTGTGCGAGGACTAAAAGAGTCTAACAGGTGTAAGGCATGATTGTGATTTTTGAAAGCCTTAAGAAAAGGACTTAACAAATATATGCAAAAATTATGAACAAGTGAATGTAAAATCTTAAACAAGTAGTATGATATCTGATAGGACTGGAGAGTAATAGGCTCTGATGTGTTTGGGAGATGTGCACCAATCAGATTCATTGATCAATGGAATCTTAGTAGAATCTTAGTGTTAGAAGAAACCTTGGAAGGCTGTTAGTCTAGTTTCTCACTCATTGCTGTAATTTTCTTTACTGTGGCCCTGACGAGTAGTTATGAGGCCTGTACACCAGTATTTCCTAGCAGGAGTCACTCTCTTACAAGGCTATATGTTCTTCTGTTGTCTAGTTCATCCTTGTATTGACTCCAAATTTTCCTCCACATGATTTCCTCTATAAAATTGAATTCTTTTCTACATAGAAATCCTTTAAATATTTGAAATTATATCTTAATTTAAAAATTATTTTTAGTATTTTTATCATGGAAACTTTCAAATAAGAGCAGAGAGAATAGTAGGGGACTATAGGTAATCATAACATACTATACATTTCAGAATACTAGAAGAAAAGATTGTGAAAGTTTTACCATAAATGATGCTTGAGGAGGTAGATATATTTAACCTGATTTAAACGTTACATAGTGTATACATGCATCAAAATGTCATGTTACCTATTTCAATAATTATGTTTATTTCTATGTACTAATTAAAAAATAAATTTAATTAGAAAAGCTTTAAAGAAAAGCATAGAGAAGAGTATAATGAACCCATGGGCCATCACCCAACTTAACAGTAATTCCTTGATAGCCAATATCAGTGAGTTTTTTTTTAATTTGTTCTAATTGGTTATACATGATAGCAGAATGCATTTTGATTCATTTTACATAAATGGAACAAAACTTTTCCTAGTTGTACACAACACGTGTAGTAGTCTTACATGTACCTCGGGTAATGAGGTTCATCTCATTCCACCATCTTTCCTATCCCTATGCCCTCTCGCCTGTCCTACCTCCCCTTTGCCCAATCACAGTTCCTCCATTCTTTCCATGCCCCTTGCCACCCACCTCACCCACATTATGGGTCAGCATCCACTTTCAGAGAGAACATACAGCTTTTGGTTTTTGGGATTGGCTTACTTCCCTTAGCCTGATATTCCCATTCACCCGCAGATGCCATAATTTTTTTCTCTTTTAATGCTATAAGTAACATTTCATTTTGTATATGTACCACAGTTTCTTTATCCATTCATCTGTTGAAGGGTTGTTTCCACAAAACTAAGGAATGCTTCACAAATGTGGGTGTCATCCTTGCTCAGGGACCATGCTAATTTTTTCTGTATTGTCCCAATTTTAGTATATGTGCTGCCAAAGCAATCACACTCTGAGTTTTAACAAATGTAGATACCCATGTAAAAACTACCATAATCAAGATATAGAACAGTTTTTTCACTAGAAAAGGGGTTTCCTTGGGATCCTTCCCAGTGAGTTCCTTCACCACCTGTTCCAGGCAACCACTGATAACTTTTTTTTTAAAACTATAGATTCATTTTTCCTACAGTACTATTTCATATATATGCCCCTATAAGTTGACTCATATCTAGGAGTGCAATTGCCTCCTATGTTTAATGTATGTTTTTATCTTATGTAATACTGTCAAGCCATGCTAATAAATGACCACAATCATTTTATACTTCCACCAGCAATTTAGGAGACTTCCACTTGACTTCATCTTCACTATCACTTGGGCCATTCTAGTGGGTATGTCTTTGTGAGTTTATTTCCTGATAACTAATGATATTGAGTGAACTTTTTTTTTTGAGATAGGGTCTTACTAACTTGCTTAGGCTCAAACTAACTTGCCAGCCTCAAACTTGGGATCCTCCTACCTCAACCTTCTGAGCTGCTGGGATTACAGACATGTGCTATCATGCCTGGATCAAATACTTCTTCATGAGCTTGTTGACCATACTGTTTTTGTATGTCAACTCTCTCTGGTTAGCTGGAATCCAGACTTCTCCCAGCTCAGTGCCAACTGTGGGATTGGTTAGCTTATAGTTGTTCTTGGCCCTCGCAGGTACTGCTTAGAATGTAGCCCCAACCTGAAGACCACCTCCATGCAGATTTCTGGAACTCTTTTTCTTTGTGGCTCCCATCTTTCTGGTAGTTTTCTCTACATGTTTTGGCTGCTTAATCTCCTGGAACTCTGGTCTCTTTCTCCTCAGTGAGACTGTTAGGCCCCATTTGGGTTCCCCTTCCCAAACTGAGGTCTAGAGGGTGCCTCAAGGTAGAATGCTCACCTATTTGTTCTCCTTCTCTTAGGGGTGACAGTTGCATGTCCCTTGTGGCTTTCTATCTGAAAAATAGCTCTTTAAAAATATATTTTGACTGTGCATGGTGGCACATGCCTTAATATCCTAGTGGCTCGGGAAGCTGAGAGAGAATCATGAGTTCAAAGCCAGCCTTAGCAAAAGTGAGGTTCTAAGTAACTCAGTGAGACCCTGTCTCTAAATAAAATACAAAATGGGGCTGAGACTGGGGATGTGGCTCAGTGATCAAGTGCTCCTGAGTTCAATCCCTGGTACCAAAAATATATATATTCCAACTTTCTGGTTGCTTTCAGTGGGAGAACAAGTCTCATATAAGTTAATTGATTTCTCCTTTTGTTGTAACTTTTTGCAATAATTGAAAAAAAATATGTTTGTGGGACTTCTAGGATATATTGTAGTTTTGGTGAATAAATGACATCCCCCTGGTACAACAATTTAACCTGTTTTCTCTATTCCTTTTTTTTTTTTTTTTTTTTTTTTTTTTTTTTTTGGTGGTGCTGGGATTGAACCTCGGGCTCCATGCATTCTAGGCAAGTGCTGAGCTAACAACCTCAGCTTCTCTCTGTTGCTTTATATTTCTTGGAAATTCATAGTCAGGTTTAGGTTCAATTCTTTTTCTTATGAAAACTTAATAGGAAATATTGCATTGACATATGCATATCCTCTCCTTTGATGTTGACTACTAGTCAACAGTGATGTTGGTGAGATTTGCTAATATATTATAGGTTGCAAAATAGCAATGGTCTGAGTTGCTGGATTTTTCTTTCTTCATTTAAAGGATGGGATGCCTACACAAATAAAAATTTGATTATTCTTTTTTTTCTGGGGGGGGGGGTATTGGGAATTAAACTCAGGGGCATTTGGCTAGTGAGCCATATCCCCAGCCCTATTTTGTATTTTATTTATATACAGTGTTTCACTGAGTTGCTTAGCAATTCCCTTTTGCTGAGGCTGACTTTGAACTTGCTATCCTCCCTCCTCAGCCTCCCTAGCTACTGGGATTACAAGTGTGTGCCACGGCGCCTGGCTATGATTGATTATTCTTTACACAGATATTTGGTTTGTATAGTTAAGGCAGGAGATAAATATTTGATTCCTTTTCTTTATTTAAACACTTTTCAGAATAGTAAGGTATTCTTCTAGCTTATCAAATGATACCCAAAGGGGCTTGAAATCTTTTTATTGTTTCATTGTTTTTATTTGTTGCCATAAAATTAATTAGTTCTTTCATATATTTAAGTTTTTGTCTTAAATGAATTTTTTAAATTATAAAAACCAGGTTATCTAAGAGAAAAGAATGATCCAGAGGGATTCTAGCCAGGTGTTAGACAATGTGATGATATAGGGCCTGTTACAAACTGGAAAATTTAAAGTATGCTCAATTTAAAGTATTTAGATTCAGGCTGGAGTTGTGGTTCAGTGGTAGAGCGCTTGCCTAGCATGCATGAGGCACAGGGTTAGGGTTAGGGTTAGATGGTTAGGGTTAGATGGTTAGATGGTTAGGGGTTCGATCCTTAGCACCATATAAAAACAAAATAATGTGTCCACCTGAAACTAAAGAGATACATAAATAAATTTTTTAAAAAAGTATTTAGATTCATTATACTTGAAAACACTGCAAGTGAACAAAAAACATGAGACTGTCAGTATCCTTTCTCTTGAAGAAACTATTGGAAAATATTGAGGAGGTGGATTTCTGACGAGGAGGTTAGTTTAGAATTGCCATGATTTTTTGTTACTGTTTTGTTATAAATTTAAGGTTTCCCATTTCTTCTAATTTGTCTGTTTCAGCTGTTTACTACATTGCCTGATGAGTATCAACCTGGGCCTGATTTTTATGGACTACCATGGGAGCCTGTAGTTTTCACTGTTTTCTTTGGATTGGTATCCTTTGTCATTTTCTTTTGGAGAACTGTTCTTGTTGTGAGTAAATTAACTTACTTATACCTTAGCACATAAGCACAAGGATTATTTTATATAGTCACTGCCCCCCCACTTTTTTTCCTTTTCAGTTGCTAAAACACAAATTAGTGGTTTAAGTCAAACTAACCTTATAAAATAATTTAGTGTGGGTGCAGTTGGTAGAACTGGTAATTCTTACAGCCATCCTGACCAGTAGTTTCATACGTATCAGAAGTCTTAAAAGTGGGATAAAAAATGGGATAGGTTAGATAAATATCCTTTTATGTAGCATATATGTCTAGTAATCTATATTAAAGAAATAACTATGCTTTGAAGATTTTGGTAATGTTTTTCAGTGGAACAGTGTATTAGATTGAAGACTTAGCACAACATAATTCATTTAGGGGATATTGTATGTTCGCTTAATGGAATAGTAGGCAGATTTATCTATTTCAAAGCTTTGAGGTACAGAAAATGCTCACAATTAAATGTGAAGTGGAAAAAAAAGAAGAAACTAAGATTTAAATGTTGATGAACTGTATGTTAATATAAACACTTATAAACAGGGGGAAATGCTACAAAGAAATACAGTAATATGAGAAAAAGGAGATAAGATAATTTTTCCAGTCTTTTATATATATTTTTCCCAGATTTTATGATTTGATCATATGTTCAGAAAATACCTTTTTATTTGGAAGTATAGATTATGTGTTGTCCAAAAATCCATTAAATGTTTTGTTCATTAAGTCTTTTTTTTCTGAGCAGAATTAGTCTATCTCTGTGTATGTGTGTACATATATGTATAAGCGTATATATATAAGCTTATACATACATATGTTTGTACTGTAGGTCATTCTGTTTCATAGTTATTTAACATAATTGGAAGAAAATTATTTTAGGTAAATGGACTTTGCATATGAAAAGCCTAACAGTTAAAGAGGCCAAAAGCATTGGATACAAATCTTTTCAAATCTGAGTGTTCTTTTTCTGATTTCTTAAAAGTTTCCTCTCCTTGTACAATTGAGTGTAAAATCTCTTAAAAAGCATTCCCTTCTTAAATAGAAGAATCATTTGCCTGAATTCCTGTGAGGAATTTTCACAGTTCAGTCTCATTGAACTTTTTCTCAGCTAAAAGGAAAAAGGAAATAGAAGGATAAAGAGAAGGGAAAAACATGAAAACACTTTATATTTCTCTCTTGTTTCTTTCATTTCAAGAAAGAAACAATACCTGTTTCTCTTTTCACTAGGTTATGTGGGATCTGGTTCCTAGCTGTTGCTCCTCAGTTTCAGCATTTGACTTTGGAGCTTTAGTCTCTTCCTTAGATGACTGCTTTTATGCTACTTCCCATTTTCTTCTGTTGTCATTTTGAGTAAAAGGTTAGCAAGGCTATGACATTAAAGAAATGCCATTTCTTTCTGTGTTGGAGTTTTCTGAATGCAATTTCCTATTATGAAGATCCCATGGATGATCCATGGACACATCTGAGTATTCCATCACCATTTATAACATTTGAAAGGACAAGTATATGCTAAGTTACAAAGAAATTTAGTGATGTTTTTTAAAAAAATTCTGCTTAGGTTTTATTATGAGGCAGTTTATTGCTGTCTTTAGGAAATGATTGTTTTTGTCCTTTCCCGAATATGTTAATTGTCATTTCTCTTGTTGCTTGTGCATTTTCTTCTAGCAGTCTTCCCTTTCAGATTTCTTGCTATATATTTAGTGGTTTGTAGAAATAAGATGATGTAGCCTATTAGTTTCTAAATTCAGCCAATAGGCAAATTTAAATTGGAGTTCTAAGATGTTTTCTGGTGAGTGAAAGAGGCATATCTTAGTACAAAGATTATGCCTTAATATCGTTTCCTCAGATTCCTTTTGATTGTTTCTAGACTTTATCCTGGTAATTTAGAATTCTCAAGTAAATGATTTTGAGTACACACACACACACACACATACACACACACATCTTTACTGTGAAATAAGGTACATATCTTAGTGTGTTTATGTCAGAGCCTATTTATGAAATATAACTACCAATTAAATTTAAAATGCTTGTTAACCTTTACTTATTTTTAATCCTATAAATTTATTATTCTGAACCAGAATGTTATTAAATTCTCACTTGGTTATGATTCTGACTGTTGTTTTAGGAATGCTGTTTCTATTGAGCAGATGTTTGACATCAAATTTAATCTTTTTTCTCTCTTCTAGGTAAAAGATAGAGTATATCAAGGTAAATTTTTAGGTTTCTTAAACTTGTATTGTATTGGTGTTTGATGTGTGTTTTATGTATGTTAGAAGTAGATACAGTGACTTTTAATGTCTATTACTTTTTTTTACCTCCTGAAAATTTTACTATTCCTAGGTTGCTAGCATGGATAACTGAGTAGATGATGCTGGTTCCAACTCTGAGATAGGAGATAAAGAGGAGGAACAAATTGTGGATAGGGAGATGATAAGTTTTAATTTGGGGCAGATTAACTTTGAATATTGATGTAATGCAGATGTATTACATTTGAAGAGTATTTCTATGCTAATGATTTAATCATGCATTAAGTAATTGAGTAGATAATTTAAAGAATGGTAATGTGAATCAGTATGCTTTCATTTCTGTTTTTCTTTGCAAAGAATTAAATGATTCCATTTTCTGAAAAGAAAGTGTTTTGAGAAGGGAGGAATATCAGGCTACAACACTTTACTGTATTTCCCATCTGTGAAATAAGCTTAAATTGAAATATCATTTTGGATGGGAAGGGTACCTGGAATTGAACTCTGGGGCACTCTACTGAGCCACATCCCAAACCCCCTATATTTAGAGACCAAGTCTCACTTAGTTGCTTAGTGTCTCGCTCTTGCTGAGGCTGGCTTTGAACTTGGGATCCTTCTAGCTCAGCCTCCTGAGCCACTGGGATTACAGGTGTGCACCACCACACCCAGCAAAATATCATTGTTCTTATATTTTTCTTAAATTTTAATAATTTTATACTCTTATTGCTAATAAGCATAGATTGCTTTTTAAAAGCATACTAGTTATGCTAAGAAGTATTTCCTCATAGTACCATATAACATGTCTTTACTTTTAGTAGATTGAGTAATTGGATTTCATTTAGTGATTGTAATAATCTTGTGTATTTCCCCCTTTTAGTCACTGAACAGCAAATTGCCCAAAAGATAATCAATTTCATGAAAGAAGATGAAGAACTCATACAGAAATTTTCAAAGTATGAACAGAAGGTATAATTATTTTTTTGTTTCTTTCTCCCTTGGTTCTAGCTTGAATCATTTCTACCTGTTTTAATTTAAAAATCATATTTTAAAGTTTTTATTTCATTATTTCCTACAAATCATCCAAATTCTAAGCAGTCATATGTATTAAGTACTGCTTTCTTCTGGAAAGGGTCACTTGTCTGGAAGTAACTTGTATAGTAGCACTATAATTTGTGTATCTTAATTCTGAATGCTTTATTTACATAGATAAAGGAATCAGAGAAACAGATCCAAGAAACCATGAAACAAAATATGATTCTTTCTGATGAAGCAACTAAATATAAGGTAAAAATCCCTTCTTTGGGGGGAATTACATTCTAAACTCAAAAGTAAATGTAATGAGTGAGTAATCTTGACACCTTTTTTCCCAGGATAAAATAAAGCTTCTTGAAAAAGCTAAAGAATTTCTGGATGAGAGAGCTAAAAGTCTTCATGTTATGTTAGAATCTGAAAGAGAACAGAATGCTAAGAATCACGACTTGGTAAGAGTTTTGCTGCTAAGTGTTGCTTTAATTTGGCTTTTGAAATATTTTGTAAAATTGGTTAAGTTGAACTTAGTCCAGCTGTTGACTAAAGTAAGATTAGGAGTCAAGGAAGTTGAACCCACATCTGTGCCCATTTTGTGGAACTTTTAAGTACTGATACAACAAATTATTTTTATGGGCCTAGGAAATATTTTTATTCTCAACCTTGGATAATTTTCATATTGCTTTGTTCTGCCCTTGGAAACATGCAGATCAACTAAAAAACTATTGTCCAATTGAACAGTATTTGTTTACTTTTTACTTGAAAGAGTAATGAATTAATCAATTTTCTGTACTTAAAAAAATTTTACTTACATATTTCATTTTCAATTTCTATAAGTTTCTATAATTACATAAAAGTTGCAAAAGATAGTAGAGAGTGTGTTCTGAAATATCCTACCCCCAAGTAAGCTTGATCACCTAGCTGAGGTAGTATTTATCAGATTTCGTCACTGTAAAAATTCTTTCCAATCCTTTTCATATTATATTCTTTGGAAGTTACCATGCACAGCCCACAGTTAAAGTATGAAGAGTTACGAGCTCAGGATGCAGCTCATGGTAGCGCACTTGCCTAGAATGCATGAGGCCCAGGATTCAATCCCAGGCATTGCAAACAAAGATTGGGGAGTTATGTCCACTTCCTTAAGGAGCGAATATCTTTATAAATTTTTGAGAATTCTTCTGTATGTGAGATTAGTCTATTCTTCCTTAAATTTTATCATTTTTTACTTCAGATAAGAAAATTTTAAAAATGATCTTGGGAAATTTTTTTCTCTATCACTAGAAAAAAAATTACTAATTTGAACTGATTTATTTAAAACAGTAATTAATTAATTTTCTATGCTTTAAAACATTTTATTATTGCATTATGATTTTCTATACTTTGACCTTTTTTTCTGGTTATCTCATAAACAGTAAGGTTGTGGATGCCATGAAATATTTATGACTTCGTTTTCCCTCATCTCTTTCAGTTCTTGATTTTTTGCTTAGTCCAAAGCTGGATCCCCTGCATTACTGAAATGTAATGGGATGGCTTGACAAATATTTTGTTGTGTTTATCTTTTTTAGTATATATATGTGTGTACACACACGCACACATGCACACACACACACACACACACACATATCACTATTTCTACTGAAATCCTAATGCATATTTTGTGTTCTGTTTTCACCTGGCAGATAATTGAAAATAAGAAATCTATAGAGAAGCTTGAAGATGTCATTTCAGTGAATACTTCTGAATTTTCAGAGGTAAAGCTGCCAACTCTTGCTAATGGGATAGTTGGCAAATGGGATATTAATACTATATCTTAGTTTTGTTGCGGACCAAAAATTTGAAGTGTGCTAAAATGTGCAAAAAATGAGAACTATATGATGTCTGGTTTGGGAAAGTATAACTTTGTTTTTTCTTTGGAATTAATTCACTAACTCTAGTGTTTTGCATTAGCTTCAAATTGTCTTTAATGAAGCTAAGCTTCGTGAAGAGAAGGTGAAGTTGGAATGCTGTCAGCTTCAGAAAGAAAATACCATACTTAAGACGACGAAAGAGCAGGTAAAGAAAATTTGATGTCATACATAATGTAAACTAGAGAAGTGAATATCATTATCTTGTATCTTTCTTGGATCTGTTTCTGAGGTAAGGAATATTCATGTAGGACCTTTTCTAGATATGAAAAGTTTAAACATGCTCCCTAAATTGAGTGCATGTATATGTTCTCCATCTGTTTTGGATTTTTGGATTATTGCTTTTCTTATCAAATGTCAATCAGTTATTAACTTGCATAGCCTCAAAGAAACTTTTTAAACCAGAAAATTAAGTATTTTATGATCCTCTTTTGAGTAGTTACTGATTCACTGGCCAAGGGAAGATTACATGATAAGGAGTCTAAATTTAGGAGACAGTCATATGTGCCCAGCCATTCCTGCTGGAGGTAAATTATTTGAATTGGCAGCAATTTTCTGGGGAATGCAATAAACAGGGTCAACTTCCTGAGAACTCTGATGTTCTTACTGCAGCTGTGAGAGTTGGGGCCACTCTGCCCTCTTCCTTAACCAAGGTCTCAACCCCCTCCATTGAGGCAGGCCACCGAGGAGTATGGTTCTCTATTTCTTTGTCTAAGTCTTGTAGTCCTGATGTATCCAGTGCAGAAACCCCTCCCTAACCCACAGGAATTCATGTGTTTTGACTTTTCAGTTGCAGCAGGAAGTCAAAGACTGGTGTACATCACACACTGAGCTCAGTGAACACATCAAATCATTTGAGAAGTCCCAGAAAGATTTACTTGTATTTCTTAATCACAAAGATGATACTATTAATGTAAGTTTATACTCCAAATACATGTTTCATCTCATGATTTCTCCTGAAATCTTCTGAATTAAAATCGAGAGTCTTCCAACCTTTTGCTTCTTTTCTAGGCTTTGACTAATTATATCACACAGTTGAATCGGTTACAATGTGAATCTGAATCTGAGGATCAAAATAGAGAAGATGAGTCAGATGAATTAACCAACGGAGAGGTAGCAGGTAAGATCAGTCTCAGGGAGGTTGAATCCTTTTTTTGCTTTCCTGTCTTTAATTAAGTATTTATACAGATGCCACTTTTCAGCTAGCTGATTTTCTTATTAAGCTTCAGGGTTGTAGACACATATCACTGGATCTATAGATATGTCTGTTGCATTGGCAGAGGTGGGTTGCTGGGGTATAATGTAGCAATAGGCATGTGAAGAACACTGACCTTTTCTATCCCATTGAAAACTAGTAAGTACACTGCAGCTACAATAGTCACATCCTGTACAATACTTAGAGTATTGAACATTGTACAGTAAGAGAAATTTATTTCTTATGCAAATGATAGTTGATTTTGATACTCATCATCTCTATGGCTCTGTGGTTTTAAGGTCCACAGTCAGTCTTAAGAGTCCAGAGGTAGTTGGAACCATAAACTAAGGCTGTGAGAACAGAGTCTAGAGACTATCAGAAAGCTAGAGAGAGGGAGTGTAACAGTGTTTACTGATGAGGAAAATATTTCCAGATGTTTTCTCCCAAGTTGGATATTGCTTACATAGCAAGTATTTCAAACCACACCTGGTAGTAGATTCAGGGAGAAAATAGAGGATTGAATCTTTCTAAATAAGACACTTACTTGCCCAGGTGAAGATAGATCTGAGAGAGAAGAAAAGCTTTTATCTTACAAGAATAGCATAGATAACATTTTAGTTGTGCAAACTAGAAATTCACCTTTTTTTGTTTTGTTTTTAAGACAGACAGTACTTTTATTTATTTTTATGCTGAGGATCAAACTCAGTGCCTCACACATGCTAGGTGAGCACTCTACCACTGAGCCACAACCCCAGCCTGAAATTCACCTCTCTCTCTCTTTTTTTTAAATCTAAGCTTGCAATTCTCTTAAAAGTCATTAGTCTAATCAGTTTAGTTATTTAATTGATTTTTTTTTTCTTCTGGTGTTTGAACACAATCATTATTTAGTTTGGGGAAGTTAGGAGAATATAGAGTTAAAAGTAAGGAAAGAAAAAGCAAAAGTCTTTTTGTTTTTTAGGTGATCGGAACCAGAAGATCAAAGATCAAATTAAGCAGATGATGGATGTCTCTCGGGTATAGTTCTTTGTAAGAGTCCCATAGTGCCTGTGAATTCTTCCTGTGCCTCACTTTTAAGAATACCTCTCTTTTCTGCAATTTTTAGACACAAACTACAATATCAGTAGTTGAAGAGGATCTAAAACTTTTACAACTTATGCTAAGAGCCTCGATGCCCACAAAATGTAATCTAAAAGGTGGGTTCTTTTTGAGAAGAAATTGCCATGTTGGAAAGACTTAAAATTTTATTGGAAAGATAAAGAATGGCTTCTTGCTTTCATGCTTCTTACTTTTCTTGGCACTACTCCCTCAAACAAGTTCTTAAGTCCTTGTACACATATAGAGATAAGCTGTTTTATCCTTTACAGACCAAATAAAGAAATTAGAAGGTGACTGCAATTCACTACAGTCTTCTAAAGTTGGACTGGAAGAGGAATGCAAAAGTCTAAGGCAGAAAGTGGAGATTTTAAATGAACTCTACCAGAAAAATGAGATGGCACTACAAAAGTAAGATTTTCATTGTTTGTTATTGTTATCACTGTGTGAACTAATAGATAATTTTATGTTTTTTTAAGATTATTTACAATTTCTTCTAGTTGTAATAAGTAGAGATTTGTCTTTTTTCCTTTGTGTTTTGTTTCCTATAAGTTGCATTTTTCTTTCCATTGTCAGTCTTAAGAGTCCTGAGGTAGTTGGAACCATAAACTAAGGCTGTGAGGACATCGTAATCAATTGTCAAATTCATATGAAGGCAGGAAGTGGTAAAATGGTATTAACAGTCACTGATGTGGAAATACCTCTCAAAGTTCTAGACCCTTTCTATGATCTCCCTATTTATTTTAATTACCTTTCATTGTGATCAGTTATGTAATTCTAATGTTTTGAACTTGTATCTCTAACTCTGGACCTTTAAAAATACTGAGTGATTTGGAATGACATGTTTTAGTAGAATAAAAACTTCAAAAAGGGATAATATTTACTTATTGATGGTACAAGTTTTGGACTTGAATATCTCAGATGTTCACACAAAATTGAACTGTGGCAAGGACCTTAGGAGTTATGATTACAGAAGTACTTGTTTGTAGAATATATTTATATATTAATCTTCTTAGTGTGGAGCTAGTTATTTTTTGAAAGTTCATTTGAAGTTTTTAATCCACAAAAATACTTGGATTCTCTAAAAATAGGTTGTGTCAGATTTTATTTGTTTGCACCTGATTTTACTCTTCGGTATATGTGTGTATATATATATATATCTTGTAAAGCAAAGACAGACCTTCTTACAGACCTAACTATTTTTAGGTATTTTGACTTCTGTTGCCTAATTAATGCATTAAATATTGAAACCTTTCCATTAACTTTTCTAAAATTCTGTGATCTCCAATCGACCTTTTTAGAATCTCAAATTTTTGTTCAGGCCAGTTCTAAATTCCTGGCCTGTTTCAAAGAAACATTTCTCACTTTATCACTTTTTTTTTTAAAAGAACACTTGTTTTCTCTGTCCCTACTAGTAATCTGAATGACCTAAATGGCAATTAATTTTTTGTAATGCAGTTAAATTGTAGCACTATTTTTCTCAACTCCTCCAAAATTCATTCAGTCATCATCTGTGGTTTTTACTCTTTTTACTCATCCCCAGGTACTATGTTAGTTCATGCCTGTGTCATCTTTTCTGTTTCTAACCTAGATCATCTGTCTTCATTCTACATTTTTTATATTTGTATATAACTTATTTCAAATTCTTAGTAGTTTTCTCTATAGCCGCTTGAGTGGACTTTCTAAAATATAAGTCTGTCCATGTCAATATGTGCGTGTGGTTTATGAAGAATTTGCTTTCTATTTGATGACCTGTTCTTTTTTTCTTCCTTGTATCTTTTTAATAGTTTAAATATTTTTAATTATTTTCCTCATCCCCTGTATAAGCTTGATGTAATCATAAATTATAATGGAATTATAATTATATAATTATAATTTTATTCATCTTCTCATAATTTAAAGGCCATGGTATATATTCTGGATTTAATAAAAACCTGACATAGATTAATAGGTTTATTATTTTTTTTTATGGGCTTTAAGTAGCTCCTGAATCAGATAACTGTTGTGGCATTGTATGTTAGTACTTCATATACTGTGAACTCCACAAGACATTCATTCAATTTATACACATATTTAAAGTTTCTGTAGTTCTGCATTCTACACTGTTGGTTTCTTATTTGAAATTATTTTCATTCTATTTGAACATTGTCCTTTAATGATAGATTTGATTAGTGTATCAAAGGTAATACAAGGATAAACAGAGAATAGTATTTTATTCACTAAATATTGCTACCTTTATAATCTGTATTAGGTTGACATGAACTTCATGATTAGAGTTAAAACCAGTTTCCATTTTTAAAGGATCTTTCTTTTGGCTACTGAATTTTGACTGTTACTTAGTTTTAGCAATTTAAAAATATCCAATTAATTACCATCTGTTTTAAATTTTTTCTTTAAGGAGTCCATTATCATTGTTGTTTGGTCTTATCCCTCTTCTAGTTTCTGTAGTCCTTTCTCTTTTTTTAACAGTTGTATTGGGAAGTGCCTAGGTGTAGTTTTCCCCACCTCACCCACTTTTCCTCCTGCAGTTATGTTGCTTGGGACCATTAAACACTTCTTGAATTTTTGAGTCTTTTTCTAAATGTTGATTTTACCTCATTCTCTCTTCTGATTATAATAATGTATATTAGAATTTGATTTCCCCTGCCTCCTACATTCTGGATTTACTTCTTCTGGATATTTTCTTCTGACCTATGTTAAAAGCTCTAGGATTTATTTCACTTCCCAAATCTGCTGTTAAAATCATTCATTGAGTTTAGGATTTTAAAAAATTCAGGGTTTAAAATATTATTTTAGTTGTAGATGGACACAATATTTTATTTTTTATAGGATTTTTTTAAGAGAGAGAGAAAGAATTTTAATATTTATTTTTTAGTTTTTGGCAGACACAACATCTTTGTTTGCATGGGGTGCTGAGGATTGAACCCGGGGCCGCACGCATGCCAGGCAAGCACTCTACCGCTTGAGCCACATCCCCAGCCCGACACAATATTTTATTTATTTTATGTGGTGTTGAGGACTGATCCCAGTGCCCCACACATGTGGGGCCTGTGCTTCACCACTGAGCCACAACCCCAGTCCTATTTCAGTACTACAGCTCAAACCCAGGACCTTGAGCCATGTGCTCTACTATTGAGCTACCTCCCCAGACTCCTTGCTCTTTCTCATAAGGGACTAGGGTCTTACTGCTTTCCAAGCTATCTTTAATCTCATATTTCTGCCTCTGCCTCCTGAGTATCTTCGACTGTAGGTAGGTCACCACACCCAACTATTTCTTTGTTTTATAGTTTCTAATCCTTTGACAAAATTCATAATCTTTTTTTTCCTCTTTTGTGGTGCTGGGGTTTGAACCCCAGAGCCTTATGCATGCAAGGCAGCACTCTACCAACTAAACTATATTCCCAGCCCTGAAATTCATAATCTTGACTTTACTTTTTTGACTGTATAAAGCACAGTGATTTTAAAACATGTGCGGATAACCCCATTAGCTGGTTTCCTTTTCTGTGGAATTTTTTCTCACAGAATTTTGTCTTATGGAGTGCCTGGTCAGTTTTGATTGGCCAACATTGTTGTGATAATTATAGATGAAATTTGAGGACTAAGACGAAGTTATCTTCTTATAGAAAAGTGTTGAGGTTACTTGAGTAAGATTGTCACTTTAAACTTAGTCAGCAATTAAGATAATTAAAAAATGACTTGTCTTTTCAATGTTTTTCAGTATTGTTCCTTTTGGATTTTTTTGCCTGTTCATCACTTAAGTGTGCAGTACTTTCTAATCTAAACTCAAAGGCTAGGGCTTTTATTAAGGGTCCCTTTATTGGTAGCCTCATTTTTCCTCTAAGCCCAGGAATTTAATGAAGGCTTGGTTCAGACTCATATCTTTGTGTTATCTTCAATAGGAGAAAAGTATCTTAAAGTGCCAGCCTTACTTGTAATTCTGAGATTCCTTTTTCTAATGGATCTTGGCCACATACATATATCTTCACTGACTTTTTAGCTTGGATCCCTTCAAACACAATTTTATATTCTTATAAAGATGTTTTGATTGTTCTTAGTGCTCTCAGACTAACTCTTTGATAATTGGAAACAAAATTCTCTCTGTCCTTCAAGATTCAGTTTTCTCCATATTCCTTCTTAAGCCAGTGGGGAAAATTATTATATTCCTTTAGGCATCATTTATACCTGAAACAGTGAGCTCTTTTATTCTTTAGCATCTTACAAGGTAACTAGTATATTATAGCCACTCATAAAATACTTGCTGAAGAATTAAATGAGAAGCTATATAAGAATATATTATCCCCTTTTTCAATTTGGTACCAGTAATCCTTTTTTACTGTAGTTCTTCTGATTTATGGAAAATTAAGTTTCAAGTTAATTATCTTTTGAATTGGAAATATGGCTAAAGTAGTACAAAGATAGCAGAAAATAGTATTTTTTAAATCATTAAATGTGGCTACCTTTGTGTCAGTAGATGAACATCTTGAGTTTCATGATCAGAGTTAAAACTTGTCAGTAGATAATACTCTGATAGTGGGTCACTTTGGCTTCTTTTTCTGGTTGATAGACATTATCAAAACTCAGATTTGTCTTTTTGCTTAATTTACAATTCTTTTGAAATAAATATCTAAAGTGTGAAAAATGTTCTGTGGTTAATTGCATAGCTAAAAGATATATTCTAGAAGATTTTTTCTTTGACTGACTATATGGTACCAGTCTTGGATTGAGAAAAGAGTTCCTCCATGACAAAGATATACTTAGTGTCCTACCCATGGCAGAAACGAGAAAAGAATTATCCCCTGCTTTATCCTAATATGTTTAATTATGTTAGGTTGATCAGTCCTGATCTTCCACATTGAAGTAAAGTGAGTTTTTATTATCTTACACACAGGAGACTTGCCCTTGGGGCACATGTTGTTTTCACATTTATTTTATTTACTGGTAAGTAGAGAATTAAGAGGAGAAGTTAGAAAATGTAAGTGATTTGCCAGAGTTTGATTTATGAAATTGCAGGTTTGAATTCCTATTTTATGTGCCTAAGCATTTTATAGAATTGTGGGAAGTGATATTCACAAAGAGAAACTTTTGATTTGATAACTGGTTTTCTTTTAGGAAACAGAGTCAAGAAGAATGTGAGAGACTAGAAAAAGAGCAGCAGCTGTCAGCTGCAGATGAAAAGGTGGTTTCCGCTGTACAGGAAGTTAAAAATTACAAGTGAGTTCAGTTTCTAAAGGAGGGTGTCAATGTCTCATGAATTAGTGTTAGCTTTCTTTTTAATTTTTTTTTACATTATGTAGATAGAAGAAAATAGCATGGAAGTATAAATAACGAGAGGATATGAACACATTCAATTCACACAGGAGAAAAAATAAATTTCAACTTAACAAATGAAAAATGTTAACAAAAATTTACTTGTACCCAATGGGCAAGACCATAGGGAACTTGGTCAATGCAAACAGTTCTGGGGGTTTTGTATGTTGTAGTAATTCTTTAAGAAATCATTTTGCTGTGTGTTATATCAAGACCCACAAAAGTGTGGCATTTGATAGACCTTGGAAATCTTCTATGGATATAATTTGAAAAAAAGAAAAAGTTTTAAGGATGAAGATATTTCTAGCAGAATTACTTGAGAACACACTGATGAACAGTTAAGGAAATTATAATTTATCAATTCAGAATCTCTAGCAATTAAATGATAAAGAAGTTATTAGTATTAGGTTTTTATTTTATTTATTTATTTATTTATTTATTTATTTTTGGTGCTTTACTACTAAGCTACATCCTTAGACCTTTTTTTCACTTTGAGACAGCGTCTCAGTTGCATAGGTTCCCACTTAATTGCTGAGACTGACCTTGAACTTGTGATCCTCCAGCCTCAGCTTCCCAATCATTGGGATTACTGGCATGTGGCATTGCACCTGGTCTGTAGTATTAGTTTTGAACACACTGGATTCATATAACTTTAGAAATGTTTTTCTTATGTATGATAAAAGTCTTTAAAAGTATAGCTGATGGAATAAAGAGAAAATGGTCAGAATGTTTCAAATTTTATTCAATTGTTGTAATTCTTAGGCGGAGAATTGAAGAGATGGAAGAAGAATTACAGAAAACCGAGCGCTCATTTAAAAACCAGGTAGTAATTAATACTGTCCTGTAGTTAGAGAATTCTTTGATATCTAATACAGACAATTATAGGCTATAATAATGAATCCCTAAAACATTTTTTTTAATGTGTTGTCTTTTTCAGATTGCTATGCATGAGAAGAAAGCTCATGATAATTGGGTAAGATTTTTTTCCCCTTTTCTTTATTTTTTGCATAGCCTACTGCAACTGAATTTGAATATTTTCTCTTTAATAGCTCAAAGCTCGTTCTGCAGAAAGAGCTATAGCTGAAGAGAAAAGGGAAGCTGCTAATTTGAGACAGAAGTATGTGATTTTTGGTATCTTACTGTATGTTTTATAGTGTTTTAAGGTTATGCTAGATATTATCTATGATTGCTGTTTCATAATTCAGCCCATTCTTTCTCAATATTCAAGACTACTGGAAATGACCCAAAAGATGGCAATGCGGCAAGATGAACCTGTGATTGTAAAACCAATGCCAGGGAGACCAAATTTACAAAATCCTCCTCGGAGAGGTAGGGGGCACTTTGTAAAAGGAGCTATTTTATTTCTTGGTGCAGAATGTATGTAAATTACTTTTTATTTCTGTGTGTAATGGTTATGAAATAATCTGAATGATTTGCTAAAGTGGGAGGTGTGGGGGTTGGTGTCAGGGAGAAGGCTGCCTTAAAGTAGTAACACGGCATTGTTGTCTTTAGGTCCACTGAGCCATTATGGCTCTTTTGGTCCATCCCCCGTGAGTGGTGGAGACTGTTCCGCTTCACTGACAGCAGAGCCAGCTGGGAGACCTCCTTCTGCTACTCTTAATCAAAGAGATATGCCTAGAAATGGATTTGGTGAGCATTCACATGTTGCTTTATAGTAAACTGCTTCAAGGTTTTGGTTTTTTTTCCCTTTTGAATATTCTAATGAAAACATAGAATTTGGGCCTGTACAATATATAGAAGATAATTTCTTACATAGTGAATGTTTTCTGTAAAATCTGTTCTAGAATAGAAAACATTTTTTTTTCCTGGAGGTCCCTGTATTGTTTTTTTCTTTTAAATTTTACACTGTGAAGTGTAAACCTTTATCTTTAAATTAAATCTCTATGGTGTTCCTTTTCCACATATTATAAAAGTAGCCTTAAACTTTATGTAGCATACATATTTCCAATATGAAATACTGAGTCTTATTTCCAATTCTAAATAGGACTGTAGTCTTGGTAAGATTGGAAGTCAGGTTATACAGACTAAAGAAAAGCCAACTTACACATACTTCAAGTCTGTAGCTTAAAGTTTAGGACCAGTACGTATTAATTTGCTGTTCTATCAACCCAAGGCAGTTCTTTATTTTACTTAAGTCTCTTCATAAATTGTGATTTATGTATTGGGCAACCCATTTTTTTTAAATATTTTTAATTGTAGATGGTGTGGTGCTGAGAATCAAACCCAGTGCCTCACACATGCTAGGCAAACACTCTGCAACTGAGCTACAACCCCAACCCCTGAGCAACCCATTTTAATGTTGCTTTCTAGTTATTGTTGAACCCTGACCTGTCCACCAGTGGTTTATTTCTTCTGAAAAATACATACAAGGGCTCTGATCTTTTTTCCCAAGGGTCAATGGATGGACCTTTACCTCATACTCAATGTTCTTCTGAGGCATCTGGGAAACCCATTGCCTCTGGTAAAGAGACAAAGTAATTTCAAAGAATCTGTAATTGTGGATGCAGGATTTTTATTCTCTTCATGTTAGAATAAGTCTGAATCCATTCTTTGATCTCTAACAGACCCAGGATGTGGTCCAGCTCACATGAACAGCAGCTCCAAAAGTTCTTCTCCAGCTAAGGTGACGGATGAGGGCAAGGTAAGTTCTGTAGTTACTGTGAATCACGTGGTCGTGCAGGAACATGTTGCTTTCCTACAGTACTTGCTCTTTGCTTTATCCTTCTTTGTGTTCTATTTGTACCATCCCATTTGTTTTTTAAAAAGCAAACTGTTCCCCAAGAACCTGAGACCCCCTCAGTTTCTACCATTACTTCTTTAACTGAGCATCCAGTTGGAGTAAGTACTTAGAGGTTGAGAACTGAATTGGGTTTTATTCTGTGCATTTCTGGGAAGGATATTCAGAGCATGACACTGATCTTGTTTGCTGTAAACTGCATGCAATATTGAGCTTACTTTTCTCCTTGGAAATGTGGCTTAAGTGTGTACAACTATAATGAACTACAGAATGTGAAAAGTTATCACTCTAACTTTATATGGTGTTTTGTGTTGAATGTTCTAAGGCAAAGTAAATTCATTATAAATTATATAATTCATCATTTTTATTTTTGTTTGGAAGAATGCTATTTAAGAATTCCTCCATTTGTGCAAACCCTATTTTGAGTGATTTGAATTAGATTGGTATCAGATTTTCTGAAAGTGAAATACTGTTTCAGTGCAACAATGATAATCTGAAATGACCTCTTGAGCCAGTCCCAAGCAGTGGTCTCATTTGTTCACATAAGTGCATTTTCTTGTAACTATGTTGCTATTATATCTGGTAGGTCTTCTGCAGCTCTATAATAAAATAAAATTTTAATTGTTTAGTTTCAAACTCACTACTCATAGGAAATGATAAATCAATATCTCAAATGGTGTACAGTAAATGAAAGTAAATATTAAAGCCTTGTCTTCCTAATTTGTGTATATAGCATTGTGTTGGAAAATACTTCTCAAGTTCCAGTGTATACATATTCCAGGAATATACATCTCTGGAGCAATCTAAGGGCAGCTTAGATAAGACCCCCAAACCCCTTTGTAGTAGAAGATTTAAAAGAGAGCAAAGACCCGTTGTTATAGAGGAGTAGAGGTGGGAAAAGCATGGCTTGGAGGCAAACCTGGGATTGAGACCCTTTAATATGCAGTGTGGCCTTCAATAAATTATCATAATCCATTTGCTTTTGTTCCCTCTTATTTAAAACAAGACAGTCTACTTAAAGATCTCAGAGGTTGAATAATTATGAAAGACTTACTGAAGATACTCTGAATAGTAGCTATTATTACATGGGTAAAGAATGTATTTTTCATTTTATTCTGTTCATTCTTAATATGGAAGTAATGAGCTGTTGTGATGAAAGGGAAGTGATGGGGAGGAGGGGGACTCCCTTTGAAATAGGTTGTAGTGAATACAGCATGACATACTGGTCAGAAATCACCTCTGTTAATAACCTCTGCCAGTCCTCTTGCCTTTCCCTTTCCTGAGCAGATATAATCACTAACAAACTGCTCCCTCTTGTGGAATCCTTCTAACTTCTGTAAGCTGTCAGTGGGAATACACAGGAGGGGTGGGTAGAGTTTTGTTGCACTGATGGTGTTCTCTGGACAGGTGCCTGTTTTGGTTTTAGCTTTTATCGGTGTTGGTACTTTGTCTTAATACATAGGAATTTTAAAACTTTTAACTTCTTTAAAATCTTAAATTGCAGGTTAATATGGCTATGAAAGGGCCCCCTCCTTTCTCAGGGGTACCCTTCATGGGCCCCCCTATGGAACCCCCGATGCGACGGCCTCCACCACCTCCCTTTTGGTATGGACCGCCATTTCAGCTCGGTGGGCCTTTTGGGCCTCGGCCAATTCCTCCACCATTTGGTATGATGATCTGAACAGTAGTGATTGACTTATAAATCACATTCATCTTTCATTTCTATTGCTTGCTAAAACAGTTGGTTGCTATCTCAGGTCTTAACAATGAAAGGATACAGCTGAGTACATTTTAACTTTTCCTCCAGTTTTTTGGGACATATGGGACACTACATAATCTTATACTGAGATAGGCAATAGCTATCTCATAGACAAGGATAAGGGGCTGTATAGAGAAAAGCCAGAAATATTACTTCTGCAGATGTTTGTTGAAAATATGTTGATATGCACTGCAATAGATGAAAAGGTGGATGAGACACATGCCATAACTTAAAATTTTGTCACAGATATGAAAATCCTATAACATAAAGTTTGTAATCACCCATAATGGAAGCATAAGCAGTATGTTATAGAATATAGAAAAGGAAAAGTCAAACCCTCCTTACCTTGAGAAAAGTCAGAGGGAAGTGTTAAAGAGGAGGATTTAACAGTGACCTAATAAATGTTGCTGATTTAATTAGGTGGCTGTGGAAGGCCTTTTCCAGGAGGGCATGCACCTTGATTCTGATGGCATGTGTAAAGTCCATGCTGAAATACTTCATGAATTTTTAATGGATACAGTAATAAATAGTGGGATTTCCTTTTATCAAAATTTCTTTGATGTAGTAAAGTTCTTATTTCATAATCTATCATCTTGTCATGGTAATATAGTACCTTGTGAGATAGATATAGAGATAGAAATAATTCTGCAATTATATAGTAGGGAAAGATAAAAGATAAGCCTGGAGCTAGGTAGAGCCATGTTTAAATCCTTAATATGTTGCTTCATGGCTGGTTGGCCAGGCTATAACCTAAACTTGTTCCATTTCAGTTTGCCTCATCTGGCAAGTCAGGATGTTCACCAGTTGATGTTCTAGGCTTGGGAGAAATTAAAGACTATATTAACATACTTGAAATCACCCAAGTTCAGAAATTTCTGGGTATTTACATAACTTCCTTTTTATTTTCCAGGTCCTAGTATCCGTCCACCAATAGGCTTCAGAGAATATGCACCAGGTGTTCCACCTGGACAATGGGATTTGCCTTTTGACCCTCGTGATTTTTTTCCAGGACCTGCACCATTTAGACCTTTAGGCTCATTTGGCCCAAGAGAGTACTTCATTCCTGGTGCCCCATTACCACCTCCAACTCATGGTCCCCAAGACTATGGGCCACCACCTGCTGCAAAAGACTTAATGTCTTCAGGCTTTAAAGATGAACCTCCACCTACACCCGATTCTCAGAGTAGTGAGGGCTGTTCACAGGCCTTAAAACAGGGCCCATAAAATTAACCTCTGACACTTAGTCAGAAAGTGGACTATGAACTATTCATTGTGTTGAAGGATTATTGGCTTCAAAATATAAAAGTTTATTTTAAATGGTTTATGTTTTTAGAATGAAGCTGCCTTGGTGCAGTATACATTTGGAGCCAAAATATTTTCCCCCTAAATATCCCCCACTTAAACTAGAGTATCCTTCCAACTTTAAAATGTGCAATAAGGAATACCTTTGTTTTAGTTAATGTAGCATATACAATTGCTAAATGGTTTAGAATGTCATAATTATGGACATTTCCTGTGGAAATGCTTTAAGAACATGTATTTCCAGTATCCTATTTTTAGTGTATTCCAGTTGATAACAGAGAAATGGTGTTTTATAAGCTTGATTTTTCTCTTTAAATATCTGGTCGCAGAGACTGTTACGCTAAAAATGTTTACTCAAAGATCATAAACTTCATTTCCCTTCTTGCTGAAGTTCTTTGTTGTAATAGTTCATAAAAAAATTGTTTATTAATATTTCCCAAGTGTCTGTTGATTCATTGGATCGTCATGAGACTTTGTGCCATTGGGGAAGCATGTAAACTCACTCTCAGAACTGAAGATGGTGACTTGGCAGCATATTTCCTGTTGCTCACTGTTAAGGAGGCTGGACCTTGGTCAACTGTGGACTTATACAGAGGAATTTCTTTTACTTGTGAGAAGTCTTGTGGCTCTATTTTTGTAGCACATTCATGTACTTTTTTCTAACCACTGTCCATGTGAGAATGGTTTTCTGAGAATGAGTTTACATTAGTAGCAAGAGTTGTTTGACCTGAAGTTCTACTGCTTTTGCCATTATTGCATTAAAACAGTAAAATATAGGGTGGTATGTTGTGTCTATAAAAAATAAGGAAATTTCTTTTAAAAAAAATGTGCACACACACACTCTTCTCTTTCCCATACCTTGCCACTGATTTTCAAGGAATATGATAAAAAAATTAGAAAAGTATAATCCTCTAAGAATGAATGAAACCCTAAGGCTTATAATGTCCTTAATCAGCAACTATGGGCTGAATTAAATTCTTTTTTTTTTACAGATACTCAAATATATTTTATTTAAAAATCAATTAAAGCAAGTCCTGAATCTGTAACTACTGTCTTTAAAACAATGTTCCTAAGAACTAGCTCTCCAGAGCTGTAATTTTAATTACAGCAATTTTAACAGTACATTTTAAGAGGTTTAAGATTTAAATAAAATTATAAAAGCCTGGTACTTTTGTTTACTGCTAGACCATATTCTTCCATTCTTTAAAGTTCTAGAAAGTAATAGGATTGTTGGAACCTAGAACATATCATTGTTCTTTTTATGTCCCCTAAGTATTCTCAAAATAGGGGCAAAAGCTTCAGTGTGAAACAAAATCTCTGTGAAACAAAATCTCTAAACTATTGAAGATGACTCAGAATCAAAAAGAATTTGAGTCCGTTAGGAAGAATTCAATCTACATAGCTTCCATTTAATATCAGAAGCAGCAGCTGTGTGTAAGAGAAAAACCATATAATACCTTATGCCATTTTTAGCCATGTAAAATAAAATTTAAGTCACAAACACCAATTTTGAATGTATCTTTCAACCTCTACAGGACACATGGCAATGCTGAAGTTACTATAACTTCTAATTTTAAAATAGCATTTAAATAAAGGTGATGTCAGCTAGGAAGATAGATTTTCAAGGAAAGGCAGATTTATTTTTTTATTCAAAGCAACAGTAGTTTTCCCTCTAAAGCCTTTTTTGTATTTATTCTATTAGTAAGCTATAATGCGTTCTACGTAGTTTATCTGAGCAGTTCTGAGCCCACCCATAATTTCCTCTCCTTACATCCATCTGATTGTACCACTTCTGTAGCAAAGCCTAAGGTAGCTGCCCATATACCGGTTGTGAGAGAATACTGTCCCTTGATTCAATTATACTTTTGTATCTCAAAAGTTTTAGAAGTCCTCTCCAGCAAATTGTGTTTGAGTTTAGTTACTAAAATCATTTCATTTGTGAAGCAGTAGTGTTTCAACCTGAAAGTATTACTGCTATAGTTGTAATTATTGTCCAGTGACTCATCCCCTCCCACACTAGAAAGTAAATTTAAACAACTAATTTGTGAGATACAGATTGTTTTGTGTTAATTGCTTCAAGATAAAACCACCTTTTTTGGCAGGGGAGGTTTGGTCATTCAGGTCTGAATTAAAGCTAAGCTAATGACAATGTTCAATTTAAGTTTGTTTAATGCTGATGAAAGACATTCATACAAAGCATCCTCTTTTTTTTCATATAACCCCATTCTTTGGTGGCAGCTGGGGTTGTGGCTCAGTGGTAGAGTACTTGCCTAGCACAGGCAAGGCCCTGGGTTTAATCCTCAGCATCACATAAATAAATAGAGGTTAAAAAAAAGCATTCTTATGTGAAGGATGCTAAATGTTTCTTTATATAAATTATCACTTTGAGGGGCTGGGGTTGCGTGTGAGGCACTGGGTTTGATCCTCAGCACCACATATAAATATAAAGGTACTGTGTCCATCTACAACCCCAAAAAAAGGTTTGTTTTTTTTTAAATTATCACTTTGATATACATGTTTTATAGTCTATGAAAAAACAGAAAGAACAATGTATCAGTTTTGCTACATTTTAATAGTAGATTTTAAGGGAGCAACTTCAACATCAGTAACATCAAACAAAAAGGTACTGAGTACTCCACAGGGTACAGAGTGCTGCCAAGCACCTTGGAAAGTTTACATGACATGGAGAAGATGAGGCCCTTCTCTTGAGAAGTTTACAGTCTGGAAATTTTGACTACTCAGAGTTTCAGTTGAGTGAACATTTTATTAAGGCAAATTCTTCATTTCCTAGAACTACTGTAGACTGAACTATTTTTGCACTTGTGAAATTAACCCAATCCAGATGAAAGAAAAGACTAAATTTGGTTGAGAATTCTTTCAGGCTCATATCGTTTTATTAACATTCATCTAGTAAACAAAATTGACCTAACAGACAACTGAAAAATTAAAGACTAGATCTCTTGAAGTGCAAGGGCTAAAATTACTGTTATTCATTTTAAAAAGCAAACAGATGGTATGATTAGGGTTTACACTAGTTTAAAAATAGGCCAAGTATTGCATTCCCTTCATGCATTGTTAATTTAAAATAGTGAATATTAAAATACATGGGTTCTACATGTAACCCACAAAAAAGCTCCTCACAAATCTTTATGTTCTGTGTATCAAATATCCACCTTGTGTACTATGAAAGTTTTATTTATGTCTCATCATTAAGTTAAAAGTAATGTAAATGGTGAAATTATAATAGGCTAATGACCTGCATATTTTCATATGAATGTCAATATATCTAAATAGGAAATAAATGGCAGTTGTATCTACCTATATTAAAAAATAGAATATCTTTCCAGATTTTGCATACTCATCACTTTATAAAGACAAGGTATGCAGGTTTTAAGGTTTCACAGTCAGTTGTCAGAAAAACAGCAGTTGTTCCTGCAGTATCTCATTAGCATCTGACTCAATTATTTTTAGATGACATGATTTAAACCCACCCAAAAATTTGTAATTATTCTGAGAGAGATGGTTTTAATGTTAACCCTAGAATCATTAATGTTAACCCTAGAAACAATAGCAATGTGATGTAGAACAACTAATCAACATGACTAAAAATATGCTCACTTTCAGAAAAACAATCTGGTCATCTGGAAAAAAATCACAGCTACAATCTGGGGGGCACTCCCATATAAGATATTGATCTGGTCAAGGCACACTATTTCTAAGTAGAACTATCAGATGAGGGTGAATTTAGGCCAGCTCTAAGGAACAGCCTATAAGACAGACCATAAGTGATCCAATTTCCTTTCAAAGCAATCTGGTACTATCCTACCCACTTCAATTCAAAAGTTTGAAGTTAATTCAAATCAAAAGACCATATTGGAGCAAAAGTGAGCAAATGTGTAAACTCTAGCACATTCTTATTGCTGTATTTTAAAGTTTGAAGATGAGCATACGTACCACAGCAGTATTGTTCCAGGAAGCAGGGTAGGAACAGTGGTAAATTAGGAAAAAGACTATTAATTGCACAATTAATAGAAAAGTAAAAACATGTTTCAAAATCTACAATAAACCTTGTATCCAAAGGAGTCATAACAATGAGGTGCTGGACTTTAGTTCTGTGGTACAGCTTTGCAATGGACTCACTGGCCTCCTGAAGGATGAATATGCTACCCAGAGCTATGATGGTTTGTACTGAGTGGTAAAATTCACAGAAATTCCACATTACTCATGTCAGAATCATTCCTTGTACAAAGTTTGATGTAGATGAAGATAAAGTGGTTTCTTGGTCAATAACTGCAATTTCTTTCTTTTAAAGTCAGTGGGTTTCTTGTATCTGTAACCACAATAGAAAGATGATTGTTTAAAATACTTTGATGATTGATTTACTCCAATGTTACATTCTAGATAAGAGGGACTAAGAAGAAACATGAACTAGTAACCATTAGTACAGTATGAATCCTATATGTATATCACTTACAGTTCTATTACAATTGGCCCAGGTTTAATCTCATCCATCTCCATGAAAGCAAAACACTTGGTGCTGGTAAACCTTTTTTTAGGCTTGTAGTGTTTGAATTCAAAGAAGATAGCTGCACCTAAGGAATTAAAACAAACCACATAAGCCAGAGACCACACATTTCAAACAGTCTGATGACACAACTGTTGATAACTCACTGTGGCTGTCACTCCAAGCTCATCTACCATGTCTGAGTGACATTTCTCCATATCATTTAATTCTACAAAGTACAACAAAATTGTATAGCAAGAATGTAAGTTATGTACACAGGTAGAATCATAAACTACCAAAGAATATAAAATATTAAATACCACAAGAAAAACAGAAGTTACTTAAGTATCAGCAGTACCTATAAAAATGGTTTCAATAAGCACCTATATTAGAATAGAAATTTAAAAGAGTTCCTTTGATATTTTATTTCTCTCCCTCCTGAAACCACCATGCCCAGATTGTCCTTTCCATATTCTTACAAACTAACTGCCAGTTATAGTATCTTTTTACCCAAAGCATCTTATTGAAAGAAAAAAAATAATTCATTAACTGTTAGAAAGTAATCATTAGGTTCCTAAAAGGACTTAAGGTAATTATTAGAGAACCTGCTTCCTTAACTCTGTATTATGAGAAATACTTCCCTGTCAAATAATATTTAACCACATTATTACACAACTAGATAATGCAACTGCTAATTCTCATAATTAAAAAAAATGTTGATTTGACTTTCTTTAAGTCAATATTCATAACTATGTGACATAAGATCTTGTTTTAAGTACACTATCAACACAAACCCAGATAAGTACTGTCCTTAAGAAGTCCTTAAGAAGTCAGTAACTGATAATTACAAACCTTTGGTTAATTTTTCAATATGCTTCTGGAGCTCAATGTCCACATTAAAATGAACATATGTATCTTCTTTTCTTGAAGCCACAGGAGTATCTTGCACAGGAGTTAAATCTATGCCATTCAGATCTGGAGAAACAAATAAGTTTCTGCTTATGAGCATTCACATATACAGACAGAAAATCTAGAAGCTGCAAAGGTTACAGTTCCTAAAGAGGCATGAAAAGAGCTGAGAGGAGATTCTCAGGCTAAGAGATTCCTATTTGGTGTGAGCAAGTATGTGAGAGTTGTTGAAGTTCATGGGGTATGTGGAGAGAAATGAATATAGACTGGATAGGAGACCTCATGAAGGGGACAAGGAAGCCTTTACATGGCCAAGTGGACAAAACTTGATCTTCATAGTGAAGTGGTAAAAAGAACAAACATGTTTTCCTTAGGGAATAGTCCACTATATTTTTCTATGCAAAAAAAAAAAATCTGGAGTATATAATTTGCCACAATGGAGCTCTGCCACCAATTTCTAACTTTGAGCAAGTATATGGCTTATTTAGAAAAGCCTTTAAACCTAACCTTATCATAATTTCCCTGTTAAGAACCAAAAATGGATGAGAACAGCCAACAAAAACCCTTTGGTTAATGAATAATTTTTCATATATATTATTTAAATTCTGGTTATACTGTTTACAACATACCCTGAATTTACAACAACCAGATGGTACATTATATATAGTTTTAATTTTCTGGGTTTTAAAATCTCAGTTTAATCAAATTCAACATGGACTCATTTAATAACTCCTCAGTGTTTATGTGTTATTCATTTATGTGTCTCAAAAAGCTCAAAAACAATTTAGTACATTTAATAATTAAAAAATATTTACATAAAAATATTTCAGTTTAACATATGCAAAGGTAACTTAACATTTACAACATCATTAAATATTTTTGTGTTTTAAGTATACTTTCTGAATGAGTATGCAGTTTTACAAATGGTCTATCAAACAATGTAAATATTTTCCAGTATACTATATATTTGATAACTAGTAACATCGGAATTTAAAAGTGTACCAGTATTAGTGCTGTGGATTAGGTTCTTTAAATAAATCTTTTTCTTTGTGGTCATATTTTTCTTTTAATTAGCACTAATGAACCCATGGATCTGACTTTATTTCTGCAATTGATAAAAGTTCCTCCATTTAATTTCAGCACCGATCTGTTCCTTTGGTGCAAAACTACAGATTAAAATAAGCCATTTGTACTAACTATAGTTATTTCTGTAAAATGGTATCATTTATTCCTTAATCACATCTTCATCCCACGGGATTGCTCTCAGGGCATGGATGTTATGGACGCACCCTACTTCCCTGTCCCCTGATTTTCATCTGCCTCTGTAGGACTCACCTATGTAGATACCTCAGTAGCACAGGAAGAAGAGGGGCTGAAGCAGGAGAGATGGGAAAACAGGACATGGGGCTTTGTGTAGAAAACTACACACCCATGGAAGGTGAGGAGTGCTATTGTTAATCTACATCCTGAAGGCTGTAGCTGCTGTTAAGGACAATGTGTATGTTTAGTCCGCACGTTAGCTGGAATCTGAAGAGCAAAAATCTATACAAACTCAAAAGCAAGTAGGAAATATATTTTGTAAGTCTTTCAGAACTATGTTCTGTTATGATCTCTTCTAGGATTTTGCCTCATTATAGAATGCATTAAAGTAAGTTGTCACATATACAAGACCATCCCCTGTCAAAAACTTTGTCCCATATGAGAAAAAACATAATGCAATTTGCCAGTTATTTACCCTTTACACTAACTGTAATATAGGGATCAATGCACTGTCCAGGGTCTTTCAGACCAATTTTCTCAATCCTGATAGTGAGTAATGTCATTCCTGGTTCTGATGGCAACCTTGGTAATAAAGTACCTGGCAACAGAGAAACCTCAATAAAAGATAGCTCCACCAATATTTCAGAGTAAATACTTTGACAAACAGAAGATATAGCCTACCTCTTAAGAACTAGCTAGGCATTATGTATTTTTATGTCCAAAATTCATGAACATCTGATTTATACTTTTTTAGAAAAATATTTAATTTTACACATAATATATCTGCATTTCCCAACCATACAATCACCTTTAAGCAGAAATAATAATTTCTATAATAATAGTGTATAGTATGTATAATAAAAGTTTGTTAAAAACATCACTTGAGGAAGCCCAATTATACATAATAGTATAATATGCTCACATAATATTTATATTCCATATGTACTTCTATATTATACTCAGCATCTTAATATGAAGTGGTAGAACAAAGACAAGAAAAGCTTTTAAATTACTTGTTATTCTGTTCTAAAGTCTGAGACATTTAATATCAGAGTTGATCAATACATTCTTTCCTTTAGTTACTCCTAATAAAGAATAATTTACAATTTGATATTTATGTTTTAATTTAACTATATAGTCTAACTTCTATTCTTCATTCTATTTTGTATGATTTATTCTAAGAAAGTAGTAATATACAGACTGCCATATAAAAGGGCCATTTGTATAACTGAACATTTTCCCCAAAACCAAGTAAAATTTTTAAAACTAAAACCCACCCAGAACAACATGACAACATTCACCCACCAAGAACATATGAAGGAAGAAATCAACTGTTCAGTATGTTCCCTTTTTTGAAACTACCAGTAGAGAACAGATGCAAATAAGCTGATTTTAATCAAGTATGTATACAGAACCTCAAAATACATTTAACAAAAGATTTTGGTTGATGTTTTTCAAGTTTCTATTCATCAATGTGTTATGCTATTTTTAATGATGAGTTATTTGAAATACATGAAGCAATCAACACACTATAATTGAAAATACACATTTGATTGATGGCAAATGTGGCTTGAGGAAATTTTGGGAGGTGATGGGAATGTTCTGAACTTGTATAGTGGTGACAGATGCAAAACTCTATAGAGGTGTCAAAAATCAATGAATTTTATTCTTACAGAAGGGAAATGTTATGATATACAAATTATACCTCAACAATGCTGTTAAAAATGTATTACTTTCTAATTTAAACAAATATGAAGACAATACAGACAAATGCAAGAATGGGAAGGCCTGGAGGCTGCATTCCACTGTTGCATTAACAAACCTAAATGGGCTCAGGCTGATATCATTAAATATATACATAATACCTTTTTTATGCATCTTCTTTGATTGACAAATGAGGGTACTTTTAGAAGAGGGGCTTGTACCTGGACATCTGGGATGAACTTCAGAGAGCTAAGAAACACCTCTGAAATTTTATGAAAAATGTGAATATGTATACATTGATATTTATATACATACATATTCACATGTATGTATATCATATATGATTTTTTCTGCAGAAAAGTTCATTCTATTATGTAGTACATGGCTGTATAAATATGCTACAGTTTATGTACAAATTCTTGTGTTGATAGATATTTGAATTACTCCAAGTGTTTGGATATAGTTAACAAGGCTATTATAAATACTCTTCTGAACATCTTCTGGTGCCCATAAGCACCCATTTCTGAAACAGAGGAATCACTAAGTCACCTGGCATGTTACCTCTGCTGGGAGCCATCAGCCAAGTAGGTATGACAATTTCCTTGCCAGCTACTCCCATGCTGTCTAGTGGAAGGACTCCTGAAAGGTGACCTTGCTCAAGGACCAGGGTGGATTCGTGTTTAGGGTGTCCCCGGTTTAGCATAATAGGAGATTAGAGTGTTCCCCCTTTAGAATAGGGCATATCCTGCTGCCTGAGTTCCTCTTGAGTTCTTAGGGTCAGACAGTATATTTGGGAGACAGAAGCCCAGTGGAGTGGTGGATTTGGGCAGAGAACCTGGATTCCCCCAGAACGTGTTTGCAGACGGCCGGTGTGAGTTCGGGAATAAAGAATTGCTGTTTGAATCTACAAGCTGTGTGGTGGCTCGTGATTTTGTGCCCAGCCAGAGACTGCAGCAACCTCCATACCTACTATGTAATGACAATCCATTTCCCAAGGTGGTTGTGCCAATTTTTATTCCTAGCCCAAGTGCAGTAGTGTTCTCATTGCTCCACTTCCTCATTAGGTACTGTTTTCTCAGATTCTTCATGTTAGCCAATTTTGGTATAAAGAGATCAATCATTTTAATTTGCATTCCTCTGAAGATTAATAAGGTTGAGCACCTTTTCAAATAAATCAAATAAATGATTTCCTCTTTCTGAAGTGTGTTCAAATATTTTGCTCGATTTTTTATTGAGATGTCTATCTTATTGAGCTGTAGGAGGTCTCTATTATTTTGCTGGACAAATGTTTTACAAATAGCTTCTTAGTTTTCTTTTATAAAGACTTTTTGTTGAAGTAGAGCATATACATTTTAAAATGTACAAATTGTTAGCACAGTTTGCTGAACTTTCACAAAGTGAATACACCTGTATAACTAGCATCAGATCTAGGAAAGATATGATCAGCCTCCTGGGAGTGTCCTTCCCCACACCCTATCCAATGCACTCTTCCAAAAGATAGCAACCGTTGCTAACTTCTAACACCAAGTATTAGTTTTGAATATTAAGAATGACTTTTGTCTGCCATGGTGTCTTCTGATTATGATAAATACTTACTGCTAGTAATATCAAATTTCTTAATATCTTCCTTTACAATCAGTGCTTTTTATGTTATATTTAAGAAAACTTACCCCACTCCAAAATCATAAAGGTATTATCTTGAAAGCATTTTATTGTTTTGCCATTCACACTTAATTCTTTTGTTTTTTAAGAAAGAGTGAGAGAGAGTGAGAGATTGGGAGAGAGAGAGAGAGTTTTAATATTTATTTTTTAGTATTTGGCGGACACAACATCTTTGTCTGTATGTGGCGCTGAGGATCGAACCCGGGCCACACGCATGCCAGGCGAGCATGCTAATGCTTGAGCCACATTCCCAGCCCCACACTTAATTCTATATGTCACACAGAATTATTGTCTATGGTGTATAGTAGGAGCTTTAATTTCATTCAATTTCACATAAATACTCAATTGTCTCAGCACTACTTATTAAAAAGACTGACATTTTCCACCACTGATCTGCGGTCCCACCTCAATCATAAATCATGTGGCAATCACTTTCTGAGTTTTCTGTCTTACCGAACTGTTTATCCTCTTATCACTAATACAGTATCTTAATTCTATAGCTGTATAAAAGGTCCAGGAACTGCAATAAAAATTCAGATGAGTTTCAGAAAGAGTCTATCTATATAAATTGCTTCTTCTAATTTATGAACTAGTATATATCTTTACATTTTAAAAATCATAACATTTATTTAATAGAACTTTATTTGACCTAAAAGCCTTCAGAAATAAAGACCTACAGATCCAGGGAAAACTCCTGTTTTTATGTTTATGTTCCATGAAGAATGGATGGCCATGTAGAAATGACTGGAAAGGGGGTGTGAGCTAATGGTAAAAGGCTGCCAGGATCCTAGCAAGCCCTGTCTGGTCAGATTCTTCTTGGCATCTCTGTATAGCCTTCTTTCCTTCTGGACCTAAGGCAGGTCCTGTCTGAAATGAGGGTTTTTAAGGGAGGGGGTAAGGGAGGGTAAGGGGACAGGAAGGGAATAGCAGGGAGGGTAGAGGAGAGAGAGAGAGAGGAGGAGAGAGAGAGAGAGAGAGAGAGAGAGAGAGAGAGAGAGAGAGAGAGAGAGATAGCGCTTTCTAGGTTTTATGAGAGAAGGCTTTGGGAGAGAAGGGTGAAGGACAGGAGGGCAGGAGGAGGGCAGAGGCTTTGCTGCCTAGGTTGCTTTCGGGATTCCAATCTCCTTCAGTTAGAAGTTCTCAGCAGGCCAAAACCCCACCCTTTGGGCTATCATATTCTGATCTGACCCTGCCCACCTTTCCCCTCTCCCTCCCTCTTCCTCCCTTTCTCCTTTTAAGAAAGGAATGTGTAGATCTTTCCATATTCTAAGATCTTCTTTGATTTCTCTGTTTAGGGTTCTGTAGTTTTCATTGTATAGATCTTTGACTTCTTTCATTGATTCTCAAGTATCTTATTTTTTTTTTTGAGGTTACTGTAAATGGGGCAGTTTTCCTCATTTCCTTCTCAGAGGCTTTGTCACTGATATACAGAAATGCCTTTGATTTATGGGTGTTGATTTATATCCTGCTCCTTTGCTGAATTCATTTACTATTTCTGGAAAGATCTACCTCGCTCTTGGGATAGGCAGAATTAATATTATCAAAATGACCATACTACCAAAAGCACTATATAGATTTAATGCAATTCCAAACAAAATCTCAATGGCATTCCTCATAAAAATAGAAAAAGCAATCATGAAATTCATCTGGAAAAATAAGAGATCAAGAATAGCTAAAGAAATCCTTAGCAAGAAGAGTGAAGCAGGGAGTATCGCTATATGAGACCTTAAACTATACTACAGAGCAATAGTAACAAAAACAGCATGGTATTGGCACTAAAACAGACTGGTAGACCAATGGTACAGAATAGAGGACACAGAGACTAACCCACAAAATTACAATCAGCCTATTTTAGAAAAAGGTGCCAAAAACATGCACTGGAGAAAAGGTAGCATTTTCAACAAATGGTGCTGGGAAAACTGGAAATCCATATGCAACAAAATGAAATTAAACTCATAACTCTCACCATGCACAAAACTTAACTTAAAATGGATCAAGGACCTAGGAATTAAGCCAGAGACTCTGTGTCTAACAGAAGAAAAAGGTAGGCCCTAATCTTCATCATATGGGTTAGGCCCCAACTTCCTTAATAAGACTCCTATGGCACAAGAATTAAAACCAGGAATCAATAAATGGGATGGATTCAAACTAAAAAGATTTTTCTCAGCAAAAGAAACAATCTGTGAGGTGAACAGAGAGCCTACATCCTGGGACAAAATCTTTACCCCTCACACATCAGATAGAGCACTAATCTCTAGGGTATATAAAGAACTCAAAAAGCTAAGCACTGAAAAAACAAGTAACCCAATCAAAAAATGGGCCAAGGACTTGAACAAACACTTCTCAGAAGAGGATATACAATCAATCAACAAATATATGAAAAAATTTTCAACATCTCTAGCAATCAGAGAAATGCAAATCAAAACTAAGATACAACTCTAATCGGAATGGCAGCTATTATGAAGACAAACAACAATAAGTGTTGGCAAGAATGTGGGAAAAAAGGTACACTCATACATTGCTGGTGGGACTGCAAATTGGTGTAGCCAATCTGGAAAGCAGTATGGAGATTCTTTGGAAATCTGGGAATGGAACCACCATTTGACCGAGCTATTGCTCTCCTTGGACTATACTCAAAGTACTTAAAAACAACATACAACAGGGACACAGCCACATCAATGTTTATAGCAGCACTATTCACAATAGCTAAACTGTGGAGCCAACCTACATACCCTTCAGTGGATGAATGGATTTTTAAAAATGTGGCATATATACACAATGAACTTTTTAAAAAGAGAATAAAATCATGGCATTTGCAGGTAAATGGATGGCATTGAAGAAGATAATGCTAAGTGAAGTTAGCCAATCCCCAAAAAACAAATGCCAAATGTTTTCTCTGATATAAGGAGGCTGACTCATAATAGGGTAGGGAGGAGGAACATGGGATGAATAGATGGATTCTAGATAGGGAAGAGGGGAGTGAGGGAAAGGGAGGAGGCAGGGGATTAGCCTCCTAATGAATGTGGAATGAATGTGATGGACATCATTATCCAAAGTACATGTCTGAAGACACAAATTGGCTGTCAACCTACTTTATATACAAACAGAGATATGAAAAATTGTGGTATATATGTGTAATAAAAATTGTAATGCAAAAAAAAAAAACCAAGTACATGTATAACGTGAATTGGCGTGAATATGCTTTATACAAAGATATAAAAAATTGTGCTCTATATGTGTAATAAGAATTGTAATACACTCCATTGTCCTGTATTTAAAAAAAAAATAAAATCAATAAAAGAAAAAGAAGGGAATGGGGAGTGGGTAGGGAAAAACTGTGGAATGAACCCAAACTAACTTTCCAATGCACATATGTGAATATACTATAATGAAACTCATCACTTTGAATATCTATAAGATACTAATTTTAAAAAATGTAAATAAATAGATCAGTAAAGTGGATCAAAGGGAACAGTGGGAGGGAGGATGGGGAGGGTGAAGGGATTGAATTGGAGCAAATTATATTCCATGCATTTATAATTAGTCCAAATGAATCTAATGTCAAGAATAACTATTATGAACAAATGAAAAAAAGAATAATGACTTCACTGTTTTTATAAAAAGCATTCTCATAAACAATTCAATCAAGAGAAATGAAAAAAGTAAAAGAGAACGTACAATTCAACATCTCACCAACCATAACAATTATTAAGTCACTCTTCCATCTTTTTCCCTAATTTCAAGATTACTCCAGTTTCTTTTCCTTTTGATATTCTTTTCTTTCTTTCAACAAAGGTTTATTTTCTACATAAAATTCTTATATTTCTTTTGTTGAATTTATAATAAGGTCCTTGATATTATTTAATACTACTATATATATTATAATAGTTCATTTTCTAACAACTATTACTTGTTTGAGATAGAATTGATTTGTCTGTACAGATTTTATATCCAGAAACCGCATTATCTTATTAATGAGTTATGAATAGGTTTTTTTGCATATTCTCTATATATTCATAAATATGCAAATAAAGAACATCCCCCCTTTTATATTTCATTTTTCTTATCCTAGTGCAGTAGCTAGGGCTTCCAAAACAATTCTGATGAAAAGAAGTAATAGACACTCTTGTTTTGTTCAAATTCATCATTAAATGATTTGGGGTTGTAAATGTCATGTAGCCATGTTTTATCAAGTTAAGGATGTTTTTCTGTTCTTTGCCAAGAATTGTTTAAAATCAAGGCTGTATTTCAAACTTAACTGAGAACTTTTTCTGCATTGTTGACAACATTATGAAATCTTTCCCCTTAATCTGCTAATGTGAACTACCTTGATAAATTCTGCTAATAATATATTTTAAAAAATCACTCATTAGTTCATGGAGATTTTCTGAATTATTTTCTACACCATCCTATGTATCATAGTTTATTCAGTCAATCTTCATATGGCAGTTACATTATTTCTAACTTTTTATCATTATAAAAAACACCTCAACAGAGAATCTGGTATATATGCAAGTGTTTCCCCCTCTTTTTCCTGCATTTTGCGGGTGCACCTTCAGAGTAAATTCTCAGGAATGGGATTGCTAAGGCAAAAATATGTACTTATATGTTGTTAGAGAATGCTCAATTTCCCTCCAAAGGAACTCTACCATTTTTCTATTCCCACCAGTGATTAATAAGTACCTATTTCCCCTAAGACTCACCAACAGTAGCTTTAATTTAGGTTTTTTATTAAAAATAAAGTTGAGTATCTTTTTATATGTTTAACGGGTATTTTTAAATGTGTGTGTGTGTGTGTGCATGTGTGTGTGTGTGTGTGTGTGTGTGTGTTCGCACGTGAGCACACTCGCTCATGTTGTCTGTTCCTCTCATGTATTCTGCTTTGGTTATTACCATTAAAATTTTTCTTTATATATTATGAATGTTGGGTTGGGATGTAGCTCAGTGGCAAAGTGTCTGCCTTGCATTTGCAAAATCCTGGATTTGATGCCTAGTTCCAAAAAAAACAAAAAAAAGAACCCACCCTACCCCACCCCCCAAAACCCCCAAGAATGTTACCTCTTTTATGTCTTACCTCTTTACTACCCTTTTTTTGACAGTCAAAAGACGATTGCTTTACAACTTTCAAAGTCTTTTTGATGTTAAGTTTGTTTTTTTTCCAAGTTGATATTAAACTTGTTGTTACTTTGGGGTGAGTCAATTTTATAACCTGTCATCATCTAGATCTTTCAGTTGAAATGGTAGGGCTGATGCTACATTCCTTACCAACAATCTTTTTGCCTGAGATTACACAGTAAGTTTAATGTAATCATTATGCTTCAAATAATTTAATATGGAGGCAGTGATTGCAAGTCTGAATTTCTTGTTTAATTCAAGGTAGAATGTCAAACATTGTGCTCCATGATGAAGGAAGCTGACTGTAATTAAGATCATAGATTACATAGAAAGGTGCCTATTTAAGGTGTTTCAGAATGGTCTATGATGTGCTCTCTCTCTGCATGGTCAACTCCTACATACTCAGTGAGTCCTAAATCTGGCTAGATTTATTGAACTCCCTCAGCCCTTCTTTTTGCCAACCTATGACATTGGTGCACATCTCTAATTATAATCATGTGCTTTTGGCTCTGTCTTGCTGACTACACAATAAGCATCCTGAAAGGTGTGGGAACTGTTCCTTTTATAGTATGCACAAGGAATAAACAGATCTTTATTGAAGAAATATTTTATTGAATGAATGACTGAATTTCCAGTTCTAGAGGTTATCATGCTTTAGTAAACAAATGGCTAGAGAATCTATATCAATGAGTGAAGAAATAATAAACATAAAAGAAGATCAAATACTAAAATAATACCATACCATCTATAGCTCCCAGGTTAGATGAAAAAGGGTGCATGTTTTTGCATCAAAGATAAAACCATGATAGTTGTAAATTGAGCCAATGCATTAAAAGGAAGATTTATAAGTGAAGAATTAACATATCCAATTTCATAGTGTAATATGAGAACAAGTCAAGTACATTCATAAAATCTGAAGACTAACAAGGATAAGAAAGAAATCACTACACACAATCCAGTGTAAACTGTGCTATTCCAGCTAAATCATCTGCTCTCAGATCTAGAACAGAGATCAGAAGAAATGTTCTTCCACATGGAATTGCTATGTAAATAAGAAATAGCTAACACTTGTGAGTATTTGTGATGTGCCACGTACTGTCCTAATCCTCTCATCTAATCCTCACAAGAATAGTTTAGTTCTATTTTTCAGAGGTGAAAAGTGAGGCATAGAAAAACAAATTATCCATAATCACACAGTAGTTTGGCTACAGAGTCCATGCTTTTAACCATCATGTCCCATTTTAACATCTTTATTTTAATTGTCCCTAAAGCCTTAAAAGGAACTGCAGGAGAACCTCCCCATCTCAAGCTTCTGCAAAGTTCCTTTTGCCATGTAACATAACAGTCACAGGTTCCCAGGATTAGAATATAGACATTTTTGTGAGGCCACTATTTATGCCTTATACTTTTAAATATGGAAAACTCTAAATGGCTACAGCTGTCCAAACCAAGTTTTCAATAACATCCCAGGAATGTTATTGAGCTGTCACTAAGAACTCCAAGTAAGGGAGTGATTAAAAAAGAGTAACATTTGAACTTTGTACACTGGGCAATGCACATTCACAGGAATGGACAGAGACTGAGTAGCCCAGATAGCAATATGATAGGTCTTTAACACTCAAATAGCAGTGAGCAGCAGGACTGTGTTCATTTGGTTAATTCCACTTTCAGTTTTTACTGCAAGACAAAGAAAGCCATTGGTAGCTGGTGAGCCCCAAGTTGTACTGAACACAGAAAGCACGTCTTTTTCTGACTTATCTGCCCCAACCACCTCTTATGCACCAACCAGAGCAAGCATGCTCTCACTGGTGTCAAAAAGAGTTGTAAGGAATTACTCAATTCAGTGTGAGTTTCTGTGAGAGGAAGATTCTAAGCCTAAACCTAAAGACAACTCTGATAAAGTAATGACAATGAATTAGAAGGTTTGGAAACATTTCACCACATTACTGTAATAGGGGACACCAAAAAGTTCATTTTGTTGATGGAAACTATTTATTAACAGGTAGTACTTGGGTAAAAACTCAAGTTGCTCTATTTCATTGTGCTTCATCTGTGGAAAACAATTTATGAAGGTAGCTATGGATCCCCCAAATGGCTGTTTGTTAAACACAGACGAGTTCACTCAAGAATGTTTTAAAAACTGTGTAAAAGCGTCTGACCTTGCCAAGAATGTTACAGCCACTTCCACTGTGGAGAGGAAAGGGAATTGTGCAAGTAAGGCCTCTGCCTCTGCTGGGCACCCCACAGCACTGACACAGACCAAGCAATGAAGCACCACTCTACCTGCAACAGGTACAGAAAAACAATGGGAGAGCATCTGAAGCCCCTCACCCCCCGACCGCAACTTCTTTGTTCCAAGAGAATGCTGAGAAAAATGAAGGTCTGAGTATCAAGTAGGATGGCCTCACATTCAATAGTCTCTCTGTAGCCATAGAGATCATGGAGAATCAGACAATGAAAGGACCACCAGCCTGAAGATGAATCTGGAGTGACATGGATATGAAGGTCAGTGGGATTCTTAAGACCCTGTCCTCACATGCAGAAGGGGAAGTCATTTTTTTCTTTCAACTTTTTATTTTTGCTTTTTAAAAATTGCTATTGTTTATATCTCATATCATACCATAAGGACAATTTCTAGTCCAAAATTGAAAATGGCATGACAGTCTTTGTCCAAAATAGTACATTATTGTCTAGGTCAGAACATTAAAAGAGGAAAATTACCAAAGATTATATTTTTTTAAAACACTGATTTGAGTTTGCTTATTGAGTAATTTCATTTGCTTGGCTTTTTACATAATATTGTACAAATGTTTGTCACAGGCATTTACTTCAATAAGAGGTGAGTCAGTGTTCATTTTGCCTTGGTGCTTGGTGAATTAAATGTCATGAATAAGAAGTACAAAATTTTTATCCATACTTTTAGGACAGAGATGTACCTGATATATAAAATGTAAACTAAGCATTATCATATGTATATGATTATATATGTCTTCTTTGTTTTAGATTTATCATACTTGTAATTAAATTCAGATGTCTGATACAACCAATTCAAAGTCTGTCACACACTTTTTTTAAGTGCACATTTCTTTGTAATTTTAAAATGCAATAAAAAGGATATATATAAAATAATATTTTCTAATATTTTGGGATAATTTTAACATAATTTAAAATAATGGTATTGTCAAATCATTATTTGGTCATAACATTTTGTAGATGGCACAAAACATGAAATGGGTCTTAAAAATCTAGCAAGAGAAAAATTTTGCAATTTGTACTGCACATCTGCAATTTGTACACACATAAAAATTGTGTGAAAATATAAAAACACATGCACAATTTCTTTTGGGTGGTAACTAATTAGTAGTTGAGGAACTGCTCCAACCTTTCAAAATAAAGAGTAAAATCATAAGAAGTTTGTTCACTTTGAAATTACATTAAAAGTTTGATAAAAATCTTAGGGGTCATTAGCTTCAAATAATAATATTTCTAAGTCTGTCAAAAATTATACCTGATTAAAGTTGTTTGTATATAGGTTATATGAGTATGTTCTTGTTTTTATTTTCTTTATTGACTGGTACTAGAAATATGTATTTTTCTGTGTTCAGAAATATGTGATTTGGATAATGGCTGAATTCTTAAGTGTCACCATCATATCTGGAAAAAAATAATAAATACTCTCACAAAACCTACGATTAATCAGTGGGTATATGTTTCATACACAGATGCTATTTAGCATGCAAGGAAGAGTTACTACAGGTGCTGGGTTAAAAATTTGAGTGGCCAGAGCACTTTCAAGAAAAAGCAGGCCAGATGTTGCTTAGAGCCTTGATGAAGAGCCTACTCAATAGACATTTCCTATGAACCAATTTCTGCAAAGCTCTGGAGAAAACCTTTTTTGAATTCAAGTGACAAGATTCATGGATTAAAAAAAAAAACTGAGCCAGACATAGTGGTGCATGCCTGTAATCCCAGCAACTTGGCAAGTTAAAGCAGGAGAGGCCAGCTGGGCAACTTAGCAAAATCCTGGTTTCAAACTAAAAAAATAAATCAAAGAGCTGGGGATGTAGCTAGGTGGTAGAGTACCCCCAACTTCAATCCCCAGTACTACAAACAAACAAGAAACAAATTATAAAAAAAGAAATCTTAAAATGTTTCCAAAACTGCTTGAGAGTGATAGAATATTAACAAGCCTTAAAACTATTGAAAAACAGCTAGGAGAACTACCAGATAACATTGAATGGTATTTTCCTTTCCTTTCAACATAAGTACATGACTGGATGAGGGACTCTGGCTCTGACTGTTTGGCTCAGTCTGAGAATTTGAGACTTTGAGAGGAAGGAAGTCCTCAGAGAGCCAGAGTCTAACTGCACACTTTGGTGGTATTTACTGATTAACCCTAGATATATTCTGAAATTCTGTGAAATAAGGATGCCTTAATATTCATGGAACAGCAATGTATATTTTGTTGCAGTGTTCAACTTCCTATATGCATGGGTAAGAAAAAAACTGCACTTTAGCTGAAAATGAAATCCATATTTGCTTAACTCTCAAGTTCAACTCAGAATTGAATATTTATGCAGGAAAGAAACAAGTACAGGTTTGATATTAAAGAAGTAAGATTCACTCTTCATTTTGAGTTTCAAAAAAACATTTTTTGTAGATATCTAAGACTATATAAAAGATGAATAACAAATACAAATCTAGAATAATGTTGAAATTGCTAGGCTTATGTTTAGGTCACTCAGAAATGTTTTTTAAAATTTTGTCTAAAATTGTGTCATGGCTACTTGTGCATGTGGTACTAGGAAACGAATGTAGGGCTTCACACAAGTGAGGCAAGCACCCTACCACTGAGCTACATCCATAGTTCTTTCTATTTTGAGACAAATTCTCTCTAAGTTGTCCCCACTGGTCTCAAACTTGCAATCCTCCTGCCTCAATTTCTCAAGTAGCTAGGATTATAAGCATGTAATCCTGGCCAGCTATTTTTTTTTAATTTCTATTACTTTGGTTTATCATTTAGAAGCTTTAATATTCAACATGATAAATAAATTTTCAGGTAATAAATGATAAGTTATAAATTTATATCCTCTATTTAAATAAAATCTACTGAGATTACCTTAAGAAAATTAAACTACTATTTGGACTTAAGCCAGTTAGTGTTTAAAGCAGTACACAAAAGTTACTGTTTGTCTTATGAGAATTGAAGGCTTTGAAAATGATATTAATGTCAAAGAAAGGTTTAACAATTTTTATTCTTTTCAAGAAACGTTGGATAAAAATCCATTTTTAATTTTAAAAGGGAATAAACAACTTTTGGTCATACCATATTTATATATTATACTTCATCTCATTAGCTTAACAGAAGTAGTGTTTAGCATGTGTGTTTGTCAAAACTCATAAAGCTGCACACTAAAAAAGATGCCTTTTATATATGTAAGGGACACCTTAATAAATCTTTTTTTAAAAAGAGCACAATAAGCTAGATGCTATGGCACAAGCCTGGAATCCAGGTGACTTGGGAGGCTGAGGCAGGAGGATCCCAAGTTTAAGACTAATCTCAGCAACTCAGTGAGGCCCTCAGCAACTAAGTGAAATCCTATCTCAAAATAAAAAATAAAAAGGGATGAGGATGTGGTTCACTGGTAAAGTAAACCTGTGTTAAATCCTCAGTACCAAAAAAAAAGTACAACAAACTTACAATTATATAAATTACATAAAATAAACGTAATAAAAATGTTATAATTCTTAGAAGCACCCTGCCATGATAATGTAGACACAACAGCCTTATCACGACTGAAATCTTGGATGTCCACAGTATAACAATTTTTTCCCATTCTACAATTAAGTTAAAGGTTAAATTGTCCTTCAATGACATTTTCAATTTTATAATGACACAGGCCCTTGAAAATATCATCACAAATCAAATATAGCCAATTGAACTATATGTACTCTTTCTTACTTTGAGGAAAATAATTCAGGGAATAGAAGGGTTTAGTGAGCTTTCTGTATCTCTGAAATAAAATACCAAAATGCTATATCAGAATACAAAAATCTGATTACTTTGGGCTTAATCTTTCATAGCAAATAGACTTAATTTACAGAGTTTCTTTTCAACTCAGCAACTTGAACCCCATAAAGACCTAAATCTGTCCATTTCATGACTTATATCATCTGTTTCAAGGATATTGTTTGCTACAGAAGTATAGCTAGTGAACAAATAACCAAACCAGAAATTTATAGAACTGGAATCTATTTCAATTATAGCATGTGGTTTGAAAAGGAAATAAAAAATACAGAAAAATTTTAGCAAATTTATTTACCTCATCATCTCAGCAATCTTGAAATTTCCTACAAATATGACAAGTAAAATATAGCTCTTTCTTCATAAGGATAAGCAGATTGGAAATACTTACCTTGTACCAAAGAAACACTAACAATAACATTTTATAGTGACTGTAATTTTTCCAATAATCCTATGGTGTAGGACATTAGCACCATTTAGAGGTGATAATGAAAATACAGTAGCCACCACTACACCAGCAAATGAAAAGTATCATGCCAAATGCTTTGTATGTGGTGCCTTAATTTTTACTGTAACCCTACAAATTAGGCATTGTCAACATCTCCTTTTATAAAGAATTAAGTACAGTCACTTAACTACTGATTGGCAGATGTTAGACTCAAAAGCGCAGGTATCTTGTTTGTCTAAGCCTATACTGTTTATATTTCAAACGTCTTCTACCAAAGAGTATTTAAATTACTGGAATCTGACTTTAATTATGAAGTTTTCTGGATGATAAGTATATTATATTTAATTATACCATAAAGCATAGAGTCTTTTAAAAAATGCATCACAATAGTACAGTGTTATTTCTACACTTCCAAAAATGAACTAGTTCATCAGAAGTAAAAACTGTGCACTGTATAAGAACAGAAGAAAGTATAGAAGTGGAAGAGTCAAAAAATTTACTCAGGGTGCTTGACTAGGGTATTTTACAACCTTGTTAAGATCTTCCACAAATAAAAAGGACTTGCTATGTATTCTTTATTTCCCTGTTAAGGGAAACTGTTTAGTATCTGTTCCTCCAGGTCCAGGTTTCACAATCATATATGATTATTTAAAGAACAGCTAGATATATAAAGAAAATAATTAACATAGCAAACAGTTACTCTAGAAAGCCTACTTACAATGTTGGTCCATGGCTAGCATCTGGAAACCTGGATTTCAGCAGGATTCCCATCGTGCCCTGTTAAGAAGATCACTGTGCCTAAACGGTCCATGCAAACAATATGGTTTGTGCTGAACACTTGCTTTCATCCTGTAGTCTGTAGTTTTGGTTCATGCTAACCCCAATAAGTGTCTTGTGCACTGAATCTCTACAGTGCTTCCCCAATAGACAATATTTTTCATTTCACAGGTGTGAAAGAATGTTGAGAGAATCGAGTACATATTTGACTCTGCTGGAAGAGGACTCTTAGAAGTTTGGTTTCCTCTGGAATTTGTCTGTGTGCCTTTACCCTTTGCTGATTTTGTTCTTGTGTTTTCTTGTTGTAATGACTCAGAATACAACTGTGAGTACAGCTATATGCTGAGTCCTGTGGGTCTTCCTAGCCAATCACTAAACATGGGATGTTTTGAGGATCCCTGACACAAATAGTAAGATACTTTCACAATAAACCGATAGCTACCGCTAACAGAATGGCCGTGATAATTTGCTTAAGATTGGCAAACTTGGAGATGTTTTACCTGCCACTAACAAGTACAAAAGTAAGTTCCAAACACCTGACCTTGAATTATATAATGTACATTTTTTGTACCCACCAGGCACTCTAGCAGGAAAAGAATCAGGAGACCCTGCTCCAGCACCACCTTATTCTTCATCTTCTTCAAATTCTAAATTCTCTTCCTCACCAGGGGCTAAAATTCTCCTATATAAAAAAGGACAGAAAAATTAGTGAGCTACTCCACTTAATACACCAGCTAACCCTCAAAGCCACTAACTTCCCAGATAAGATGCTGATTATTAGGTTAATGTTGATATAAATGTCAATGTCAATCATTTCATTGATACCAATGGTATCAGTCATATCACCAATACCAAATTTGATAGGGAAAAAAATCCAGAAATATTTAAAAAACAGGCATAAAATAGATAATAAAATCAGAAGACAAAATATGGATGCTTATTTATTTACCTTAATGGGACAGGCTGAACATCAAATGGAAATTCTTTATTATATGTGAGAATATTCTTTAGGACTAGAATAAAGACATAGACAAACATTAGTCTTATATCTTATATCTTAGTCCTACATGTTATTAAGTCTTATATATTAGTTAGTCTTATATGTTATATCTTAAATTGATACTTTTAATCGTATTTTATAATGTATTAACCACACATTAATATATGTATTTTAAATTCCGAGCTTCACTATCATTTCAAGACTATGCAATTGACTACTGAGTGTCTTAGCAAAATAAAAATGTCCATAGTGGACTGCAGGTACCAGTATTTTCAGAGTACTGTAAGATCTCCAAGGAAAGTCTCAGAGCCCTGATAGAAAATGAACCATAAAATAGTTCTCCAATGTACAAGGTCCTAGGTGATATAGGGTGAAAGAGAATACCTCTTCTCCTGAAGTATTTTAACTAAAAGATTGATACTGAAGATGACTAATTAAAGAGAAATAGATAATCACATCTTATTCTTTATCCTAAGTAGATTTCCCTCAATACTTATCACACTGGTAAGGTTTGTAGCAACAAGGTTATAATTCTAATATTCCTTTTATGATGAAATTTATTATATATGTGTACACACATATATACATGCATATATGTGTGTGTGTGTGTGTGTGTGTGTGTGTGTGTATATATTTACACATGTGTACACACACATACACACACACACACACACACACACACACACAGCAGACTCTCTCCTCAGGGAAGTCATCAAACAACATAATGCTATCACCTCTTGTGTCCTGGTTGATTACTTTCTGGAATGTAAGCCTACAGACAGATGTTATACAATTCTATCTGTATCTGGAAAAGTATTTTATGAAATTTATTGTTTCATTTCCCAATTTATGGGTTCCTAGTGACTACCTGCAATTATTTCAAGGTGAATATTTAGCATTATTAATTGGGCAACCCATGATTTTTACTCTAATTACTCAGACTTTAATTTTGGAGTCTTGCAGATTTGAGTTAAAAGGAGTATGGCATATTGGATTCCTAAATAAGAAAATTCAAAAAGAACAGGTTGTAATTACATAACTTATTCCAATAGGAGTCAATCATCCAGTGAGAAAGAAGTTGGAAACTTGTATCTAGATTCTCATTACTCACTCTTAATTCTCTCTTCCTTTAGCTCTTCCTCATCCTTTATCTCTTTCTTCTTCTCAACAAATGCATACCGAGTACTCACAATGTTCCAATCACTGCTTTAGGTGTTAAAGATACACAGTAATCAAGAACTCATATTTGGATCTTAGACTTTACTAAGGAAAAGTAGACAATAAATATGCCAATAAATAAACTAGATAATGTAAGATGTGATTAGTGGTATGAAGGATACAAACAGGATGCTGTGTAAAAGCAGAGAGAACTTGGTAGAGTAGCTAAGGTAGACAGGGTGCCTTTCGAAACTAAACTGTAAGAAGACATTTGAGCCAAGACCTGAGATGAGAGGAATCATCCACAAGTGGCTCTAGCATAAGGGCTTCCCAGGTATTAGAGAACAGGCTGGAGCAACAACAAAGGTTCCAAGTAGGAAAGAGTTTGCCTTATTCAAGGCATAGAAAGGACTGTGAGAACTTAAGTCTGACAAGCAAAGGGGAAGCAGCAGGAGATCAAAGTAGAAGGTTTAAATCAAAACCTAGCCCTACAATTACAACAATAACTTGAACATTTACATAAATACTCTAATCTCCCCAGTTCTAAAATGAGAATGCTACTTCCTTTACAGGCTATTGAGAGAATTACAGCCTAAATAAATGTATACAAAATGGCGAGGGAAAATCTAAAATGGACATTCACTCTCTCCATGACCTTTGTGATCTAGTTGACTAGAATCCTAATATTTCTTATCTTACTAAGAAGTACTGTTTATTTTTTAATACAAGAACATCTTTTCTATACTTCTGCATGATCATTGTTACTAAACTATTAAATCAACTCAATATTAATAAGTAATATTAATAAATATTGATCACTTACACAACAATGGAATAGATACCCAAGAATGGGGAGCAGGTAACAAAAAGATCATGTCTCACTTATATCAGAAACAAAAACACAGAAAAGATCATATTGTAATAAGAGTTTAATAAAATGGGCAAAAAAATCAACCATTAAAAATGTATATAACAATAATTTTTAAAAGTTGATCCTGTGATGGTGGCATGTGTCTGTAATCCTAGGTACCAAAAGCCTGAGTCAGGAGGACTAGAAGTTCTTCTGCCTAAGCAACGTAGGGAGACCCTGTCTCAAAATAAAAATAAAACAATAAAAGAGCTGGGGTTGTAGTTCAGTGGTAGAGTGCTTGCCTTGCACATGTGGCACTGGGTTCGATCCTTAGCACTACATGAAATAAATAAATAAAATAAAGGTATTGTGTCCATCTACAACTAAAAAAGTTTTAAAAAATAAAAAGGACTGGAAATACAGCTCAGTGGTAGAGCACCCCTGGGTTCAATCCCCAGTACATCAAAAACAAACAAAAAAGTTGAAAAATATCTTGGTTATTAAGAATATCTTGGCTGAGTGTGGTAGTGCACACCTGTAATCCCAGAGGCTTAGGAGGATTAAGAATTCAAAGCCAGCCTCAGCAAAAGTGAGGCATAAGCAACTCAGTGAGACCCTGTCTCTAAATAAAATACAAAATAGGGCTGGGGATGTGGCTCAGTGGTTATCTTGCATTTGTATTGTAACAGAATAATTAAATAGTATTTTCTTTTCTTTAGTATCAAAGCTCTGAAGAGGAAGTATTTGCTTTAGAATAATAGCTTTGTTATATTATTTTTACAAGTTAAAGTATTATCAAACATTTAATTTATGTGGATAGCTTTAGAACTAAAAAAACAAATTATGTTTTACTTTCTATAACTGTAGTATAGGTTTACATTTTCAACAACTATGGAATAACAGCTTCTATTGTTCTTTTAAAATAGCTTAAACTTTACATAGAGTTTTCTTTCTACCAATACTAGCAATGATGTCTTAGGAGGATCTGAAGAGGAGCTTGAATTTTACAAAAGATATTATCATAAGTATGAAGCATGTCATGGGTTAGAGATTCATGGGCTGATTTGGTAGGACTTACACACTTTGGATCACTACATGGCAGACATCTGATGCTACTCCACCATGGAAAATTCAGCACTCCCAGCCTTTCTCTTGGAGGATGGACCTACCAACCTCCTGAAGCTAACCCTCAAAAGATGACACACAGGTAAATATCAAAATGCATTCTGCTTTTGTGACTGACGTGTTTCATTTTTGTGGTAGGAAAAATGGGCAGCTGCCTCAATTTTGAAAGGGTATTTTTTAAATTATAGGAAAAGATTCCTTCAAAATATTCAAATCTATTTAACTCAACACAATCTTGCCAAGTTCATACTACACTTAAAGCATTCAATAGGCGCTGGGGTGGGGGAAGAGTCCATTCATAATCTCTTTGAGGACTGAAACAAATACAAGTGAAAAATAACACATGTGAGAGTCTGACAATGGATAGTTAAAATGATCCTATACAGGAGAGGAGGCAGAGTTTAATTATGCCTCTATAGAGACAGCAGAGAAAGCTTTCAGGGAGAGGTGGGATTCTGTGAAGCCTTGAAGGGTGGCTTAATAGAAGGGAATTTTGCAGGGTGGTGGTGGGGAGATATGCTTGAGTAAGCAGCAGTACATTACTGCAATTACATAAGAAAAAATGGCTCAGACTTTCACAATCATAGTTTTAGTATTTTCAGACAGAATTTAAAAGATTTCAAAATGTTGAAGTAAAGAATACATCAGCCTAATAAACCAGCCAAGAGCTAGGGATGTAGCTCAGTGGCAGAGCATTTGCCTTATATGGGCAATGCCCTGGGTTTGATCCCCAGCACCACACACACGCACAAAATTAAATTTTAAAAAAACTTTTTTTTAAAAGAAAGGAAACCAGCTAAGTTCAACATATTAAAAGTTAGAATTCACTATTTTTCCTTAGAAGAGGCTTAATTTTTTAAAAAGCAAGCTTGAATAAGTATACTTAATCTGAAATATTACTAAATACCAATTTGTAGAAAATATTTAATTCCAACTCAATAATTAACTCACAACAAGTGCCCTGCTTGGATAAATTCCAAATTACAGAGTCTACCCTACTGAAATACTCGTTTATGTTTCTTTCAGAAGCAACAGCAAATTAAAATCATCTAAAAGGATAACTATCAAGAAGGGAAAAGTACAAATGAAAAACATTATAAAAAATATAATAAAGTGAATCTCCAAAATTCTCTTTCCATTTCTACTCCAAATCTTTTTTAAAAAGCCGAAAAAGTAATAGATTTTAACCTGATCTTCGACTAATACATGGATCAATAATTTCTTAGTAATTTGAACTGGAGAGCTGTACTTAGGAATGATGTAGTACAGCACCACTACAGGTATTAATAACAGCATAGTGAAAGAACCGGTCCAGGTGACCCTAAAACTCATTCCTGGGATTTACAAGCTAATGTCGGTGTTGTCCTTAGAAAAATGAAACTGAGAGGATTCGAGTGCTTAGCATATAGATGCTATTCTAAAAAAAAAGGCAATTAATGAAAGATCTTGTGAGGCAATAGAAGTACTTGAGCATGCTCAGAGGAAGAGATAATAAATATATGAAATAAACATCCACAGTCTTTACAGCCACTCTGTGTATCTATAAGATTCTTAAATTTTGTTTGGAAACAAACTAATAGGAAATAATGACTGAATAAGAAGCCAAAATCCTAATTATTTTTATCGTAAAAAACTGAGGGCTGGTGACATACTTTACTGGTAAAGCACTTGTCTAACATGCTCAAAGCCCTTGGTTCAATCCCCAGCATCATCTCTCCCTCTCTCTCTCTCTCTCTCTCTCTCTCTCTCTCTCTCTCTCTCACACACACACACACACACACACACACACACACACACACACACATATGCACACACTCACACACAAACATAATTTTCAGTAGAACCACTGTATAAACAACTGTTGCAACATTTTATTTAAAGCCATCAATGTGTTTTTCTCAAAATAATCTTATATGTAGCCAGTCATAAAAGATTATATATCATATGAGTCCATTTAAATAAAATGTCTTCAATAGGACAATTTATAGACAGAAATCAAACTAATGGTTTCCTAGGGCTGGGAATTGGAAGGGATTTTAGGGGGATGGCAAGAAGTGAATGACTGCTCATGGGAATAGGGTTTCTTCTTGTGGTGATGAAAATGTCCTAAAATTGATTGTGGTGATGTCTGCATAACTCTTCCAATTTACTAAAAAATTGAATATGATATGTTAAATTGGTGAACTGTGCTTTATATAAATTATATCTCAATCATATACAAAGTATTTATTAATGCTTTTGAAAAATAAAGTTTTAGGTACAAAAAAACCCAAAAAATTGTGAGAAATATTACATTGATTAGTATCCTTATATACATTGGATATAGGCATAAGAACTATTTCTGAATATAAGTGTGTCTCTTATAACATCTCCAACTCTTATGATCTATGGCTGGAGATGTAGCTCAGTGGTAAAATGCTTGCCTAGCATGTGTGAGGTCATGGGTTTGATCCCCAGAACCACAAAGAAAAAAAAACTTTATGATCTGGATTACATAAAGTAACCAAAACTATTAAAATGACAGAGTTCATCAGAATTCTTGCCATATTCAGAAGGATGGTGTTCTGAAGAAATGAAATATGATCATCTAAAACTGTGGAAAAGCCACCAGAATCACAACAAATCTGTTACGCATTCCTTTGTTGTTGTCTGTTGTTGTTAACTTCTCTTTTCCAACCCAAACAACAGAAAATCAGATCCCCTTCAGTATACTCTGAGAATCCTTTTTCTACCCAGGATTTGCAATACAATCACATTTCAGCTATCTCAATAATATATGTCTTTGTTAGAATTGCTATGAATGAATTAGATATTGGCAGTTTGTGGAATTTATAGGAACATTCTATTTAGTTCTTTTTTGGCAGGGGATACTGGGACTGAACTCAGGGGCACTTGACCACTGAGCCACATCCCCAGCCCTATTTCATATTTTATTTAGAGACAGGGTCTCACTAAGTTGCTTAGTGCCTTGCTTTGCTAGGGCTGGCTTTGAATTTGATATCCTTCTGCCTCAGCCTCCCGAGCGGCTAGGATTACAGGCATGCGCCACTGTGCAAGGCCCTCTTTAGTTCTTAAATTAATTTTTTACCTCTTACTCAAAGCATGTTTACATTAAAAGGATTGCACTAGTGTGAACTGAGATAGACTGACAAATGTTCTGAGATCTAGACCCTGCTCAGTTACTGGGGATTTAAATGAAACAGGGCAAACAAATCATTTCATTTCTTTCCTCAATAGAGAATGTGACCACAAGTCTGAGACTCCTTTCTGTTTGAAAATGCTTTGATTTTATGATTCCCTACTTAAAAATCTTACTTAGTTGGATAAATAAAATCTACTATTCCCTAGTCACATAAATGCACTGAGATGTGCAATCTTATCTCAATAAAAAAAAGAGTACAGGAGCTGGGTTATAGTTCTGTTTGTAGAGCATTTGCCTTGCATGTGTGAGGCACTGGATTTGATCCTCAACACCACATAAAAACAAATAAATAAAACAAAGGTATTGTATCTGTCTACAACTAAAAAAAAAATTTTTAAAAGGCTACATTAACTTACATTCATTCAGTTATTCACACTGTGCCTTTGCCCATACTGCAAGATGAAATCCAAATGGTAATTAAAAATGCAAATATTGTAGGAGTTTAAAAGCACCAAAAAATAAGAGAAATAAATCCAATCACTTTCTGTGCTAAACAATCTTAATATTCACAACAGATAAAACTCTTTCTAAAGGAATATCACTAAAAAATATAAAACAAAACTTACTTGGTCCTAGCTTCTTCAGGTCCTCCAGTTTAAATTCTTCCTGGGACTGTGTGGACTAAATTTAAAATATGCATATTATATCTTTTCATTACAAAGATTTCACTACACCCTATGTCTTTTAAGTGGCAAGAATCAAATATTAAAATAAATATATTTCTTGCTTTAATGGTAGAAAATGAAAAGTTCCAAACTGATTTTTGGAATATTCAAGCTAATAGAAACAGAAAAAATTAAAATCATATCTTTTATTTCTACAGTGTACAAAGTATGAACTAAATCATTTAAGTGTGAGTTCAACTGATCAATTCCAATTGTTATAAAACCCTTCTGAGATAATATTGCTTTGGGCATGAATGTCTAATATCTTATTAGAGCGATTTAGAATAATTCATTAAAAAATTCCATTTACCTGTAAAGCTGCGCTTCGCAATTCCAAGCATGTTGCAATTTTGCCAATGGTTTTCTGTAGGGAAAAAAATGCTATACATCCCAAGATAATTTTAACTGTCAGTTACTAAAATCAAGAATTTTTATTTATAAGAGATCTATAGGGACTTGGATTTTAGCTCAGTGGTTGAAAACTTGCCTCACATGTGTGAGGCACTGGGCTCGATCCTCAGTACTACATTAAAAAAAAAACAAAGATATAGTGTCCATCTACAATTTAAAAAATTTACAAAAGAGATCTATACTTCTTTAAATAAATTATTATTCCTTTTCTAGCACCTTGCAGATTTTAGAGAAGAGAATCTGAAGACAAAGGGCTGAGAAGTGGGAGAGAGATGAGTATATATTCTTCTCTAAACTAATATGCCATAACCAATTCTAAATCAAGTTTGGTTTGGTGATAGGTCTAGATATGATTTAAAGGGCAACAAAGATAGCCATTATGGAAAGCAGTGTGGAGGTTCCTCAAAAGATTAAAAATTGAACTACGATATGATCCAACAATTCCACTCCAGGATATGTGGCCAAAGGAAAGGAAATCAGTAAGCTGCAGAGACACCTGCACTCCCATACTCATAGCAGCACTATTCCTATTAGCCAAGAAATGGAAACCTAAGAGTCCATCAACTGATAAGTGGATAAAAAAAATGTTATATATACACAATGGAATACTATTCAGTCATAAAAATAAAGAAATCCTATCCTTTGCAACAACATGATGGAACAAGATCATTATATTAATGAAGTAAGCCAGGCACAGAGACAAGACCCAAAAAATCTTATTCATGTGGAATACAAAAAAGTTGATTTCATAGAAGTTGAAAGTAGAATAGTAGTTACCAGGGGTTGGAGCCAGTAGGGGTGGGTGGAGGGATAAATAAATGCATCCTACATTTCAAAAGAAAAAAGAAAAATTTGAAAGTTTTTAAACATAAGAAATGATAAGTGAGTAGAAAATGTTAACTGGATTTAAATATCACACAATATATACATGTATCAAAACATGTTACCCCATTTATATGTACTATCTTTGTTATCTGTAAGTTAAAATATTGACTTTATTTGTTTTAAAAATAGCTCTTTTTTAGTTGTAGATGGACATAATACCTTTATTTTATTAATTTGTTTTTATGTGGTGCTGAGGATTGAACCCAGTGCCTCACACATGCTGGGCAAGCAAGCACTCTACCATTGAGCTACAACTCTAGCCCCCAAATACTAACTTTAAAAAAGAAAACAGAAAATTAAAAAGGGGGAGGGCAATGAAAAGGGATTTTTTACATCTTCCCTTCCAATCATCTTCTCATAAAGCCTGAAATTTACTAAAAGATATCTGAAAGATAGCACAATGGTCTAATTTAATTCTGATTAAAGCTCAATTCTGACTTGTTTAAAAACATAGGCAATATTAACAAAATCAGTATTTGTGATGAATGGTGCAGATTTTACAGTCTACCTGTTTTATAAAATAAGCTATAAAACAGATGTGATAGGGCACAGTCCTTGCTTTTAATATGCTCATGTTCTATTATGTGTGATAAAACATATACAAAATCACTATATTAAAAAGAGAGACACTCAATCTATAAGCTTCAGCAAAATAAGTTCCTTTTATGTCCTAAAGGAAAAGAACAAGATCTATATTAGGAATCCAGTCCCAAAGACTAGGGAGGATTTCCAAATCAAAGAGTTTGGAAAATTGTCATGGTTCAATTACTTAAAATCCCCAACTGAAAGCAGAGGGATAGGTTTGAAAAGTAAAGTGAAGTAGGGCATAGTCATTCTGAAAATGGACCTTCCACAAACTCCTTGCTGAGGAATCTAGGATTTCTTTAACAATAAGTTACACAGAAGTGTGTTTTTATTGTTCTTTTTTTTTAAACAGACATGCCCTTAAGAACACTGTTGTGAGCTGGGCATAGTTATGTGTACCATCTACTGGGAAGGCTAAGGCAGGAGCCTAAAAGTTTAAGGCCTGTGTGGGCAACACGGTGAGATTCTTTCTAAAAAAACAAACAAAAAACCCCTTGGCTATTGTGATACAGGTATGCAATGTATACATAATTTAAAGGAAAGGGGAAAAACTGAAGGAAAAATCATTTAAGTTATTTCAAACTGTCTAAACAATATTCAGAATAAGAATATGAATAGCTAAGGTGGAAATGAAAAGGGGAGATTCATGAGATTCATAAAAGAAATTATCAGGGCAGGCAGCTGAACAATGACACTGAGACTTCTAGGTCCTTCCAAAAAAGATATTTCTGAAATGTCTTTAGGAATAAGTTTAGATCATAAAAGCAAAAAACTGTGTACATCATTTACAATGCTTACAAAATGACATATTTTGGAAAAAAACTGACACATTTTTCTGAACGCATTTTATGTATGACTTACAAAATGTTTAGTAAATTGGGGATTTGGTGATTTTGTGTTTGGTTAATGTTCTTTGAAAGGTAAAAGAGGAGTAAAGGGAAGTAACAGTATTGTCCTGGCCCCTGGTGCTTAGGCTAGTGGACACTCTTCAATTACTGTATCAACAAACAGCTAGGATAGCAACTCACAAAAAAAAACTATTATTGAGCAAGATATGCCTCTCAGACACACAAGTAATAATATTTAATTATCTCCATAATCTTTTAAAAATTTCAATAGAAAAGCTTAGAAAATATGCAATTTTAATCTGAAAAGAGATTACATTTGAAAATTATATTTATACATAGTTTGCAAAATACTCAGGTTTATTCATCCTCTTAAATAGCTATGTATAAAAACCAGCAGTAAGCAATCTTTTCTACATAAAGTCTAATATCCCCAATCATTGTTGTTCAAATATACCACTCAACTCCAGCAAAACTAGTAAATAATTAAGTATAAATATAATAATCAAATAATTTATTAATAACAAATACTGTTAATTATTAACCACTTATTAATAACTAATGAACACTTTCCGACAGGCTCTCCTAAGTGATTTATAAACATTAATTTAATTAACCCTCCCCACAACTCAGAGTTAGCTATGATCATTTTACAGGTGTGAAAACTGAAGTATGAACAGGTTAAGTAATTTGTCCCAGTCATCAATGCCTTCTATATAACACACAAGATATTCAATAAAACCACACACTTCAATCAATTCCATTTAGCTATATTCTTTACTATATTCTTTCAAAACTGATTTTATAAAAGAATTTTGCTTGTATTGAGATGTATCAATGAGATAATCTTCAAAATAGTGGTTAGCTTTTTTTCCTTCTTGACTTTAAAATCCATTTTATTTCACACTTCAAACATTTAAGATAAAAATGTTGTACCTGAACAATAAGAAACCACTAACAAACTATTCTCACTTAAACATTTCTTCAAGTTAAGCAAAGGCAATAGCTTTTTATACAGAAATGTACTGAACTATGGTAAAATACCAACAGGCCTTATTCATAACTATTTTAAGGGACCACACCCAGCTTCAGTATTAAAAAAGAAGTGAAACACTATTATTTCAGCTGTGGCAATAACTTTTAAAACATGTAGATTTTATTGATGTCAAAATCAAGTGCTTGCTACTGAAACAGTGTCACCTTCCTTAAAATGAACAGTTCAGAAAAATGATAAAGAAGCACAAGTTCACATATTACAGAGTATAAGTATTGACTACTTTAATTAATGTACATTAAACCAAGCACTGAAGTGATGTTTGATTTTTAGAAAGACTTAAATCACTAGCATTTTATTCAAATTAATTGCTCATACCTAATATGATAAGAAACAGAAAACAGTATCATTTTTAGAGTATTATCTACTTTAGTTTGTCATTGCTAAGAAAATTGAGAGCCCTAAAGATCAGTTAAAGGAAAACATGGAATAAAAATGGACAATTAATGAGCTAAATTAATTTTGCTAAAATGTATTCAATTTATATAATGAATAAAATCAGTTTGAAAATAAACATAATTCAGTACAGTCTTTCTTAATCCAGACTTAACTTTTAAATATTTAAGCAGCCACTCATCTTCCATCTAGCTGTTGGAGGAGAGATAACACTGGGGTAGAGAGAAAGTGGAAGTAGAAAGGTGGAATCGATAAAACATAAAACAAGTATATAGTGCTGTGATTCTCATTACCACCAAGTTTGACTCAAAACAGGGAAAAACTTTCTAAGTGTCATGAGACAGGATGTTCTATTTTGTCCAGAATCTTACATGAGAAAATCTACTACACCAAAGTAGGGAATTTCACAGAATGAAAGCTTTTGGCAGCTTTTTGTTGGCCACTAAACCCAGTTGTTATAATGACAAAACTATTGAAAACTGAAATGAAAGCTAAGGGAACTAATCGTGAGGGAGGATCAAATAAGAATCATAAACTCTTGTTTTAACTAGAAATCTTTGAGAATATTAAAAATAGGAAATAAATGTGAAGTTTTTATTCTATCACCAATTAATTTGGTTTAGACAGATTAGTAGTTCTGCTTTAGAATTCTTTAGATATAAAATAAACATTGGAAAAATATGTTATTCTCTTAAAAATTAGGATTTATTTTAATAAAACATTTATTCATCAAATATATTTGAGAGCTCACTGTGAACTAGACAGCAAAAAGTTTCATAAAGAAAGCACTTTAGTAATAAGATTGGTTTTTAAAAACCAAAAACATTTTTCAAAGTTCCACTAACTACTGAATGGTTGGCATAATTATATAACTCGTCACTGCTATCAATACATGAAATAGTATAAGCATAAGAAATATAACTCAAAATAAAACAACATTTTTGCAAAGAATAAGGTTAAAAGCATTTTCTATTTTCCTTTTTGGAGAAAAATAAATTCAGTTTTCTCTCCAGCTTATGTACAGGCATAGTATTTAATGCAGATCTAACAGTATGTGTCAAAATTTCCTGTATTATGTTCTTTAGAACACTATATCCAATGAAATATTCTGTAAAGAAAGGAGGGGAGCTTTTCAAAAGCAAATAATTTTTAAAATACTGCACAACCAAACTCTTTAAAATATCCAACATACACATTAGAATATTAAAAGTCCAGAGAAGTTACAAACTGTGTGCAAGTAATGCCTATTGGGCTGGGGATGTAGCTTACTAATATACAGAGTGCTTGCTTGCCTAGCATGAGGACCTGGGTTCTATTCTTAGCACAACACACAGACACACACACATACACACAGACACAATCTATTAATTTTTAAGAGCCAGTGTTTCCCAGAACATGTCTTGAAGACCTCTCTTTTCTAATCATTATTAACTGAAGACTTTGATAATTTTTTCTTATGGAACAATCATATAAGGCCTATACATCAATATGAGTGTTTCTGTCTGTTGTGAATATTTCACTTGCATTTTCACAGAAATTTAAACCTTTAAATGAATATAACTTGCCTTATATAGTAGAACAGAATGACTTGGGGTCCTTCTTCAAGACCAAGGAATAGACAGGCAGACAGAAGCTCTGTCTGCAGTTACACCTGGCAGCCAGAAATGCCTCCTGGGCAGGTATTATAAATAATATGTTCCTCAGAAATCAGGCTTCCAGGAGAGGAGGAGGTACAGACCACTTTACATGTAGAGGTCACTGGAGTTTTAGGAAGGAAAGACCTTTTAAAGTCACTTAAGAGTTCTCTAATCTCTCATGTCTTATATAAGGAAAATCAGGCCCAGAGCCAAAGCCAGGATGCAAGACTTCAGTCTTCTGACTCTAGGTCTCAGCTCTCTCCTCTAGGACCTGCAGCCTCCTGGATCTTTTGAAGTACAAGATCTGGGGGTCTTTATAACCAAAGACAAGCTAAACAGCTATAAATTAAAGAATCAATAGCATTATCAACACCAACTCTAGTCTCAGAATACTAAAAAAAATCAAGAAAAAGTTAATTTTTTTCTCATCACTTAACAAGGTTCATTTTTTGATATTAACCTGTTTGTTTTGTAATTTTAGAATGTTTTAGGAGGTCAAAAGACTTTAATCTCAGGCCATGTGGCTCACAGGTTCTACTCCTGAGCAACAAATGCTGGAGAAATCTAACTAACTGAAGGCAAACAGGTGACTAAAATATGGGATCATTAAAACTTTTTTACATTTTTTTATTTTGTCTTCATATTTATAACATACTTCATTAACTATTAATTTATGTACCTGGATATCTAAGATTCTATTCATCAAGATTTAGATATTTTAAGTCTTAATTCAATGATGCCTGCTGATCATTTCATAAACAACTCCTAGACAGACTTCACAAATTTTATAGAAGTGGTATAGTGTACAGTCTTTGTTCCTTTCCTTAAGCATATCAGCTATTTCCTTTGTGATAATTATTTTCCAGGACTAAGATCCTAAGTCTCTTAAATCTATTGTGGATATTAGCACTTATTAAGGAAAAAAGAAAAACACCCTTTTAAATTGCAGTAACATAATTTTTTTGAAGTAGATTTTAAATATTTTAAAAATACAAATATATTTGGGCAAGAAATACAGCTAACACTCTGGGGGCTTTTTCTCCCCAAACTCCTGTAACTAAGAATTAATAAACACAGGCCTATGGACTAAAAACTTGCTTAGGTTTAATTAAAAAGTTATGCAAAAATTAATCCCATTTCCCCTTGTGCAAAAAAAGAAAAGTATTAATAAGAGTGAATTAGGTCACCAGAATTTTCACACTGCCTTTTCTTAAGAGATGAGGAAAAGACTAACACATATTTTTCACTATCTACAGGATTAAAAATTGACTTAAAAATAGTTACTCTGAGCCAGGAGAAAATGGGAGTTGTTTCCTCCCATTTCTTCTCTTCTTTTAGAATGAAGTTACTTTAAAGTATCCCCTTTTACATAATCTCTATCAGGGAATCAACTTGATATACAAAAATTTTAATTCAAGGAAGAAAGAACAGTACTGAAACATTTTGCAATCTTATATATTTATTTAGCTGACAGATCTGTACGCCAACTTCTTGACTTGAGCTAATTTTTTTCCATTTGTTTTTTGGTTTGGGGGGTTTTGTGGGTGTTTTCTGTTTTGCTTTGAGAGGTGATACATAAAGAGTTATGAAAATTCATAGTTAAGCATTGAGGTGGAATGCACTTATTCCCAATCCTTCTGTTTTTCCAAGTGACTCGGAACAAACTCCAGTCTTTGGGTTACCCACGCTTTTCAACTAAAAGTGTGGATGACTTCCATTAGAGTTAAATAAGGCCTAAATAGTTAACTAAAGTAATTCATTAAGTGATAAGTTATATATCTGTATAAATGTTCACTTAATGTTAGGCAAAGCATAATCAATCTGATTTTTTTTACTTAAATATAACAGTTTTTTGTTTATTTTTCTGCTTAATGGACTCAAGAGCAATTTCATTTGGAATTGAATATATCTAGATATTATTTGATGGTACCTTTTGCTCTTCTGTGAATTCAGAATTGTTGTGTTGAGCTTGGGCCTCTTTTTGTAGATGTCTTGCTAATCTGTAAGAAGAAAACTTTTTTTAGAACTGAAAGCAAACTATCTCAACTGCAACAAAGTAAAACAAATTAAATCTCTTAAAAACAATAAAGTGCATAATACTTTGTTATGTTATTGAAGTAATTCCACATTTTCAAGGCAAATCTACATTACCCTGAGAATCAAACTTTTTACAAAAAAAAAGTTTGTACAAAATAATGATGAAATAAGATACTTTTTATACCATTTCACTGGGACAAATTTCAGAATCTTAGAGCTGCAAAGAATCTCAAAAAGCACATAATTCAACTTTCTTTACTATGCACTAATTTCTTCTATAAACAACCAATAAATAGTTGTCCAGATTCTACTTTAACACTTCCAGTGAGCACCAATAATATATCAACCATAAATACGTTATCATTCTATCATAATTCATTTCCCAATGAGATTTGCCCAAATCCAAATTACAGCCATGACAATAACTCCATCAAAATATGCTTTTGAAACATTTTTAAATGGAAAATAAAGAAAAGCCGTCCACCAATCAAAAACAGAAAATACTGCTTGCCCAGTTATCATCATATCTAAAAATGGCAGGTAGGCCTTGAGTGAGTTTTCCAGGATGAATTTATGATGCTAGTCCAAGCTCAATGGTGAAGATCCAAAGCTATTTCTGAGACAGCAAAAGGCAAAGACTTACTCTTATGAAGAAAGAGAGGGAAAAAAAAGAGACCAATTTTAGACACAGTATATGATTAGACATATTTCTAAACAAGTTATAAAAATGGCCAATAAACACATGAAAAGATATTATGTATCATTAGACATCAGGGAAATGCATATCAGAATCATAAAATAATTACTTAGCACCCATGCAGATGGATATAATTTAAAGAGATGAAGAAAATAATAGGCGTAGGGAGAGTACGGAAAAAACTGGAACCCCCATACATTGCTGATGGGAATGTAAATTGGTGCCAGCCATTGTGGAAAAGTTTAATATAGTTAAATACAGAGGAACTGTATGCTCCATCAAACTCCTGAATGGATATATCCAAAAGAACTAAAAATAAATGTTCACACAAAGCACATGTACACAAATGTTTATAGCAGCATTATTTGTAATAATCAAAAAGTCATAAAACCAAAATTTCCATCAACAAAACGTGGTACATATATTCAGTAGACTATTATTCAGTCATAAAGAGGAATGAAACTCACATAATATGCTAGCTACAGTTATGAATGAACTTCAAAAAGATTATGCTATATAAAAAGAAGTCATATGTAAATGGTCATGTTATATGATTCCATTTACATGAAATGTCCAGGAAAGGTAAATTCATAGAGAAAGAAAGCAGATGAGTGGTTTCCAGGATATGGAAAAATTTAGAATGACTGATACCAGGTATGAAGTTTCTTCTTGGAGTGGGAGAAATTTTTAGGAATTACAATAGTGATGGTTATAACACATTGTGAATACATTAAAGACCACTTCACTGTACATGTTAAAATAGTGAGTTTTATGGTATATGTAAAAAAAAAAGCTAGCAAAATATTTTGAAAATAAGATTGCTATTCTGGTTGAGGTCTGGGAGTAGGAATGACAGCAAGTGCTAGGTAGAAAAGGCAATTAAAGAAGAAGTTCATCACAGTTGCAAAAAACAAGAACTAGATAGGAGTTCTATTCTATGCAATCATACCCTTAAAGATCAAGTAGTATTCTCAATGGCCTCTATCCTCTTTATGAAAAGTCTGCATCCTTTATCATTAAGCAAGAAATTCTTACAAAAAAATCTTAACATTTGCTAAGATAGCTCCACCATGTTACTCAGTCAAATTTTCATCCATTTACTTACTTGCTTCCAAAGCTGGAAACCACACAATATATTTTCCTAAAATGTCATTCACTGACTCATAGTCTCACATTTTTATGAATTCTTATGCAGGAGAAGGTACAAATAAATATGGCCCATTGTCCTTTTTCTGTATTTGCTTTCTTTTTTTTAACTCTTGCTGACCTATGTGGACTCTTACAGGAATTCACGGTCTATACACCCTTAGCAATGTCAACTATACATCCCTGAGTTCAGGGAAGTTATAGTGTAATAGTTTCTTTATTTGAATATTTCTACATATAATTTGCTAGGAGTGGCTATCAACCTAAGCAGGATTCTTTTTTTTTCTTTAAATAGTTTTTGTTTTGTTATTTTTTTAGTTTTAGTTGGAACCAATACCTTTTATTTTATGTATTTATTTTATGTGGTACTGAGGATGGAACCCAGTGCCTTGCACGTGCTAGGCAAGCACTCTACCAATAAGCCCAAGCTCCAGCCCCAGCCCCTAAGCAGGATTCTTGTCAGGAAAAAAAAGTATAGCTTTCAACTCCTGGTTAAATACTAATAATCAGGGCTGGGGTTGTGGCTCAGTGGTAGAGTGCTCGCCTAGCATGCACAAGGCACTGGGTTCGATCCTCAGCACCACATAAATGTAAAATAAAGATATTGTGTTCATCTAAAACTTAAGAATAAATATTTTAAACTAAATAAATACTAATAATCAGAATAAAGGAGACTAAATTAAAATAATCCTGTTTTCAAAAATTAGGCAACAGATTGGGAGAAAATATTGTAAAAATAAAGAACTTTTATCTGTAGTACATAAAAAACACCTACAACTCAATAGGTAAGAGATAATTCAATTTAAAAATAGTTAAAAGCCTCTACTCAAAATGTCATGTGCCCGCAAAGTTTTCCCTGATACCAGATTTAAAATGGTGGTCTCCTAATTTCTACCCCATATTCCTGTATTTCTCTTCCCTACTTCATTCTTCTTCAAAGTATTGACCATCATCTAAAATATAGGCAAGATGTTTTGCCAAAATGTGACAATAAGGCAAGAATCCAAGTTTCTATAGCTTAAGAGTCATTTTCTAAGAATGACAATAGACTCAATCTAAAAATTAGACCTATTCAACAGTAACCAAAAGGCATAAACATGTGACATGGCAATAGCTGATGAGGCAAATCAACTATTTAGAATAACTTGATGGTAAAGAAAGATCAGGCTTAAGCTAAAACCTATTAGTGTCACACAAATTCAACTAATTACCTACAATAATTAGCAAGCTTTGTCCTGCTTTAGTCAAACCAATTTTTAAAAAATGAAGTTACAGGTGATAATATAGTTTATACACAGTCATCAGTTGTGTCCATCGAAGGGGGACACTGTCCAGGTGTACCCTAGATATTTTTTGAAATCTCTGGGCTGATTCTGCACCTGATAAAAAAGATAGCGCAATGATAGACAACAAATGAGAAAAAGGACAATCATCTGGTCCAAAAACTTAAGACATGAAATTAAGAAGCAGACAAAACAGAAGACAAACAACCATATCACTTGGAATGTATTACTCTGAAGGCAAGTGCAGTAGAGAGAAACACAAATTATTTTAAGCAAAGTAAGAAAAGACCATAGCAATAAGTTATTTTTAGAGAAAACCAACTGGAGAAAAAATATGTATGTTAAGATATGTCAACTTGACACAAAGATAAAGTAGAACAGGAATCTGAACCCATTTACAAGCTGAACAGAGCTGAATAATGAAAGCTAGTGTCATAAACTTGGCTGCTTGACTGGCTTTGTGTAAGAAAATATCTCAGAACTTTGAACTTAGGAAATTCCAACTTGTCTTGCACCAGGTCACGAGCTCCACAGAGCAGGAACCTATTTCAACAAGCAGGTTTAAAAAACATTTAAAAAATATTTTCATTGCTATTAATGATACACTTAAAAATGCAGTAAGTGCTAAAATCCATCAAAGTAAAATGCACTGAAAAAAATTAAACTTACTCAGAAAGATGTTCAGAATTTGGGATACAGACAGAAACTGAAATTAGAAGAAAAGTTTTATATTTACAACAGCATATGAACTATGATGAGAGTAACAATTTAGTAAAGAGTTCATATTGTGGTTGACCAAAAATAATGGAATAAATAACAAAATCCACAAGTGCACAGTTATATATACGTACCTTTCTCTACTACAACTTGGCAAGTATGAGTTTCATGTTGACTTAAGTGTGCAGCCATATTATCTAAGCCAGAAACATCAGTTAGGAAATCACAATTAAGGCACACTAGAGTAATGCCCCTATTAAAAAATAGCATAAAAGAAAAGTTTTTATCTGTTGTTAAATCTATATACAAGTTCAATGATTATTTTTCCACAAATTATCTTTTTGTGTAATAAATGTAACTTGTTATTTGTTATATAAATTTGATGTAACTGAAATGATTCTCTATAAAATGGTACAGCTATGTCCAAATTTTGCTACTACTTATTTACATAGAGTATTTATGTTTTATAAATATTTATCTTTTGTACCAGTCAAAAGACCTACAACCAGTCTAGGTTCCATTAACAATTTGCAATAATATAGGCAAGTCACATTCTATTTGTTCCTCTGCCCATCTGCAAAGTGAGAATAGCATTCATTCACTCAATATATATTTACTGAGGTTGTCTATACAACTGTATCACTGTTATTATGAACAACAACAACAAAAAAAGCCAGTCAGTACTTGAATGAAATTTATAATCTAGTGTTTTATTTAGTTGAGGACAAAATTAGAAGAAAATTATAAAGTATTTAGAAGTATAGTATGATACCTGCCACTACATGCCAAGGTTTTAGCATGATCTTCCAAGGGTGGTTATTATTTAACATGGAATTAACTGACGTAGTTAACAAATATGTTGGAGTCCACAAATTTGGAATCCTCATCATCCCAGCACTGTGAATGCTATTGCCTACCTGATGGGGCCTATACTACTCATTCTCTTTAACAAAACTTGTGAGTGCTGTACAGAGAAAGGAGAAAGAAACTCAAGTCCAGAGAAAATAAAGACAGCATCATGCTGCCTTAGCAGGTCAAAGCAGGGAGAACTCCAATATGTTCTTGATTCTTAAATAACACATGAAATTATTAAGGAATTTCAAAGGAAGTTAGGAAACAAGTCCCAAAATCATGAAAAACTTTTTCTGAGTCTAGAATAGTTCTTACACTCACTGAATTAAACTGAATAACATTTGCTATCTGAAGTATTTAAACATAATTGGCATGTTAAAGTTATGTGTCAATGGCCTTAAGATTCATATTTAAAATGTGTTTGATCTCGTGACTTTTAGTTGAAAAGTATCTTAAATATTATTAAGACTGTAAAAATATTGAGATGGTTCAGAGAACTTAGAAAGCCACTATATAATTGAACTTATTAGATTTATTAAAATGTTAAGCAATTGGGAGCTAGTTGGGTCAAGCATTTGAAGTGCCGTTTAAAAGAAAATCAAGTATATTTAATGGATAAATGACACTAAATTGTTTAAAGTAATTTGAACTTAAATGTCACTGTTGAAAAAAATTCAGTCTGTTCAATTTAAATGAACTTTATCTTACATTAAATTAAAGTTCCTCTAGAAAGTGATTACTAAAAAGTACTCAAATTCTAAATGGAGTATTTCTAAAATTCTAAATGGAGTATGGAGACTTAAAAGCTTAAAGAAAGTTAAAATGTAAAATACTTAACTTAAATAACTAACTACAATTTTTTCTATGAACAAACTGCCCTCATAGATACTAAAAAGAGTTTCACTGGTAAAGAACAGGCTACTGCCTATTCCACTGGATATAGATAATTTAAAAAGGGATGGCATGACTAACTCAATCTGTTTTTAAACAGGGATTTGTAATTGGAATTTTTAATCAAATTTCTTGATTTGGGAAAATATGTGAGTCTGGGAATATTATAGTTGGGTCATTAGTAGAGAAAAGATGGTCTGTACAGAGAAAGCAGAAAGAAACCCAAGTCCAGAGAAAATAAGACAGCATTGTGCTGCCTTAGCAGATCAAAGCAGAGAGAACTAAAGTAAGTTCTTGATGACTTTTTGTTTTCCTTATTTGCTCTGCCTGTTGCTCCTCTACTTAAGGGTCTATAAGAGTCTTTGGAATCTCTCTAATAAATCAAAGTTTCACCTAAATTTTGTTTAGGTGAAAAAATTGATCATTTAACTGATCACTGTTATTATCAGTTTAATACAAAGTATATACATTCAACGTTCATATATTTGATGTTCATTACATAATATATATGTTACACCAGCATATGAATACAAACAAACAGGATACTTCAGACTGATTTCTCCTCCTTAAGTTCTATTCTAATAGCATGATATATGTGTGCACTGAGAGAATTCACTGGCACATCAAATCTAAAATCATCTGCTTTCTCCCCAAATCATCTCCTCCTGACTTTCTTATGGTCCCATTTCACTTGACACTAAAGCTCAAACCATAGTCACCTATGACTTTCTCCTTTCTTAAAACATTTAATATGTCAAGCATTTTATAATATTAACAACTTATTGAGTACTTATCTGTGCCAGGCTGCTTTTAAACATATCATCTCATCTAAATCTTACAACAACCTGAAGAGTTAAGTGTTATAATTATTACCCTTTTATACAGTACAGAGTTAGCTTAGTAGCCTACCAAGGACATAGAGCTGGTAAAGGTCAAAATCAGGTGTAAAATTATGCACTTTGATTCCAGAGCCCATATTACATCATAAACACAATGTAATACCACCTCACCACCTTAATTCAGATCCCTAATCTAAATGATTTATGCACCTACAACTCACCTTGTATGTCCCTGAATTCAACTTTCCTTCAGTATCACTTGAATCTACACAAAACACTAATGGTTCTCCAGTGCCCTCTGAATTAAGTCCAAATTTCCTAAGTTTAATTTTCAATGCATTCCAATATGATTGTAAGCTCAAAATTGTTGCTACAGACTTTAATCCATTACTATCACACAAACATCATGTTCCATCCATTTACTACTAGCCATACTTTCTGTATGTCTTCTCTTTTTCATTTCTGCACTTTTGTGCTATTTTCTCCAACTAGAAGATCCCTCTGCTTCTTCTGCCAGTTTAAAAAAAAACACTCATCCTTAAAAACAAAGTAAACCTAATTCCTATCCAGATCATTCCAAGTAATCTCTCACTTCTCTGAAATAACTTATTGCACTTATTAAAATCCATAGTTACTTCTGTTCATACTTTATTTCCCACCTAATGAACAACATTTCCTGAAGGCTAGTTCCAAGATTGCTTTATCCCTATCATCTACACAGAACCTGCTACAATACATACATGATAAATGCATAATACACATAATATACACAATAAAAAGTATTCCATTTCAATAAGTAATTACAAAGATTGGGGGATATGGAATTTTATAAATATGCTAAGTTCCACTCACAGAAATTGACCAATTCCAATGTGAGACATAATGGTAGTTGAGAGAAAAACACTCCAGACCTTTAAAAAATCAGATAATTTGTTTAAAAAACTAACACACAACTGAGCTAGACAACAATGAGGTAAAAATCAAATTAAAATCTGATTTTTAAAATGCAATAAATCCTATTCATTCTTATAAAAGTCTTTATTAAGGCAGTACCTCAAGTAACAATCAAATTCTCTGAATACAATAAACACTCTAATGAGACTAAAAGTTTTAATATTGAACCATTATTTTTTATCTTCCTGTGAGCTACTGGCTCAGCATCATAAATGGGACCTTTTGTCCAAATACATATTTTTTCCATATACATTAATTTATTCAACAAATATTTACTGAATGCCTACTATATGCTAGGCTTAAAAAAACAAAAACAAATGAACAACAACAGAAAAAAACCACAAGCCACATAGAATGTAGTAAGAGAACACAGACCACAGACAAACAAAAAGTAAAATATACAGTATTGCAAATGCACTATGAAAAAAAAAATATTAAAAGGAGGTAAAAGTGCTAGAGTGAAGCATGGGGGGAGTGGATACAATTTCAAATGCAGTAATTAAGGAAAGGATCACTGTCAGAGTGGAGATAAAGGAGTAACCATATAATATCTGGGAAAGAGTAAACTATGCATAGGAGATAATAAACACAAAGATCCTAAGACATAATGCCATTCCCTCTTCCTCCTTTTCCATGAACCCAAAGCATCAAACAAGTCTTTGGCTATTCTTATCAATAAATTAGTTTGGTGGAACAAAGATATTGTTATTTCAAGGAGAATAGCAACATAAGCAGAAAATAAACAAAGAAAAAGAAACAAAGGAAATCAGAATTTTAAAAAATGGTGCTCAATGGATTTTGAATTCAGTGTGTGGTATAACCAATGCTAATTATCAACATTCATCCATAGTTTCTTTACAGAAGCTAAGATGTATACTTCTATTTGAAAAAGAAACAAACAAAAAAGAATTATGAAGACTACTGATTTCAAGAATTTCAGTGGTTTCATATATGTGCTTCAAAAATTAACAGCGTCACTTTAATAGGTATCTTAAGTAACTTTTTGATATTCAAATATTGTTGGTGGGGCCTGATTTTTCCTTTCATTTTACAATGCAAATGCATGAGAATTTCATCTTGACACCATTTGTCACCAATGAAATAAATTTACCAAGAGATTAATGGCATATCTCAGGTATTATAAGGAACAATATAATATCCATTAGGAATCACTCAGATTTCCAAACTGGCACTCCCAGACAGTTTAATTTAAAAGTGCAAACCACAATGATACAGCACTTCCTAGCAACTAGGATGACTATAACAAAAAAGATATAATACTGAATGTTACAAAAGATTGTGAAGAATCTAGAACCCTCATACACTGCTGGTGGGAATGTAAATAATGAGGCTACTTTGAAAAGCAATTTAGCAGTTCCTCAAAAGGATCAATGTACTATAAAATCCAGCAAATTTAATGTTAAGTATATACTAAAGAAAAATAAAAAGACATGTCCTTAAAAAATTAATATGTAAATGTTCACAATGTAGCATTATAACAACCTAAAGTGAAAATGAACTGAATGAATGGCTAAACTATGACATATTCATAATATGGAATATCATTCAGCACTTTGAAAAATGAAGCATTCATACATGCATGCTACAATATACATAAACCTTTATAGGCAGTTGGAAAAGACTACATACACAGTCTATCATTCCATTTGTAGAAAATATTTAGAATGAACTAATCTACATAGGCACAAAGTAGATTCATTATTGCTTAGTAATGGGGAGAGTTGAAAAGAAATGGGGATAACCACTAATGAATGGGGAAAGGGTTTCTGTTTGGAATGACCAATATGTACTAAAATTAACTGTGGTCATTGCTGTACAGCAGCAGTACAGTATAATATTATGACCTATTATAGGTTTGGATGCTATACTATACTGTATAGTATAATATAGCACAATACCATAACCTATTAATTTTATTGTTAAATGCATATTGTACAGCATGTGAATTACATTTCAATAAATTTGTTATGCAAGAAAGAATGTAAATTATAACCATTGTTTAGTAGAAAGAATTAAAAAATATCAACTAGTTACCTGAGATCTTCAGAATGCTCCTTAAATATACAAAACCTTTTACTTGGACGACTACTGTGAAAGCTGGAGAGACAGAAGACATTTTAATAATTTTAGTATAGAATTATATTATTTCATAATAATAATTATATTAATTTATAAACATATTTCAAGTCTGTACTTAAGTTTCTAGTTTTTAAAAGACTACAGAATAAATACTGAACCATTAACTCTGTTTAATTTAACATTTGATCTGATATTCCATTTTGCTTTTAATTCCTAATGACACATACTTTTTCCCCTAAGCATATACTTAGATGATCAATACCTCACCATTATGTAAAAAGGAAATGCTCAAAGAGTTAAAAAACAAACTAAATTTTTTATTTATTATACATTTAAAACAATTCTAATTTTTTATTAACAAATTAATTTTGCTACAATCTGAATTATTATTAGAAATCAACTTTTTGAAAATAACTTTTTAATAATCTTAGCATGCTGGTATAGAGACAGGGGAACAGAATTCAATTGATCTAGAAAGTACACACTATTTCAGCTAAATATTACTGTTTACCATCTGTAAATTCAAACATCTAGACAGTTCTTTGTAATTGTTACTAGAGGTTTAAGAAAAAAAGCAGAACTCATAACTTAATGCTTCCTCTAATCACAGAACAAAAAACCATTAACCAAACATTGTAGCCAATAAGGAAAGCTTTCTGTACTAGAAAACCAGAAGTAGTTCAGCACACTATATCTGAAAGTCACAGAAAACCGTATCACCATCACCTGAGAGTTTATTTAGAAATGCAAAATCTTAGGCTCTTCACAAACTTACTGAATTAATCTCTGGCAGTGGGATCCAGGAAACTGCCTTAACAAGTTTTTCAGTGGTTCTTACATAAATTAAAGTTTGAAAAGCAGTAGCCAACAAACTAGATAAATGGCTACTCACATCAGTGATGCCTGTATGTAAAGGAACAGAAATGTTCTGGCTAAATATAATCCCTAGAAAACAGCCTCAGAAGATTTCAAATATCATTTCTTCAAGCTAGGGTAACTATTATTTGGAGATTTATGAATTTAAGATATTATCACAAAAACACAGTTTTTAGAGAGATCAGGGGGTTGGGAAGCCCTGAAATTGAGTGCAAAAAATTATATAAATCATTGTTTCCTTAGAGGAATGAGTCCAAGACTGGGAGGCAGGTTTACTGGGGATTGAACCCCAGCGTGCTCTACCAGTGAAATATACCTCCAGCCCTTTTTATTTTTAGACTAGGTCTCTCATAAATTGATGAGCTGGCCTCCAACTTGGAATCCTCTAGCCTCAACCTTCTAAGTCACTGGGATTACAAGTATGTACCACCAGGTTCAGTTCAAAATAAGTTATTTTTTAATGACATTTTAAAGTCTTTTCTCTTCAAATAAGTATACTGTTTTTATTTATTCTTTGATAAGGAGAGAGAAAAATTATATTTTAGGGTCTTTTTGATGGCTTCCACATCTATCTATAACTTGAACCAAATATCTACAAATGTTCCTAATTAAATTTTTAGTTGTCTGAATCCAGTTATGATTTAGAGTTCCCTATCTTTGGGGAAAAAAAAGCATTTATACTGCCTCTTTGACTCATCTGTATTTACTACATAACTTCTACAACTGCAATTTTTTGTAATGTAAGAATGGAAAAATGAATCACAACTCACAAATAAAAAGGAGGAAAAAGCTACCTTTCTTCCCTATTTCCACAAAGTTGATAGAAATACAGAAACACACCTAAGAAAACAGAAAAGGCTAAGACTTTTATTCAATACAGTAAAAATACAGTGTTAAGACGTAGGTCTAAAAAACCTGCTACCCAACTGCATGACTATAATTACCAAAAGCTCATTGAATTGTTCTTCACAAATAGGTAAATTTTATTAGGTATAAATTATACCTCAAGGAAATTGAGGACAAAATCCCTCTTTGACCATATTTTCCTTAATAATCTTGATTCCATGCAAGAAACAACTTAACTTTCTGAGAAACACAAAAGGAATGACTTCCTTAACATCCAACAATATTGATGGTATACCTACTATTTAAGACAGTAAACTGTAGAATGATGATATAATAACTAGAGTGGTAAGTCGCCTGCCCTAGAATTCATGGTTGAGTGAAAGAGAAGAAGATGGTTTGACACAGAATAAATGCTATTAAATAAATGTGGAATGAATATATATTCATAAATTAATGCAAGAAAAAAATCAACAGTGACACAGAACTCTGTGTACAGGAACAAATCATTACAACAGCTTTTGTTTTACTTGGAAATGTTTAACATCTTTCTTCAAAGCCTAAGAGAAATGTCATTTATAGAAAGTCTTCTCTACTTCTTATTTAAAGAATTTATTCTTACCTTCTCTGTGCTCTCATAGTCATCTGCTTATCACATTAACCTAGGTAAACATATTTCTCCTACTAATTAGCAAAAATTAACAGCAAGGACTTGACCCCCAATACTACCTGCCTATCACACTTTCTAGAAAACTGTATGGTTTCATATGCCTCCCAAAGCTCATGTGTGAGCAATGCAAGAAAGTTTAGAGATGACTCAACTAGTTTATGAGAGCCTTAACATAATCAGTGCATTGATCCCAGATAGGGATTAACTGGGTGGTAACTGTAGGCAGGTAGGGTGTGACTGGAGGCTCGTCTTTGGATATATATTTTGTGATCATGAGAGTGCTCTGCCTCTCCTTCCTGATGCCATGTTCCCAGTTGCTTTCCTCCACCATTTGCTTCCACCATGATATTCTGCCTCATCTCAGGCCCAGGCCCATGGAGTCAACCATCTACAGACGGAGACCTCTAAAACTATGAGCTCCAAAATAATCTTTTCCTTCTCTAATTGTTCTTGTCAGGTCTTTTGACTAAAACACAAACTGTACCTTCCTAGTATGTAATAATCAGTATTTGTGAAAATGAATCTGGGTGATATAAATACTATTAAAAAGAGATATTAGTAATGTCCATTATCTTAATTCTCTTACATGTAGAAGAAAAAGTTGTCTCATATATCTTTTTTGAGGAATAACAGTAAGATTATATAATAGTTAATTTTTACTTTCTCAGGTGATTTCGATTACTACTTACAAGCTATTAGCAAAGTACAATAATTCAAAAAACTGACCCCAGTAATACTATTTTAAAAAAATAATTTATAATTATGAAGTTAATGATCTGTTTCCTTCAAAGAGTCTGACTTTAAAGATGTTTCAACAGCTTCAAGATTTTTTAATTTCTTCTTTGAGATTATGTTTGGGGCCTCTTCTAATTATAAATAATGATTATCATTTATAGTTTATAAAGTAGTAAGTGATATGATAAATACAAAGACCACTTCTCAAGGAGATTCTACATACACAAACAAAATGAAAGGCAGATCAGATGAATGGTACACAATTCAAAAGAATTGACCAGACGTTTGAAAGATGAACTGAGAGGGAAGGACAGGGTGTCATGGGGACTAATAAAGAATAAGAAAAAACTACTATATAAAATAAGTATGGGAAGAAAAATACTTTAGAAAAGATTAGCCAACTTATGAGGATCAGTGTCTCTTTATAGAAGACTGGGCAGGTATGAGACCAGAAAGAAAAAGACTACTTGAAAGGCTACAGAGTTGGTATGGTATAGGGTAAGAACTGAATGTACACATCTTTTGGAGAAATGAAGCTTCCCTTCATAAAAACTTCAAACCTAGATCAAGTATCTGCAATAAGTAGAAATAAGGGTGTGCTACTCAGTGAGAAGGCAAAGGAAACGACAGTATCAATAAAGGAAAAACAAAACCAAAAAAAGGAGAAAGAAGCTAACAATGAATAAGGAGTATATGTGATGACAATAAAATGCAGGTTTGGGTGGTTTGCAAAAGGGTAAGAAGAATGTCTTGAGCCAACTGCAAATGGTTGGAGATATAATGGATTTGGAAGTTCTTCAGGACAGGAAGGAAACCTTTGATAAATGGGATAAGGAAGGCCAGATGAACCTTAGTTTAAGAAACACAAAATACTTTCCAATTTGATCCTTTAGAAATTAAGGGCAAAATAAAAGACATCCTTAGGTAGCTTTGTGTTTTGAACAGAATAAGAGATTAGCATTCTACCCAGAAGTATACTAGGGGAAAATATAATGGGGCCTGGTTTAGAGCAATAGGAGTATCACATATTGCAGTGGTTGGGAGGCAATCTCAGGAAGCCATGATGCACAGTGAATCCAAAGAACTTCTTGAGTTTCAGAAACTTGGAGCAGTAAATTATTTCTAGCTGGATCTAAACATTCACACAAAATGGTGCCCTGAAAGAGATGGAACTTAAAAAGTTGGGATGGTAGTAATGTGAATCTGAGACAGATAATAATATTTGGCTTTTGTTGTTGTTGTTGTTGTTCTATTGAGGTGCCAGTCGGTCTAGGGTAAAAGCATCTACAAAATAATTAGAAACACAGATTTGGATCTTAGAAAAACAAAAGATTGAAATTCTAAGATTTCAAGTTGAAAGCTGAAAGTGCAAGTTCTAAAATTACTAAGAAAGGGACTATAAACAGTTGGAGACAGGCAATGAAAGAGAGGTGTTACCTAAAATGAAGAAAAATTGTATTAACCTCTTAATAGAGACTAAAGAGAAACGTTTCAAAAGTGAGTGGCAACAACGTTAAAAATAAAGTTAAGGAGTAAAGAATGAAAAAAGAGGAAAAGTGTGGTGATAAGTACATGATACAATAATCTTTAAAGGGTCAGTGTTAGTTGATAGGTAGGGATGATACTCAAAATGGTAAAGAAATGAGTCACAATTAAGCTGGTAACAAACATTTTGAAAAATGTTGATGGAAAAAGGCAGACAAGAAATAAAGAAAATATGCAGGAAGGACACAGCTCCCTCATCCTAAAATTAAAGAAACAAAACCTTGAAAGTTTTTATAAGCAGAAGACCAATAGTGAGATAGGGATGAAGATACAATTTAAGTGAATTAGTTTATGATGAATTGAAGGAGATAAAAGATAGAACTGGCTATGGAGAAATGGGACAAGCTTAATTTCTGAGATTAATATCTGGATGAAGAAAAATATTTGGAGTTGAAAAGAGCTAGCTTTTAGGAAAAATGAAAAAGATGACCTTCAATTGAGCAATTAATAAGTTGGGTTAACAACTGAAAGATGAAAATAAAATCTTTAGGGTACTGAAAAAGGATTAAACAAACACTGTAGGTAAAAATAAGGAGGTCTTTAAAAAGAAAAATAAAGAGATAGGTTTTAATCAAAGTTAAAGATTATAAAGTCAGAATGAATAAATAAACTCTTGTATTCTAGAATTGAGCATACATAAAGATAGAAAGGGGAAGAGGCTGAAATCTTAAACTGGCTTTTATGCTAGGTGAGCATGAATAAAAATGTAGAAGACAAAGAAAAGAACAGGATTCGAAACAGAGGACCACGATGACTATAAAGTTAGATGAATGCTTCTAGACTGGCAAAAAGAGTCAAAACTCTGAACATCATCGAGTAATAAGAATTCAGAAGGAATGAAGAGTATATAGGATGAGACTAGAAATGAAGAGGACCCAAAACTTAAAAGCTGATGTGAAGTGCTGGCACTAAAGAAGCCAAAACACCAGGAGGTAGGCCAATCATCAAGGCAGAAAAACTGAGAGAGAAGGGCTAAAGTTGCCATGAAAGGTAGGAGAATTCTGGAAAAGCAGTATCTCATAATGATAAGAAAGTAAAACAGAGGTTATGTCATGATCTCCAAGAAACTCAGTTATACATTAATTCTAATGTTTATTTAAATGGAACAAACTCACTATGAATAAGCAGTATATCACATTTATAATGGAATAACTATTTTTAAAGATAAAAATCCACCCTGATAGAATAAAATATTCTCCTATTAAAGAAATACAAATGAAAATAATGTGGGTTCTGAAGGGGTTTCTTAGCATAGTATAATGATAGGTACTTAAACAACATAAATTAAATGAATTAATGAAAAAGAATTCCAACGGTGGCATCATAACCAGAATAGTCTCTCCTTTTCACTGAACAAATGTATGTATAGATGGCCTGACAGATGAAGGACCATAGAAAGAAAACCAGATTCAATGAAGTTCCTAACATCACTGAAAATCCTCCAATAATGTTAGCTATTAATTAAAAAGCTACAGCTACTGGTTGAATAAAAGGTTAATAGTTTCAACTATCAATAAATTTAGGTACAGCTATTCCTCTATGAGCAGAATCAGTAATCACTGGATTTCATCACAAAACAACAGCTTCTCTCAAAGTGACTAATTTGAAGAGGATATTCCTAATGAGGACATTTATTTGTATGCTAAATAAGCTTAAAACACTTAAAGTTTTATTTGAAAATCACCATTTTAAAATACCTATAGGGAAAAATAAAAAACAGAATAATTATTTTTCCAATTAAACTAATTTTATTAGTTTAATTAACCGTTCTTACAATTTAAGACCAGTAATTACTTGAGTTACTATGTTGGAAAATAACATCAGATAGTATCTTAGAAGTTCCTTACTGCTAGGTCCTTTAGGCTCTTTGAGGAGAAAAACTAGTTTCTAAGAGGGATAACTTTGCTTCAAAACAAAAACTTCCTGTACTATAATTTTAGTTGTCAATTTACAGGTTTAACTCTTCTTACCTCATCATATGATTTACATAGGCTTTACTACAGCTAGTATTGTATCTGCAAAAGCTACAGTGGACATATGTAGGAAAATGGTTTGCAAAATCTTTTATTTCAGAACAGCACTCAATGCACTTGTGAATGCCTCGACAACACCTTGTGGAGACACAAAGAAAATGGTATAAATATATTTTAAAACAAAAGTAATCAGTAAGAGCCATATTACTATTCTAATTAACTAAAGTATAATGTTTTTATACTTAAATTTAAATTGGTATTGTATATTAGGAATAAAACATCACCTTAAGTTCCTCAATGCAGTATTAACTTTGATTTTTTTATTGCTATTAGCCAATGTACTTTGTTTCTTTTGCATATTAGAGATTTTTTATTTGTATTTAGATTTACTTCCATTAGGCTTATTTCCATTAGGTTTATTTGCATTGTATTTGGTTGTATTAGGTTTACTTGTATTCGATTTTGTGGGATTTTTAGCAGTTATATTTTTAGTCCTTGGAGGTGAGAGCTGAAGGGTAGAAGTGCTTGCATTAATGGAAGGTGTAGGTGAAGATCCTGACTGAAGAGGTTCAACTGAAGCTCGAATAGTAACCTACAAGAATGCAGAATATATTTACTTCAAAAAAATCACTATATTACTATTAAAATATCACTGTACAAAAACCATTTAAACATCAAGTATTTTGAAAGAGTACACATAAACTGCAATTGTATTTAGTCTTATTTACTCCAAATGTTCAAAACAAATAAATAAAGTTAAATTTGATATTTATTCACTTAATGTAAAATCAGTTATGTCTAAACACAGTTATTAATGAGTAATTAGGAGTTAATAAAAATTGTATGACTATCAAAAGAGCACATTCCATAGCTATTTTTATGCTGTGACATAATTTTTAAAAAATTCATATATATGTCTAAGTTTCACAAAGCTTGAAAAATAACTCTAGAAAGGCCGACTGATCTCACCCTTTCATAACTACAAAACAAATAGATCTATAGTAAATGTGACCTCTCCTTTATGGGCTCATTATCCTGGATTTATACTTATAAAATGTTATAAGAAAGAGTTAAATCAACTTTTTCCACTGTGTGAAGAATTTAATATTGAGACTTCTCTTAAAGGGAACTAACACAAAATTTATCATTTAGTGTTCAAAATAGAAAATATTCAATTATATCTCTTAGTTGACAATAGAAAGGTCAATTGCCTACCAACATTCTCATTGATCACTTGACTATACTCTCCTCATGCATGTGAGGAACAGACTATGATGAAATCCTATGAAACATGTGCTTAGGTATTATACAAAAGCACTAGGTCAGGAATCAAAAGAACTGAGGTTGAATCTCACATTATGCCTTCCAAGCCATGTAATCTTGAGTAAATAAGATATCCTCTTTAAACTTCTTCATATCTAAAATACAGGGCACTATTTGCCTTTTCTACTCACTGAATGATTGTATGGATTAAATAATACAATGTATGAAAAGTACACTGAAAGCCTCATTCTAAGATGTCATAACAACATTTAGTATCATTATCATTAATATTATTATTATTATTAAGGGGAAAAATGAGAGAGGACTGCACTGCTTACATTAGTGTTCTGCATGTCTAGTTCCAGCATGAAATGAATGGTTTGCAGGGAAGAATGCTGGATAGCTTCTCTTGCTCTAAGTCTTCAGAGCATGGCTTTATATTATTTTATTTAATTCAAGTACCAGACATACCCACATTCAAAGGTAAGTACCCAAAGCCAAATATAAATGTTTTGGGGGTTATTTCACTTTGGATTATCCATGCCTCTGTTTCCCTCCACTGGAGCAAATATTTAAGAGCTGACTGTACATAAAGAAGTTAGAGAAAACAGATGTATATAAGGCAAAAAGGGAAAAGCAAATTACAATCATCAGTATGCAGTCAGACATGTGTTTGCTCACTTAAAATACAATGCTGTCCAGCAGCAGTACTTGCTTCTCTGAGAGTAGACTAAATGATAACAATTTCAACAAACATCTGAGAACCTTTGGCATTCAAGGCACTATGCCACACACTGGGAATACAAAGATAAATAAAATAAGATTCCTGATATCAAGTCTCTTAGAGTTTAGCTTCTAAAACTGACAAAGTTCAAAAATAGCCTATATAATATTGAAACAACCCCCTGATCCAAGGAACAGTTAAACTAGGTACACTTTTAATGAAGGAATGCCATTTCAACATAGTACCCACCACTGAACTCAATGGTTAAAGCTTTCCTTTCTAAGCATAAAAACAATGAAATCTAAAATTAATCAATAAAAATATGAAGTCATTTTTAAAAAGTCATATTTAATAGATAAAACCAGGTTAGAGCTAATTTTTATTATACAAAATGTTAAAATATAACATATTTGAACTCACTTTTGTTCCAGGAGGCAATCCTTTTAGTTGTTTAGGTTTTATAAATGTTCGATGATGCTGTGTCTTATGATCCATTTTCTCCTTGCATGTCAAAAATTGCAGTCTACATTTTGTACAACGATGTATTCCTTTTTTCTATTGAGAAACAGAAAAAAGGAAAAATAACTTTTATAACCGCAAAATTCTGTGTCCTGGAACTACTCTAACTTAATTTTAATTAAAGTTTATAATTTCTTATCATAGATAGTATTTTTTAAAACTTATATTACTATCAAATGTATTTGTTACTATATAGAGTCAAACATAAAAGTTCTATTAACAGGTTCAAATAGAAGTTATAGCAAATGTATGAAAGCTTTTAATTATAAACTTAAATTATTTAAAAACATGATACTATGAAAATGAGCTAAACATGTTTTAATTTTAGAAAATATCAAAATCATTTTAAAATTTTGCTATTTTCAATCATTTGACAAGTTGGTAAAGTAAATTACACCCTCTAAACTCAAGTAAATCTAACTAGATATTTCAAAGGTTAAGTTACAAAAATGGTTATATAAAGCAATGTTGTCCAATAAAACTTCCTGCAATAACAAAATGCTCTAGAGCTTTCCTGTTCAACATGGTAATTACTAGCCATATAATGGTTACTGAGCACTTGAAACATGTCAAATGAAAGTGAGGAGCTAAATATTTTAAATTTTATTTAATCAATTTACACAGGTAATTGTGGCCAGTGGCTACTACACTGGACAACATAGATATGGAGGCATAAAATATAACTGATCATAACCTATGTTTCAGTTGAAAACTCCCTGAGTTCCTCCTAATATCCTGGTCCTATCACATTCTACAGATGGGAAATAGAACCCAAGAGAAATCTAAGTCCCTCTCCCATAGCTAGATAATAACAATGCTAGACTCCCTGATCCAGTGTTCTTCCTACTGTATAATATCAACTGAAACCTTTACACATTTATTCTCAATAATATAAAAATATATTTCATATACATATGCTTATAGTATATAGAAATTTAGAATAGCACATGCAAAATATCTTCTTCAAAGCTGTGTCTCTGCCAGATACATCACTATTTTCCTTTAAATACAACCAACTCTTCATAAAATTTAAGGTAATACTTCTCTGAGGTAATATACAGAGAAGTATCTAGCAAAGTTACTAGCACACAGCAAACATTTCATTAAAAAAAAAGCCAGACATAGAAATACAATATCACATATTCAGCTGGGTGTAATGCTCATTCCTGTATTCCCAGAATTTGGAAGGCTAAGGCAAGAGGATTTCAAGTTTGAGACCAGCCTCAGCTACTTAGTAAGACCCTGTCTCAAAAAATGAAAAGGGCTGGGGATATAGCTCAGTGGTGAAGTTTACTTGGGTTCAATTCCCAGTACCCTCCCCCCGCAAAAATCATATGTTCTCACTCATACATTCAAGATAAAAAAGTTGATCACATGGGAAGTATATAAAGTGGTCACTAGAGGCTAGGAAGGGTGCAGGGATAGGGATGAGGGAGATCAGACACTGGAAAACAAAACACTTTGATAGGAAGAATAAGTTCTAGTGTCCAACAGCATGGCAGGGTGACTATGTTTATAATAATTTATATATTATTATAAAGAGCTAGAAGAGAGTTATGTGAATGTTCCCAACACAAATGATAAAACTGTTTGAGGGAAATGCTAATTACCTTAATTTGAACTTATACATTGTAAACACGTATTGAATTATAACTCTATTTCCAATAAATATGTATAATTGTTATATGTCAATTAAAATTTAAAAAAATAGAAAATAGTTCTTCACAATGTCCAAAGCAATATGTAAGAACAACATGTTTGAATAATTTTAGCTGTATCTTAAGACTAGCAGTGTATTGCACTATCTTATATCATAGATATAAGCAACTTAACACAAATTCACTTATAAAGTATTCAAAGAGAGGAGGAAAAAAGAGAGAAAAACTTGGCTAAGAAACAGATACCAGACAACAGGACAGAACAAAAGTTCACTAGAATTCATTTCCCAGAACTCTTTACTAGAATCACTTACTAGGTTACCTCATCCAGCTTCATGATTTGAAATACCACCTACCCAAATGCTTATGTGGCAATATTACTTGACATCTTATATGCTTCTCTATGGACAAACTAAACTCTAGGTTTCCTATATCTCTCTCCTACCATCCTAAATCTGTTCCTTGCTCAGTTTTCTCCATAGCTTAGAATATTAAAACTCCATTCTTATAAATGCTTAAGACAAAAAACTCAGTGTCCCCTCCTGCCCCCCCTCTCTTTAACACATTAATAAAACTGCCAACTTAACTTTCAAGACTACTGATAACATTCCTATTTGTCATTACCTCCAACCACTGCTACCATACTGGGGCAAGTTACCCAGACTATGGTTTAAAAAAAAAAAAAAAACTTCTATCTTTCTTTCATGTCTTTTTCTGCCCTGTGATCTATTCTCTCCATGGTTGTCGGTAATTCTTGAAATATGCTAGGTCTCTCACTTAAAACCTTCCAGGAGCTTTCCAAAGTCCTGACTCTGGGTCCACACAAATTGGCCTATTGCTACAACCTTATCTCCTACAATTCATCCTTCTATTAGTTAACTCTGCTCCAGCTTCAATGGCCTCCTTGCCAATCTTATTAGTAACTCTGGTTTATAATCACTTCATTGCCTACATAATGTTACCTCTCCCACATGGCTTACTTCTTAATTTCCTTTGAAGAGGCCCTTTAATGCCCATGCTGTATATAAAAGAGCAAACCCTCCTCCCCAGTGCTTGGCACTCCTTATTTTCCACATTTATTTCCTACCCACAATACTTATCACCAGCATATACAAACACACATTCACACAAATTTATTGTCTTTCTCCATTACAGTACCAATTCCTAAATCACACTGCTATATAATACCTAAAACAGTTCCTGACATACAGTAAGGCATCCTAAATAAATATATGTTGGATGACTAAATAGTGAAGCAGAAAGCAAGAGACTAATGCAGAAAAATACATGAGCGGCAGGTACAATTTAACTAGTTCAAATGACTGCTACTTCATTAAATGCATATTTATCCAAAATCCTGAGACAGGAAACATCAATCTATAATTCCCTGAGGTGGACTCAAGTCTTATACATCTCTGATGTTATGTACATATGCATTTTAATGTGCTAAGGGTGATGAAGATACGGTATCACAGTTTTTAATAACAACAATGTTCAATCAAAGATATAATGATCTATTCAGAGTATAGAAAAATAACTGTACTGAATTTTTTGATAGTCTTGAGGGATTTAAGGGTAATTCTTACTATATGTAATTTCTACCTTTAGATCTAATGCCAATGTAAAATCAACTCTGTGACAGCAGTAAAAACTAATGCTCTAAAGTCATGTTCTGTCTTTGCCTTTTATGAGACAATGCAACATTAGGCAAGTTACTTTCACTAAAACCCTGTTTCCTCATTTATAAAACATATATAGGTTGTGAGGATTAAGTACCCTGATACCATATGGTGATTACTATATGTTAACTGCTTATTGTTTTATCTAATAAGCTTTTTTAATATATCAGAAATTCTTAAATTATTTTATAAAAGTCATATAAACTCGGTTGTTTGCTCTAAAATTACTCAAGACATAACAATATAATCTTTTAAAGAAACAATTACAAGTGAGGTCTTCAACATAATAAAATGAGACACAGAATCAACAATTTTTATTACCTGATATTGTACTGTCATCTGTTAAAAGTTTATAATTCTACTCAGTGAAGGTTTCCCAGTCTTTCATAAATAAGTATACATATTATAAATACATTGGAGGATGCCTGATGATCCTTCTTTCTTACTAATAGATTGCCCTATCTTTACTGCTGGCTATCTACTTCCCAGGTACACCCAAACAAAAAAAAATTAAAAGTTAGGAACCCATGGCAAGTCAAGATGGCTCCAGGCATGAAGGTTTGATTTTAAATAACATAGCCTAGGCTGGTGACACAACTTAGTAGCACATGCTCAGCATGTGCAAAGTCCTGCATTCAATGCCCTACACCACAAAAAATAAATAGAATACATTGTACACCCCACACACTGGATCCACACATCTTATCATTATTTTCATGTCTATAACTCAATGTAGAGCTTAGTAAAGCATCTGGGGAAAGTTACATTAAAAAGCCTCAAAATAAAATAGTTTATACCTTACTCTCCCTTTTAAAATTAAAGGCTAAAGATGAAATACAGAATACGAAGGACAATGTTTCCCAAACTCTTTATCAAGAAATGTTAATAGGTATGTTCAAATAAAGTGTTCAGTGGTCAAATAAGTTTGGGAAATGATACATACTATATCTTTTGCTTGGAGATTTACAATGTCCATTAGCATATTAAAAGCTCTGAGAAGTCCTGTTTTAATAAACAGACAAACAAAACTGTTTAATTTTTTAAATCCAGGCATTTACCAAATTGATTTACCAGTGACAATACTGGGAGAACCCCTATTAACACCTGTTGGAATACTGTTGGGGGACCATCAAATAAAAGATCTTTCCAGAACGTCTCAAGGATGAGTGGTATCCCAGTCACAACACCAGCGATCCCAAATTCATTTGGAAATGCTACTTTTATCATCTTTCCCAATTAAAAATTACTACCTGATTTCATGATTATCTAACAACTGCATCTCATAGCAAGGTGAGTACCAATGGTGAATAAATTGGTTTGCCAGTTTAATTCATAATACGGAAATGCTTAATGAGTTGGAAAAACCTGATTATATGATCAGGTGCAATAAATCCATTAGGTTCTGATTTTGACAAAAACACTGGTGTATCAACATTTTTAGCATAAACAGGGATAATTTAAGTGCTTCAGGAAAAAAAAAACACAATAAGCATAACATCAGAATTCCAAGCACTAATGCTGAGTTCCAAAAATTACACAGCAGAACTGGCAGAAGTAATCCAGGAAAGAAGTTAGGATCTAAACACAGTTCTCTGGCAGAATTCATACATCAATCCATCAACAGCTTCCTTTGCCTTGTAGCTGTGAAGGATGAACCTAGGTCAATGAAAACACATTTTCTCATAATAACAGAGCTTTAGAAAGTGGAAATAAAGTTTGAAAAGGAATAGGAAAACAAGGTATGTATCCACAATCTTTTTTTTTCCTCAGTTCAAAGTAATATTCCCCCCATCCTGCTTCTTGAAAACTCCTTCAAAATCATTCCCAGATCTACTCTTAGGACCTTACTATCTGCCACTTGCTTATTTCACTCACCTTCTCTCTTGTTTTTTTTTTCCCCCTCAATCCTTGGTTGCCTATTTCTAATCATTTTTCACAATTTTATTTATGGTCTTTATTTATGGTCTACACCATCACTGGAAAGGAGGTAAGGAAAGAACTGGAAGTTTCACAAATAATTCAACATAAATTATAAATTTAATTGGGTTATTTGGAACAACTCTGCTTCATTTGCAGAATAAAACTAATCAGTGTTTCAAGACTTAACCTGTTTTTTCACTAAGATAATATGAACAAACAGGAATTAGAAAATCTCACCTGATGTTTCATATAATGATGCATATAGGGTGTTGCGATTTTAATAATTTTGAGGCAGAAAGGACACAGCAAGTTCTTAGTGTTTTCATGGGATGTTCTAAAGTGAGTTTCCACATCAGAAAATGATGATGATCTATAATTGCAAACCTAGAAATAGAAAGAAGGTTTTGTTTGATTCAAAAATTTATAACTGATGTGCAATTACAAAGCAAATTATGGATCATTTGTTTAGAAGAACACTGTGTACTACTACTCTTGCTGATGCCTATACACCCAAAAATTCCACTAACAGAAGCACCAAAAAAAAAAAAACAACCCAGAAATTATCTTTCAAAATTAAAGAATTCTTCTCAAAACATAACTAGGTTGTGTGCTTTTTAGCAGATCGTTCATCTATCACTGCCTTGACTGAAATTTTCAAATTTTGGCACCTCCTGTCCTATAAAGTGCTTTTTCTGCTACAAAAACAGCACTCTTCTTTAGATTGTAAATGGACCCCACACTATGGTGGTGGCAATCAATCTTTTATTTTTTTGTCTTCCTATTCCTTCAAATTCTGGAAAAATACTGGTCACAAAACATTAGCTAGGGTTCTTTATAACTAACAGCATTTCAAATTCTCCTTGTATACACCTACATTCTTCCCTATATGGTAAGACATGTCCATCTGTATGTCTAGCTGGGCTCTTCTTTGACTACCACAGATGTAAGCAAGCAACAGTCTGTGGGCCAAATGCAGCTCACTGCCTACCCCTCATATAATGAATGAGTTATGGCTTCCACTAATAAATTATTTATAAGAGGGACTTTAATTTTGGTAACCAATTTACCTAAATGATTAAAGAATAAAACACTGATATATTTTATGACACATGAAAGTTCTATGGAATCAAATTTCAATGTCTATATATAAAATTTTACTGGAACATGTCCTTGTACTACTATGGCAGAGTTGCTTATTTCCAACAATGACAGTAAACCATCAAAACCTGAAATATTTCCTGAAAAAAATGTATTGACCTCTGGGTTAATGGGCTTAAATCTTGTAGTTAAAACACAAACACACCACTTAAAAGAACACAATAAAAATGTGTATGTACCTGGCAGATATATGGCATTTCACCGGGTTTATGATTATCCTTCATATGTTGTAAAAGAAGATGTTCTGTTTCAAATGATAATTCACAGATTTTACAAATGGCTAAAAGTGAGAGGGGGGAAACGGTATTACATTTTAAGATATAAAAAATTATTTTACAAATTTATATAAATAGTGGTAGTAACAGCAGCAGCAGCAGAAGTGATCAATCATATAGTTTGTTAACTGGTTGCCAAGCACATTCCTAAACACTTCACCTAAATTAACTCACTTGATTCCTATAACAGCATATGAGGAAGGCATTTCTATTATCCTCATTTTTCAAGAGTTCATGTCTCAATTCTTATAGCTATAACAAAAGGAGAATCTGGTATTTAAACTCAAGCTACTTAGCTTCAAAATCTGATTTTAACTACAACCGTAGTTACTTAAAGTTTAAATGAAGAACACTGATTTTGCATTTGATATATATGATTTGAGGCTTCTGAATCCCCAATATGTAATGCCCAGATTATGCCAAGGCAATTACTATAATGAATTACTTGCCAGAGGGACTTTAATTTTAGTAACGAATTTTATTTCAAAATTTCTAAAAGTTAAAACTTAATTTTTCCATTTTGCCCCCAAATTCCAGAGTCTATTTCTTATTTTTCTTACAGAGTTACTCAGGTTTTCTCAGAGTTTCTATCTTCAAATTCAATAATATTCAACATTTAAATGAAACTGCAACTTACTAGAAAATTCATGGGGCGTATGTGTACTTTCAATGTGACACTGCAGCTGAAATGGTGTGGGAAACTGACGGTAGCAGTGCTGGCAGGTGGAGTGGTTTTCCCAGCTTTCACTGCTCTGCTTCTCAAGTTCCAAATGATGTTTCATGTGGTTCATAAACCTATAAATGATTGTCAACAGGTGCAAAAATTCAGATTTAAAAACAAAATCTCACCAATCTCTGACTCTTAATCTCAAAAATACCAAGTATTACTCAAAATCCAAAATGTCTTAAAAGTCCTCTAGAAAAGAGTATATTTTAAATATTGCCTTTTCAGTGAATTTTTTCGAATTTATTTCAAAATAATCAAAATATCACTCATTTTCTAACTCAATCATTACTTCAGATTATTTTTAAAAATTTAAGGTAAAAGAGCAGGCTTGTTTTTTATACCTTAAATACTATTTTTAGTTTAAAATAAAACACTGAAAGAAAGGAAACCCTAGCACCAAAAGCAGCTAGAGTCATGAGAGAAATCTTTTAAGACTGTGAAGACATATAATAGATTCCAGCTGCTTAAAAGACAAATTACTGGTATTTTTACTTGTGTCTTGGTTTCTAAATGCATGTAATAGCAATTTTAATGCTTAAAATTACAAGAACTTTTTTTTTAATGATACTGGCTTACTGTTAGCACATACTGTTTATTTTAACTTGCAGACTGTGCCCTTTATAAAAAAGGTCCATTTTTCAGTTTTACATTCTGCTATTTCAGCTTCCCTAAAAGGCTCCTTATGAAAAGAAACTATGACCTTCAACAGCACAGAGTGTAGTATAAATGAGAATACTTATTTAGAAGAGCTTACTGAAGCTTTTTGCTGAATTTGAAAATAAAAGTTATTCAATCAAAACAACAATTTTTGGACTGGTCAGCTATTTACAATTACTCATTTTGAAGCCCTATAAGAAATAATCTTGCAACTATTAACATTGATGATAATGTCATCAATCTGGATAACTATCATCAAGAAGGTTATAACATATATCTCTTTTTTTACACCTCTACCACACTACTCTTTACAGCAAGTTATGATACACCTTAAAATATCTTTCTTCTTTGGCTTTAACACAAGCTCTACAACACCTACCAGAAAAATCCTAGTCTTGGTTAAGTATTTACATATGCAAAGCCAATATCTTTTAGCTCAAAATCATAAGCACTTAAGTATATTTATATAAAGGATCCTTTAATCAGCTAGTTATTTGTCTCAATTATTAAATAAGCCCAATCTGGAGTTCATATTTTTCAAATGAACAGATGGAAATGGGAGAAACTAAAAGGGCAAATTTTTTGGAATCATGTTCACAGAATGAAATATACCTATTTTCATTGATAAGTAAGGGGTAAAATACTAATATCACAGTATGATAATAACAGAACAGAGTAGAAATCTTGAGCTGTTTGTTTCTTACCATCCTTGAAAAATAATTTGCCTTCCCAGCTTTACTGGAAAAATTAAAAGCAATGTTATATAATACACATAATTTTGGTTATGAGGTACTTTACTTTAAGGTTACATTTATCAGATAACCAATATATTTTAAATGCTTAATCACTGGATGTTATCAAACGGAGCATGCTGAAAATTTCTAAATATTCTGATAACATAGACCTATGTCTCCTGAAATAATTCCTGAAAAAAGGAATTTCCCATTTTCATGTTTGATATGAAATGGAAATGGCTAATCTTAAAAGCAAAAAAAAAAACTTGTTGCTCACATAATTTGTAATATGATATGTGTCATATTTAATTTGAACAAGGAGCTTAAATCAGTTAATCACACTTCCATGCTTATCATTGCATCTATTTTTTAAATATATATATTTTTAGTTGTAGTTGGACACAATACTTTTTATTTATTTATTTATTTTTATGTGGTGCTGAGGACAGAACCCAGGGCCTCACAGGTGCTAGGCAAGCGCTCTACCACTGAGCCACAACCCCAGCCCTCATTGCATCTATTAACATGATTTCTGACATATTTTACTATTAAAATGGTAAAAATATGTAAATAGGTGGTAGAGTTCTATTATAGTACTGTTTCAGTGTTATATGTCAAAGCACAACTTCCCTTTGTTAAAGAATGGGGACCACTAGTTCTTGATGGCAGTTAACAGTGTCACAAAGGAGGTAAAACAATGAGAAAATTCATATGATATAAGATATGGGAAAGAACTTGGAAAAAGTTCTACCATAAAGCAACCATTAATGATTATTATAGGAGCATATCATAGAAGACAAGAAAACAAATAAATGCTGGGCCCAGACGTGTAAGTACATGTTTAAAAATGCTACAGGTGATAGTTATAAAGAGTAAATGGAATATACACATATATATGTATGTTTGTATACACAAACACACACATATCTTGTCTAAGTACACTGATATCTGCAACTTACTTTGAAATTAATTTAAAAGTCAGAGAGTCCAAAGGAAGAAAAATATGATAAAGCAAGTACAGTAAAATATTAAGAATAAAATAAAAGTTGTAAGTGTAGAAGTGTCCAATAAGACTTAAATTTTTGATAAGTATTTGAAAATTTATATAATGAAATTGTAGAAAGTAACCTTATATACTATAAATGTCATGCCATATAATCAATGAAAAATACCATTCAATATATCTTGTTATTTTATTCTTGTTACTCACTTACATAAGATATCTTTATAGTATATCATGTAATGCAAAAATTCCAAAGTAAGTTTCTAAAATTTAAAACATTTGTGTACACCTCTTCAAAATTTCATTGTGAATGAAATCTCTAATTGTTAAAGGTGTCAAATTATAAAATCAAAGCAGACACATCTCCTAGAAATGGTATATCTTTAAAACACATTGCTTTTGGCTGGGCATGGTGGCACATGCCTATCATCCCAGAGGCTTGGGAGGCTGAAGCAGGAGGATCTCGAGTTCAGAGCCAGGCTCAGCAAAAGCGAGGTGTTAAGCAACTCAGTGAGACACTATGTCTAAATAAAATACAAAATAGGGCTGGGGATGTGGCTCAGTGGTTGAGTGTCCCTGAATTGAATCCCTAGTAACCCCATCCCCCAAAATAGATCACTTTTCCCACTAGGTAAATGTTCTTAATATGAATTGAAAGCTTTGAGCATTAAGATTAGCATAAAGAAGTTCAAAACTGGACACTTTTGAAGTGCTTTCTCCTATAACTGAAGAAAAATAAAATGTAAACTACCTAAAAGATTCACTGCTAAAACAAAATGAACTTATTTTTTTCTTTTAAGTTAAAATAAACTTTGTACATCTTAAGAAATGTGAAAGAAATACAAATAAGTAGATCCTGGTGTCAAATTCTAAAATACAAGAAATGACAAAAGCTTTTCAACAACGAACCAACAAACAAAAAGTCTGCCTTTGTCTATAGTAGAAAGTATTAGAATTGTTTATCTAGAATAGCATAGGAAAATGTAACCTAAAGATACAACATTTATATTTGTAGCATTTCAATTTTCAAATAGAAATAAAAATAAATATTTACATACCTAATATTATTTTTTAGAATTTTCAAGCAACTGAAGCGTTTAAAGGTTGTGTGAGTCTTCTGTTCTTCCTGGGCATCTTCTTCATGTTTTCCATAATAAAAGTCATTAACTAACATGATCAATTTTCCTTTCTCTGAATCAATAGTCTTAGTTGTATTTGCTGTATTTGAAAATTCTGTTTTAGCCAGTCCCAAAAAGTTATTTATCATTTCTGGACAACAATACTGAGAAAGAAAAAAATTAGAAGCCTTGTTTAAAAAAAAAAAGCAAAAATTATTCTGTGGTTACAAGTAAGGTCAGGCTATGTAAAACTCTGCTTGGTAATACATCTGGAAAAATAGTCACCAAAAATTTGTGGTGCATATACATATTCTAAAAATCTCAAATGACAAACACTTATTGTCTTAATAAACAAAAAAAAATTTTTTCAAAAAGAAATGAAAACCCTTAAACAGGACTCGGCTATAGATGTAATAACCATTCCTTTGCAATTTATCTATTCAGGTGTAACTATTTAATAATAATTTGTTGCTTGGTCCAAAATTATTCATTTCACATCTATTTCGAGAGTACATAAAGAAATATTTCATTTGCTTGATGTATATTTTTAATTATCAAGTAACACAAAAAAATTTTGTAAGACCTTAATGGAACTAGACTTTGACCCTACTAACCTGCTATTTCTTAGACTCAAGGTACTAGAAAAGGTATTGAACACAAAGATATATAAGACTAATCTTCCTTCTTAAAAAAAAAAAGAAAGAAAGAAAGAAAAGAAAAAAATCCACTTTTTTACATTAGGTATAAAAGAAAAGTGTTTTTACATCTTAAAACCTAGAATGCTAAATATCTGAAGAGGAAACTTACCTCTTCGGGAGTAAAATCACAATGTCACATAAAATGATTTTAATATGGAATCTGTTCATATGTGAGCTTTTCCTTTTCTTTTTCAACAAGATAGAACTAATTCTATCTTTTATTTATTTATTGCACATAACATTCAGTTGTATAGTTTTTACTTAAAGGGCAAGCTCAGGAAGATGTGCATTATAATATTTGTTAAAATGCTAATTCCTGGGCCTCACTTTAGAACAACTAAGCTACAATGTCCAGAGATAGGGCCTAGAAGTTAATATATTATCTATTTTTTTGATAGTTGTAGATGGACAGCATGCCTTTATTTTATGTTTATTTTTACGTGGTGCTAAGGATCGAACCAAGTGCCTCATACATGCTACGCAAGAGATCTGCCACTGAGTTAGAGCCCCAGACCTAGAAGTTATATTTTTTAACAAGCGGTAATTCTTTTACAACTTAAGTGTTTTCTATATGTGTTATGTGTTAAACTGGCATCAACATAAGAAAATTTTAAACTCTTAATACACCTATTTCATTTCTAAGATAACAACATCCACTTCTACCACATGTGAAATGTTAGACAACTGGTGGAACACTCTGTATTACAAGGGACAGTGGGCCTTTCTGGTCCAAGACAGACTTATAACATTTCTTTCAAGGTTGCATTTTACTTATTTTGTTTTACTTATCAATTTATAAATCTGAAAAGAAAACACACACACACACACACACACACACACACAATCTAAAATAGATACAAAGAAAAAAAATACTAAGTAAAATGGGCCACAAATAAGTGGTATAACTAACCTATGTTAAGGAGTTGAGGTTTCACCCACATGCAAAATTAGGACAAATAGATTAGTTCTCTAATACAACATGAATCTCTGTAGTCTTCCATTCAGAATAAATTATAATTGAAATAGAAATACAACATAAAAAGGGAGGTAAGAAAGGTTTTGCTATTTATGTTCCTATATTCTTCTTGCAATATTACATAATATCTGAGAGCTCAAACTTAGGAAATTCAGACTATTTCTAAGGAGTTTTACAAGACTAAGTTCCTTCTTTTAAAAAAATGCTACTTTCTACTTTAAGGATAAATGAAGAAAAACATGGTAGGGAATAAAACAACTAGCATTATTAGAAAAATTACTCAAAATGTGTATCTTCTTACTACTACTAATATGTATCACTGGCACCATTTTGACAAACAAAACTCTTCACTTATTTGAAGGATTCCTTGGAGAAAGATCTCAAACAATGAGAAGTTATAATGCACAAAAATAAATAAAAGAGAAAAGTCTTCCTAATAAGAAATGCAGATTATTTTGTGTCCCAAACACAAAATCTGGCATTTAGTAGAAGTTATTCTGAGTCATATTTAGCACCTGATTATTTTCTGAAATCTACAAAATAGTTTATGAGAGAGTATGTTGCAAGGTTTATATTCTCCAGAAATGTCTAATTTGAAATTAAAGTTGACCTAGAGTAATAAATTACTATATATATATATATATATATATATATATATATATATATATATATATATATCTCATATAATCAATTACTTGCTGTTCTTTTTTTTTTCTTTTACACAAAAGACAGGATCAGATTTTTAAAAATTAACATACAAATCTTGTTCACAGCAACTTTAAAAATTTGTTTTTAAATTGTAGTTGGAAACTATACCTTTTTTAAAATTTATTTTTATGTGAATCGAACCCAGTGAGGATCGAACCCAGTGCTTCATACGTGATATATGAGTGCTCTACAGTGAGCCACAACCCCAGCCCTCACAGTAACCCCTCACCAACAACAGGTCATCTCTTAGACCTGGAAATCTGTCATCTCTACCATGAAGCCTGGATGACTTTAAACAATTGTTGACCAGTCTGACACTTCATGATCCTAACATCTCTGGTCCCAGTAAGAATGCTAAAGCACTGCATGATGTTGCTGAAAACTTAGAGACTGGGTTCTGAGAAGGGGAAAAAAAGAGGCTGAATACCTACTTTTCCTCTTCCTCTTCCCTGTGCACAAACACAAAACATGCCCTTTCTACAGAAATAAAATTGCTTTAGAATCCCACCTTATCCCAGAGAGAGATTAAGAAGTAGGACATCAAGGGAAAAGGAGAAGGGAAAAGGAGAGGGAAAAATGAATAACAGAGAGGTAAGATAAATTAGAGACAAGGATAGTAGTAAACAGATACTGCAAAATAAAAGAAGGGAAAGAGAGGCCAGTAATGAGAATAGCAAGGTTTAAAAAAAGAGAGATTAGGATTAGAGAGAAAATGACAGATATAGCATGCAAAGGAAAATTCATTTTGGACATACAACTGTATGGAATAAATATTTTAAAATATAATTCAGGCAAACTGTCCTAAAACAAAGGAAGACACAAATATAAAGGCAAAAGAATACACTGTACACTAGAGAAGACTGACTCAAACTTTCTATAGTAAGTTATGTCACTATAAAATTATTAATGTTAAAAATATTAGTCTAATATAGATAGATAGATAGATAGATAGATAGATAGATAGATAGATAGATAGACTGGGATGTAGCTCAGAGGTAAAGTGCCCCTAAATCCCCAGTATCAAAAAAAAAAAAGAAAAAGAAAAAGAAACTTATTACTTTCTAGATGAGACCCTCTGCAATTTAGTGAGACCTTGTTGCAAAAAAAAAAAAAAAAGAACTGGAATGTAGTTCAGTGGTAAAGAGCCCCTGAGATCAATTCCCAGTACCAAAACACAAAGTAACAAAAAACAAACAACAACAAACACTGAACACTAGAATCAAAAACAAAACACCTTTTGAACATTTTAAAATGTTAAGGATACATTCATGATACAGTTATGAAAGCTAGATTCTTCTGTATCACAAATATCAGCTAAGTAATGAAAGATATGGATTGAGATGTGATTATATATCTAGGACAGAATAAGTGAAGATAAGGATATGTAAAAAGTTTTATCAGTGGATACTAAACTACAGTTAGATAGGAATACATGTTCTGGTATGCTATTATTACATAGTAGGGTGTCTATAGATAACAATAATGCACTGTACACTTTAAAAAGCCAGAAAAGGGGAGTGGGGATTATGGATCAGTGGTAGACTGCTCACCTGGTGCGGGTGAGGCACTGGGTTCAATCCTCAGCACCACATAAAAATAAATAAATAAAAATAAAGACATTGTGTCCACCTACAGCTAAAATTTAAAAAAAAAGCCAGAAAATTTAAAGTTTTCACCATAAAGAATTGATAAGTGTTTGCAGAGTAAAACATTAAACAATGGACACATATCAAAGCATCGTACCCCATTAATACGAAAAATTTTATGCTTTATGTACCAGTCAAAATTAATGTAAATAAAGACTAAAATTATAATGAATACTCTGGAAAAGTTTATATGACAAGCAAATAATTTACTTATTATTTTTAGTGTACCTCACTATCTATAGTATATCTTACTATATCATACACGTATTTTCAAATTTCTACCTAATAGTAAAGAAAACAACCTACAGACATTTTTGCTAAAGAAAAAAAAGTATTCATCAGCACTTGGGCTTTACTATAAGAGGTATGGTTGGAATACCAATTAACTAATAATACAATGAGAAAAATGTCTAACTTTAAGAAATTCCTAAAGAATAAATGAAATAATGTATTTATTCAAAGCTTAGTTTTATGTTTGACACATGGAATCAAATAAATTATTATAGGATATTTTAATATTTTTCCATTGGAAAAAATCATTAACTGTGATATAATGAACTTTGATTTATTAAAAACTTCTATTTAAGTTTTTTTAAATTATTGATCTAAAAATTACATTATTTTATGGAAATTATATTAAATTTTAACTAAAATATAAAAATATAAAAGCTAAAAAGTAAAAAAAAGTCCCCAGTTTACTATTTTTTAATTTTTATGATCAACACATTATATTTATACATTTTTGAAACAATGTGATTTTTACATTTTTATGATGCAATTGTGTGAACACAATCAAAATCCTCTTCTAATATGAGATATAGAATGCATTACTGTTAATTATACTCACCCTATTATGCCATAGAACACAAGAATTTGCTGTGCCTATCAAACTATAACACTGTACCTGGTGACCAACCAATTTCTATTCCATTCCCCCTCTACTTGTCCCCATCTCTGATGACCTCTAGTGTATTTGATTTCTATGAGATCAACTTTTTAAAACTGCCCACTGCCTGAGATCATGTAGTATTTGTCTTTCTGTGCCTGAAACTCTCCAGTTTTAAACATTTCCTTCCTAGATTTGTGACTATGCTTTGAGACTTCATTATTATAAACACATACATTATTCAATTGCATTCAATTTAGTTAAATAGTATTTCTTACACATTGTCCCATTTTATCTATCATAGAGATACCCTCCTTTCATAAAATGTTACAGTATTCCATTACATAAATCTTTTAATATTTTGGTTATTTCCAGTACAAGTAATCACAAATAATGCTATAACATGTAAAAGTCACACATGGAATAAGGTTGCCAATCTCTCCAGGCTCAGAAATGTGTACGTTTTGCATGTTTAACTGATTCTATTTTGTATACAGACTGTATGCAAAATAGAGGGGAAATAAGAACATTCATGCCTATTTCTATATGTGGAAAGAAAATCAGGAAGGATATAAAACTGGCAACCAGGTCATAAGAGTCTGAGGTAAAGATTCTTCCCATACACACCTTCCTATTTTTAATTTTTAATAATGTGACTTTGCTACCTAGTAAAAATAAATAAACAAATAAATAAATAAATAAATAAATAAATAAATGAATAAATAAATAAATAAATATGACTAAGAGAACATAGTAGCAAGAGATCTTCCAAAAATGGTAGATTAGAGGCATTATACACTTGCCTGCATCTCCTTGAAACCAAATTAAAATAACTGTAACATAGTTGCTCACTGAGATGAATGACTATGAGAAAATACCAGGTTTCAACTGTGGATAGAGACTTGGAGAAGCCCAAATAAAATCGACTGTGGAAGACAGAATGAAACAAAATGCACCAGTGCCAATCCCAGGGAAGTATGCCCCAGAGGTAGAGAAGAAACAGAGTCCCAACAAACATGACTGGCACAGGATCCAGACTCCTGCAGAAATATAGGCTAAGCAAACAACAGTACAGTTTGCATGTTAAATTGGCTCTGTAGAAGACACCTGTACTTCTTTGCATATTCTCAGTTTTATAAATTGGAGCCATCTTAGAAAAGGTCCTATTGTCTGAGGTTACTTACTGCTTCAGCAATCAGCATATGTAGTAACAGATGGTGCTTCTCATTAAACCTGGCAGTTTGCCAGACGCAGCTCTCAGAGTCTGGGGAATGAGCAGTCACATGTAGCCAGGACTGGAAACACCAGAAAAATGGACTGTGGATTATGCAGAACTCACCACCATCCCTTCCACCACAGATCTTTGAGACTCTATATCCTCTCTCCATCCTTGGGGGAGGCATACAGAGACACTCCACAGAGCTAGTATTAGCTCTACCCTCCAAGTACTAAGCTCTGAAGAGAAGATTTGGGGAGTTCCACATTCTGACATGCCATGATGTCAGCATCAGCTCTGCTCTAGAAGTGCATAACACAAATAGCTCCAGAGAGAATTTGTTTCTAGGAAACTCTGCATTCCACACTAGCTCATTCTGGTGTACAAAGCAGCTGAGAGGTATTCCAACTGAATCAAGCCACAAATTGCTACCATCAGTCAACTGACTACTACCACAAAAGAAAGGAGTAAGCCCCAGTCTTCTCTCTGTCCAAGCAGCACACAGACTAAAGACAAAGAAATTCTCTGATCAGCACAGTCAAAGAGTTTCTATCCTTCCTGCTCACTTGGGCACTCGAGGGAAAAGAAAATTTTCATTTTTTTTATTCATAGTTTTACTTTTTTTTTTTTAACTCAGGGGTACTTTCAAAACTGCACTACATCCCCAGCCCTTTTCATTTTTTCAGACAGGTTCTCTTCAATACTGGCTTTGAACCTGTGATCCTCCTGCCTCAACTTCCTGAATAACGGGGATTACAGGCATATACCACCACACCTGGCTTAAGTTTTTGTTGTTGTTCTTATTTTTATGTGCTGTTTTGTGCTTATTTCCCTTTTTTCCTCTTATTTTTTTGATATTGGGGACTGAACTCGGGGACACTCGACCCCTTGGCCACATTCCCAGCCCTTGTTTGTGTTTTATTTAGAGACAAGGTCTTACTGAGTTACTTAGCGCCTTGCTAAATTGCTGAAGCTGGCTTTGAACTCTTGGTCCTCCTACCTCTGCCTCCCAAGTCACTGGTATTACAGGCATGTGCCACCATGCCTGTATTTTTCTCCTCTTTTTAATATGAAATATTTTTCTTCTCTTCCTTTCTCCCTTTTCTATTTTACTTTTCTCCAACTATATTTTATCCCTTTGATTAATTCTATTTTTATTATTTAACTGTTTGCTTTTTAATATTATTTTTCTTCTTTCTTTTCATTTGTTGTGGTATTACTGTTTTTAGTTTTTGGATTTTACTTTATTTATCTATCTCATTTTTTATTTCTTCTTTGTTCCTCTTCTTTTTTTTCAGTGATTGAGATTGAGTCTGATTGTGTTGAACACATCAGCTGGGTGCTCTGCCACTGAGCTACACTCCCAACCCAGCTGAGGGGAATTATGCCTTGCTTGGGCCACACTTAAACCTTGGCAGATACTTCAACTTAGGGAATAGGAGGAATAAAAGCCCACAGACTATAACCTGTCCCCAAGCAAGCATGGCAAGGTGGGTGAATCTGAAGTCCCTCTTGGGAACCCTCACTATTATAACAAGAACAGAAGAAATAACATAACTGTTATAGGCACCATAAGTATGGTATATGGTGCATCAATATCTGTCATTCCCATACCCTATCAGACAGCATATTGCTGATAGGGTTGGAGGTGAGTGTGACAGTGGAGGGAGCTGTAACTGGCCATTGTTTCTCCCCATGAAACAACTAGAGATGCCCTGAATGTCTAAACAAAAGATAAAGGCTCCAGGACATCACCACAATTGGAACAGCCAGTAGCAGAACTGCTTCCAAGTTAACAACCAAAATCAACAAAGCCCAGGGGAAACCCCCAACACATACCTGATAGGGGCTTCGATTCCCACTATAGGAGTAATCACAGAGGGTACACTCTATATCTATTGCTGTCTATAGCAAAATTGCCTGAAATACCAGACAGACCACCCTCTTGCAAGTCCTATAAAGAAAATAAATCACTTAGGCTCTGACATATTATATATTGTGTAAAAATCTAACCACAGCCAAAGAAGCCACAGGAAAGTACACAAGGAAGTACAAATTGAATTAAATTCAATACTAAATAGAAACCCAGTAACCCAGGGCTCACCAAGAAATAGTGGAAAAGAGTGAAAGATATTCATCCCAGTGGATGAGCAAATCTCAACATACAAACAAAAGAAATATGAAAGCACAAGGCAGTAGAATAGCTCCTGAGGTTTATAAATCTCTAATAAATCTGTAATCCAAAGATATAAAAGTAGATGAACTACTTGACAGAGAAATTAAAAGAATAATTTTTTTAAAAACAGTTCAATGAATTCCAAGAGGATATAAGAGCTGAATGAATTAAGGAAACCAATGCAGGATATGAATGAGAAATTTGATAGACAGGGATTTTGAAACAGAACCAACCAGAATTCTTGGAAATGAAAAGCTCAATAAGTCAGATTTTTAAAAACTCACTTGAAAGCCCCACCAAAACATTAGATAGACCAAAAGAAAGAATAACAAGACTTAAAGAAAAAGTTGAGGAGTTATCAGATTCAGAAACTAATTTTAAAAAATCAGTAAAAATGAACATAATATACAAGATCTCTAGGATACCATTAAAGAACCAAACACAGGTATGATCAGAAAGGATGAGGGAGAAGAGCTACAGATTGAAGGCATAGAAAGTCTATTCAGCGAAATGTCAGAAGATAGCTTCCCAAATCCTGGAAAAGACATGGATATCCAGGTCAAAGAGACATAAAGAGTCCCAACTAGCCAAGCGCCATGGTGCTTGCCTGTAATCCCAGCAACTTGGGAGGCTGAGATAGGAGGATCATGAGTTCAAAGCCAGAATCAGCAACTGCCAAGGCACTAAGCAACTCAGTGAGACCCTATCTCTAATAAAATACAAAATTGGGCTGGGGGTGTGGCTCAGTGGTTGAGTGACTCTGAGTTCAATCCCCCGTATCAAAACAAAACAAAATAAAACAAAAAAAAACCCAAGTAGACATAACAAAAAGAAAAAAGAAAAGAAAAAAAAGCTTACCCACAACATATTATATTTAAACTCCCAAAAGTACCTAACAAAAAATATTTATAAAGCTGCAAAATAGAAGGGTCAAGTCATATTTTAAGACAAAGACATTAGAGTAACAGTGGATTTCTCAGAAGAAACTCAAAAAGGCCAGAAGGGCAAGGAATGATGTATTTCAAGGCCTAAAAAAAAATAAATGTCAAACTCAATTACCATACCCAGCAAAGTTTCCCAAATCAAAGGAAAAATAAAGAACTTTCATGATAAGCATACATTAAAGGAATTCCTGACCACTAAATCAGCATTATAGAATATACATAAGGGAATTCTACACAGAAGTGAGGAAGAAAGACTAACACAAAAATAATGACACAGGAAAAAATAAATTTCAGTAGATGAGATTACAACAGCTAATAAGAAAAAAAAAGGAGAGAACCAAACAGTATTAATAAAATCATCAAATTTCTAAGATCAATAAAAGAGCAAGACACAACATAGAACATTCAAAACAACTAGGAAAAAACTTCAGCCTCGGCTGGGGATGTGGCTCAAGCAGTAGCACGCTCGCCTAGAATGCGTTCGCCCCGGGTTCCATCCTCAGCACCACATACAAAGATGGTGTGTCCTCCAAAAACTAAAAAATAAATATAAAAAAATTCTCTCTCTCTCTCTCTCTATCTCTCTCTAAAAAAAAAGAAAAAAAAAACTTTAGCCATGTATGGTGGCACATGCCTGTAATCCCAGCACCTGGGCAGCCTGAGGCAGGAGGGTTGTGTGTTCAAAGTCAGGTTTAGCAACTTACCAAGACCCTAAGCAAATCAGTGAGACTCTGTCTCTAATAAAATACAAACAGGGCTTGGGATATGACTCAGTGGTTGAATGCCCCTGAGTTCAATGTTTGACACAAATAAAATAATTTTAAAAATTACAGAATAACAAGAAAAAAGTGCACATGCACCTTTTAATAAGAATTCTCAACATAAATGGTCTTAATTCTTCAATTAAAAGGTGCAGATTAGCTCATTAGATTAAAAAAGAAGACCAAATAATATACATTCTAAAAAACTCACTGGCAACAACATACACAAACTGAAAGTGAAAGGATGGAAAATGATACTGTAAGCAAACCAAATCCAAAAGCAAGCAGCAATAGCTATACTCATAGATGACAAAACAGAAAAAAAACAAAGGAGGTTATTACATATTGATAAAGGAAATTATTCATCAAGACACATTAACAATTACAAACATATGCACCAAACATAAGAGCACCAATTTTATAAAACACCACAGGACACAAAGGGAGAGATGGCCCTAATAATGAGTAACCGCAGTTCCCACTTTCACCCTACAGACCAAATAAAATCAACCAAAAAATCATCAGGGGTGAATTATACCATAGTTCAAATAACTTAACAGACATATACATCTAAGGGCTGCAAAACGTGTATTCTTTTCATCAGTGCATGAAACTTTTTACACAATAGATCATATTTCTGACCATAAAGCAAGAGTTAACTAATTCAGAAAAACTGAAATGATTACTTGTATCATATTGTATCATGATGGAATGAAACCAGAAATTTGTAACAAGAAAAACTGCAGTAATTATATCAAAACATTGAGACTAAAATACACTGGTGAACAAACAGTAGGTTATGGAAAAAATCAGGAAGGAAATTTAAAAATTCCAAGAATCAAATAAAAATGAAAACATAATATAGTAGAACCTGTGGGATACAGTGAAAACAGTACTTTGGGGGAAGTTTATAGATATGAATGGCTATATTGAGGGAGGTAGGGGGAGGAGATCCCAAATAATAACCTAAGATAAATCTCAAGGTCTTTGAAAAACAAGAATAAACTAAGGGGCCAGGTGCAGAGGCTCACACCTATAACCCCAGTGGCGTGGGAGGCTGAGGCAGGAGCATCACAAGTTCAAAGCCAGCCTCAGCAACAGTGAGACCCTGTCTCTAAAGAAAATACAAAACAGGGCTAGGGATGCGGCTCAGTGATTGAGTGCCCATGAGTTCAATCCCTGGTACCAAAAAAAGAAAAGAAAAAATAAATGAAACAAAGAGCTGTTTCTTTGAAAAGAAAAATAAAATTGAAAAACTTTTACCAAATTTAACCAAAAGAAAGAGAAGACCCAAATTAACAAAAATAGAGATGAAAAAGGTATACTACAAAAGACAACAATCATAAGATCCTTCGGGAAAATCTGGGAAAACTACATACCCAAAAAAAAATGGAATATCTAGAAGAAATGGAGGAGATTCTGAACACATATTTTAAAAATCCAATTAGATCAGTAATGAGCAATGTGACTGAAGCAGGAGAAAAGTCTCCAAACAAGGAAAAGCCCACGCCTAGACAGATTCAATGCTGAAATTTAGCAGACTTTTAAAGAACAGCAATGCTTCTTAAGCTATTTAGAAAAAAAAGGAAGAAAATGTTTCCAAACTCAGCTTACCAAGCTAGAATTACCCTGCAACCAAGACCTGATAATGACACAACAAAAAGGAGAAAACTATATACTAATATCCTTGATAAACATAAATGCAAATAAATGCAAAATCCTCAATAAAATACAAATCAAATTCAATGGCACATTAAAAAGCTTGTCCACAAGTTGGCTTCATGAAAGGGATGCAAGGATGGTTTAACACACACAATTCAATAAATGTAATATAGCACATTAATACAAAAATTAATAGAGGATAAAAAAACTTGATCTCATAGATAAGAGAAAAAAACCTTTGATAAAATTCAGTAAAGCTTCATGATAAAATGCTCTGAATAAACTATATATAACACAATCATACTTTAACATAATAAAGGATATATATCATAGCCAACATCATACTGAATACAGAAAAATTGAAAGTGTCCCTTCTAAACTCAGCAACAAGGACCTGGAGTTGTGGCTCAGCAGTAGAACGCTCGCGTAGTGCATGCGGGGCACTGGGTTTGATCCTCAGCACCACGTAAAAATGAATAAATAAAATAGAGGTATTGTGTTCAGCTACAACTAAAAAATAAACACTAAAATAAATAAATAAATAAACTCAGCAATAAGACAAGCATACCTATTCTCACCAATCTTTTTTTTTAATTGAATATGACAGTGGAATGCAATACAATTATAATTTTTTATAAATACAACAGTGAAATGCATTACAATTTTTTTTATAAATGACAGTGGAATGCCTTACAATTCATATTACACATATAGAGTACACTTTTTCATACCTCTGGTTATATATAAAGTGTATTGACACCAATTCGTGCCTTCATACATGTTCCACCAATCTTATTCAATATAGTAGTACTTAAAACCTTAGCCAGGCCAATCAGGCAACAGAAAGAAATAAAAGGGATAAAGATAGGATAGGAGGAAGTTAATGTATCCCTTGATTACAGACACAATTCTATATTCAGAAAATCCTAGACTCCACCAAAATACTCTTAGAACTGACAAATTCAGCAGATTTGTAAGATTTTACAAAATGCACACACAAAAATCAGTAGCTTTTCTAGACACCAATATCAAACTCACTGAGAAAGAAATCAAAAAGCAATCCTATTCACAGTAGTCTCAGAAAACAAAAACTAAAATACCTAGGAATAAATAAAACCAGAACTGTGAAAGACTTCTATAATAAAAATGACCCCAAAGAGGTATAAACATAAAGAACTTGAGGAAAAAAAGAAAAAACTAATGGAACATGGGAAGGCTTCTCATGTTCATATTAGGAGAATATAATTTAAATGGCTATAACACCAAAAGTGATCTACATGTACCATGCAATCCTTATGAAAATATCAATGACATTATTCATAGAACTTGAAAAAAATTCTAAAATTTGTATGGAATCATAAAAGACCTAGAATAGTCAAAGCAAACCTCAGCAGAATGCACAATGTAGGAGCCATCACAATACCTGACTTAAAAATACACTACACAGCTATAGTAACAAAGATATGTACTGACGTAAAAACAGACATGAAGGCTATGAATAGAATAGAAAAACAAGAATAAAGCCACAAATCTGTACCGTTGAAATAGTGAGCAAGAACTTTTCCTTACTTCTTTGCCACAGAACCCTTCTTTTTCTTATATAATCTAAAAAATTTCTTAAAATCTGAATTTCAGAGCCTCCTAAAATAATAAAATGCTCAAACTAGTTTAAGAGAATTATATAAACTATGCTCTGAACTGTGTGTTAAAACAATTATTTCATATGAAACACTTCACCATTTGAAGTTTATGTCTGACATTTAAAAATTAAAATGTAAAAACTCAGATTTTCATATGTAATGTGACATGTACATGTTGGCGATTATGAAAATAAGGTAACAAAATTTATAAGTTATTAAAAAATTAAACAAATGTTTTCTAAATTTGAAAAACAATGTGACCAATAAAATATTGATTTTTTAAAATAAAATAAGAATAAGCATCCATTATAAATATACGAACTTAATTTCTTAAATCTGATGATTAAGGAATGCCAGTCTTACATAATTACTATGAAAGCAGATTTTTATCTAAGCTAAATAGAAATTCCATTATGAGAAGATTTCTTATCTAAATATTGAGATAGACCATAGTGACTGTAAATCTCAAAAAATTCCTTTTTGAGAGGGGGAGTCTCACTATGTTGCCCGACTGGCCTTGAACTTGTAATCCTCTATCCTCATCTTCCCAAGTAGTTGCAAATATAATCATGTGCCACCATGCCTGGCTTCAACCTTTATAAAAATTAAATTCTGAAAGTTTTACCTTCATGTGATTTTTCAAAGGATCCAAAAGATTGAAATGAATATTGCACTTTGGACAAGCTCTTGGAAAAGGTGTTCCATTTTTAGATTGATTTGATGAGGTGTTTGCACCTAAAATAAATTCAGAACATTTATGATTCAAAACTCATCACTTTTGAACATTAAATAATCACTAATAGTTTCAAAATTTATAATAATTTCTAAAATTTATGTATAAATACTATAGTAATTTTTATAGTATAGAATGTCAGATTTCATATTTACCTTTTGATGGCATAGCCTGGGAAGATGTCAGTGAAGGAGGTTTAACTGAAGGGAATTCAGCTGGAGAATTTGTTCCAGAAACAACCTCACAGGGCTTAGGCTTTTTTGGATTAGCACTGTTTACTTCAGAAGCAGAAGGATGTTTTGATAAAAATGAACTTTCATTCACACCTATAATGATTTAAACAGTGGAAAAAATATTTTAGAACACCTAGAATACTACTCATAACTAAGTACAAATACTTTGGAGTTAATTTACAGATAATATAATTAATTACCATATTACACAAATAACAACAAAAATTAAGTGATCCAAACTCAGGGCATATACAGAAATAGTATAAACATTTATTATAAACTCCAAGAATTAAGATAATTTGTAAAATAACCTTTCTATGCAAGAAATTCTAAATGTGGCTTCAAACAGAAATACATAAACTGCTATTATAAAAGAAGCCAGACCAAAAATTTTAAAGCAGAAAACACTGAACCAAGTTCCCAGAAGTAAATTACTTTTGGATACTTAAATGTGTTAGAATTTGTTAAAAAAAAAGAAAGAAAATCTGACAATAACTTTTTTTTGTTCCAAAAATTGATACCCTCATATGCTTTTTTATTTTGCAACTTAAAATGTCTACTGCAATGTTAGCTCTTTTCTCACCTAACAAACTGAAGAGAGGTCTACTGACAGCTTTAGGTGATTTTAACCACTTATTGCCATGTACAAAGTGGAAACAACTAAGTTTGAATAATATTTTACTCATTCATATGAAAGGGCACATAATGCAGGCAGTTAGTATAAGGATTTTCATACTATGTTCCCCAGAATTTAATGGGGTCATTTTAGGGAATATATTGGGCATGTCTGACAAAAAAACACTTTTCCATTTTATTTATTTGATATTCACATAAAATTTTGTTTGTACAGGGATTTCATTAAAAAAAAACCTCTTCCATTTAAAAACCATTGCCTTAAGGATAAAGAATTTAGACCTATTTAGAGCATTACTAAGAAAAATGGGGATATTTAGACTATAACCAAGCCAAGCAAAGTCCTTTTAGAAAATAATACACAATGGGCTTTGTAAAAATGAATTCTAAAACTGTACATCATATTTTAATAATGCCAACTATACACTAAAAGTAGAAGCAGTGAATAAACTACAAATATTCTTGGCTTTTAAATCAGACAAGATAAGTTCAAATCCAGACTATGACGTCAGTCTCTAGTTATGCACTCTTAAGCTTATTTAATTAATTTTTCTGAGTTTAAGCTTCCTTTTTTGTAAAATAAGTTATAATGCCTTATTTTATAGAGCTATTTAAGAAAAAGATAATATACTTAAAATATCCCAAGAAAATATTTGGTACATAAAAACACTCAGTAGAAAGTGAAAGCTACTATCATTACTAACTAAATATTTCCCATCTTTATTTTAGGGGGAAAAAATTATTCCAACAGATATAATAGTAAGAGCAAATATGCCATAAAAAAAGTATTATAGTAGTTAGCTTCTTTCTTACATCCTTTGAGATAACATAAAAATGATCTCCCACTAATGAAGCACTCTATTACAAACTGCAGGTCCATAAGACAGATTCCATGAGATCCCTTTAGCATTCTTGTGAGAGGTTTAGGTTACCTGAAAAACCACTAAGTGCTAGCATTTCAAATGAATCAGTTGATTTTACAACAGGTTAAATAGTAGAAATAGATTGCTTTAATGGAGGAATTTAACAGAAGAAATCTCAATGTTAAAAAAAGTCACTTGCATTTGATTGAACTTCTGATTCTTTAACTTATCTCCGTTCTATTAGGCTGTGCTATTCCCTACTTTTAAGAAATTCTATCTCTGCCAGTATAAATCCTATACTCACTCAAGATCAAACTCAAATTCAGTCTTCTCTGAACCCTCATAATTTCTACCGTGTGTTACTGAACATCATAGTACATATAATTATTAATATTTATCATACATAACTGCTGTCATGTCATTTAAACGTTATAAATGCATTTTTAAATTTACTTATCTTATTTGGCCATCAGAAAAGCCCTGAATAGAATGGCAATCATCAAGAATATGGCAACAATAAATGTTGACGAGGATGTGGGGAAAAAGGTATACACAAATATTGTTGGTGGGACTGAAAATTGGTACAACCACGATGGAAAGCAGTATGGAGATTCTTCAGAAAACTTGGAAGGGAACCACCATTTGACCCAGTTATCCCACTCCTCAGTTTATACCCAAAGGACTTAAAATCTGCATATTGGAGTAATGCAGCCATTCAATGTTTATAGAAGCTCAATTCACAATAGCTAAAGTATGTAACTAATCTAGGTGTTCTTCAATAGATGAATGGGTAAAGAAAATGTGATATATATATATATATATATATATATATATATATATATATATATATATATATATATATAATGGATTATTACTCAGCTTTAAAGAAGAATGAAATTATGGCATTTGCCAGTAAATGGATGGAGTTGGAGAATATCATGCTAAGAGAAATAAGCCAACCCCGAAAAATCAAAGGCCAAATGCTTTCTCCAATACCTGGATGCTAATTCACAATAAGATGGGAGGCACTAGAGAAGAATAGCATTACCTTAAATTAGGTAGAGGGAAGTGAAGGGAGGGGAGAGGAGGGAAGGTGATGTGGGGATAGGAAGAATCATAGAATGAAACAGACATTATTACTTTATGTATATGTGATTGCATGAGATATATGTTTCTACAATATGTACACTAAGAAAAATGAGAAATTATATCCCACTATGTATATCAAAGTGCATAAATGCATTCTTCTGTCATGTATAGCTAATTAAAACAAATTTTAAAATTAAAAAAAGCCTGGAATAAACTATATTAAAAATTAAAATAAAGGGCTGAGGTTGTGGCTCAGTGGTAGACTGCTCACCTAGCATGCGTGAGGCATTGGGTTCAATCCTCAGCACTACATAAAAATGAAATAGATACTGTGTGTCCACCTACAACTAAAAAAATATTTTTTAAAAAAGAATTTAAGTAAATCTCCAAATGGCTGATTCAGGTATGGTGAATGAATGCATAATATAAGAAAAATAAGTACCTCTACTTTGAATAATATCAGAAAACAAAAGTGGAAAGAGGTAAACTGACTAAACATTCTCCAGATTAGAGGTTCAAACTTACTTCTTTCAAATTACCTTATTTACTGCTCAGACTAAAGTTTCATTCTTTATATCAGAAAACCTGACTAGAGAATAGGTGTCATAATCCTTACTTTTAAGAAGTTTCAAGAATTCATATCTTCTATGAATAAAAGTCCATGCGTTTGTAAAACCAGATTTAGCACAAATACATCCCCATTTCTCTTTGGGTCTTACCTACTTTATTAACTAGAAGTTTACTAGGTATGTAGTGACACCAAGAGAAGTGAGTATCAAATATTGTGGAAAAGAAAAACAGTGGTGTACATCTAAAATCACAATGACTCATGAGGCTGAGGTAAGAAGATTGAAAGTTTGAGGGCAACTCAACAACAGCTAGTCTCAAGTAAAAATATTTTTAATAAAGTTCTAGATCAGTGGTAGAATGCTTGCTTAGCACATGTAATGCCCTAGATTCAAATCCTCTATACCACACACACAAAAAAGAAAAAAAAATTAAGCATTATTACTATGGAAAAAGAATGGACAGAAGTTGAGTTTGGTAGATTCTTCACACTGATCTGTTTAGTAAACAACCTAAAAACTCCAAAAAAAATCATATACATCTCTACTTCATCAAATATTTGAAACACATATAAATTGCCAGTACATAAAGATTAAGTACTTTGATTACAGAAAATTTTCAATAAGACAAAATTTATACTATACAAATGTATTTTGATTAATGAAGAATTTTGTTATACCCTCAATGAACTTAAAATCTTCTTCAATAGGTAAATTTCATTACTTTTTCAAATAGCATTTATTGAGTACTTACTATGTACAAATCATTTCTTTAATGTGGTTACTTCACACTAACACTTTAAAATCATGTTTTACTATCATATTGAGACCATTTATTGGACTAGAGTGACACTAACCTAATGAAGAAATCAATAATAACAAACACTTTTTCCCCTAACTGGTCATAGAAACTAATTTTTAAAATAGAATATTTAGGGCATATGAGGACCTCTATAATTCATATAAATTACTTTAAGGTGTTAAGTTTGGCTCCAAGTGAGAATGAGTTCAAAGAAGTTTAGCCAAGATTTTATATAAAGTTACCCAAAAAGGCATTCAAAAACTATTAGCACAACTCCATGTTACAATATATGAAAGACTTCACAAGAGGATTTGAGCTTCAAAATAGAAAGTTAATTCCATAAGCAAATTCATCAAGTTTTTCTTTTATAACTTTTTGGAAAAAGTACTAATACCAACCTGCTATAGAAAGTGTTGGTCCCCCTTGGTAATGTGATAATCCTGTCTCCTGGGTCAAGTCAAATAGTAATTCTGAAGAATTATTAGATACAACTTGTGATGAGCTCATTATGTAATCCTGTTAAAATATTTCAGAGAAAGAATATTACATTTATTTATTATAGTTATAATTATTTTTCATAAAATTTATAAATGCAAATTAATTATATGCCAATATTATAAGAATAACCTTTGATGCCTCAATTATTAATAAGCTTAAAAACACAAAGATGATTTCTAATTTGCCAAAATTATAATTTACTAAAACTTTGAAAGCAAGCTAAGAGAGCTGGTTTATTCCTGACTAGCCAATTAATTTGAAGGAAAAATTATAGTCCAACATTTTCAAGATAAAAGAAAAGTAAATCCATTTTACATTAATAACAGTGATACACTCTGAGAGGGATTCTAAAATTGCTGTATCACCATCAAAAAGCAAATAATAGAACTGGGCAAAATCTTGGGCTAAACAAGGAGACAAGTATAAAAAATATTAACATGGTTATAAAAGTTAAAAGTTCTTGTGCCTCTAAAAAATTCTGCATCCTGGTGTCTGGGGTGTGGCTCAGTGGTAAAGCACTTGCCTCCCACATGTGAGGCACTGGGTTTGAGCCTCAGCACCACATAAAAGTAAATAAACAAAATAAAGATACTGCATCCATGTACAACTAAAAAATATATATTTTTTAAATCCTGCTTTCAAAATATCAATACAAACAAACAGAAACATTAAGGACGAATATATCAGACAATATGAATTTTGGAACCATGTTTCTTGGAGAATGTTATAAATCAGAAAAGACTGGTCCCCTCACTCTTCCTATCATCCCACAGAAAGCTGTGGTAGGCCAACCTCTCCTTTAATAAGGCAAATATAAAAGCAACCTGGCCAGTAGGCTGAATAAGTAAGAATGCCAAGCAGACAGGGAACAGAATAGAAGTTATTTACAGAAGTGATCTGGGTCAGCAGCCCTGCTCCTAGAGACCAGAGCCTCAAAGGAAATTTCAGCCCTTCCATGAGGAGAAAGGGTGGTTCAAACTAGCAGGAAGATCTCAAGAAAAGAGAAGTAAAAAGTATGAGATGAACTATGCTGTGGTCAAATATACAGTAATAAATACATTTATGTGAAAATATACACATATATTCATTATAAATAATTATGAGAATTGTGGTCAATAAATTTAGGAATATTCAAATAGCATTGTATATTAAAAATACTGACACATACACAAAACACACACCACAATATTATGCTCCAATGCCATTTTCATAAAAGACAATCATTGTTGAGAGTAAGCCAGACCACTCTACATGTTGTAATATATAGCAAGCAAGTTTTAAGATTAACAATGCTTAAAAATCAAACTGGAAATAAAGACAGCTACTTTTAGGAAAAAAAATGGGCAAAGGACATAAACTGAGATAATTCAAACTAAAATGCAATGGCCAATATATTCAAAATACCTTTTTTTCCAACATACTAGTCAAAGAAATGCAAATAATAGTGTTTACTGTATTGGCATTCTTCAACACTGCAAAATATATAATTAGCAGCTACGCTTAAGAGTATCAAGATCAAAAAAAGAATTAATAACTGCAGAAAACATAAGACTAAGAATAAACTACAAGGTGAGATCATGAATAGGATCCTGGAAAGAAAAGAAACATTAATGAAAAAACTGGTGAAATTCTAATAAGTTCTGAGGTTTAGTTCATATTAATTGCCTGTGATAAAAAGTTAACATTGGGGGAAAATGGGTAAGAGAAATATAGGAACTGTTTGAATTATTTTTTTCTTGTAAGACTAATGATAGAACTGTTATGTCTTATTGATATATGGTTTTCTTAAGCAGTGGGAGGGAGGGGAAGAAAGGGAGCAAGGGCGTAGGAATGATGTGGAATGAGTTAGACATCATTACCCTAAGTATATGTATGAAGACATGAATGGTGTGAAAATACTTTGTGCACAATCAGTGACTTGAAAAATTGTGCTCTATATGTGTAATATGAAATCAACTGCATTCTGCCATTGTGTATAACTAATTAGAATAAATAAATAATTTAATTAAAAAGACTAATGATAGTTTGAATTAAGTTAAAGTTTGAAAATGATGACTGGGGATGTGGCTCAAGCAGTAGCGTGCTCGCCTGGCATGCATGGGGCGCTAGGTTCCATCCCCAACACCACATAAAAATAAAAAATAAAAATATTATATCCACCTAAAAACTAAAAAAATAAATAAATTTTTTAAAAAATGATGAAACATTCACTACTGGCAAAGTAGAGATTATATTTTGGTATTATCTGCATAAAAATGTTAGCAGTAGTTACCAAAGCCTTTAAAATAAGGTTCACATGATTAAATTATTCTACATTCAAGGATTCATCATGATAAGGAAATGAAAGTGTAATGGAAAATTATTTATAATAGCAGAAACATTAAAACCTATATATCTAATAATAGAGGAGTGGTAAAATAAATTGATGGATAATCATGCAGTCATTAACATCAAGATTTTGAGAAATAATCAATGATATGATCCAAGTAGAATGTTTAGTAAGAAGTGAAATACATATTGACATATACAACATGATCCGGATATATTCTTCTCTCTTTTCTAAACTTTCCTCACAAAATACATATTATTTTATAACAAAATTTGAAGTATTTTGTTTATAAATTGAGGACTGATCAAGTTTAAGAATTTTGCTTTGTTACTAACTTTCCAATTGACACAGGACTGTTAAGAAGTTATTGAAATAAGTTATTACTGTAACACAAATAACATCTAGAATTTAGTACCAAAAAGAGAGATATGGATATTTGAGCCTTAAAATGTAGTTTAAAAAAATCAATAATGCCATACTGAACTATAACTAAGCAAAATTTTACTTCAATTTAAATATTTTTTCTAAATATATGCACTTTAAGAATTGAAAATTTCATTTTCTAAAATAGTTCTTTTAACATAAGTATAATAAAGTTAATGCTGTTAAACACTTTTCTAGAAGAAAACTCTGGTTAATTATCACAATTTCAGAGAGCAGGCAATCCACTAATCAACAATAACTAATTAAAATAATTCTCCAATTGAGAATTATTTTATCTCCAATTGAGTCATTTTCCTTGAGATGGCAGGTACACTGTGTTCAATTTTGAGGAAGTGATTGCCAACTACCCAAAATAAAAGAACCATGCCTGGCAGATATATACTAAAGTGGCCACCACATCCCACCTCCTGTTAATCATATCCTGTGTGATTCCCTCCCTTTGCATTGGACCTCTGACTTGATTCGAACCAGTAGAATACAGCAAAAGTAATAGGATAAACATGATTTTCTTTTAGTAATTACATTAATTCAGACTCTAATGACATTTTGCTAAGGATTCTCCCTTAATACCTTTGAGAAAGCAAGTAGCCAACCTGGGAAGACCCATCTGACAAAGAATGAACCAAAAAACAGTCAGATACTGAGACTCAGTTTGACAACCTGTAAGGAAATGAATGCTACAAACAACCATGTGAACTTGAAGCAGATACTTCCCCCACAAAGCTTCAGATAAGACTGCAACTTCAGGAACCACATACTGAAAGTGGCCTTGTGAGACCCTAAAGCAGAGGAGCCAGCTAAACCATCAACCGACCCACAGTAATATTACATAAGACTGTGAGATAATGCATGTGTTGTTTTAAATACATACATGTGTGATAATGTTGATACAAAAAAACAAATAAATAATACACCATGGTTTGTCAGTCATTGTTTCAAGTAAAAATGGTGTTCTAATTTTTGTTGTAATTAATCTTGGAATTTTATTCCTTTACAATTGCCAAAAAAATAAAGATAAACAATAAAAACAGCACAATGAGGAAGTCTCGAGTCATCCAATGTACACAAATGGGCATATATTTTTCAAATTAAATCCATTACTATATTTCTTATAAAGAATTATTTATTAGTTCTTAGGGATTACCTGAAAAATGTAGTCCTGGTCAAAAGGAAAGAAAAGATCAGATGCGGAGAATTTCTGAAGTGTGAAAGATACGATATACTTAGTTGTATAAGTACAAGATTACAGTCCCTGAACAAAGGACTGCAATCTCGTGCAAAGGACCTATAGTTTCCTCTACCAAAAGTTATTCTTTACCAGTAAAACCATCAACAGCTGCTTGAGGATAGGGTAGAAACCACTCAAACTTGATTAGGCACATTGTAGGAAAAATTTGAGCCCAGGTTTGTATATCTATACACAGAATGGGTCTGATTATCTATGTTTGGTGTAATGATTCCCTTTCTGCATTTTTGGAATACTATTCCTAAGTATAGGATGGTCTATCTCCAAATCACTTGAAATGGAGAACTTGTGTAAAGATATTGTAAGGGACCAGCAAGAACAACAGAAACGTAGGAGCACAATACCATCTATTATGTGTAAAACTGGATACCCAGGGAATAGAGTGAAATGTCAAAGAAATTTCCTGGTACACAGGGAAGACAACCAAAAAACCAAAAAAACAGCCTTCTTCTATCCATGTGTTATCCAGTAAAACTCTATGCCTGTAGCCATTAAATTACCAGGTAAGGGTTTCATATACCATTCCATAAATAAGGAAAGAAAATTTAGACTAAAAAGAATATAAGACAATAAGAAAAAGATAACTCTTTTGATTCTGGGCTTAAGGAATGAGAATTTCCTAAGATATAAGTAAAACAAACTCAAACTTTCAAATTTCCATACCCCAATTCCATTTATAGTTTAGGTAAGGCATGACCAATATTGCAAGGTAATTAAAATGAAGCAGAAAAATAACTGTTGGTTTCAAAATCCAAAAGGTCATGACCTGGAAACTCACCTGGATCCCTACCCCTTAGACCATCTGGTGCCATCTACCGATTTCATGAAACTTTCAATGAAGGGCTCTGAAAAGGACTTGGCACACTGCTTGAACTTTTAGGCTTAGAAAAGAGCTAATTCTTCTGTAAGAATCTACAGTCTTTTAACAAAAAGATTATATATAATTTGGGATTAGTAATATCTAGGGAAAAAACATTCCAGTATGATGGATTAAACAGATGTCTTACACATAGTCTCCGCCTTATGGGAGAAAACAGGGGAGGCTCATAATGGTCACCTTTTTCAGGTTTAATGAGACGAGAAAAAAAACCTATATGCCCTACATAGGGATCACTTACATTATAAAGCTATAATTAAATATTTAGTTCAAGAATAAATTTGGGAAATGTCTATTTAGATAAAATGTTCTATTTTTAAAAAACAGTGTAGCTCATAATTCAATCACACAAGCACCAAACTTCAGACACAGAAGTACTTTATGTATACTATTTCATCATGCAAAATATTTTAAAAGACAAATATTAATGGGTAGAGTTTAAAAATTAATGACATTAATGTTTTATACTTAAACTGGTGTTAATAGATCTTAGTAGTTTCATCAAGGAAATGAATATAACTAGAATCTACAACCCATCTAGGACTTAAGCCAGAGACTCTGAATCATTCACTGCCTACATACAGTTTTAGCCATGTATGAATGACAATGCAATGAGGCCTAGATGTGAGAACTTCCATCTGATACTAATATACACTTAGTATATTCCAAAATTTTAATCTAAGCATTCCAAATCTTTCCTTATGTAACTGCTAAATGAGAAAAGACAGAAATAAACAGATAAACAGTTCACTAGGATAAACAGTTTCACTAGAAAATTTTTCCAATCTCAGAAGACCTCCAATGCAACAAGCCAATCTAAGCCTACTTCTTTCTCACACATCTGATATTTAACCTTTGGCTTCCTTCTAGTCTCCAATCACATCCCCATTTTGATTCTCAAGTTCTTACTGGCCTCCCCCTCATCTCTCATCCCTAACTCCTTACAGTAGAATAATTAAACTGAGTCCCATAAGACATTCACAAGTTTTTCTTTAAAAATAATATCTAATAAAATTTGGCTTTAGTAAAAGTAAATGCTTACTGGAAATTGCTGGTTTTGAACTCGATATCTCTCCAACAAAGATGGGCTCATCATCATCATCATCCTCAACTTCTTTTACTTTCTTCTGCCATGGTTCCAGTTCTTCTTCACATTCCATAAAGAGTTCTGCCATTTTTAAATTATCTAATTTTCAAAAGGAGAGAAGTAACCTTATTTTCAAAAAGAAAAGTAAAAACATTTTGCAGGGTGAGTACCAGGGATTGAACTAGTGGACACTAGACCACTGAGCCATATCCCAACCCTATTTTATATTTTATTTAGAGACAGGGTCTCACTGAGTTGCTTAACACCTCGATTTTGCTGAGATTGGCTTTAAACTTGTGATCCTCCTGTCTTGGCCTCCCAAGCTGCTGAGATTGCTGGGATTACAGGCTTGCACCACCATGCCTGGCAGTAAAAACATTTTTGTAATACCTGATATTGAAGATCTACTTTAAAAATTCTAATAGCAATTTCTGAATTGATATTCGTAGTCAGTACCCTGTAATAACAGTAAGAAATTCAGATCTCACTAGGATAAAAACTAGTACAATTAAGATAGATTAAAAGGTAGATAGGAAGACAGAAAATGAAAGATATTAGTTATTTACCATAGATAGAAAACTTAGAGATAATAAAATCCAAAGTGAGCTGCAGTAGTACACCTAGATAAACATATTCTATCTAATCATTATCTTTCTAAAGAGATATTAACCACAGGTAGACTAAGACTAAGAAATAACAGGTAGGAAACAAACTAGAATTACTACCAAATTCAGGAACATTAGGCACAGAGCAAAGAAGAGATAGGTGCTAAATTAAAATACAGGAAATGAGGGAGGCTTATACCAGCCAGGTTATATTACATTTTCTCACCTGAAGAAACCGATCAAAACAATACATACAGTAAATACTACTTCTCAGAAATTATGACCAAGTATACTGAGCTCCTAAGAAGCACATAGATATAGGTAGAACACCAGTAGCATCAGGATTTTAGGAAAACCTCCTATCCACAAAAGAAATAAAAATTTCCAGGGTTCTGGCATTATCTTTCATACATCATTTTTAAAAGGTAATTTTTTATTATACTAAAATAATATCATTTCTACTTTTAACTCAAAATTCAAGCAATATTCTACCATAAAACTGAAAGATACCAACTGAAATTATGCTCTGGATACGGCATGCAAAGCAAATATTTTAACAAATTAGATGCCATTTTTTTATAAATATATAGAAAAGTATGTCACAAACCATTCCCTGGTCTAATATTTAAATGTTTAGTAATCTACCTATCAAAGGCCTTCCTATTTTTTCAAATGTCATCGACATCACAAACTGACCCCTTTCTTTTATAATTGTACTATTTTAATAGTTAGATAAGAGTTCTTTAAGTTTTTCAACTCAGATCATTAAAAATACTAAAATCTATATCACTTCTGCACAGAGTACCTTACCTTAATAGTCTATATCATTCCAGTCTACAACATAAAAAGGACATGGACTTGAAATCAAATTGAATGGTTTAAATCTTCACTGCCTTGTAATTGTATGACTGAAGAAATTACTTGAAGCTATTTATGATAACTACCTAAGTTTTATATACATTCAAGAAAATGGAAAACACCATGTAAAACATCCATTTTCAACTAGAAACTCAAACAATTAATTGCCTGCTTGCACTAATCCTTGGTTCAATTATAAATTCCTCAATAAACCATTACATTTTTATTTTCCTTTGAATTTTGAACTACATTGACAGTCAATATCATTCAATTCAAATGTTAAAACACATGATCTCAAACTACTCTCTTTCTTCATGTCTTAATTTTACATAGCCACAGTCAAATTTAATTCACTGAGAATACATTTCCCCCAGAACATTAGATAATCAACATACCCAAAGCATGAGGTAACATATAGATAAGGTGAAGTAAGATAGTACCTAATTTTGAAAAATTAGGAAAGATCCACTGTGAACTGATAATAAAAGTACTATTTATTTCCAGCTGATATATGTAATGAGTTAAATTGTGTTATCTCAAAAGCCATATGCTAAATTCCTAACCCTCACTACCTCAGACTTTGGCTATATTTATAGATAGACCTTTAGAAATAAGGTCACTAGGGGCTGGGTGATAGCTCAGTGGTAGAGCACATGCCTTGCATGCATGAGGCACTAGGTTTGAGCCTGAGCACCACATATAAATAAGTAAATAAATAAATGAATAAATAATATTTTTTAAAAAGGTCACATGGGTGGCAATAAAATCCATATAACTGTTGTCTTTTAACAGAAGTGAAAATTGGGATGCAGGCATATGCACACAGAGAGGACCATGTGAAAACCTAAAGAGAACATGGCTATCTACAAGCCCAAGAGAGAAGCCAGGCCCTCCCCTTGTGGCCCTCTGAAGAAACCAACCCTACCAACAAGTTAATCTTGGCTTTTTAGCCTCAAAAATTATGAGAAAACAAACTTTCATCCTATAAACCACCTAGTCTGTGGTACTTTGTTGTGGCAGCCCTAGAGAACTGATAAGAGTATGCAAAGATCTTTCTTGTTCTTTCTCACAGGACTCTGCCATTGTTAAAATATCCAGAATACACTGCAGAGAGAAACGTTAAGGTCACATAGCACTTTTTAAATGTTTTCTAGAAATATTTTTTGTCTATGCATAGAAGAAACACATGAATATACTAAATTGATATTTATCTCTTTTAACAAAAAGAATAAAGTTCACTTCTACTTTACTTTTTTATATGAACATTTGCTACTCCAACAATTTTAAGTTTTTAAGAAAAAGTCCTCCACCTTCTCTTGAAGCAGTTAAACAAAAACCATACACACTGTCATCTGTTGTGGCCACAACACTTACCTTTTGGTTGAAAAGGATTTTCGCCCATCAAGTTGCGGAGCTAATTTTCTGTAAATTGTCACCTAAGTACTGATACATGAGATCAGTCAATTTTATGAATCACTTTAAGGAAGACTAAATATTAAAACATGGGACTTGGAATTAAGAAATTATTGGGGAGAATTTTGATCTTAAAACTCACCATGTGCCTCCAAACAAGACAGCAAATTATATCTGTTTTCCCTCCTGTAAAATAAAGATATATTATCATTAGGATGGGGTAATTAAACTGCAATAAACTCTTTTTTCCTATAAAAAGCTCAATTTTTAAGTTGGATATGTTTGATATATACATAACTCATATAACTGATTCATCCCTAAATAAACCCAATTAAATAAATAAAATGGTGGTTGAAGTAAGCACTTAATAATTGAATAAATACAATGAATTACTAAATAAAAACAATTTTTAAACAATATTCTTTCATAAAAACTAGTAATCAATCACCTCATGATGTACTGTTTTAGTAAATCTGACTTTTCAAATGCCAGTTGGCATTCATCTTTATTACCTACTTTTCACGTTTCAGAAATGTAATAATTTCTGTAAGAAAACAAAAGTTAAAATAAATTCTAGTTTATTATTCTATTTTTTTAGCAACTGAAAAGGAACAAAAACTTGGTTGGATACATTTCATCATAGACTGATACATTCAAAATATAACTACTGAGATCCACCCAGACTGGCCTCTGCCGCACAGGGCCCAGGCGCGCAGGGCCCAGGTGCACAGCCCTTTCCCAGCGGGGCAGACACTCGCCATAGCCTAGCCTCTGGTGCAGGACCACCCCGTCTGACCATTCGACTACTGAGGAGCCCAGATCCAGCCCAGACTGCCACTCCAGCACCCTGGGTTTATGCTCTGAGTAGGTCGGGTTCATCCCTCCCCCAGTGGGGCAGACACCTCCAGAGCCTAGCCTTTGGCACAAGACCACCTCTTCCTACCAGCAGACTACCACAGGAGGTCAAGCCCAGTGGCCCAGATCCACCCACACCAGCTTCTGCAGGGCCCAGATCCAGAATGCAGTAGCATCCATTGAGGGTCTGAAAGCCCAACATCAAGGTGAGGTATAGACAATCTGCACAGATACCACAAGAATATAGGGAAGAAACTGTAATGTCTCAGATCCACACTGTAAGAAAGGAAGACACATAGACAACATGAAAAAACAAGAGAGGAAAGTGCCCCAAACAAGACAGGACACTATAATAACAGAACGTATGAACACCGAAGTTGATGAAATGTCAGAGAAGGAGTTCAGAAGGTTCATAATCAAAATGATTTGTGAATTAAAGAATGACCTAAATGAGCAAATACAAGCACAAATTGATCACTCCAAGAAAGAAATAGGAGAGCAAATACAGGTAGCAAAAGATTACTTCAAAATAGAGATAGAGACTCTGAAAAAAAAACAGTCAGAAATCCTTTAAATGAAGGATAGCTTAAATCAAATAAAAAACTCAATAGAAAGCAAAACCAACAGACTAGATCACTTGGAAGAAAGAATGTCAGATAATGAAGACAAAGTATACAATCTGGAAAATAAAGTTGACCACACAGTGAAGAAAGTTAGAAACCATGAACAGAACATCCAAGAATTATGGGACAGCATCAAAAGAACAAATCTAAGAGTTATTGAGATAGAGAAAGGCATAGAGTTTCAAGTGAAAGGAATGCACAATCTCTTGAATGAGATAATATGAGAAAATTTCCCAAGCATGAAGAACAAATTGGAAAACCAAATACAAGAGGCTTACAGGACACCAAATGTACAAAATTACAACAGATGTACACCAAGGCACATTATAGTGAAAATGCCTAACATACAAAAAGAATAAGGATAGAATCTTAAAAGCCACAAGAGAGAGGAATCAGATCACATATAGGGAGATACCAATTCATTATCTCAGCAGATTTTTCAACCCAGACCTTCCAAGCCAGGAGATTGTGGAACAACAAATACCAAGCTCTGAAAGAAAATGGATGCCAACCAAGAATCTTATATCAGCAAAACTAAGCTTTAGATTTAATGATGAAATAAAAACCTTCCATGATAAAAAAAAAAGTTAAAAGAATTTACAACTAGAAAGCCTACACTACAGAGCATCTTCAGCAAAATAGTCAAAGAAGGGGAAATGAAAAATAATGATGAAAATCAGCAGAGGGAGGGATTACACTATTGGAAAATCTCATCAAAGAGAAACCAAGTCATGTTAAATATCAGAAATAAACAAAAATGGCTGGGAATACAAATCAGGTCTCAATAACAATGTTAATGGCCTAAACTCACCAATCAAAAGAAATAGACTAGCAGATTGGACCAAAAAAAAAAAAAAGACCCAACAATATGCTGCCTCCAAGAGACTCATAGAAAAAGACATTCACAGACTGAGGTTATGGGTTAGGAAAAAGCATACCACTCACATGGACTGCAGGAGCAAGCAGGGGTTTCTATCATCATTTCAAATAAAGTAGACTTCAAACGAAAGTCAATCAAAAAGGATAAAGAAGGACACTACATTCTGCTCAAGGGAACCATACACCAACAAGACTTAACAATTATAAATATATATGCCCCGAACAATGGAGCGGCTATGTTCATCAAACAAACTTTTCTCAAGTTCAAGAGTCAAATAGACCACAACACAATAATTTTGGGTGACCTTAACACACCTCTTTAATCACTAGATAGATCTTCAAACAAAAGCAGAACAAAGAAACTATAGAACTCAATAATATAATCAAAAACTTAGACTTAACTGAGTTAAGAATATTCCAACCTTCAATGAGAGAATATAATTCCTTCTCAGCAGCACATGGATTCTTCTCTAAAATAGATCATACACTATGCCACAAAGCAACTCTTATCAAATATAAAAAAGTAGAGATACTACCCTGCATTCTATCAGATCATAATGGAATAAAATTAGAAATCAATGATAAAATAAGAAATAAAATACACTCTAACACCTGGAGACTAAATAATATGCTACTGAATGATCAATGGGTTACAGAACATCAAGGAAGAGGTTAAAAAGTTTTTAGTGGTACCCAGATAGAATATATCAAAATTTCTGGGACACTATGAAAGCAGTTCTAAGAGGAAAGTTCACTTCATGGAGTTCATTCCTTAAAAGAAGAAAAAGTCAACAAATAAATTACTTACCACTACATATCAAAACCCTAGAAAAAGAACAAAAAATCAACACCAAAAGCAGCAGACAACAGGAAATAATTAGAATCAGAGCTGAAATCAATGACATTGAAACAAAAGAAACAATTGAAAAAACTGACAGAACAAAAAGGTTGTTCTTTGAAAAAATAAATAAAATTGACAGACCCTTAGCCATGCTAATAAAGAGAAGGAGAGAGAAAACTCAAATCACTAACATACATGATGAAAAAGGAAATATCACAATAGACACTACGGAAATACAGAAGATAATTAGAAATTATTTTGAAAACGTATACTCCAATAAAATAGAAAATATTGAAGGCATCGACAAATTTCTAGAGTCATATAATTTGCCCAAATTTAAGTAGGATGATATACACAATTTAAACAGATCAATTTCAAGTGACAAAATAGCAGACACCATCAAAATCTACCAACCGAGAAAAGCCCAGGACTGGATGGATTCACAGCCGAGTTCTACAAGACCTTTAAAGAAGAACTAATACCAATAGTCTCCAATTTATTTCAGGAAATAGAAATTGCTGATGATATGATTCTATACCTGGAACACTCTAACTAGTTTTCTAGTTTTCCACCAGAAAACTCCTAGAACTAGTAAATGAATTCAGCAAAATAGAAAGGTATAAAATCAACACCCATAAATCAAAGGCATTTCTGTATATCAGTGAGAAATCCTCAGAAAGGGAAATGAGGACAACTACCCCCTTCTCGATAGCCTCAAAACTAAATGAATAAATACATAAATAAAATACTTGGGAATCAACTTAATGAAAATGATGAAAGAACTATATAATGAAAATTACAGAACTCTAAAGAAAGAATTCAAAGAAGATCTTAGAAGATGGAAAGATCTACCTTGCTCTTGGATAGGCAGAATTAATATTATCAAAATGACCATACTTCCAAAAGCACTAAACAGATTTAATGCGATTCTGATCAAAATCTCAATGGCATTCCTCATAGAAATAGAAAAAGCAATCATGAAATTCATCTGGAAAAATAAGAGACCCAGAATAGCTAAAGCAATCCTTAGCAGGAAGAGAGAAGCAGGTGGCACCACTGTACCAGACCTTAAATTATACTACAGAGTAATAGTAACAAAAACAGCATAGTATTGCCAACAAAACAGACTGGTATTACAATGGTACAGAATAGAAGACACAAAGACTAACCTCCAAAACTACGATTACCTTATATTAGACAAAGGTGCCAAGAACATCATTGGAGAAAAGATAGTCTTTTCAACAAATGGTGCTGGGAAAACTGGAAATCCATATGCAACAAAATGAAATTAAACCCCTATCTCTCACCATGCACAAAACTCAACTCAAAATCGATCAAGGATTTAGGAATACAACCAGAGACCCTATATCTAACAGAAGAAAAAGTAGACTCTAATCTCCATCATGTGGGATTAGGCCTCAACTTCCTTAATAAGTCTCCTATGACATAAGAATTAAAATCAAGAATCAATAAATGGGATGGAATCAAACTAAAAAGTTTCTTCTCAGCAAAAGAAACAATCTGTGAGGTGAATGGAGAGCCTACATCTTAGAAGCAAATCTTTAACCTTTACACATAAGATAGAGCACTAATCTCTGTTATATAAAGAACTCAAAAAACTAAACACCAAAAATACAAATAAACCAATCTATAAATGGGCCAAGGTCCTGAAGGGACACTTCTCAGAAGATGATGTACGATCAATCAACAAATACATGAAAAAATGTTCATCATCACTAGCAATTAGAGAAATGCAAATCAAAACCACTCTAAGATTTCATCTCACTCCAGTCAGAATGGCACTTATTATGCATAAAAACAACAATAAGTGTTGGCAAGGATGCAGGGGGAAAAGGTACACTCATACATTGCTGGTGGGACTGCAAATTGGTGTAGCCAATATGGAAAGCAGTATGGAGATTTCTTGGAAAATTGGGAATGGAACCACAATTTGACCCAGCTATCCCTCTCCTTGGTCTATATCCAAACAACTTAAAAATAGCATACTACAGGGACACAGCCACATCAATGTTTATTCACAATAGCTGAACGGTGGAACCAACCTAGATGCCCTTCAATAGATGAATGAATTAAAAAAATGTGGCACATATACACAATGGAATATTACTCAGCAATAAAAGAGAATAAAATCATAGCATTTGTAGGTAAATGCATGAAGTTAGAGAAGACAATGATAAGTGAAGTTAGCCAATCCCAAAAAGCCAAATGCCTAATATTTTCTTTGATATAAGGAGGCTGATTCATAGTGGGATAGGGAGAGGGAGTATGGGAGGAATAGATGAACTCTAGATAGGGCAGAAGGGTTGGAGGGGAAGGGAGGGGGCATGGGGCAATTAACTATGGTTGAATGTGATGAACATTATTATCCAAAGTACAGGTATAAAGACACGAATTGGTGTGAATTACTATATATACAACCAGAGATAGGAAAAATTGTGTTCTATATATGTAATAAGAATTGTAATGCATTCTGCTGTCATATATAAATTAAACACACACACACACACGCATGCACACACACACACACACACACACACACACTCATGGTCTTCTGTAAACAAGGTGTTATGCTAAATTCTAAAGGGAAATACATGAATAAGTCTCAGCCACAGTCTTCAGAAATTTATGACTGAATGTCTGTCATTCATTGGACTTAAAAAATTCTGTTACAAAAAAAAATCATTATCATAAAAATCACAATTAAACTGCTTTATTTGAACCAAGAATTTATTATCTGTGGGGGGCTGAAGATAGAGTTCAGTGGCAGTGTTTGCCAAACAAGTACAATGTTCTGGGTTAAATATCCTAACACACACAAAAAAGAATTTGTTATCTGTATTTTTATGTATACAGAACAACATAAATTTTATAGAAATTCATTTCCCCTTACATTCCTATAAATATCCCAGTTGCCCAATACCCGTATTCATCCAGCAGGATGACTTTTAACCCAAATTGAACATGATATGACCCTTAACCATACTCTGTTCCCTCAATCTATTTTCACATAACAGCAGGTCCTGAGTTGATCTTGGCATGCAGGTATGTAGGGAATCCTCCAGCTGCTGAGAAGCTCAAAGGTAGATGCAGAAATGATCCCTGGAGCAAATGTAGGCAGCTAGGTAGAACCTGTGAGGTCTAAAGTCATCTTCCATGGTCAACAACCCAGTCAGGATGAAGGGATGAGGATGAATCAGCCTCTTTCTTCTCAATACAGGGAAGATGGACACAATCAGGTCTGTGTGGATTGCTGATTCCGGGCTCCTAGGGTATATAGACCTTTATGTCTTGTGAAAATGTCACAGGAAGGTGGGGCAGCCTCCATCTCATGGGACCCTTGGAAACAACTGTTAGGACAAAGTGGTTGCCAAGGCAGTGACCTCATTCACTTCCCTGAAGGAAGTGACCTCACCTCACTTCCTTGGTGATGGAACTCTCTGAACTTGGGATCCAGGAGGCGAGGCATCCAGAGGCAGTTCCACTTCCAGTGGGCTCACTTGATTGTCTGTACCAAGGCCAGAGTCATTCTTTGTTGGTACCTAGTGATGTGTGGATAGCCAAATGCCTTGAATGGTCTCAACAGGGGCTTTTCCTGAGAAAGAAGTGTTGGCTCATTGCTGGCTCCTGACAACTACACAGAGATGGCCAAGGAGACCAGAGCTGAGACAGGACTGGCCACTGCTGAGTAACATATTTTCACCCACCAGTCAGAGGACAGAGTGGATAGATGCAGACCAAATACAGGGGTGGTTTGTGTGTCTCAGTGGGTGTGGGTTTCAATTTGTCATTTTGTCTCATGTTCTGAGAACATGAAGAAAAAATGTTTTGTTGGTTTTTTTTTTGTTGTTGTTGTTGGTTTGAAATGGACTGTTAACTAGTTAGCCTTTTTATGTTGGTGAATCCCACTGGGGTTGTGGTTAAAGAGAGTAGAGAGAAGAATGCAGCCGTGAATGTGTCTTCTCTAGTGGAAATCTTTGCAGGACTCCTCATGGCCAATTTATGAATGGACTGCCGCTTGCTTTGCAGATGGGCAACACCTACCAAGATCCTAAGTTCCTGTATTCTTCCTGAATTTTGGCCACTCTCTGAAGGGGTTCGTGGTTTTGTGTCCAAGATGTGTACCACATTCAAGCTCTGTGACATGGCCATGGACTGGATTGCTGAAGGGCATGCCAAGCATCTCAGAAAACTCAAAAATTAGCATGACTGGTAAGGATCTCTCTGGAGAATCCCTGCTTGGATAGATAGTAACCCAAGTTGCATGATTAGGAGCTGTCAGTGCCACAGTGTTCAATTAAAGAAAAGTTTTTCTCCAGGCTTCTTTCTTCCCTATTGTTCTGTTCCCCTGAATTTCAGGGAGGTGTTTGCCTTAGGGCACTCCTTTGGGACTCCTCAAGAAAACAGTTTCAAATGGAAATAAAGAGGCCTAATCTGTGCCTTTTAAGTAAAGTGCTTTGTAAAAGCTGTGTCTGAATCAGACTCTTGGCCCTGTGTGTGGCTGTGAATTACATTCTCAGCACCCAAGAAAACTCAAGAAAAATCCCATGTGTCCATCCCAATCTAAAAGGATGAAAACGAAGTGTACTATTGGATGAAGTCTCTTACCGTCCTCTGGTCAGGCTCCTGACCCCTATGAAGTCAGAACAGGGATCCTCTGGGTCAAATGAGTTGTTGTAAGCCCTCCAGTAACTAGCACACAGGTGTTTGGGTTTTTTCATGAGTCCAGTACACATAAAGAATCTACCCCTGGCAGGCAGGAAGCCTCTAATTTGACAAGCAGAGCAGTATGAACTACAGGCCGATTTTATCTATCCTGTTTCTCAGGAAGGGTGTCCAGGCCACCATGACATTTGGCATATGATGGGCATGAGAGCTTACTTTGCACACCATCTAAGACTACTCACCCTATAGAAACCCCCAGCCAGGATGTTATGATGAGTGTCTGTATTGAAGAAGATGAGGGCCATGTGGGAGTGTTTTTGTTAGAATAGTGGTCTTTTGTGTGGTGGTTGGAAATAATGACTGGGTCCACCTCAGGTTGAACTCTGGTGTGATGCCATTAGAGACTGAGTACTGAAACTGATCTCAGAGAACTATTGCCATGAATTGTGTTGGGATTTTAGAAGGCCAGGCATTAGAGGAGCCTTTGGAACCTGGGATCTAGAACGAGGGTGTCTTTCTCCACAATACTGGGAATCTCAGCCAGGATTTTACATGATTTTGCTGTTAAAGCCTTCTCAGCTATAGTTGAGATCCAAAACTCACAGGAACCTCATATTTTAGACCCCAATGGGCCTGGATTCCTGTGACCTTTCGCCACTCCTTGGGAACCTTGCCTGCATGCGATCTCCAGAGCTTTTACTGAAAGGAGATTCCTCAACACTTACTGGCTCCTGAATGAATCAAAACCCACAGTGTCAACTTCTTCATTCTTGAAATATGGCTAGGCCAATACCATGAAGTTTTTGAGAGTCCCATGACCAGAAATCCCTGGAGAACTTTAGATCTCCTGTTGCTCATCATGACTGAACCAGCGATTGCCATTTTTGACTGAGTGGAATTCATGACCATGGTGAAGAACAGAGATGCCAGTGAGTAGGAGCCAGAAGGGAACTGGGCCTGGAGCAATGGAGTGCAGGTGTGTGATCCAACATCTGTGGTGGGCCCCTGTGGTTCTGTCATTGGCTTCCAAATGACATGTGACTGACAAGGTGCAGCCAGGAGACCCGAAAATGTAAAGGCATGTGGTTGTGGGGAGAGGATTTGGTGCGATGCTCAGAAACAAGTTGCTATGCTCAAGTGGGAAAGATATATGGGGTAGCATCCCAGTTTGTGTTTTTGCCTTCAGACCCTGACTCACCCCATGTGGCAGATCTCCCTCCAGCACTGTGTTCTGGTTGACCTCTTTTATTTCAAAAACAAACACCAATTTTCCATGGAAGATGTAAAAAATGCCATTAAAACTGGGCGGTGAGCCAAAGGCTTCACAATGCACCAATGGAGACATTCATACCCCAAAGGCCACAGTTACCTGCATAGAGAGGACTCAGCTCTGCTGCCTCCTGTTCCTATGGGAAAATATGAACCCATGTCCTCCTGTTCACATAGACTCAGACCAAGCTTTCATGATCTCACTACAAAGGAAGCTAAAACACAAAGCTATATTTCTAGTGCATGAATGTCAGAGGCAGATAGTCAAGAAGTCATTAGGCCAACAAAGTTCCATGTTTGTGGAATGTTTACCCTGTCCTCTACTTTTGGGATCTCTTCTGCCACACCCAAGTTTGTGAGCTCCTCAGAATTTCCAATTCCAGGTATGTATTCACAGATTTTTTTCCTCTTCTCCTCTAATTGTGTCTTCTTTGGGGTGATAGTAATGTCCAGGCATTGTGGTGGATGACAGTGGAAGCTTTTTATGTGCCACGTGTTCCCATATGTATTAGAGTCATTTTCCATTTTGCCATTTGAAATATTGAATCTCTGACACTAACCCATAAACTTCTAGACTCTGACTACTTATCCTAACATCGATAAAAATAATCCTAAAGGAATAGAAGTAGAGGCATTTGATAGGAGGCATGGTGTATACTTGGACTTGCCTTTTGCTTCATCAGAGATACATATTATAAAACCTGTGACACATTTTTCTCATTTTACTTCTCCAAGAATTTTCAAAATCAACAAATATGTAACTTCCTGACTCCCTGTCTCTGTCGCCTGGGTCACAATATACATTTTTATATACATATATATAATCCTACTGCCATCACAGGTATATTTTTGAGAGTACTCTCACTTTGGTAAATATGAATTTTATGAAGAGATCACTGCTCCCCAATACACTGAGGTAACTGAAAATTCAAGCTGTGGTGAGCTTTATACTTCAACAAGTTTAGACATGAAACAATGTAGAGGAAAATGAATATTTTGGGTACATATGTGAAGGATATATATATCTTCTTATGAATTTCGATCGGCATATATACTATTACATTTTAGTGTATTAAATATATATATATATATATATATATATATATATATATATATATATATAGTATGAATTTGCAAACATGAACTATATGTGTCATATACTTATACTACCTTGATTCTTTCATGTCCATCTGTGTGGATTTATAATCAACTTTTCAGAAGATATTTTTCAGAAATATTCATTTTCTTGGCATACATATTCATTTTGGAATACTCAAAATGAACTTCAGTGAATATTGAGTACTAACCCTAATATTTCTACAGTAAGTGACCCAGGTTAAGATCAATGAAAGTATATTCATATGGGACATGATGTGTATTTTGAATTAAATTTTTATTCAAAATTGTTATATTCCTATTTCTTCAGTATATATACATCATAGGATGTATCATTTCATCCACAATTCACAAATTGATATGCATATGATTCACTTTCATTCACTCCCTGTATCAGATCCCATGTATTTCTCCATGTTGCTTTACTTGCTTTTTCATGTGATTTCTTTTATATCACATAACTTTTGAATTCCATCATCATTTTCAAAGCAAAACTCAAACACAGTTTGTTATAATTAGTAACCCTAATATTACCACTACATGTATAACTACTTGGATTGAATGTTTGTATGTGAATACCAGACTTTATGTGTTTAAAATATCAATTCAATCCATTATTTAAAATAGTAACCTGTTATATTTTTTATTCCCCATATGGTCTATTCATGCATCATCTTTATATACATAAACCCAGGGTACACCTATTTTTATCCCCAAACTTTAAATGATAGGGTTTCAAAACATGCTCCCAGAAATGATGGAAGAAATACACATGTCACCTGCTCCATATATTCCTTTCATCACATCATGTTCTGGACACAAAATGCAAAACTCACACTTATCTAATTCTTCTCCCAAAGCCTCATTTTAAAGAGAGCATGGATTACTAAAATCATCTATGTCTGCATTGCCTATTGTTTTCAAATTTCACTTCTATGGTGAGTATACACTTGATTCTTTCAAGGATAGTGTGTTCAACTACCCCCCTGTTGAAATTATCCCTGATCTTATCACTCATTTTGTACTTTGCCTGATCTCCTAACATCCTTATAGATATCTATTTCCCCAAGTGCCTTGTTGTGACTGACTCTTCATGTGTGCTGACATTCCCATTTACACTTCTTCTCTGCATGGTCAGACAGATTTGCAGGGAATTGTTGGGCGGTGTGCTAGGTAGGACTTTTGGGTGCAGGTGGACGTGGGGCAGCTATTTTTCTGCGGACAGTGGCTGCTTCATCCACAAAAGAAGCCTGTTGTCCCCCAGTGGAGCTGTCCAGAGTGATGACCTTTTAATTTTATTATCAGGACCATGAGGCTTCTAGCTGGAATCACACCTCCCTAAGAGGTTGTAAGGAAACTCTGTGAATTGAAATCCACATAGTGGTGGAAAGATCTCAGACCAGCCATCCCTTGGGAGGTGGTAGTTAAAGGTTAGTTTCACTCAGTTGGCAGAAAAGTTTTGAGGGAAAAGTTCATTTTCATAACGTTTCTTTTGGCTGGAGATAGGATAAATGGGGCAAAGATGGATGTGCTTTTGTACATTGGGCTAATTGGGTTAGATTGATGAACGTGGTTACATATCCAGGGCACAATATGAGCTAGTTTTGTATGTACAGATTCTTTTACTTCCCACTATAATCTCAGAGGGTAGACATCATCACTCCCCAGTTCTTACAGATGGGGAACTGAGATGTGGATACATTGAGGAGCCGCCCAGATCACCCAGATGGTAAATGGCAGAGCTAAGATTTGAACTGCAGTCTTGTGATACAGTCTTTGGTTGTGGCCAGTATACTGCATTACCTGGACATGCAGGGAGGGTCTAGATAGTATGGCTGGATATGTTCCTGAGCTCTATGGCATTCTGTGAAGCAGTGTCCCATTGGGTGTAAATAAGCTGTGTGTAATGTATATATACTCCTCCTGTCCTACAATAAACGGCTCCCACTCCTGCTGTATCAATGTACACAAGTTGTTCGTCACCCCCTGGTTATTTTGCTGCAGCCGGACTGTGGCAAAACAATCCATCACATCAACAGACTTAAAGATATAAATCACAAAATCATATCAATGGATGAAGAAAAAGCATTTGACAAAATAATCCACCCATTAATTTTCAAAGCACTAGAAAACCTATGGATAACAGGAACATACCTCAACATTTTAAAAGCTATCTATGCTAGGCCCCAGGCCAACATCATTCTAAATGGGGGAAAACTTCAAAGCATTCTCTGTAAAAACTGGAACAAGAAAAGCATGCTCTCTTTCACTACTTCTATTTAGCATAGTTCTTGAAAATCTAGTCATGGCAATTAGACAGCAAAATAAACAAAAAGGATATAGATACATAAAAGAAGAACTTAAATTATCACTATTTGCTGACAATAAGATTGTATACCTAGAAGTCCCAAAAAATTTCACCAGAAAATTATTAGAAGTAATAAATGGATTCAGACAAGTAGCAGGATATAAAATCAACACCTATAAATCAAATGCATTTCTGTATATCAGTGACAAATCATCTGAAACAGAAGATAGGAAAACTACCCAATTTACAATAGATTAAAAAAAATCTGTGAATCAACTTAACAAAAGAGGTGGAAGACCTATACAATGAAAATTACAGAATGCTAAAAGAAGACCTTAGAAGATAGAATGGATGGTGTTCCTTTTCCAATCTCTACTTGCCTTGCTTGCCAAGGAATTTTATTAGTTCATAAACTTGGGTTCAAGTGTTTGCCAACCAGAGGTAGAGATATATGGCGAAAGCTGATAGTTCTAATTGGGCTGCTTTTACTCTCAGCTTTGGTTTTGTTTATCTTGAAGAAACTTTCTCACAATGAATCGTTCTGATATTTTAACCTATATAATAAATGTGCTGATCTTCCTCTTGGTCAGTCTTCTCCTACCAGAGGCAAGTTGAACTACCAAGCCCTGGCCTTTTGTGTCTACTTTTCTGTCTGATTTTCCTTTTCCTTAATCCCTCAGCAGGGTGCTTGCATCCCTGAATAAATGGTCTTGCAGGATGTGACAACTTGGAAAGCTGAGGCATGAGGATTGTGAGTTCAACTGAGCAAGGCTCTAAGAAACTTGCAAGACCTTGTCTCAATAAATAAAATTAAAAAATAATTAGATTTGGAGTTCAGTGGTTAAGTACTGCCCCTTTGTTCAATTTCTGGTCCCTCCAAAAAACTGAGGATTTAACTCAGAGGCACTCAAGCACTGAGCTACATCCCACCCTATTTTGTATTTTATTTTATTTTTTAAAGAGAGAGAGAGACAATTTTAATATTTATTTTTTAGTTTTCAGCGGACTCCACATCTTTGTTTGTATGTGGTGCTGAGGATCAAACCTAGGCCACACACATGCCAGGAGAACGTGCTACCACTTAAGCCACATCCCCAGCCCTATTTTGTATTTTATTTAGAGATAGGATCTCACTGAATTGCTTAGTGCCTCTCCTCTGCTTAGGCTGGCTTTGAACTCACAATCCTCCTGTCTCAGCCTCTTGAGTTGCCTAGATTACAAGAGTGCACCACTGTGGCTGGCCTCTTTGTATTTCAAAGAAATCATATCCCTTTTCAAAGGAGTGAGGGTTAAATTTACATGTCAACTTGACTGAGGCATGTGACCAAACTTTGTGCTGAGCCTACCTATGAAGATATTTGATAGCATAATAGATTAACATTTGAACAAGTAAATGAGCAATGAAGATTGCTGCCCATAATTGTGGGTCTCATTGAATTAATTGAAGACCTGATTAGAACAAAGTTAGAGTAACAGGGGTCCCCTGCTGCATGGCTCCTGATAGTACAAATCTTTCCCACTATCAAAAAAACCTGAACCATCTACTGTTCTTAAGCCTGCTGATTTTGGGTGTGCAAATTATACCATTGGTTCTCTTGAGAGTTTGTACCTTGCCTTCTGCAAGTCTTGGGACTTGTCATAATCATTTGAGCCAATTCTTGTGACTTGTCATAATCATATGAGCCAATCACAAATGTTTATTCTCCTACTATTTTTTTTCTCTTCAGAAACCTAAAACAGTAGGATATTATCGGATGAGGAGATTCTTTTATAAAGAGCTGCTGTAGGTTTTTTCTTAGGAATGATGTTCCCTTCTCTTCAATATGCAAAATATGGTCTCTTTACATACTCCTCACCTTAAGACATCTGATTCAGGAAAGCAATACATAGACAATTGATTGACTGATTGACAGATTTATTGATTCAGGAAACCTCTGTGTTTCTAACTGTATATCACACATACAATAGACCTCACCTACAAAAGCAATTATTCACTTTAAATGCTGTATAATATTGTATTTTGATATCTGCACTCCCTAGTATCTAAGCAATATTTCTCCAGGATTCACACTGTTTTTATTTTATCAGTCTCAGCCTGGGCTATGTTCCAACAGTTTTCCTTCAGGGTAGGTCTTTGTCGTTCTGAAAAAGCACATTTGTTTTACTTTCCCTGAAACCTAGGGATGTACGCTGTCATATTTTGATCTTCACTTTGATCACTGTGTTCTCTGGTACTTTTTTAGAAACATCTGAAGCCTGCACATTTATTATGGCATTTCAGATTGCTCTAGATCTTTTGGAGGGCAAGTTTTTGTCTGTCATTCCTGAGTCTTCTTATCTCTTAGACTTTCTGTTTATTGTTTCTCTTCTTATCTGCTGCTGTGTAGCAGGCAGCCCAAATCTAAAATGTGTTTAGCTGGAATGCGTTAGCCATACCAGCTACTCTCAGAAGCTCTTTCGAGATTTAAGAACCTCTCATGTAGCTTCAGTGTAAGGTTTCTGACTGTGGAAATATACAGGGGAGCATTCCTCTGGTGAGCAAACTCTTGGGGGGTAACTGGCACTCTGTTTCCCACCCTTAGAATGCCCTGCATTTTCTCTTAAGAACGTGTAAGATAACTAATACATGTGCTGTGTCTAACTGCTGGGCAATGCCACTAGAGTCTTATCCGCCTCAAACTTGATTTTAGGCACACAGCTCCTGGGAATAAAGGAACTCTCTTGTTAGACACCACAATGTTCCACTAAGCCTAAACCTGTCCACATAACAGAACTTAATACAATGGAATTTCTTGAGAGCTACACAAATCTCCTAACATCTCACATTGCAACTTAGTAATGTAACTGAGGGATCAGCTGCATAATGTTGCTGAGACTGATCCTGCCTAGTAATACAGTGAACAATATGTACTAATGATGCCAATGACCTAAATAGTGATTGATATAAATAAAGCTTGGCAGCTTGGCCTCTCTGCCATCTTTCCTGCCTCTGCAACTTGTCTCAGTGTCTCCTTTTTATTTTCCTTAGGCTTTGGGGAATGTGTCACCCATTAATTACCTTTTTGTGCTAACTTATTTTGTCTTTTTGGTACTTATTATAGGATCTAGAGAAATTTTAAAAATTGCTATACTCATGACTTTTGTAGTTTAGATTTAATTTTAATCTTAATTTGTAATATTAAAATTGTATATCTCTTTATCTCTTCTAAAAATCTAGTTTTTTAAATGTGTGTTTGTAAAAAGAAAATTTCATATTAATGAATTACATCATATAATAGTTGTACATTCTGCATTATATAATGCATAATATGCATCATTCATTATATATTTAACATACTACTAGATTAAATAGTCTTCAATAATTTCCAACAGAAAATGTATAAAATTTATTTTTACTTTAATGACGTTTTTTAAATTTTCTTATTAGTTATAGATGGAATTTTTTTTTAATGTGGTGCTGAGAATCGAACCTGATGCCTCACACATGGGAGGCAAGCGCCCTATTACTGAGCCACAAGCCCAGCCCCTAATGCATATTTAATTAGTTCAATATTCTCCCTAATTAGACCATAAGGCAATTAATTTGAAGTAATATTTTATTTATTTTTATAATACAAGTGACTAAAAATAATAACATATAAATCAGTAAACAAAAGCAGCTAAGGGTCTTGGCTTTCAAGAAATATTTATTTTCATGGACTCCATTTTAAATGTAATGACAGAGCCAATCAATTGCACATAGGCTTACTGAGTAGCAGAATTAGAAGAGGTTTTCATGTGTAAAACATGAGATTACATTTCACACTAATGTGTCTCTATTTAACCTCTGCCTGAGTAAGCTAAACAGAAAATAGTTGCTACTTAAAGGCAATCATTAAAAGTTTGCCCATATTCAGCTATAAAATCTTCTTTAATGCCAAGATTGAGATTTTCTTCTTAAAATTTTTACTCAAGTTTATCTTTTGTTTTGGAACCACTTAAAACAATCATTTAACTTTTTTTCACTGCAGAGAGAGTTAAACAACATAAACAGTTTTATCACAACAAAATCATTCTCATTATCTTAAGTGTTTTGTAAAAATTTTATCACGCAACAGTCACAAAAGTTTATTCAGATAGATCTTTTCATTCTACAATTTTGAGGGAAAAAAAAAGAAGGGCACATATTCTACTATTAAAATCCAACCACCATGAATCTATTCTTTATGAAAAATAGCATTGAGTTTGTTCAAAATTAGATAATTAAAATTCTTCCTTAAGACCTTGTTTATTCTTTTTAGAGATACAGGATAGTAGAGTGTAAAGTGTATTGTGGCATATTATACATACATGGAGTATAACTTATTTTTGTTTGATCCCATTCAAGTGGTTGTACATGATTTGGAATTTCTCTGGTTGAAGAAGTTCGTGGATGGCAGTGCCTGGGTTTGAATCCAGGCAATTTGGCTCTAGACTCCATGCTCAATGATCAGTTCTCATGTAAGAATTCATTATTTTAAATATTCACAGTCCCTAAAAAGGCAGCTTACATTAAGTACCATTTGTTTAAGAACTCATGGCACATGACACCATCTATCATGACTATTGATTATACTACACTCACCTCGTGAACATATACAGTGTCTTCAGTGGCACATATTTATACACACATAAAAAAAATCACTGTTTGTGCCCTGTCTAAATTTCAATTTATTAACTTTAGGGAGAAAGTGGCTTGACAGTCTGTAGTAAGACAATTCTGAGAGCTTATTTATGTATGTTTGTATAATATATGTGGGTGTGTGCATGTGTATGTGTATTAACATTATATATATATATATATATATATATATATATATATATATATATATATATATATATATACACACATTTTTAAATCACCTAAAATCATCATGTTTCATACCCTTGCTTAGAATTCTTGAAAATAACATTTTAAAATTTTTTTATTCAGGATTTGTATTAAAATTATTTTAAGGGATAAAAACATAAAAATTGGACATATTTGTAGAATACTTTGTTATATTGTTATATACGTATGTACTACATAATGTTTAAATCAGATTAATCACAGCTATCTTTTCAAACATGTGTCATTTCTTTATTGTGAAAATTTTCCAAGCTCTTTCTTCTAGCTTTTCAGAGCACACAGTGCATTATAATTATCTGTAGTCACCACTACTGTGCAGTAGCACACTTTAGCTTCTTACTCCTATTCTGCCTTTGCCCTCCAAGGATAATCTGAACCTCAGCATCAGCAACATTGCATGCAACTTCTAAAAAATACAGACTTTGAAATCTCATCCCAGATCTATGAAATCCTTATTTTACCAAGATCCCAGACAATTCATATGTACTTTAAAATTTTAACAACTGCTTTAAAAGTGTTGAATGGATTCTAATATCTAGTAGCCTACATTCTTCTGTGTTGTACAATGTGATAGCCTCTAGTCATAGTGGTGTTTACAGTTAAGTGTGAATTATTGAAAATGGAGCAACACTGAACATTCAGTTCTTCATTAATACCAGCATATTTGTGTTCATTAGTTCCTCATGTTGAACTAATGTGTTCATTAATTATTCACATGGAAATGGGTATAATCTAGATATCAATCATAGAGAATATCCCCATCACTGCTGAAAAAATGTATTAAAGGCAGTACTCTGGATCAAAGATGAACACTTTATTTCGTGAAAATCAAGAAATAAACATTATAGTTTTGTGGTCTATGTATAATCTCTGTTGATGCTCCTTCTCCCCCTTCTTCTATTTCTTCCTCTTTCTCTTTTTTCTCATTTTTTGAATAATCCTTTAATAAATGTGAAAGTACTTGCTAGATCATGAATAACACCTGGGCCATAAGATGAACCTGGTCTACAAGTCATAGTTTATAGGTACCAAATATTTGTGATACCTTAGCAGATAAAATATGTGCTTGGGTAAGAATATGGAAAAAAAGTACAAAATATCATGTATGTCTCAAGAATATAGAAAATCGAATGATAAACTAAACTTGTAATTTGTTTCTTACTTGTGAGATTTTTAATTTAAAATTTTATATAAATAATTCTAATAAACCAGGGGTGATAAAAATATATTTTGAGTTCTACCCAATCCCAGAATAATCCTATAATCAAGCATAGCTGCACCAAGAAGGGAGTAGAGAGGATCACTCTAAATTGACAGCCACTAGACACCTGTCCATGGAGATACAGTATAGCTATATCAAGGTACAATAATGATTATATAAATTTGAAACAACTGTTCACTTTATTCCTTATCCTTCCTTACAAGGACTTCAGAATCTTATAAAATGTTATATATCCAATACTTGAAATATTTTTTTTTAAGAAAAGGTATGCTATTCTCCTGTGAGCATGTACATTCTGCCTCTTTCTATCATAGCTCCATAGTCCTAAAAAATCCATTTCATGGTTAATTCTTCTTGAGGTTACACTAAAGTATAGTGTTCACTAGGCAATGAACTAGATGTTTTAACATAACCTGTTTGCTTAAGTTTTGAAGATATACATAGCAGTTCCACCCTATTGAACCTCATAATTATATGTGTGTGCCTATCCATGCACTGGACTGTAGTGAGGATTCTTTGCATTCAAAATGTAGAGTCTCTTACTGAAACTAGCTTTCAGGGGTTAATCTAATCTCCTCTTTGAAATATTTTCTTTAAGAACGTCTTCTGCTCTACTAGAAGAGGTTTCTGCTGAAACTAAATACTCTGCTTTTCAATGTTCCTATACTTTTCTGATTCTTAAAATGAAAATAGCCCAGAATGAGTTGACATCTTGCAACATTAACATTAAGCAAACAATTGAAATTATTTAAAAAATTGTTTCCAAATTCTTGAAAACTTACACATTTAAAACAAAAGCACTTTTATGAGATGTGCATTATTTTAAAAATAAATATAATATTATTTAATGGTTAATACAAAATACATAAAGTTCAAATAGTGAAACAATAAAGCTTTTTATTTTATCATCTTGTTGACAATCTTTCAGAATAGTGGGGAATGGATAAGCTTTAATACTAAAAATACACTTTTCTATCTCCTTTGGATTCATCATCTCATTCAGGTATATTGTGTTCAAACTAATCCCTGCTATTAAAAACTGGCCATAATGTCTAAATAGGAATAGAATTTTACTGCATGTAGGAAAAACTCTTCTATCTCAGCCTCATTAAATTATTTGTCTCATTACGTAAATTGTAAATGTTTTAATAGTAGAGTTACTTGAAATACATAATGCTACAGACAAGTAATTATATTGTAAATTGTATTATAGCATGTTTGCTGTTTCAATTTTACTCCTTAGCCAGGAGGTATAAAATTTGTGGCTAAGTAGTCAAAGTGTAATCACTTTAATAAATGTGCCATACTTTGCATACATTTTCAAGTTTCTAGTCATTCTAAGAATTGTAACTATATTACAAAAAATAATTTGACTTTTAAATATCAAAAGTTAATTGAATTTTAAGATTATAATATTTAAATAGAAAGGTAGTAACAGTTTGGAAGCATATGGGAGAACACACAGATGCAAGTTAACTAAACTAGTTTTTTAAAGAGAGAGAGAGAGAGAGAGAGAGAGAGAGAGAGAGAGAGAGAGAGAGAGAGAGAATTTTCACATTTATTTTTCAGTTATGGGTGGACACAACATCTTTGTTTTTGTATGTGGTGCTGAGGATCGAACCCAGGCCACAGGCATGCCAGGCGAGCGCGCTACCGCTTGAGCCACATCCCCAGCCCAACTAAACTATTTTCATGTTATACTTGTTTGCTTTAAAACATTCATTATCACCAAAGCACACTAAATATGGAAAATAATATTGTATGGATATATTATATATAAATATAAGTATATATAATATTAGTATGTATATTTACATGTATAGAGAGGAGAGCTCTTTGGTCAGAGAACATGAACAAAAATGAGATCGTACATGAAAATAACTACAAATACCTCTCAGAATAGATAGAGACACAGGGCAAAATCTATTGCACACCCTCATTGCTTGCTTGCTAACAAAGACATTATGCTTTGGCAATAAGGGAGTTCTACTTCCTGTAAGAGCAGCTCATTATTTGACAGAATAGTTATACTGTATAATTACAAAGATGGAAGCAAGGTGTTCAAAACAGCAATATTGCTGATAGAGATATATCCCAGAATGTAAATAAAGAAATTATTGTGTTTATCACACTAAGAATTGCCTATTTTTTGTCTTCTCTACAATTCATTATTCCCACATGAGTGTGAACTGATAGCTGCATGTTTCAGAAGAAGCACACAACTGGGAAACAAATCCGGTTACAATTTTATCACAAAACCTATGATCTCAATGTGTCCAGGTAATCCCCATGAACTTCAGTGTTCTCATGTGAAGAAAAGAATTAACTTTGCAAGTCTGAGACTGCATTCTTAGGAAGGCTAGCTGCTCAAGCTGGCCCTTGGCTAATTTTGCCTGGGGATTTCATGGGCAAACGGTTTGTTATAGGACTATAAAACTTTCCTCAATGATAAGAATGGTTTACTGGGCTAAACGTATGGTTCATGCTGATCATTTATTTTCACTCTAGGAGTCTGGAATTGTGGTATGTGTTATTCAGGATGTTGGATGTATTCTGACTCTGTATGTGTGTATTTGCCAAGACAGTTTTTAAGCATTTCCTTCCCCCTTCTCCTTCTGCACCACATTTGGGAAAAGACAATAAGAAAGCATGGATTTTCCTTTCACTTTTAGCATGCCAAAGGTTTGAATAATGCAACCCTTACCCCAGACTCATCCCAAACCATCATAAGAACCCCAAGACTTTTCTCCTTTCTAGGAACTGCTAGGGTGCCACCCTCCTGTCCTCCCCAGAAAAACTCTTATGTCAGTATAAATCTCTTTATATACACCCACCCCCTGTGTGTGTGTGTGTGTGTGTGTGTGTGTGTGTGTGTGTGTGTTTGGCGTCATCATTTTCTATATCCAATCCAATTTTAGGGCAGTAGTCCATTCTGCTCTTTAGGTTGACCACATGATAGTGAGTACCTACAACACTAGCCCAGCACTCACTTTAGAACTGATTCTTTAATGAACTTTTTTTATGGACATTTTACACCTGTCATGTGTTCTTGCTGAAGAACGGTCTGTCATCCATAAATTCACTGGGAGACAGCTTTTAGAAGCTTGACCTTGTTCTTATATACTTTGCCCATAATATTTCCCTCTGTGAACATCAATATCTGCAATTTTACTAAAATAATCCCATAACTTCAATTAAAACACGTTTTGAGTGCTGTGAAACCTGAGGGTGTATAACAAGACCTAGGGTTGTCTTAGCGATATCTTTATAGCACATGGATATGATTTCAGTGGAATGAATTAGACTCAGAATTGTACATAGTCCTTCTCTTGCATGTCAAATGCACACTCTGGAGCCCATTGCTGAAACTGATTGTGACATCACATCTGTCTACCAAGGGATATTTCACAAGGAGGATCTATTGGTGTTTTTCCTTAGACTTTCCCAACAAGATCCATTTTGTTTATAAAAACACATTACAATTGTGAGAAACACCAACATATATTTGTCATCTCACTGTAAATACGTGTTCTTAAATATTTTTCTAATAAAAATAAATGTTAGAGAAAAAGTTAACAAGGATTTAGAGAAGTATTTCTGTATTCTTCTGAAAAAAACATTGAAATAAAAGCCCAAACACACCTTCAGAAGGCCTTTAAAAAGACATAGTTTTTGCATTTGTGAAGATAATTATGAATGTGCTTTAGAAAAGTAAATTCATATGAGACTGATCTTGAAAAATGCACAGCCTCCTGTTTCCATTTGCAACATTGTTTTCATTATGAAAGCAATATATGTTCATCTTATCCATGTAAATTTTAGAGAAAAAATCTTTTAAAAACAAAATGACAGGTTTATAGTCAATATTCTGGGATAACTTGGTCAGGATTTGAGTACATTCTGCATGTGCAAGCCTTCCTTTATTTTCTTCTTCCTCTCTATATGCAAATTAACTCATTAGTAATGATTGTTAAATACTAATCACTTAAAAAGTATGTTATGAACATTTCAAAGTTTTGTTTTCAAAACATGATTTTTTTATGATGTAATGTCATAGTTAATGCTGATAGTCTCTTTTATTATTCTGGAAAAAGTAGGTACAAACATTCAAAAGGTAAAGGCTATCAGAAATAATTTTATGCCAATGCATTTGACAGCTTTTGTGAAACTGATAATTTTTGAAAAATACAATGTAAAAAACAAAAAAGCAACAAACAATCTATAAATCTGATGTCTGTTAAATAATAAAATAAACTATAAAATATTCTACAGAAATAATCCCTAAATTTAAGCCCAAATGGTTTCCTTAGATTTTTCCAAATATTTATGAAAGGAATGAACTAATTGTGTGCAAAATTATACAGATAATGAAAAAAGAGCGTCCATAGATCAATTATTTTATTAGGCCACATAAACTTGATCACAGTAACAAATAAGTATATTTTTTAAAAAGAAAAAAATACATAAATATTGCTCTCTTGAACATAGACTTAATAGCCATTCACAAAATATTAGCAAAAGAAGTTAGAGTATAAAGACATGGATAAAGTCATTTAAGAAAGTGTCTTAATTAACAGAGTTGAAAAAAAATATTTAGAATTCATAAAATACTCACTTTAATTTACATCATTATTTCCCCCCCAAAAATGTCAAGGGTCCTATGATTTCAATAGATACAGAAAGATCATTTTATAAATAATGAATGCATTTGTGATATTAACAGTTAGTAAACTAGAGAGGGTGACCTTTTGTCCAAATAAAGATTAATAGCATGTGACACCTATGATATATAATAATGAAATATGAACAGTTAACTGAAGTCTGATGAGAAAAGGAGGCCTGGAAATGTAAATGCTATAAAACATTTTACAGAAGCGGGTCACACCAAGCCTAAGGGCCAAAAAAATCCTACCAATGCACCAGACAGCAAGATCCAATGCAGGCCAATACAATTGACTGCAAGACAATACCAAGTACAAAACAATCTGTAAAAAATAAAAAGCATTTTCTTTGGAAAGGAAGAAGTAGTTGTTATTTTTTTTAAATGTCAACATGTACCCACCAGAATGGAATATATCAAAGAAAGGCAGAAGAAAATATAAGGGAGGACCTGAACTGCTTGATATAATCAGCTGTTGAAAGAGAAAATTGGTAAACTTTGTCAAAAATGACCTTATGTATACCTTATAACTATGCCTTGCCTTTCCAGTTAAACGCTTAAAAGAAATGTGTTGACACTTTTACAAGATGATGAGCACATGAAGGTGCTATTTATTTCTACTCCAAACTAGAGATTCTGTATGTGCTCATTAACTTTAGAATGGAGATTTTTTTATAACAAATATTAATTCGTTATTAGGGAGAACAAATTTTAAATGCAATAACCGTACATAAGAATCACAGAAACATAATTCATATTAAAAATGCAAAAAAAAAATCCAAAAATATTTTCTGTAGGAAAAAAAATCATACCAAAGAAAACTCAACTTTGACATTGGAAATCATTGTGGTAGTTGGGTTTATGGCAAGAAAGAAACAAACAGAAAGAGGACTTTAGGATGCTATTAAAATTTTGATTCTTGAATTAATAAGATCAGTTTTCCTGATTGAGATTTTTAGTGAAATTATTTTCTGTACATTTTTATCAAAGCAATGAGACTATGTATGCTAGTCCTTATTGTGGCCTCTTCTCTCCAAAATTCTTGATGAACATTGATTTCCCAATGTAATGATGTTGAGAGCTGATGATTGAGTCATTAAGAGTGATTGATGCTGCTAAATAAAAATTACAAGAAATCATGGCTTTGAACTAAATTTCTACACTGAGTCCCAAGAGGCCAGATGAAAAATCAGAAAGGCAGAATCATGCTGAAGTTCCATGTTGTCAAATCAAGACTCAGTTATATCTGACCTTCCAAGAAATGAGGATATTGAAATGTAACCAATTTCTCCAAGAGGCCAATAAAAAATGACAATGGTGTCCCACTATTTTAATCTTTACAGACTTTTACTTTCTTAATCCTTACACAATTTAACTGAAATAACATGACATTAAGCAATCATTTATTGTTGTGTTGACCCATCTTTTTATCTTCACTTTATAAGGAAAGTAACCTTAAAATGATCCATCTGCTTTTCATTCTTTGTTTGTGAACATTTTAACTCTTCTCTGTGACAAATACTACCTCTTCTACTCAGCTCATTGGAACACTTATTTTATTTTTCAACAAATAGTTTGGGACTGGGACTGTGGCTCAGTGGTAGCGCACTTGCCTAGCATGTGTGAGGCACTGGGTTTCATTCTCAGCACCGCATATAAATAAATAAAATAGAGGTCCACCAAATAATTTAAAAATATATATTAAAAAAAAACCAAATAGTTCACTGATTCATGAATTGAAAATAAACTATATTGTAGTTTTGTTGTTGTTGCTTTCCTCCCATTGACAGTGCCTTTCTGGTGGCAGTGAGTTCTGGCTCTCATGGGTCAGGAGCCCTCACTGTGAGAGGGGGTTCTCATAAAAAAATGACCAGCTTCCCTAGCTTATGCTCTTGCTTCCTCTTTTTCCATATACTCTCTTTTGCAAGTGCCTGCTGCCCTCTGCCATGAGGATTTTAGCAGAAGCTAAACAGATGCCAGAATTATTATTTATTTGGAACTACACAACAATGAGCTAAATAAGCCTATTTGCTGTATAATTTATCCAGCTTTAAGTATTTTGTTATCATCAGAAAATGGACTTAGAAAGGTCTTTATTTAAAATTTTGATGAATATTTATTAAAAATAAAATTTTGTTGTGTACAAATCTCCTAATTTGATAGAAGAGACTTATTTTAAATTGATTATTATTGATCCAGATAAACACTAATATCTCCTGGAGTGAAACAGAGTTCAATAGTTTTAATTTTCATACATAAATAACTTGAGAAAATTTTTCTACCAAAAAAAGAAAGAAAGAAAGAAAGATAAATGGAAGAGGCAATGTTTTCTTTTCACAGTGGTGTCTGTCAAACCCTGGCTATTTCTTCTGATTTTTGACATCATCAATAAATATTTTTCATAATCTTTTCAGGTGGAAATGATTTTTATTTCTCATTCAATGTATTGAGAACAAAGAAATTGAACTGATTTTTTTTTATATTTTCCAATTGTTATCAGTTAAGTAATATATTTTGAAATGTTCATTTGTTTGTTATGATGAATCCTCTCCCAGGGCTTTAATATTTTTAATTTTAAATATGTGAGAGGAAAAAGAGAGTGGAAAATTATTAAAATGTAGGTGAGAAAATATTGGCAGAGGAATTCCTATAGTGATCAGCTTTAAGAGAGAGTGTCAAGGATGAGATTAAGAATATTAATTATTTTAAGACACTTTGTGGTCTCATGAACTTTGGAAAGGTTCATAATTCCTGACATAATCATACATCATTTTAAAGACTGCTGTACTGTTCTGACTTTCAAGTTGATGACTATCCATAAATCCAATGGTTAAACATTCTGTAGCAGTAAAGATTGTTCCATGAAAGAGGAGATTCACACCATAGGGGGCTGAAGAAGAGATAAAAGGGACAAGCAGTGGACTTTGTAGAGGAATGGAGAGTCAAGTGGGATAGAGTGTGAATATAGTGCTTGACTGTTCTGCAGTGACAAGAGAGGGTTGGGCAAAGGGAGGGAAAAACACATTAAAACAATATAACTAACTACATTGAAAATATATTCAGTGACTGTCCATGGGACTTATTTTAAATAAAATTATTATTTCATTTTACCAAATCAAGAGAATAGTTTATATAAAAGTTGGAGAAAACAATTAAAATGGCAAATATGCTCATCTCAAGATTGCTTTCCATTATCACAAATCATTTGCATTCTTAATGTAGACATAATTTTAATTTTAGGTAATTACTTTAATTACTGTTTCTATAATGCATTTAGTAATTTCTATAATGCATTTGGTATTTCTATAATGCATTTATCTATTATATATATCTGTATATATATATATATATATATATATATATATATATATATATATAACAAATTGTTTATTATTCTATATATGGTTTAATATGAACAAATTCATTAATCTTTTCTTCCATTGTGATATACATCCTTCTTACATAAAGTAATAGTATTAATTTTTTGACATATTGCTTTCAAGTGTAAAAATAAGACTTTATCTGCCATGATTAATTATTTTTTTCATGTTTTCTTTAACTAGACACTTAGCTTTATTTGGATAACATTTTAAAAGAATGTTTTAGAACTATTTTCTAAAACCAAAGAAGTTGTTTAAAAAGTTTATCCATGTTGCCATTCTTATTTTATAATTCTTCTCAAGGATTTTGAATATCATCATGGATATATAATACTTGATAACACTTTGTTGTGTAGACTAAATGTTTGTGTCTTCCCAACGTTTAGATATTGAAATTCTGACCTCATTATGATAGTGTTAGGAGGTAAGGCCTTTGGAAACATGTATGGAACCCCCAGGAAAGGGATTAGTATCCTTAAAAGATCCCCATCCTGCCTTCTTCTTCTTCTTCATGTTAGGAAACAGGAAGAAAATCACCATCACAATTCAGGAAAAGATACTGTCTGCTGAAGCCTTAACCTTAAACTTCCCATCATCCAGAACTGTGCCATGTAAATGTTATTTAAACCACCCCATCTACTGTATTGTGCACCTGGATTCATTGAGAGATTTATTTTTTTTGATATACACAAGCCCTTAAATAGTGTAAATAATGATACCATTGTTGCTTGGCTCAATCTTTCTTTGCATGGAGGCCATGCATATACAGGTTACTGAATAAATCCCCAACAATATGGCTCCTACTGTAAACTCCTAAGAATTTCTACATAGGAAATTCAGATATGGGGAGAGGTTTCTCTTTCACATTGGTTCTTGCTACTTTTTAGTGTGTTTTCCTCTATATTCTCTAAATTATTCTGTCTTTCTATTCTGGTAAACTAAGGTTACTTAAGTAAAATTTTACCTTTACTTTGCCTTGGTATAGGAGTTGCTATAATGTCTATTCCCTGTAATCTGAGAGAGATAAAATAGAGAAAAAAATAAGAACAAAACACACAAACAAAACAGAAAGGGGGATGTTTGCCCTTAGCTTTGGATATCAGCTTGCAGAGACACAATTTGAAGTGTTCCATTATGTAAAGGAATAGAAAAGAGATGATATTGTACTGTTTAACTATGAATAGTTTCCCCTAATTTGGAAATAATTGTCTTCTATCCAAACAGCAACAATTAGATCATTTTCTTGAAGAACTCTATTTATTTTCTTTTTCTTTCTTATTTACAGTCATGTTTCAGCCTTGACAGAGAAGAAACTTGTAGCAAAAGTCGAACAGTGATTTATTAAACAATTCACTAATAAAGGAAAATCTTCATTCCTTTATTAATGTTATTATTTGCTAAACAACAGGTATCAAATATTGTAGCTGAATTTGTTTGGCTGCCCAAATCAACCCTTTAAAAGTTAACTTTATACTTTGTGCTAACTTGCAAAATGAGATTCTAATGAAGCTATGCTTATTGTCTAAAATTGGTTTGCTAAATAATTGGCCACAGTAGGTTCAAGTTCAAACATAGGTCACTATGCATTTAGCATTTTTCCATGATTACATACTTAAATATGAATATTAAGTTAATATTGAAAACCTAGCCAACAAAAACAATACTAAATAACAAATAAATATGTAACCATTAGAAATAACAGTATAATGAAAAACAATAAGTAATTAAAGCTATTACCACTTACAAAACTTATATGTACTTAATTTTCAATACTATCTCTATGTTTATGTAAGTAAAAACTATAAGGCATGAAATTGGCCATCATAGAAGAAGATCAGGGTTGTCTCTCAGTAGTAGAGTGCTTGCTAACAGCTTACAAAAAATGGTGCAAATTAATGTTGAATTTTCTGAAAGTCTTCACTTTGATCTCACACTGTTTAGCTCTTAACTTACCAAAGCCCAGTAACTGTTTTAAGAGACAGATTTGTTCACTCATTCATGTGTCTTTATTTGTTTTTGTAAGTGTATAAACCCTAAGGTGTGGGGCACTAGTCTTGATCCTCAGCACCATATAAAAATAAATAAAGATATTGTGTCTATCTACAACTAAAAAATAACAATAGGGATACTCTGGATGTAGTGGCACACACCTGTAATCCTGTGACAATGGCTTGGGAGGCTGAGGTAGGAGGATCATGACTTCAAAGATAGCCTCAGCAATTTGGAGATGCCCTAAGCAATTTAGTGAGACCAAGTCTCAAAATAAAATAAAAACGTCTGGGGATGTGTTTCAGTGGTTAAGTGCCCTTGGGTTCAATCCTTGGTGCCATTAAAAACAAAAAAAAGAATAGACATGCATTATCGCATTATCATTTGGTTTGAACAAAAACAGAATTATTAATCATTTATTACTTTGTAATACATTTCTGAATATGCATTATTATTATTAGCTGCATATAATTTCTGCTTTAATCATAAATTGAAATGATTTTACATTTATCATAAAAAAATACCACCCCCTACCCAATTATTTCTCTTTGTTAATTATCAGTTGTATATGTTCAAAATTTGAAACTAAGGCTAAAGTGTGCACAGTAATAATTTCAATACCACATCACACATTATTTTAGAATCTCACCTTGCAATTATTTAATAAACTAGGGGAATGTGCCTGTGTTGGTATTAAGTATTTAATCTGAGCCCAGACTATGTGAAGTATGTGGTAACATTATGATTTTTGTCCTATAGAAAAGATAGTCCCAGAGTATCTGGCTTAATTACCTGTAATAATTCACTACTTTACTGCCAACTTGGCCACATTACTTTAATATCCTTTATTAATATTTCTTTCACAACGACCATCAATGTATAGTTTTCCTAATTGCTCTTTGAATTGTCATGGTCATTTTACTGGTTCTATTATTAATGTGTAAATAAATGCTTGACACATTTTTCATGTCATACTTGTACAAAAGTCATGTTTTTTTATTTTATTTTAGAGAGAGGGAGAGAGAGAGAGAGAATTTTTTTGATATTTATATTTCAGTTTTCGGTGGACACAACATCTTTATTTATTTTTATGTGGTGCTGAGGATCGAACCCAGCGCCCTGCGCATGCCAGACGAGCGCCTTACCACTTGCTCCACATCCCCAGCCCCATGTTTTTGATTTTTAAAGATTATATTTTACTAGTATAAGACCTGGTGATTCCTGCCTAATATTCCCTACATTGTATTACTGAGTTAATTTTTATATTCTGCATCCATAATTGGGGTTGATTAATCAAAGTGTCCATTGCAGGTTTTCAAAATGTGTAGCTTTTTGTGGTTGACCAAAAAAGAAAATAAAGAAATTTTTTTTTAAGATCAGCTTTTATTCCCATATGATTTTACAGCTCACAAAAATAGTGCAAATTAATGTTGAATTTTCTGAAACTCTTCACTTTGATCTCACACTGTTTAGCTCTTAACTTACCAAAGCTCAATAACTGTTTTAAGAGACAGATCTGTTCACTCATTCATGTGTCTTTATTTCTTTTTTATAAGTGTACAAACCCTAAACCCATTTTTATCCTGTCCCTCTGGCTTAGTTCTTTATTCTCTCTAATTGGAAGTTCTTTCTTCCTCTCCTCTGTCCTAGCTTAGTTTGCAAAAGAATTCTGCATCAAACTGCATCTTCTTATACTTAAAATTCAACTTAGCTCATAAGAATTCAGCCGTGAGCTTCTCTTATCTGTTAGAAACCAAGCTACTTGTCCTCAATGATATCTATTGAGACCCTATACACATATTTAAGTAAAAGACAACAATAAATGAAAATTTTAAATTGAAGTAGTTCATCTCATTTATAAATCACAATAAACAGAGCATATTTCCTAAAGCTTTTTCTATTGAAAGAAGTGTAAACATGAGGGAAAAAAATATGCAGGTTTTACTTGGATTAAGGAGCCAGTGTCAGGAAATGATGTCATTTGCACTGTGAAATATTCATTACTGTTGATATAATAGTATGCTCTCTCCTTTATTGAGAAGATCACATTTCTATTGCATGAAGGCAGTTTTTTGACATTTCACAATAGAAAAAGAGTAATGTTCTGAAACTACCTTAATTGATGTGAGCACATGTTTTTTTTTTTTTTTCATATATGCACTGGAAGTTCTGAGGTTTGACAACTGGCAGCAGGTGAATTGTTACACTTGGAAATCATTTGTCCATCACAACAAATATGTCTTGCAGACACTCCATGAATATAAACCAGAAGATCTTATTTCTTATCAATAAATAATACAAGAACATTGTGGTCTAACAGGAGCCTTTTTTTCTTCTGCAAATTACTATGTGGAAGTGTTTGCTCATTTAAGAACTAGTACAAAATTTGTGAAGACTTCTTCATGTTTTCACTTGCAAAGTAGATTGTACTTTCTGAAAATTCTTATAAGGTTAATTATTGAGAATATTATTTCTAATATATATTATCCTTTTCTATACTCTATCATATAAATTCTATCCTTTTCTTTATGTATATATATGTGTGTGTGTATATCATATTTTATATGTATATATGTATATATACATATATAAATTTAATAATATAAAATCAAACATATATACACATTATTCTTGTCTCTTACAAAAAGTGAGGAAAATAGTTATTTTAGATATTTCTACTATATTCGCTCACATCATGTGATTTCAGAGAGTTTATTCTGAAAATAGGGATAGAATTAATTATTTTTAAATATTACATTCTTTGTATTCCAAAACAGTTACATTGCTATTTTATTTCAAGAAAATATATCATGTGGTGTTTGGTCAAGGGAGCAGAACCACTGAGGGAGATAAAAGGGATTTATTATGGCGATATGATATCATAATTATGAGACTGAGTTAAGCAGACTGCGTAAATCTGTTATCCAAGCATCTGGTGCATTTCCTGAAGTCAGCTGGGCTTGCTGTGAGAGAGCAAAGAGGAGCATGGAAAGGGGGTTTCCAGGCAAAATGTAATAGTGAGTTGGAACCCAGGGAAATGAACTGGAACTTGTCTTTTTCCCTAACAACTTCTATTCTCCAGCTCCAGCAATGCCAGCAACTTGCAGATTTGGTAGACTTTACCACAGAACTGCATATGAAGCATGCATAGCAGCTGAAGTTGAAAAACAAAAGGAACTGATGGAATAAAATTCAGCTGCTACACTAAGGAGATCAGCAGAATTTAGAGGAAATGGGACCTTTGAAGCCACAGTCCCCAAGAGAGTGAACCAGCTGAATTGTGACAATGTGCTCCAGCTGCAGCAGCACCTGAACTTCCTGTGCTTCACTCTTGCCTATAAAGAGTGTGCAAATTTCTCTTATAGCCTAACTAAGAAGCATGCCACCATGGCTTTCTGGTATCTATTTTTTTCCCATTTTTTATTACCTTTATTCATCTATCATTTGGCCAGAATATGGCTGGATAATAATTTTCAGAAAATTAATACATACTTGTGCATCATTTCTCTTTAAATATTTGGACCCTTGAGCAGGTTGCTGTGATTGTTGTTGATGGCATCATTGTTTATGCTGCGGTTGTAATGTCATATTGTCATTGTTTTTGTTGTTGATTTTAGGAAAATCTAACTTCAGACTGGGCCTTATGATATCACTTTTTTTCCCTTATAAAGATAGTTGTGGGCATTAAGTTGATATTTGATTCAAAATTTTCATTTGATATAGTTTGATGTTGTCTCTTTCCATTTTTACTGAAGTGAATTAGCTATTTTCAGAAGATTCATCTGTATTTCACATCATAATATTTTTATTCCCCTCAATAAATGAGAGTTTCCATATGTGCTAGAAGCTTATTCATTTTAAAAAAAAATATTAGGAGTCAATATTCAGTCCTATGCAGCTGTTACTTTTTTATAATTTTGTTTACAATTTTTAAGAAAATTTTAAATTTGTCATTATCTATTAAAGAAATATTTGGCATTTCAAAGTGTCTTTTACCAATATTATTATTTATGTAGCTTTTCTGGATGAGTTTACACATTTCTGTTTTGGGCGATTGTTTAAATTTGTCTCTAAAATTTTTTAAAATCATTTGATATTTTCATTAATCTGATGACATGCTTACATAAATATTCATATAAATACTTTTACTCTGTCTTCCATTTTTTTCTCAATTCTTAAAAATGTTTTGTTCGGCACATAATATTTATACATATTTATGTGGTATGAGTGATATATTGATTCTGGTTACATTGGGAAATAACCAATTCAATTCACAGGGCCCAAACTTCTTTTATACATTTGTGTATTTGTGTACGTATGTATAGCTAAAGAACCCTGCATCTATTCTTAAAATTTTTCATTATACAAGATATTATGATTAACTATAATTGTGCTGCTATAAACCTACAGAATTATTCCTCCTACAGAGCTGGATATCTGTATCCTTTGGCCTACATCTCCTCACTTCCTTCTCCTCTCCACTCCTGGTACTACTACTTTCTGTTTTTCCGTATATCACCTTTTAAAATCTTATATGTAAGTATATAATACAGTATTTTCCTTTAAGTGCCTGACTTATTCACCATGTGTAATGTCCTGCAGGTTAATCCATGTTGTCACAAATGACAGTGCTTCCTTCTGTTTAAAGGATGAAGAACTTTCCATTGTTTCTATACCACACGTTTTTATCAATTAATCCATTTGCATCAGATAGTTTCTGAGGAACCCATACAATATTTTCCATAATGGTGAAACATTTCTTACTCCTATCAATAGTATACAAGTGTTCTTTTTATCCTCACTGCCAAAAACATTTCCTTTTGATAATAGCTACACCAACAGGGGTAGGGTGATATCTCATTGTGGTTTTGATGGACACTTCTCTGATGATTAGTGATGTTGGAGACCATTTCCTATAGCTGTTGGCCCCTTTCATGTATCCTTTGAAACAATGTCTTTTCGCTTCCTTTTCACAAGTTTTAATCAGGTTGTTTGTAATTGTATGATTTCCTTACCAGGTACTTGATTTATAGGAGTTTTCTCCCAGTTCAGACTGCTTTTTCATCTTGTTTATTGTTTCCTTGACTGTGCAAAGGTTTTACCTTTAACTAGTTCCACTTGTTTATTTTGCTTTGCTGTCTAAGTTTTGGATCATATATTTTTTTAAAGAAATCATTGCTAATGCCAAAAAATGAAATATTTCCCTCTGTTTTCTTTCAGGAGTTTTATGGTTTTACATCTCTATTTGAATCTTAGTAAATTATTCTGTATTGTTTGTTAAGGGTCAATTTTCATTGCTTTGTCTATGGATAGACATTTTCTCCAGCATTGTTTTTCAAAAAGACTATGTGTGTGTGTGTGTGTGTGTGTGTGTGTGTGTGTGTGTGTGTGTGTGTCTTATGGAGAATATGTTAAAAGCTACTTTACAATATATATGATTTTATTTATTGCATTTATCTCTAAGTTCTGTATTCTACTTCATTGCTGTATGTGTCTTTTGATTCCACTACCACATTCTTTCAATTAATATAGCTTTGTAATACAGTTTGAAATCAGCAATGTGATAGCTTTGCCTTTCTATCTCAAGACTGTTTGACTATTAAAATTTATTATACTCCCTTTTAAATTTAGAATTTTTTTCTATTTTTTTTTATTTCTGAGAAAAAATCCAAGAGAATTTTATTACTTAGATCATATTGGATGGCAGAGAAATTTTAATGATACTAAATTTTACAATGCACAAATAATATCTTTCCATTCATTTTTGTCTTTTTAATTTCTTTTATTAGTGTTTTATCATTTCTAGTGTAAGGCTCTTTCACTTATTTGTTAAATTTATTGCTAAGTATATTATTATTATCGATGCTCTCATAAATGTATTTTTTAAAAATTTCTATTTGAAAAATCACTATTTGCATAAAGAAATGTAATTACTTTTTGCCTTTTTATTTTTAATATGATATTTCACAGAATTCATGAGCATATAAACAAAATTCCATAACAAAACATTAATAAGTATTATCCAATACTATATCAAATTAATGACATAGTAAAACCTAGTTTTACTTATTCTGAAAAAGCAAGTCTGGTTCAATAATTGAAAACCAATTAAATTTATACCATCACACCCTGAGTCTAGAGAAGAAAAAACATGATTATATCAATCGTTGCAGAAAAGAATTTGAAACAAATATTATGTATTCATGAAATAAAATCTTAACAAGAAGTAGAAGGGAATATACTTGACTAGAAAGTAATCTACAAAAAGTTAATTGCTAACAGTGGCTAATGATGAAAGGCTGCAGACAGAAAGAAGACAAGGGTGACTACTCTTAGCACCACTATGCAATATGGTACTGAAGTGCTACCAGGAAATGTACGGAGAGAGGAAAAAAGAGAAAGGGAGGGAGAAGAAAGGCAAAAATATCCACTGTGAAGGAAAAAAATCTCTAAGAAGTAGCACAGAATTTTGATAGGCAATTTAAACAAGGAAAGTAAAGCAAGGACACTTAATAGCTACTCAGAGCGGCATACATGGAATAAAATGCACACACACACACACACACACACACACACACACACAGAACTGCTAGTGTAGTTGAGGGTTAGAGCAGTTGTCTAGGCCTATGTTCAATCTTCAGGACACTTATATACATATGTACATCTATATTCACATGCAGGCATACATATGTATATTCCCAATTTGTGTTTTTATGAAAATGACTGTTTTCTTGAAATTAAGAAATATATCACTAACCTTTGTTACATTGTCAATGATAAGAAAATACTGTATGCTTATTTTAATAGATACAGAAAATTAACTTTGTAAAAGCCAATACCTTTTACAGAAAATTAGTAGCAAAAATTAAAAATGACTAGCTTTCTTGAACAAATGAAAGTATTTACAAAAAAAAAAAAAAAAACTAAGCTAATATATTGAAAGCTTTACTCCAGAGACTGGGAACAAAAATGGATTTTCTATATAATTACTTGACTGAACCTTTTTAACAGCAATTGTAGCTAACTTATTAATGTGTGAAAACATACGTTCTTCGAAAACAAGAGGAAAAAAAGGCTGTCATATTTTTAGCTAATATGATTTCATAACAAGAAAAAAAGAATATTTTACATGGAATCATTAATAAGACAATTCAGAAAGTTATTGAAAACAAATTCAAGATAAAAACAATTGTGTAATAATTAGGAAGACCTAGCAATTCACTTCTGAATATATACCCAAAAGTTGAAAATAAGATCTTGAATACATTGTGTATAGCAATGGTCATAGCAGCATCATTTGCAATAGTGAAAAATAGAAGCAACATAGGTGTGTTTGAATGAAGAGGATGACTGGATAAACAAAAGGTGATATTTACATAAAATGAAATATTATTCATCATTTAGCAAGAACAAACTTTCATCACTTGATATAGCATGAATGAACATCATGGGTGTCATACTAAGTAAAATAATCTAGTCACACAAAGACAAACATTTAATGATTGCATTTATATGAGTTTTGCAAGGCAGTCAAATTGAAAAAGGCAGGAAGTAGAATGGTGATTCTCAAGCACAAGAGAAATGGGGCATGCGGTGTGGAGTTGTTAATAGGTATAGATTCAGTTTCTCAAAATGAAGACAGTTCTGGATATTGCAATTGAAACAATATGAATGTAGTTAACACTATTAAACTGTTTGCTTAAAAGTGGCTATGAAGTAAAAAGTCATGCTCTTTTTATTTTAACAAATTTTAAAAATCAGGGGAATTTTTATAAACCAGGGGTGAGCATACACCTTTTTAGGAAGATACTTTTTTTTTTTAAGTCATAGTTCCTCAAATCTCCTAGGAATACCTTTCAGAAAGTCACTCAGTGTGGTATCTCCTAAATTTATACAAGTTGAATCCTTAGGTAAAGCTTTTTATATATTTTTTTCAGAATTATCAATTTTCTATGAATAAATCTAACAAAAAACATGTAACACCATATATATGTATATAAACTATAAATTTCATCATATTAAGAAAAATCTAAATATGTGATGATTGAAGTCTTTTTATATCATGTATTGAAAAACTAAATTTATGAATTTTCTCCAAATTGATGTACAGATAAGCACAATTCATAACTTTTCTGTGTATGTGTATATTAACTGATACTGCTTTTAATAGTGTAAATAGAAATTTGAGTTAGAATGGTTAAGAAGAAAATAATATGACAAAGTCACCCTTTCAGATACTAAAACATATCATTTACCTATATCACTTAGAAAAAATTTAGTGCCTGTTCTGAGATATAAAAGAAAAGTCCTAAAGAAGAATAATGAACCATCAAAAGATCAGTACACAGAGGGACATCGCTATGTAGGAGAAACTATATATTGACCTAGAAAAGGCTGACTTCTGTAACTGAGTAATGTAAGGAATATATAAATATATTTCAATACTGGGCATTGACTTCAGGGGTGCTGTACCCCTGAGCTGCATCTTCAGCCCTTTTTGTTTTCTGTTTTGAGACAGGTCTTGCAAAATTATTGATATTGGCCTTGAATTTTACTATCCTCCTGCCTCAGCCTCTCAAGTCTGTGAGACTAAATTCATACACCACAGTGCCTGGCTGAGTACAATTTTAATAATAGGATATTGCCCTATACAGTTATCTCAATGTATTAGAGTAGTAAAATGAGATCGGGGAATTGGGATAGGGAAGATTAAGGGAGGAACTTGGAAGTGAAATTGAGTAATATGGTTGTTCTTAAATGCCACAGTGAAAACCATTTTTCTGCAAAATTACTATTATCAATAAAAAGTTGCACTATTACTGTATAAAAATTGATTTTCCTTGATTTTTCAGAATTGATAATTTTTCTTTTTGGAGGACCAGAAAGAAATCAGATTATTTCACAGTCAATTAGGTTGGTCTTACGAAATTATCATAAATAGGACTTCATAGATGTAGGAATATAAATTGTTGGTAGAAAGAAAATAATGAAAACATTCTATAAGTTAAGAAAAAGAAAAAGAAGAAATGAAAAAAATAATAAAAAACAACTGCAATTACCACAAATCACAAATGTTAAGTTTTAATCTTTATAAACTTTTTTGCTTACTCCAAAATTACCTTTGAATCTAACATAACCCTTAATGGAGCATATATATTTTAATCCCATTGTGTTAGTTCTCCTCTTCAGATTTTTCCCTTTCTTGAGTGCTTGCTTTCTTGTCTTCCTTACAAAACTAATGTACATGCTGTAAGCACAAAACTTGACATGCTAGGCACTCTATCACTGAGCTCCATTCCCTATCCCACAAAGCAACATTTTTTCCCCTAGTGTCATAAATAACAATTATATTATATAATAGTTTTCATGTTGGAATATTCATATTTGTTGTATAATATAATTTCATTCCCTAATGTATTTCATCACCCCTCTTCCCACCCTAGACTACCTAATAATTTTCCTTCTGCTTTCATGACATTCTTTTTCATTGATATTTTTCCCCTGTAGCTTCCTCTTATGAGAGAAAATTTTCAATAATTGTCTGTCTCATTACACTTAACATGGTACTGACTGGGCCAACATTCTTCTAGAGATGATATAATTTTGTTCTTTATGACCCAACAAAACTCCATTATGCATATTTGTAATGTTTTCTTTATCTATACATTGATGGACAGCTGGGTTGATTCCATAACTTCACAACTGTGAATTGTGCTCCAATATACATGGGCATGCATGTATCATTAAAATATGCTGACTTTAGTCATTTTGTAAAAATACATAGGATAACATAGTTGAGACATATGGTTGCCCTATTTTTAAAACTTTTTTTGAAGATTCTCCTTGTTAATTTTCATCATAGCTTTTCTAATTTACATTCCTACCAACAGTGAATATTATGGTTTAGATATTAGATGACTCCAAAAACTCCATGTGACACAATGCAAGAAAATTTAAATGTGAAATGATTGGGTTATGAGAGTTTTAACCTGATCAGTGCATTAGTCCCCTGATAAGGATTGACTGGATGGCAACTGTAGACAGCTAGGATGTGGCTGGGGGAGGTCGGTTACTGGGCATGTACCTTTGAGATATATTTTTTATCCCTGGAATTTGGAGCTGTCTTCCTCTGCTACCTGGTTCTATTTTTGAGCTACTTTTCTCCCTCACATTTTTCTTCCATGTTATTCTGCTGATCCTTGGGCCCAAAGCAGTGGACTGAGACCTCTGAAACTGATCACCAAGTAAACTTTTCATTGTCTAAAATCACTCTTGTCAGGTCTTTTGGTCACAGTGTTGAAAAAGCTGACTAAAACAGTGCATAAGGGAAGATCATATCTCTCATTTATTACTACAAGTACAATTTAGAGAAAAACTAAAATGTTAACAAATTATAATTATGTCATCTGATCCAAGTTAAAAAAAATTCCATTGTTACCTGTGATATCAATGTGCATATCTTAATATTGCTTGCAAGGCACTAGTTTCCTCGGATATACATAACAAAATGTCACAGACGTGGTGACATGAACCAGAAAAAGAATTACCTCACAGATGTGGAGGCTGTAAATGCCAGTTAAAAGCACCAGCATTCTTCTAAAGTCCTTCTTCTTGACTCAGAGATGCATGCCTCCATGACCTCCTATGCCCTTACTTTTGTACCCTGGAAACCTACTAAATTAGGAAACCAACCTGATGAACTAATTTTAACCCAATTAGTTTTTCAAAGGCCCTGTCTGCACACATACTCATATTCCGAGGCAGTGGGTTAGAGATTCAGCATATGAATATTTTAGGGGAAAAAATTCTGTACACAAAATATGATTATTTTAAGTTCAAATTCACTTCAGTATTTTCAAAGTTTTAAACCCCATATCTTATTATAGCCTTTCCCTTTCCATCAGCATAGTTTGATATTTAAATTTAAAGATTATAAAATTTTGTATAATAAACAAAAATAATAATAATTTTTATATATAAACAAAAATAATAATTATTAAAATCTTTTGCTCATTGGTTTACTCAATATAATCTGGACTGCCAAGAAAAGTTTTAGTATCATAGCAAAATGGAAAATTCGATAAAGCTGTTTAACAATCTACATACTCTTTGTAGTACCATTTACCCCGTCTCCTTTTAATATCTGGTTTCTTCTCAACTATGCTATTTCCTAACAGTGAATTTGGCCAGATGTTACACTTTTCTCTGATCTGTAAGAATCCCTAACAATTTGTCAATTTATTCCTGCAATTATCACTGGAATTCTAGTCACTTCTAGAGAAATAAGGAAACAGATATAAAAAAATGGCCAAGTTTCATGGCAAAAAATTAACTCGTAAATAAAACTTAGAAATAAATAGATACAATGTGGGGAATTTCGAATTTAACTAAATATTATTTAAAATAGTTCAGTAAACTTTAAAGATAGAGATTTTCTAGGAAATTTTTCAAATATGAATATAAATTGCTAGTAGAAATTTACTGTGTGTAGAAATGTAGAAATCTTTCAAGGGAGGTAGAATAAAAATAAATAAATAAATGCCAGGAGATAAAAACTTGTCCAGGTTTTTTCAAGGACTATATTAATAAGAGTAATGCAAGTGAAATATTTAATTATATGAGGAAATTTTGTCATAGTGATAGAAGAAAGCTTTTTAAATTTTGATAAGGACTTCAGATTTATTTTACTAACAGAAGAATTTTTTAAAAAATAATATAATACAACATGTTCTTGTGGTATTTTATATGGTCAACAATAGAAGGAATAGTGAAAGATGTGATTTATTTCTCTCACTATAGGGAATACAGACAACTGAAGAAGCCAAATCCATAAGTGGATGTAAAATAGAATCCAGCCTGAATGACATAAGTTAGATGAGAGCTGAGCTGTTGTGTTTTTTCTCCGTGGATAAATAGGGGATAGAAGCAAAAGATGGTTCACCAAGTAAGCAATAAATATTAAACTTTATTAAGATCATTCTCCCTAAAGAGAAATGAAATTATGCCATTTGCTGGAAAATGGATTAAATGAAAGACTATTATGTTAAGTGAAATAAGACAAATTCAAAAGGTCATGTATCTTCTCTTATGTGCAGAATCTAGAGAGAATAAAAAGGAAAAGAAAGGTGGAGGTAGATCTCAGGAAATGAAAGGGAGATTTGTAGAGGAAAGAGATCAAAATTGGAAGATGAGGAGGGAGTGTGAAAAAAAGGATCACTCCCTCTCATGGGCCCATGAGGCACTCTTTCTTTCTCTCAGTATTCCTCCCCCTACAAAATTTTTCTTGGTGTCAGATTGTGTTGGAATGGCCACAGCCATTTGTGCCTCTGTATAAGGTATGGTTTGCAAAATGACATATGGAATTTGGCTTTAGTATGATAAGTCTATGTGGTTCACATCCTCTTCTGATTTCCAGCTATACTTCTCTGCACTGTACTGATCTAGATCCAGAAAGGATTTTTCTCAGTAAATGTGTTATAGAGTCATGGGTACCCTCTGTAACATTGAAAGGTATTCTACACACGGTGTATGCTAGGAACACACATTGAGTTGCTTTGGAAAAAATAACAGAAATGTTGCGTGTTGAGCTATTGGAATGATAAAAACCTAAGTATATATATGAGAGAATTGACAGTGATATAGTTCACAAGAGTGATGTGGCATTGAATTTTTATTATCATTATTATTAATAGAGAAATTCAAGTTTAATAAGAAATTGGTGTTATTCCCTTAGAGTGTAGAAGAAAGGAAACAGATGTTAGAGATCTATTGAAATATGTGAATATTTCAACATATGATTTAATTTAATAAATTATATATACCTTTATTATAGGACAGTCTCTATTGTGTCATTATTTTTTTGTAGATAAACCTATTAGAAAAATATAGTTATACCCAGTTCTTACCTTTGGAAAACCTAAAAAGAAAATCAGTGCTTGTGGATACTTAATTGATCCTTCTAGAAGTCCCTCCAAACTCATCAGAGTTATATAATATAGCATGAAAACACATCATAAGAAGCAGAATGAGGTATCCCTTCTCTGATCTCAATAAATTATAATATTATTGCTTCTTGAGTACTACTTGGGGCAATAAAAATGAAAAAAAAATAAGTAGCCAGGCGCTATGGATCACTATATGTGCAATCACATGAAGCTTTTTGGTTCTTTCCCCTTACTGATGGATTACTCCTTGGAGCCCATAAATTAGGCAAACTGCCATCAATATATTTTATAAAAGGCAACATTAATGAAAATATTTTTTTGTTTTGGACAGAGAAGTGGTTCTATACTTTGGTAATGCAGAGTGATGTAGGAAGAAATATGACCCAGACTTATGAACTTGCATATTTAGTTAGTAAGTATTTACATCCTTTTGCCCAAGTAGTTAATCTTTGTAAGCCTCAGTTTACTAATCTGTGTAGTAACTTATCCAGATTTATATTAGCTAGATTTATTTATAGTTGAAAAGCTTATGATTCGATAAACATACTAGGACTTAATTATTAGGGTTTCTAAATGGGATTTCAGTAAACTGAATGATTTTGTTTGTTTGTCTTATGTACCAAGAATTGAACCCAGGGGCATTCAATCACTGAGCCACATATTTAGACCCGTCCCTTGTTAATTTATTTATTTATTTTAAATTTTAAGACAGTCTCTTCCTAAGTTGCTTAGGGCCTTGCTAAGTTGTTGAGGCTGGCTTTGAACTTGCAATCCTCCTGCTTAGCTTCCTGAGTGACTGGGATTACATACTGTCCTTAAGGACCTTACTTGTCCTCATTTGAGTACAATGGAATGTTCTGTACAATCGAACATAACCCTTCACCTAGAACTGAAGTAGAAAGTTGAAAGTGTCACATAGGAAGATGGAAACCACTTCCCAAGTGAGTTAAATAAGATTCCCAGTTCCATCTACTGCAGGACTCAGAGCAACAATCATTCACATAGGGATCCAGCAATGAATAAATGTGAAAATCTGGTTTTATGTGATGTTTGAAAATCAACAAATGCCTTTCAATTAAGATATTTCAACATGTTTTGAAATCTCATGATAAATTAATAATCTCAGGAATAGTGTCATACCATTCATTGCAGACATACATTTCAGCAAAACAATATAACTAGTGAAAATTATAAGTACAATTTACAGACCTCTGGAAATTAAAAAGGAGTATAATAAATGCAGAAGTTTGTCTTTGAGTAAGTAAATGATCTTTTTTTTAATAAGTCTACAGTGTTTGAGCCATAACTACCTTCTTATACCATAAGCTCCACACAAAAAATCTTCATTTTTCAGATACAGCTAAGAACACAAGGCTTCCTATTCATTGCTGAACCAGCCAGTGACTAAAGTATCTTTCCAGAAAAAACAGATAAACCCCTGTGACCAGCTGTTTTCATCCATACTACTTTAAATCTCAGAAGTTTTAATTCCGAAAAGAACAACTAAGAAGCTTGAGATTCTGTTTGTCCATCTAGCCCAACATGCAGGGTGGAAGCTCCATCTCAGGAATGGCAGACAACGTGTATGGGATCCAAACAGACTTCACTGCACTTTGATAGTGGGGTTGCAGTTAGATGCTCACAAAGAAAAGTGCAGAAGACCATAGACTCCTCTATTTTGGGGTACCCCCCACACACAGAAAAATTATCATTGCAAGAGAAGAAGCCTACTATAACTGTGCCCCCAATTTGGAGAAAAGGCAGAGTATTTGTCCAGAGGGAAGCCTCTGAAACTATTCCCAACTTCACCCCCAAAATACTTTCTTTATTTAAAACAGAGATTGCGGAAGATTAATTCTGAAGCCCCTTTAGAATATAAGAAAGTTAGACCAGGATGGTTAACTTCAAGAAGTAACAAGCTAAATTTCATGTAACACGTGTATCAGAGAAAGTCAGGTGAAAGATTTCTATAAAAAAATGTGTTAGATCAGAATAAATCTCAAAGATTAGGCAGAAACAATAGCCATGAAGAGGTGCCTAAATTTAATTTGATTGGACTATGGAACAATTCATACCTGAAGGAATTAACAAAATAATTGATGAATCCAGTAGAAATTAGTAGAGGATAATTCAATACACACAGAAAGCAAAGAGCATTAAAAAGGTAATTAGATTTTTTAAGGGATTTATCCACTAGAGAATCAAAACAAGATCCTTCTCTGTGCTTTGCACTAGAGACATACTTTAAATAAAAAATAGCAGTAGGGACTGGGGATGTGGCTTGATGGCAGATCACCTGCTATGTTAGTCAGCTTTTCATTACTGTGACCAAAATACCCAACAAGAACATCTAGAGGAGGAAAAGTTTATTTAGAGCTCATGGTTCCAGAGATCTCCCTCCATAGATGGCCAACTTCTTCGGTCTAGGCCCAAGGTAGGGCATCATGGTGGGGTCAGGATGCAGAGAGAGGGTGAGGAAGGGGCCACAGGGAAGTTGAACCCTTCCAGGGCTAAACTTCAGTGATCCACCTCCACCAGTCATGCCCCAGGTGCCTGCACTTATGACCCAGTCTGTTCAAACTAAGAAGGATGGACTAGGTTGACTAGGCTATAGCTCTCATGATCTAACCATTTTACTTCTGAATGTTCCTTCATTATTCAGAACTTTTGAGGGGGATACATCATATCCAAACCATAACACTTGTTTACCATTTATAATACCCTCGATTTCATGCATAGATTTAAAAAAGTTAAGTATAATAGAAAAAGATTTAATATGCAAAGAACATTATGGAAGGGCCAATAATATGATTTAGTTTCAGAATACTTGTCTAAACAGACCCTGGTTTCAATCTCTAGCACCATAATAAAATTAAAAAGGAAGATTGAGTGAAGATAACTATTTATTTAAAAAGTACTGAATTTAAGTTTAAAATTTCACTGGGGATGGACTATTATTGGCCATAAAATGAATTAAATACCAGTTTATGCTACAATATAGATTAATCTTGAAAATAATATGCTAAGTATAAGAAATTAATCCCAGTTCTGCAGGCAGCTAGCTTAAATCACAGTCCAGGTAAGTTCTGCAGGCAGCTAGCCTAAGCTGTAGCAGCAGAAACAGCAACAGCTTTGAAGTCTCTTCCGTTTCCCAGCCGAAGTTTCATCCAGTTCTCAACAACACTGTAAATTCTTCCACCTTTGTTTTCACCGGCACTGGGATGAAGGCAGGAACTCCAGAAGGCTAAAGAAAATCCTGTCAACCAATTTGGAAAGCAGTATGGAGATTCCTGGGAAAGCTGGGAATGGAACCACCATTTGACCCAGCTATTGCCCTTCTCAGACTATTCCCTGAAGACCTTAAAAGAGCATACTACAGGGATACTGCCACATCGATGTTCATAGCAGCACAATTCACAATAGCTAGACTGCGGAACCAACCCAGATGCCCTTCTATAGATGAATGGATAAAAAAAATGTGGCATTTATACACCATGGAATATTATGTAGAACTAAAAAAATGACAAAATCATGGAATTTGCAGGGAAATGGATGGCACTAGAGCAGATTATGCTTAGTGAAGCTAGCCAATCCCTAAAAAACAAATACCAAATGTCTTCTTTGATATAATGAGAGCAACTAAGAACAGAGCAGGGAGGAAGAGCAGGAAGAAAAGATTAACATTAAACAGAAACATGAGGTGGGAGGGAAAGGGAAAGAAAAGGGAAATTGGATGGAAATGGAGGGAGACCCTCATTGTTATACAAAATTACATATAAGAGGTTGTAAGGGGAATGGGAAAATAAACAAGGAGATAAATGAATTACAGTAGATGGGGTAGAGAGAGAAGATGGGAGGGGAGGGGAGGGGGGATATTAGAGTATAGGAAAGGTAGCAGAATACAACAGTTACTAATAGGGCATTATGTAAAAATGTGGATGTGTAACCAATGTGATTCTGCAATCTGTATTTGGGGTAAAAATGGGAGTTCGTAACCCACTTGAATCTAATGTATGAAATATGATATGTCAAGAGCTTTTTAATGTTTTGAACAACCAATAAAAAAAAGAAAAGAAAATCCTGTAGTATTCCAGCAGGCACCAAGAAAGCAACCTTCTAAACAATTTAGTACATTATCTCATTTTTTTTTTACATTTGAAATAAGTCTTAATGGTGCTCATTACTCATTAGCTTCCAGGTGTGGGAGAACCATTGTAGTTACTGGCCTTGGAAATGATTAAACTTCAGGGATGTGGGCCCTCTTCTGCCTGTAGCTTCCCTGGGCAGCCCCAGATGGCCCGGGGGAGAGTCCTGGACTCAAACTGCTTCCGGGCACAGGGAGCAAAAGCTTGCAAGATTGTGCCTCCAGGTCAGGTCTAGATTTGGGCTCTCTCAGTGGCGTCCAGTTCCCCCAAACAGGGGGGCGGGGAAGAGCCGGCTGCACCACTTGGAAAATCCTTGTTGCCCTATGACCGGCTCCCGCATGTGGCAGCCGCCATTGAGCCGATTTATGCACCATCTGGTATTGAAAAGTATTTAGTAATAGCCTTTTGCTGTAACTTTTTTCCTGATAATCCTTCTTCTTCTGAACTTTCTTTTTCTTTCTGACTAGAGTTCCTGGGCTTTTATCAACACATGCCCTAATTGCTCTTGGTTCCACTGGGGTGTTCTCTTTCTTTAGTAATTTACTTCTCACCCCTTCCATATTTTCATCACAAAGACAATACAATACATGGAGACAAAACAAGACACAAACATACTTTATCAATCTTCTCCATTTTCTCAAAATGGCCATTTTTCCTCTTACCCTATCTGCCTAGGGACAAGTAGATTGTTTCCGTCCTATCTATGGATGGGCAGCTTTTTTTCTTTTTTCTGTCACTTACCCCTGAGTGTCCCGGGGCTCTCCATATGGGCCACCATCTGTCCAGTCTGGCTGCAGCAAAATAAGCGGGGGGGGGGGTGACGGGTGACGAACAACTTGTGTAGATTGATACAGCGGGAATAGAAGCCATTTATTGTAGGACAGGAGGGGTATTTATACATTCCACACAGCTTATCTACTTAGCATAAAATAGATACAGCAGTCAACCAATAAGAAATCTCCACACTTAATGGCTCACTTTTGTTACTTCACAAACCCCTCCCTCTGGCATTTTGCCAGGCACCATCCTTACTTGTTTACAGACTCTAACACCTTGGGTCCACAGCTATCTATGGATGGAGACTTCTGAAACTGTAAGCCCAAATTGCAAATTTTCCTCCTTTAAGGTGTTCTTTGTTAGGTGTTTTATTCATAGCAACTTAAAAATTAATGATAATAGAGTATAATACAATTAAATAATTCTTATTTCTTTGCTTATAGAATTTCTATTTTAATAATAATTGAAGAATTCACCTAGAAGTAAAATTAATTCACCTAATCAGGTACTATTTTTGAAATATATTCAATATGCTGATAAGAAATAGGAGGTATTTCAGAGAGCCAAATAAAAATACTACTTTTAAAATAATTAGACAGCATACTATACAACAGAAGTGCTATTGAGTTTTCATATTTTATCAAATATCATATGCTTAAGGGTAAATATTTAGTTAGCTTCATATATTTTTCTTGCCTCAACAGGACAATACTAAGTTAAATGGCTTTCTATTTTTAACTGCATTGATGTCATTCTTGTCCTGATTTGTGGTAAGATTCACACAGCTTTACCCACAATCTCCATTACACCATAGATACATGGGCAGTGAAAAAGATAAATTACACAATGTATTGGTATTATTATTAATGTAGTGTAACCTGCATGGAAGTTCTTTGAAACCCCTCCTATCCTCCTAAAGAGTTTTGGGAACACCTCCCCTGGGTTTCAGTGGACCAAACTTTGAGACTTACTGGTCTAAATCACAGCCCATAACAAAAGAAAGAGATCATTGTAAAATGCTAAAATAGCATTAATTAACACAGGAAACTATTCTATATGGGAGAACTTAAGAGAGTGTTGGAGAACCCAGTACTTCTCTCTGTTTTTTGTTGTTGTTGTTGTTGTTGTTTGTTTGTTTGTTTTTTTAGGAGTCCAGAGCTATGCTCGATGTATCAAAATGCATATTGGAAGGTGAAAGGAGGGAAAATAAAAATATATCTTGGGGGAAAAAGTTAGAAGTAAACAAAATAATTGTCTATGACTCAACCACTTCCTTAATCATGGGTAAAATAAATTTATTGCATTGTCACAATCATTTCAATAGGTACTATACCACTTCAAGTATTTGTATGGTATAAGCTACCTCTGCAAACATGAACTGCTAAGCTATAAAATATGTAGATGGCAGCATTTTAATATATTTATAATAATCAAAGGAAGTTATAAAACATGATTAACATTTTTTTTGGATTTCATGTACTGTTAGTTATTTTAGATTTAGTTAAATTTAAATGTAACTTGTGTTTTTTTCTCTTTATGTGTCCCAACCAAATCATTTTATTACACACAATAAAACAACACAATAGTTGATTTGATACAATGTGCTTTTATTTTGCTATATCATTTTAGAAGAATGAGTCAAATTAGAAGTGCTTCTGTCAGTTTCTAAATCAAGAGCATAATACAAAGCTTAGTTTTTCCCCACAATACTTGTGGTATTTCTTCAGTTTCCTTGAAAGTATAATTTTTCCCATTTTACTCTCCTAATATCTTTTTTCAAAGTATACAGTTTGTCCCTAGAGTGCTGTTTTTTTAACTAATTGTGTATAATCCTCATACTTCTTTTAAGAGGTTGACTCACTTTCTTGACCTACTGAACTCTAAGCACATAGTTCTATTCAAGCATTCCATTGTGAAATCCTGATATGAATGCATTTTTAAAATTTATTTTTTTCTTATTTGTGTACTTGACATTTCTTTCCTAAAATTAAAAATGAGTCTCTTGAAGACAGCATATTATTGGGTCTTGCTTTTTGATACAATCTGCGAGTCCATGTCTTTTGATTGATGAGTTTAGGCTGTTAACATTCAAAGTTATTGAGATATGATTTGTATTCCCAGTATTTCTGAATTATTTCTAGCTTTTAATTTGACTTAGTTTCTCCTTTGCTTGAATACTCCTTTAGTGTAGATCTTCCTTTTACTGGTTTTCACTTTTTTTTCCACTCTTCCTCATGAAATATTTTGTTGAGAATGTTCTGTAGAGTATGCATGATAGTTATAAATTCTTATAAATTTTTGTTTATCATGGAAGGTTTTAATTTCATCTTCAAATCTGAAACTTAATTTTGCTGTATATAAAGTTCTTATTTGGCATCAATTTTATTTCAGAGCTTGAAATATATTATTTCAGGTCCTTCCAGCTTTGAGGATCTGGGTTGAGAAATCCATTGAGATCCAACTAGGTTTCCCCTATACAAAATTTTATTTTTTCTCTCATGGTCTTTAAGAGTTTGTCTTTATTTTTTGTGTTAGTAATTCTCATTATAATGTATCTTGATGTGGATCTGCTGTAATTTTGTACGTTTAGGGTCCTGTAGGCCTTTTGTATTTGATTTTTCATTTCATTCTTTGAGTCTGGGTAATTTTCTGCTATTATATCATTGAAAAGATTGTGTATTTCTTTGGTTTGTTTCTCTGTTCCTTCATCTATTTTGATAACTCTTAAATTTGAACTTTTCATGTTATCCCATCATTCTTTAATATTCTGTTCATGGTTTCTTATCATCTTCTCTACATGGTCAACTCTATTTTCAAGATTATATATTTTGACTTTATTGACTGAGGTTCTGTCATCCAAGTGGTCTAGTCTGTTGGTGATGTTCTGTTGAATTTATAATTTGGTTTATTGATTTCTTCATTTCAAGGATTTCTGCTTGTTTTTTTTTTTTGAAAAAAAAATATGTTTATTGAAGTGATCTTTCACTTCCTGTAATTTTTTGATTGATTTTAGTCCTCATACTATTATTTATACACAGATCAATTTAACTATGTATATTCTGAACTCCTTTTGGACATTTATTCTACTATGGAAACAGTGGCTTCTGTCATTGGAGCATCTTATTTTGTTTGGGGCACTTTATTCCTTCTTTTTTTCATGTTGTTCATGTGGTTTCTCATTTAGCACTATGTATCTAAGGCAGCACAAATTCTACCCTGTAGACCCTGAAGGTTTCTGGCACCTCACCTTTAATGGTGAGACCAATAGGACCAGCATCCAGTATAAACAATATATAGCCTTAAGCTTAGTAGGTCCCATTAAGGCATCTACTGCTTTCTCACATTAAACCAAAATGACGAGTTCAATAACTATTTACAGTATAAACAAAATTTGCTAAAACAATTTACAATTTCAAATGGTGGACGAGAGAATAGACATAGCATAATATGCGATGTTTTCAAGGGAGGAAGACAGAAATTAGAAGCAAAGATTTACCGAAAGAGAAGAAGAGAGGCCAACAGAGATTGGCAGTTCATTGGAGAAAAGTTGGAAAGAGACTCAAAAACAAAACAAAACAAAACAAACAAACAAAAAACAGACAAGTGATAGGAAGAATACAAAGAGAAAAAAAAGTGTAAAAATTCAATAAAAATGCAAAACACCATAAATATATCATTGTCTTCCATATATTGATGCATAATACACACCCTGATCCAAATATGGTACAGATGTTAGCAAATAGAAAAATAAAATAAAATAAATCTTTATGGAAAGTCAAACTGTCTCCATCAGCATTCAAAAGTTTCTCAGTTATGTCTCTGATGTCTCATGGGATCACCAGGCCCAGATCTGCCCTCACAAACCCAGTCACTATCCCACCAATCTGGGCTCCAGATACCACTGGCTTCAGATACCACATGCAGCCAAACCTGGAGTCTCTCTCGCAGTAGTCCTCTAGTTAGTGGTAGCAGTCGTAGAGGTGGTGGGTGGTGGCAGCATGCGGAGGGTCAGTAGCAGTGGTACTAAAACAGTGTCTGCTATGGAGACTGCAATGGTCGCTGTGGGGGCAGCATAAACAGGCAATCTCTGAGAGGCAGCAGCAATATGTGTTGGGGACAGCAGTGTCTGCAGTCCAGTAGTGGGTGGCTGCAGCTACATGGGCAGGAGCACCGAGAAAGAAGACTTCCAGGCGACCTCGGGTAGCAGCACTGGTATCAGAGGCAGCAGTGATGATGGCAATGGTGCAGGTGGAATTTGTTGGGAGAAGAGACCTTCAGGCATCAGCAGCATCGACCTCAAAGGTAGAGTTGGATACCTAGCATCAACCATGCCCAAGAAAAGACCTTTGGGCATGGCAGCAGTGTCTGCGACAGTAGCAAGGGACTCACCTCATGGGCAAAGACATCCACAGTCTCAAGGTGAAAGGATGGGAAAAAAAGTAACATTCATATGGATTGCATAAATAAGTAGCAGTTTCCATGCTTATCTCAGATAAAGTATTTTTCAAGCAAAAGTTAATTAGAAGAGACAAAAATGGACATTTTATACTTCTTAAGGGAAGTATATATCAGCAGAACATTACAATTATGAATATTTATACCCCAAACAATGGAGCATCTACCTACATCAAACAAACCCTTCTTAATTTCAAGAATCAAATAGACAACAACACAATAATACTGAGTGACTTTAACACAGCTCTCTCAGCACTGGACAGATCTTTCAAACAAAAATTAAATAAAAAAAATGCAATCACCAACTTAGACTATATATATATAATATTTCATCTATCAACAAGTGAATATACTTTCTTCTCAGCAGCCCATAGCTCCTTGTCTAAAATAGGCAATATAATATGGCACAAATGAACTCTTAGTAAGCACAAGAAAACAAATATAATATCCTGCATTCTGTTGGATCACAATGGAATTAAATTAGAAATTAATGATAAAGGAAAAAAAATAGAAGCTACTCTAACAAATGGAGACTAAATAAAACACTGTTGAATGATGAATGGATAGTAGAAGAAATCAAGATGAAATAAAAAACAAACTCCTAGAGGTAAATAAGAACACTGATAGAACATATTATAACCTCTGGGACAGTCTGAAGGCACTACTAAGAGGAAAGTTTATTGTACTGAGCACATTAATTAAAAGAATAAAAATTCAATAAATAAATGACCTAATACTGCATCTTAAATCACTAGAAAAAGAAGAACAAATCAATACACAAAGCAGTAGAAGACAGGAAATAATGAAAATCAGAGCTGAAATCAATGAAATTAAAACAAAAGAAAAAATTGAAAAAAATTGACAAAACAAAAACTTGTCTCTTTGAAAAAATAAATAAAATAGATAAACCCCAGACCATGCTACAAAAGAGAAATGGAGAGAAAACTCAAGTTGCTAAAATACAAGATAAGGACAAAAATATCACAACGAACATGTCTGGAATACATAAGATAATTAGAAACAATTTTAAAAATTTACACTCCAATACAATAGAAAATATAGAAGACATTGACAAATTTCTAGAGACATATGACCTACCCAAATTGAATGAGAAGGTCATACATGATTTAAACAGATCAATTGTAAGTAATGAAGTAGAAAATTCCATCAAAAGCCTATCAACCAAGAAAATCCCAGGACCAGACAGATTCTCAGTCAAGTTCTAAAAGTCTTTCAAAGAAGAATTCACAGGAATACTCCTCAAAGAATTCCATGAAATAGAAAAGGAGGTAACCCTTCCAAACACTTTCTATGATGATAAAATTACCCTGATACCAAAAGCAGATGAAGACACATCAAGGAAAGAAAACTTCAAACCAATTGAACATAGATGCAAAAATTGTCAGTAAAAATTCTGGCAAATCACATATAAAAACATATTATAAAGGTAGTGTACCATGATCAAATGAGGTTCATCCCAGGGATGAAGGGTTTGTTCAACATATGGAAATCAATAAACATAATTCATCATATTAATAGACTTAAAACAAGAATTGTATGATCATCTCAATAGATGCAGAAAAAAACACTTGACAAAATAGAGCACATCTTCATGTTCAAAATACTAGAAAAACTAGGGATAGTAGGAACATACCTTGACATTGTAAAAGCTATATATGCTAAACTCAAGGCCAGCATCATTCTAAATGGAGAAAAATTGAAAGCATTTTCTTTAAAAACTGGAACAAGGCAAGAATGTCCTCTTTCACCACTTCTATTCAACATCATCCTTGAAATTCTAGCCAGAACAATAGGATAGAAGAAAAAAATTAAAGGGATACAAATAGTTAAAGAAGAACTCAAATTATTACTATTTGCTGATGACATTATTCTATATGTAGAAGATCAAAAAATTCCACCAGAAAAATTCTAAAACTAATAAATGAATTCAGCAAAGTAGCAGGATATTAAATCAATATTCATAAATAAAATGCATTCCTATACATTAGTTATGAATCTACTGAGAGAGAAATTAGATAAACTACCCCATTCACAATAGCCTCAAATGAAATAAAATACCTAGGAATCAATCTAACAAATGAGGTGAAAGACCTCTACAATAAAAACTACAGAACACTAAAGAAAGAAATTAAAGAAAACCTCAGAAGATGAAAAAAATCTCTCATGCTCCTTATTAAACAGAATTAATATTGTGAAAATTGCCATACTACCTAAAATATTATACAGATTTAGTGCAATTCCTCTTAAACTCCCAGTGACATTCTTCATAGAAATAGAAAAGGCAACCATGAAATTCATTTGGAAAAATAAGAGATCCAGGATAGCCAAAACAATATTTAGCAAGAAAATTGAAGCATGAGGCATCACTATACCAGAAATTATACTAAAATACACAGCAATATTACAAAAATGTCATGATATTGGCACCAAATTAGACATGTAAACCAATGGTACACAAGAGACGACCAAGAAACAAACCCACATGTGTATGGATATCTCATACTACACAAAGGTGCTGAAAATATTCACTGCAGAAAAGATAGCCTCTTCAACAAATTATACTGGCAAAACTGGAAATTCAAATGTAGCAAAATGAATTAAAATCTCTATCTCTCACCCTGCACAAAAGTCAACTCAAAGTGGATCAAACACTTAGGCACTAGAACAGAGACCTTGCACCTAATAAAAGAAAAATTAGGACCAAATCTTCACCATGTTAGCCCAGGATCTGACTTCCTTAACAAGACCCTAAAGGGCAAGAATTAAAATCAAGGATAAATAAATGGGTTGGATTCAAATAAAAAGCTTCTTCTCAGAAAGAAAAAAAAATCTATAATGTGAGACAATAGCCTACAGATTGGGATAAAATTTTACCAATGCATCTCTGATAAAGCGTTAATCTCTAGGATATATAAAGAACTCAAAGCCTTAATACCAAATAATCAAACAACCCAATAAATAATTGGGCTAAGGAACTGAACAGACATATTTCATAGAAGAAGAAATATAATCTATCAACAAATACATGAAAAAGTATTCCACATCTCTGGCAATTAAAGAAATGAAAATCAAAACTACACAAAGATTTATCTCATTCCAGTCAAAATGGCAATCAAAAATACAGGCAACAATAAATGTTGGTGAGGATGTGGGGGGAAAGGTATACTCATACATTGCTGATTGGACTGCAAATTTGCACAACCATTATGGAAAGCAGTATGAAGATTCCTCAAAAAACCTGGAATGGAACCACCATTTGACCCAGCTATGGAACCACCATTTGATGCAGCTACCCCACTCCCAAAGGACTTAAATTAAGCATAATACAGTAATGCAGCCATTTCAATGTTTATAGCAGCTCAATTTACAATAGCCAAACTATGGAACCAACCTTGGTGTCCCTCAATAGGTGAATGGATAAAGAAAATATGGCATATATATTCAATGGACTATTACTCAGCTTTAAAGAAGAATGAAGTTATGGCATTGCCAGTAAATGGATGGAGTTGAAGAATATTATGCTAATTGAATAAGCCAATCTTAAAAAAAAAAGTCCAAATGTTTTCTCTAATATGTGGATGTTAATTCACAGTAAGGGGTAGGTGGGTGGGTGCTTGAGAAGAATTGAGTTACTTTAGATTAGGTAGAAGAAAGTGAAGGGAGGGAAGGGTAGGGGATGTGGAGATAGGAATGATAGTAGAATGAAACAGACATTATTACTATATTTATGGATGTGACTGTGTGACCAATATGATTCTGCAATATGTACACTCAGAAAAATGAGAAATTATATCCCATCTATGTATGATATATCAAAATGCATAAATGCATTCTACTGTCATGTATAACTAATTAAAACAATTGAAAAGTTAAAAAAGTTTGTCTACTCTGTTAAATTTTGTAATTCCTTATTCATTTCTGTCTGTTTTGTGTCTTTGTAGCATGACCAGACAATATGTCCAAATGCTTTTAACTCATCTGAAAATAATAGAGATTTTCAAAGCTTTCCTTTCAGTTCTAAATCATGTTTAAATATTAAAATACATGTAAGAGTTAAGTGCACATATCATCTTCGTGTTTTCTTCAAATCATCCCATAGTTTTCTTTTATATGATATAAAGTTGTTACTATTCCCCATCTCCATGTATATGAATGTTTGTTTTTGTACATGGATGAATATATTACTTTCAGAATATTTTCAAAAAGAGCACTTAGCTTGCATTAGTGGCACATTTTTATTAAGAAAATTTCTCTTGATATTAATAGACAAACATCTAATACTAGATGAATACTTCTGCATAATATCTTTAAATGAACATATTTCCAAAGTGATCCAAATCTGGGTAATGATGGCAAAAAACACCAACAAAAACAATCAAATCAAAACAAGAAAAAAAATGAGCATCTAATTTATCTACCTCCAAAAACTACTAACACCAGAATCAGATTTAACAAAAACTTAGTTAATCTTGACTTTAGGGTGTTTAATTGCCTGGAATGCTTTCAAGATCCCTTGTCTAATTCTGTATTTTATTCAGAGTTTTAAAATATCTTTAAAAAGAATATTTAATTTAAAACCACAGTTTTCTTTTACAGTGAAATAAATTTTACTCTTTAAGGCAAAACCCTCAGGAGCAAACAAAAAAGGAAAGAACTGCATTAAAATGGTAAGAAATAAAAACCAAAAAAAATGAGGGACAACTAACTCAGGATAAAAAAAAGATAAATTTCAAATAGGCAATAGGGAAAACCATAGATCAAATAATTGTATGAGCCAACTCCTTATGATGAATCTCCTTGTAAGTGTCCTTGTTTTTATTTGTTAAATAACTGATATATATGAGCATCTAAAGAGAAGATTAAGTAAAAGTGAAAGTATGGGCTAAATTACTGATTCATAACAACTTAAGCAAATATAAGGTAAAGCAACTCCAAAGAAAATTAAACGTATGAAGATACAAATAAGTAAATCATATGTATGATGTGGCTTATAAGTGAAGATAATTTACTAAATTTATAGCAATATCAGCATTTAATATTGACCTCAGCAACATAACAATATATTCATATTTGCAGAATTTTTAGATGGACAATGTATATCTGTGAGTTGGGGTTAAGGGGGAAAGAGAAAATTAAGTCTTCAATTTATATGATGGGAAGTCAATAGACAATGCCTTAAGAATCAATTTAAGCACATTCTCTAAACCCTGACCAATATATCATTAATCAGAAATTTACCCTGTATCAATTATAAGGATATTTTAGGGAAAAAAAAACTAATAAAATGAACTTTAACTTGCAACTAATTCACATGTGTAATGAAAGAATGATTATTCAATGAGAAAGATAGTTGATAAATCAGAGAGAACTGAATATGCTTGTAAATTCTTTGATGATAGATGGGTATTGCAGTTAGCCTGAAGTGGTGTTAATAAGACCACTAGAGAAATGTGCTGTGTAGAATTCCCATTCAAGTATCAGTGAATTTGCATTTAATATTTTTTATTCGGTCAATTCTTTGTTCTTTTCACAGAATGAATCAATTTTTCTCAAATAAGGCTTAATGTACTTTTATAGAGTGGAAGTTTGTTTTGGGAATTTGTTTCTCTTACTCTGTCCTTTGGCTTTTTAAAATTTTAATATATGGAAATTTTCATTTTATTTTCTGTTTTTAACTTTATGGAATCTGTATTAAAGGATTTTGGAAGTCAAATATTAGCACTTTCATAAGAATGTTGATTGCTAAGATATGAAATTAGTGAATATATAACAAGGCAATGAATTTAGAGGATTTTTCACATATTTATCAGAAAGAAATTATTTATATCTCTATCAGATGAATAATATATACTATACACTAACATATGACTTCCCTAAATTCAAGTTCTTTAACCAGTGGTCTATCATTGAATTGATTCTGTCATCAGAGAGGAGGAAGTTTAGGATCCTGATAAAATTTTTATAAACATATATTTTAATCCCAACATAAATTCTCTCCAACATAAATTCTCTCCATATTGAGTTGGGTGCATTTTCAAAGTGGCTACATCTGAGCTATTTCAGTTCTATTGTAAAAAAAAAAAGAAGAAGAAGAAGAAGAAAGAAAAAGAAAAAATAAGAAAAGAAAGAGAGAAAAGAAAAGTTTAAAAGCCTAGTTTTTCAGAATTTTATGGTTCAATACTATGATTAACATATTTTTATTTTTGGACAATGTATATATGTGAGTTGGGATTAAGGGGGAGAGAGAAAATCTCTGATCTCTAATGAGGCAAAAAGTCTTACATGTCATACAAGACATACAAGTCTTACAAGTCATACATGTGGGATGTGGCTGATATGTGACATAAAAGAAATTCCTCGTCTTTTAATTTTTCTGCTCAATATTTTCTGACTTCAGAAAAAAATTGCTTTATTACAGAACAAAACAATAGATAACTCAACAAAACTTAAAAATCCACAAAGAGTAAAAAAAATTGTAGATGTTATCGCTTAACTCTGAAAGTTTATTTAGTAATCATATTTAGACTGAACTCCTTGGTTGCTGGTTTTAGATAAACCTTTGTCTTATTTTCTTCATACAAATTCATCATATAGATTATTCCAATAATTTTTTTTCCTTAGGAATAATGTTATGATTTAGATAGTAGCTGTTCCCCAAAAGCTCAAGTAAGAGACAATGAAAGAAAAAAAGTTTAAATATGAATAGGTGTAGTGATGCATGCCTATAATACCAGTGGCTCAGGAGTCTGAGGCAGGAGGATCACAAGTTCAAAGTGAGCCTCAGAAAATCAGTGAGGCCCTGAGGAATTCAGTGAGACCCTGTCTCTAGAAAACATATTACATGGGCTGGTTGGGCTGGAGACATGGTTCAGTGGTCAGATGCACCTGAGTTCAATTCCAGTACAAAAAAAAATTAGATGTGAAATTATTGGTTTTTGAAATTCTGAACCTAGTAAATGCATTAATTTCCTGATACATATTGACTGGGTAGAAACTGTAGGCAAATAGGGAATGGCTGGAGAAGGGGGGGCCCTAGGGAACTGCCATTGGAGCATATTTTGTCCTTGTTGAGCAGAACTCTCTCTCTCTGCTTCTTGGTGTCATGCCCTGAGCCACTTTCTTCCACCACAGTGTTCTACCACCATGTTCTGCCTCATCTCAAGTCCCAAGGAGTAGAGCCAGCCTTCTATGGACTGAGACCTCTGAAACTGTTAGTCCACAAATCAACAATTAGAGGATTTCTTCTCAGGTCTTTTGGTCTTAGCAGTTAAAAAAGCTGACTAAAATAGTTGGTGGAAAAAAAAAATACTTGCACTGTTTTTTTTAAATTCTTTTCTTTTTTTGGTGTGTGTGTGTGAGTGTATGTGTGTGTGTGTGTGTGTGTGTGTGTGTTTGTGTGTGTGCGCGCACACCAGGGATTGAACTCAGGAGCACTTGACCACTTAGCCACATTCCCAGCCCCATTTTGTATTTTATTTACAGACAGAGTCTCATGAGTTGCTTAGCGCCTCACTTTTTTTCTGAGGCTGGCTTTGAACTCATGATGCTCCTGTTTCAGATTCCTGAGCCACTGGGATTACAGGCCTGCCACATCTTGCCTAGCTAAATTATTGATCAATAATGTTAACATGACTATTAACTGAATTGTGCAAATATAGAAATTGCTTATTAACAATGTTTACTGTATTTCACTTTATCAAATTAAGTATTCATTGACATTTATTTGCCTGATGCATTTCTCATCAAGACTGGCAGCTAGAAGTTTCTATTAAGAAATAACAGAAAGACATAGAGTCAGTTTAAAAATAATCCAAGGAAAAACAGCAAATGAAATAGTTTTCCACATAATCAAGTATAGTTGAAAAAATCTGAATTAGGATCATATTCTAATCTTCCTTATTATAAATATCTCTGTTACAAGAAGAAACCTTGAGATAGTTTTCTCTAAGTGAGTTGAGGATTATGTATAGAAAATTCATATTTTAAAGAATAGATTCATATGTTTAACAGAGCTTTTAGAACATATTAAAATAATTTCTATTAAAATGTAGACACATTTTAATGAATATTATTAATGAATATTTAATAAAATATGAAGTGATTGAATTAATATATAGGATTTGTAATGAAGATTGAAGAGTCATCATTATATATTTTTCTGTTTCAGAATTTTTTTTAAGAAGGAAAGTAATCCCTGACATATTTTTAGTCTTTCTTTATACTTAATAATAGTTCTATTCTGTCTCCAGATTTTGCTTTTTTTTTTCACTAATTTCAAAAATATTTTCTTATTTTTTATTGATTTCTAATATTTTATTATTTCTACTTTTCATCATTGTGAAAACTAACTAACTGTAATTTTTGTGGTTCTGGAAGCAATGTTAATAAAACATACAAAGACATGACAGTGTCCTTATGTCTTCAGCTGAAATAGCAAAGCCTTTTGTTTTTATCTTTTATTTAAAATTAACCTGGAAATCAGAGTGCATGGACAGAAAACATCTCTAACTTTGTTAGAAACAAAATAATATTTTCTGTGTTTTGTTATTCAGTTCTTCTTGTTCACAATCATAAAAAAAATTAAAAAAAAAATTCTTATGATGTGTTAGAGTCTGTAAACAAGTCAGGATGGCACCTGGCATTTTGCCAGCGAAATGATAGAGTCTGTAAACAAGTCTGGATGGTGCCTGGCAAAATGCCAGAGGGAGTGGTTTGTGAAATAATAAAATCGAGCCATTAAGTGTGGAGATTCCTTATTGGTTGACTGCTATATCTAGTTTATGCTAATTAAGATAAGCTGTGTGGAATCTATAAATATAAATATCGCTCAGGTCCTACAATAAATGGCTTCCACTCCTGCTGTATCAATCTACACAAGTTCCTCATTACCCCCCCCCCCCGGTTATTTTGCCCAGCCAGCCGGGCTGTGGCAGATGGTGGCCTGTACAGGGAGCCCCGGGACACTCAGGGGTAAGTGATGAAAAAAAGCTGCCCGTCCATAGATAGGACGGGAGCAATCTGCTCTTCCCTAGGCTGATAGGGTGAGAGAAAAAATGGCCATTTTGAGAAAATGGAGAAGATTGATGCAGTATTTTTGTGTATTGTTTTGTCTTGAAATGACCACCTGAGCTGTCAGCTAATGCCAACTTGGAAGCCAAGTGAGAGCATCATTTAAGTCTATCCTTCCAGCTGAAATTTGGCTGAAACTAAGTAGAACAATAGATAATTGCTATTATTGGTGAATTTAAAATATGACTTTTGATAATAAATCCTTGGATATTAATAAAGAGTAAAAATACCCTAACATACCTTGGATAGTTTTAAGATAAATGAATATGGATATTGGCATAAAAAGTCATATGTTCTTTTGAAAGCATGGTCCTTCTTAAGCTTATTTTCTTAAGACAATTCACTTAATTGTTGTTTATTTCATTTCATGTTTTCATTTCAGAAAATCTGCCTTTGTTATTCTAATTATATTTATTGCTGTTCTGAGTTTTTATTAGTTCAATAACTTGGAACTTTTTCAAAGTCTCTGTCCAAGTGGTACATAAATTATACTAAATACTAACAAAGATAGCATATATAACCTTCTTCTGTAGATATATATATATATATATATATATATATATATATATATATATAGTTACTTTTAATTTCTTCTTTTCATATTAACTAATTTTTTTTTTCATATTTTCTCTGACCATTATTCCAATGTTCTACACAATACCTGTGTAAAGTACTGAACAGCTTATTGATTCATTGGGAGAAGGATTATATATTTATTTTTTTCCTTTGCTAACAATTGTCAATCATCATGGGACTTTGTTACTTTATTTCTTTGTAACTAGTTACATAAACCAAACCAGAATCCTTTGTTAAATAGAATATTCAACGCTTATGCTTATAACTAAAAACTACATACTTTGACATGCTTAGCATGTAGCTAAAATCATAAATTGGGTACATTGCTGGAGGTAATTATTCTCTTTATCCAATGTGTTTTCATTGCTGAAAATAATTTATTTTCTTGGGTTTTAGGCTTAACATCTAGTTATGGCTAAATTTAATAACCATCTTTCCTGGAAAGAGTTGGCCAGAAGCCATTTTAGTTATTTCTATCAGGGGACAAAAGATGAATTAAGAGTGTCAAAACACCCAATTTGTGACAGTGCATTGTTGAGGAATAAACACATCTTCTAATTGGTAATTGACAGCTTTAGCATTAATTTGAACTAATCATTGATAACATTCACACTAGCCTCTATTTCCGCAAGCTCTAATAAGTCATTAAAATGCCATGACAATCTTCTCCACAGGTGTTGAAAACCAGATCCTTGCCTTTGGCTGACTTAATTAAGATAACAGCTGGATAGTTAAGCTCAAAAAAGAGAAATCCAAGAGATGACAACATTTCTCTAAGGACCCAAAATGAAAAGGCTAGCAAGGGAGTTGCCTGGTTTGTTGCTATCCCAATTTTCTTACACAGGGATTATGTATTTTATAGGTTCTTGTTGATGCCAAGAGGAAGAACAACGAAACCACATGAATCACATCATGTTCTGGGAATGAAGCTGTCACTAGCTTATAGAAAGTTGAAAAAAGGTCACAGTATCATGTTTTTTCAGGACAGAAGTTGCCTAGACATACTCTTGGATATAGCAACATAAGATAGAGATTTTTAAAACCTATAAAATATATACAACCTGATTTCTTACAAACCATTTGGCTTTCTTAGCATAGGTCTAACATGAGTGAATATATTAAAATTCATCAATTCCTTATAATTGTTCAGTAGAAAATTGGCTTTCTTTCTGTAATCTATACTAAGAGAGTATAGGGAATCCTTTAATATAATCATATTTTTGAATTAAATCTGATTTTCTAAAAACTTCTAAAACATATGCAGTGCTTCTGATTCATGTCTAATTTTTCTTAGACAAAAGCCAAGAGAGTTAGATACTATCACAAACTTTTTCAAACATATCCACAGCTTTTCTTGACCAGTCTTTCCCTGTGAATAAGAATTTCCTTGTCAATACATACAACTTCTGGCAATTTGCTTCAAAAAATCTCCATTTGATTGTACCCTATTTTCGAATGGACCTACATTATCTGATAAGATATCTACTCTCTCCATCTATTAAATAATTAACACAGCATATGCCTTATTGTTTTTTCATATTTACTATTTTTAAAATACTTTTTAAAATTTTCATATCTTATTTATAATTGTCTCCAGGACCTAACATGTTAAGTGAGTGTATTAAAATTTATCAAATTCTTATAGTTGTTAAGTAGAAAATTATCAAAAATATGTTGTATCATATCATAAATATCTCCAAGAAATGTCTTTTAATTAGATCAACAAGTCACTCCTTAACATGGCCTAGGGTTGTTCTTACTGTTGATTGTCATCCATTGTAATGCCACAGGCAATGTTTGTGAGAGAGGACTGGGATAAAGGAGAAATAAAAGCAACATTAGGGTATATAGAGTGTGAAAACAATTTCACTAAGATTTCCTAAGAGTACATTCCAAATTTCAAATGCATTAATCATGAAATGAATTCTTTTTCATAGTAAAAACCTGCTTTTCATTCAACCCAAACCCAAGTTTCTAGAAACAAGGTTAGTGGAAGATATTTGGGCTTTAAAATTAAACGTATCTTGAATAAAATCCTATTTTGCCACTCAGTAGTTAGCATAATTGGGTAAATTATGTACCTACTGCCTTTCTTTATCTCTCATGTTCAAGATGATCTTGAGGATTAATGAAGATAGCCCATAATAAGTCTTGCACTGCCCTGGTAGTTTATCTGCACATGACACAAGGCTTATTATGTATTCATAGTAATATTAGTAGATTATCCATGCATGATGCATGTACTTCATTATTTTATTCTCCATAGCATCACTGTTAGTACTGTTTGTATAATGAACTCCTATCATATAATGGCATAGGTAGTTTTAGGTAAATCACTTCCATGTTCATGATAGCCATATTTAGACTTTCCAATTGGATTTGCCTGAGAAATGCTCAGTGTAATGATATGTATTAGCATTACCTCATTTTATTTTAGAGAACACAAACTCTCATCCATCTTGTGTCTTATTTAGGATACAAATCAAGTATCCTGAAGATAACCAAGAAAAAGACAAGTATCAATTTGATGATTGTGTACATAAAAATCATTTTACAGATAAAATGACTTTTAAACTTTGCCTCCCACAAGTTGAAATAGCTTTGAATATTCTTTATGCTGTTATTTATTTCTAAATAGAATATAAGAAGTTTTATAAGTATTAATTTAGCAGGAAATAAAGCAGAACTATGACCATCTTCTTGTTAGTATTAAGATTTCCTACTTCCTAATTCTCTATACAAAATATATTAGCACAACCTGAAAATGGTCACTTTCTAGACATCAGCAATATTTCTATAGAGAAGCACAAATTATTATTTAAACATTATTTTGTCTTTGGAATGAATTTATTCATCTGCTGAATAAAAACTTTTTCATTTTATTATGTGTATATGTATTTTTGAATTTCTTTTTATTGTTGCATTATACCTTTTCTCTCCACTTCTCCCTTCCTCTGATCCACTTACTCTACTATTGACTCTATTATATTAACATATTATCATTCTATGTATTAGCAAGGATTCGTTGTGGTGTATTTGTGCATGGACATGCATAATTTGGTCAATTTCATATATGTTTGAAAAACTACTAATGTAGAAATTAATTTTCAACTTACATCTCTTATTTCATCTCTATATGTATCTCTTTTTTTTGGATGATTTGTCTACCCCAAATTTAATTAGTCATAAACTGAAAACCTCCTAATAGACTGCATTTTGGGAATAGCATCCTTAAAAAGGTAATTAAGCTTAAATAAGGTGATTAATATGTGATTATAAAAAGAGGGACTCTGGACACAATTTACAGAAGGAATTCTACCGTTAGATTGCTTTGGACTAGAGCTCAGTTGCAATACTGACTTTCCCTGGATCCCTAGCCTGCAGGTCTGCTATCTAAATCTGTAGATCATAGACAGACCTCCATTCACAATTATGTGTGTCAACTGTTTAAAAGTTCCACCTTTCTTCTCTCTCTCTCTCTCTCTCTCTCTCTCTCTCTCGCTCTCTCTACACACACATACCCCGCCACACAATTTTTTCCTGTTTCTGTGGAAAATGCTAGTATTCTATTCATATGTCTGTCTCTACCTATTGAGAAGGAAGCAAAAAGAGTTTTTGTTAAGATAAAATGAGTACTTTTAAGTATATTATGTTTTGCAGGTATTTAAACATAATATAGTAGGATAAAATTCTGTAAGAAAAGTAAAATTAAAATAATAATTCCATGAATAAAATAGAAATATATCAAATATGCACAATCACAAAAATAGCTTCTATATATAGATTAAAATATGTGAGAAGGGATGCAAACCATAAAATATTTTTTAAAATGCATATGATGATTTTTCTACCAAAAAACAATTAAAATGGATGAAGATTCTGTTTACTTAGTAAACAATTCATTAAATAATCATTCCAAATTGAAACAAGTGTTTCTTAATTTTATAAGAGCAGAAATCTGATGTGAGAAAAGCCATCTGAAATTTATGTTTACAAATAAATCACTGATGTTTTAAATAATTATATTATGGTTCTTCATTCTATTTCTTCATTTTCAAATCCACTGTTACTGAAAAATCATAATTTAAAAAGTATAATTTATTAGTGTGGAGTAAATTCTAACTATAAGAACTTTTGATTTGTCTTTGAAAAATACTGTTTAATTATCATCAGCAAATTTTTTAAGAGTATAAGGAGATACTGAAGTGTCTATTTGAGTAATCACAGATAAGCTGTGGAAAGAAGAAGCAATAAATTATCTATGTCCTCAAAGAGCTTACCTATAAGAATCAAAAATTAAAATATAGTATAAGTTGTGAGGCTTGATGATATTGGAAACACACTGCAGGATGCTAAAACAAAAAGAAGATATTCAAAAACATTTCCCAGGCAACAGATAAGCCTTGAACTTCAGATAAAAATAAGCCAATAGCTAATAATTAAGAAAACAGAATACTGAATCAGACAAAACCTAAAAATGTATAGAATTCTGCACTGATATGATCTCAGTATAGATGGTGGATCTCTGAGAAGTAATCCACTGGGGTAGTGAATATCAGTTATTATCATTGAAATCTAAGGATGTTTTTCACTGATAGTTATCTCAAGCTTAATCAAATCATTAAATTGAGTTTTAGAAAATCATTGCCAGCACCAATTTTGAACATCTATTAGTAAAGTTAAAACAACAATAATAACTTAATGAATAAAAGTTATTATTATTCAGGGGTGATATTAATTGACCCAACAGGTATTGTGATCACTTTATTTTAATCAAACATTTTGAATAGAAAGATAGTTATATAGAATTAGGACAATATTTAAAAGAGCAGATGAAGTGTATATATTTTCTTCAAAAGTCGTAAATCACACAGTTTTAGTCAGCTTTTTGACACTGTGATCAAAAGACCCAAAAAGAACAATATAAACTAAGAAAAGTTAATTTTGACTAACAGTTTTGGAGGTCTCAGTCCATACATAGCCTACTTCATTGCTCTGTGCTCGACTTCAGGTGAAAACATCATGGTGGAAGGGCATAATAGAAGAAGGCAGCTGAGGACATGGCAAATTGGAAACAGAGAGTGTTGGGAGTCTTTCTGAGAACTCCCCGGGCCTTTCAAACATGGTGGTGGGCAAATTGCCAGTGGGCAGCTAGAACTTCCAGGGCCTTTCAGATAAGGAGCCTCTAATGCAACACGGCAGTGGGCAAGTTGCCAGTGGGTGGATAACAAGTTGTTTTGAAAACCTTCTAATTGGCCCTCCCATCTTCCATACACGTGGACAGTTCGTGCCCCCCATGAATCTTATGCAGGGCAGACGTGCGTGCACTGTAGGTGATGAACTGACCTTTACTATGATTGGCCCCGGGAGCTTCCTGGTTTAAGATAACTGACTCTCTATATAAGCTAGCAGCAGTTTGCAATAAAGTGCTTCATCTTTGTCACTGCTATCTGTGTGTGTGCATTTTAATCTCCGACAATGATCCTTGGCTTTTCAGAGAGAGCATCACTGTCCAAGGACAAGATATAAATACAAAGGCACACCCCAGTGACCCATCTCCTCCAGCCACACCCTATCTTCCTACAGTTACTACCCAAATAATCCCTATTGGTTAATTAACCCACCTATTAAATTATAATGCTCATAATCTAATGATCATTTAAGTGTTCAATATTCTTGTATTATCTCACACATAAGCTTTGGGCTCACCTCATATCTAAACACTAACACTAATAATTTTATTTATGGAGCATTTACATTTTTGAGATCATACTAAAATTATTTTAACTAATTACATTTTTATTTCCTTAAAATGATTTTGATTTCTATTTCTTCAGAGTTACATTCAGTTCTGAAAATATGAATACCTTCCAGTTAGGAGTGGAAGTCTGTATAAGCATCTTGCAGTTGTAGTTCGACCACAATACATAGTTAAAATTATCAGTTAAGAAAATGCAACAATAAAGCATGTAGCAGGATAAGTACACCCATGGATTTACCTTTGTGGATTTTGAAATATTCATAGCTACTTATACACCATAATGTAAAAAAATGAGATGAGATTATTTTTAAAGAATTTCTTCAAATGTTTCTGAAAGACTCAAAATCAGCCCAGGCCGAGTTTTTCAATTCAAGTGTTTCCATTTCATCTTTATTTTGTTTTTCTTTTTCATTTCTTTTATTCTCATCTTTTAATTAAATCTTTTCTATTTAATCATGAGGAATACTGAATATTCTACATTTTATTCAAAACTTAAAATGTTTTTTTCATCATTTTCAGGACAGATTGTAAAATTTGTTTTGAAATAAAGTTTAATGATTTTCACACATTGCATTCTGTTTGAGGATTCAGCAGAAGACATTTTTTTTAAACAGAATATTTTTAATTTTTGATTTATAGTATTTGAGAGCCCTTAATTTTATAGATCTTTATTTCATATTATAGAAACTGATAATTTTTTGTTTTGAAAAATATATTCTAGCGAAAATTGAAAAACTAGTTTTTATATTGTCAAACACTTGATACATATTATTTCTCTTGTCTAACTACACATACCAAAGAAAATCAAGTATGCATAGATTTTTGTTTTCGAAGATTAATGGACAAAGTTTTCCTATATATTTAACTAGAGATATTTTATGATAAAGAGATTCACTTTTTTCCAATTTGTTTTCATAAGACTAATTGAAAAATAATTTTAATTTTTATTGACACATTATTATTATTGTACATACTTATAGAGCCCAATATGTATGTGTGTGTGTGTGTATGTGTGTATATATGTATATATAAAAGAGAGAGAGAGATTGAGAGAGAGCACATAGTGTTCAAATTAGGGTAATTAGCATATCTATAATCTCAAATATTAATCACAATTTGATGAGAACATTCAAAATTCCCTTTTCTAACTATTTAAAAATATGCATTACATTTTTACAGCTTTAGTGATTCTACTATGTATCAAAGCACCAAATGTTATTTATCCTATTTATTTATTTAAAGAGAGAGAGAGATAATTTTTTTAATATTTATTTTTTAGTTTTCAGCAGACACAACAAGCCCTATTTATCCTATTTAATTAGAACTTTGTACCTGTTGCTAAACCTTTCCTCAATCATCCTTTCCTTCTCCCCTCCCCAGTCTCTATTAACTACTCTCCTACTCCCTACTTCTATGAAATAAACTTTTTTAAAAATTCCACTTATTAATGTGATCGTGAAGTACTTGCCTTTCTGTGCCTGGCTTATTTCACACAGCATGATGATCTCCATTTCCATCCATACCCACAAATGACAGGATTGCATGGTTTTTTATTGTGGAATAGGATTACAGTGTGTAAATGTGCCTCTGTTTCTTTATCCATGCATTGATTGATGAACACTCAGATTGTTTCCCTTTCTTGGCTATTGTGAATAGTGCTGCATAAACATTGGTGTGCAGGTGTCTCTTTGAAATGCTGATTTCATTTCCTTTGAATATATACCCAGTAGAGTGATTGACAGATCTTATGGTAGCTCTGTTTTTAATTATTGAGGAACCTCCATACTGTATTCCATATACCTTTACAAGTTCTCACTCCCACCAATAGTGTATATGGGATATGTTTTCAGCACATCCTTGCTAGCACTTATAATTGGAATGAAGTGATAGCTCATAATAATTTTGATTTTCATTACTTTCATGATTAATGATGTTGAGAAATTTTTCAGATATCTCTTGGTCATTTGTATATTTTTTAAAAATTTGTCTATTCCAATATCTTGCTCACTTTAAAGTAAAGTTATTAGTGGGATTTTTGGTTTGTTTTGCTATTAACTACTTCCTTATATGTTTTTGATATTAATGCCTTGTCAGATATACAGTTTATAAAAATTCCCTTCATTCTGTAGGTTGTCTCTTTACTCTGTTGATAGTTTGTTTTGCTGTGCATTTTTTTAACTGTAACGTTATTTTATTCCTCTGTGTTTGCTCTTATTGACTCCTTTATTGATACATAATCTAAAAATGTTATTCCTATGATTTCTTCTAGTAATTTCATAATTTTGAATGATACATTGAGGCCTTTAGTCCATTTTTGGATGATGTCTGTATATAGTAAAGAGAGGGGTCTTTTTTTTTCTTCTGCAGGTGGATATTCACTTTCTAATTTAAATACCAATATATTTAAATACCAATTTAATTACCAATATTAAATAAATAATTAATAATAAATATCCACAACTCTGTTAATTAAAAATACTTCCACTTTTTTGCTCCATGAAAATTAGATGCGTGGGTTTATTTCTGGGGTCTCTGTGTTCCATTCTATTGTTCTGTAGGTCTGATTTATTACAGTACCATGCTGCTTTGGTTACCATAACTTCATTATATACTTTGAAGTCTGGTAATGTGATGCCTTCAGCTTTGTTCTTACTGCTTAAGATGGCTTTGGCTATTTGGAACCTTTTTTGATCCCATATATATTTCAAGATAATTGTTCTTTTTTTTCTGTAAAGAGTGGAATTCTTATTTTGATAGAGATTGTGCTGAATCTGTAGATTGATTAAAGTCTAAAAAATGTAATGCCATTTCCACATTGTTTTAGAGCTAACATATTTTGCTTTTACCTTTAAAAAAGAAGTTTGTACGATATTATATTATGCAAAGATACTGAAGAAAAACAGAAAAATAATTATATACATAGCATAATTATTTACCAAGAATACTATTAAGCATTTATTTCATGGAATGATTATATATATATATATATATATATATATATATATATATATATATATATATATATATATATAAAATGTTCACTTGCATAGTTAGATAAATGGATAATTAAAGCCTCAGAAAATAATCTGTTTTTATAGCCCTGTATTAATTGAGCAAATTATTAAGAATATAATGAATTTATATACAGGGATAAATATTAAAACTTACTTTATCATTATTTAAATGCACAATGATGATATTTGATTTACATGGTTTTAAGATTTATAAAATTACATAATTTAAACTTACTGTACAATAATAAGTGTAATATACTAATGGGTCATAAGTCTTTTTTATTCTTATGCTCATCATTTTTAAATTTTGCTTCTGTCCTTAACATAGCATAATAATTGGATTCACGTATAAGAGTGAGCAAAGATCTTTAATACACCAAAAAATATAGAAAGTAAATACTCTCAGATGTATTTTTATGTCATTCATAAACTTGAATTCTTCCCCTATTTGCTTTTTGCCCTCTTTATAAACAAAATAATTATCCATCCTTTGGAAGAAGCTCCTAAAATCTGACAACAGAAAACATAAATAAAATAGGATCCTGTTAATAAATAAAAGGTGGGACAGACACAAAATAATTAGCAATATCTGTAATATATACAATGAACTCTTTATTGTAGCTTTTTTGACAGTTCCTTGAAAATTTATTTGAGATTCTTTACTTAATACTTAATTACAAAGTGTAAAATAGCTCATACTCTTTGAGGTATTGGACCTTGGCATATATAATGAAATAGGACACATGTAGAATTAGCATATCACTGGTAAGCAATAGTTAATTAATGAAAATTTCAGACAGTTCCATTTTTTTATGGTTGCTTAAATACAGTTAGCTTCCTCAGTCTTGGTCTTTATACCACTAGGTTTTCCAAATTTGCACTACTGCTCTTATCCTCCAAATAACTTTTCTTGATTATGATTAGTGCTATATTTGGCCAGAAGATGCTGGGAATTAACTTTTTTGAATTGGTCACTAATGCAATTTAAGAGTTGAGTTGCATAGTAGATCATTTAATATACTCATTACTTTTCTTGTTCTAGAAAACCTTCCTGAAAGACCACTTTATTCACTATTTCTAAAGTTGATAAGGATAAATTTGGTAAATTCGAATTACAATTTCAATAGCACTACATTAATAGCACTATTTCTGGATCCACATTTGCATGAAGTATTTTTTGCCAAGGAAAATCAGAGCAGAGAAAGGATCCATTCCTCCAGTACTTAGATAAGGAAAATTAAGTATGATATTGTACACAGACTTGGATGGAAAATTACATATAATATATGTGGTTTAGAAGTTATTAAGGAAGGGGAAATTCTAACAATCTACTATCTATATTTTTAGCCATTTAGTAACAGGTAAACTATGAGGATACTTTCATTTCCACCACTCCATGCTTTCTCTTGTTTATTTAGCTTAAGACCTCATTAAAGAAAATAGTTTTTTATAAAATCCTTTAAGGTCTTCATGTATATAATGCATATATAATGAAGAATGATTATTTGTAATTATGTTTTTGTGAAAGGTTTTAAAAGAAGGATGTACAAATTGAATACTAAAATATCTGTGCTAGCTATTTATAAAAACTAATAACTGATATTGTATGAATACTCATATATAGGTGCCTAAATTATCATAATTCATTCATATACTTATTCAGTGTATAAAAAAGTTTTCTATTTTTCTGCTATTTTATTCTCTTATTTTGCTATTATTTATTTGTTTTATTTAATTTTATCATTTTGGGTTATTAATATACACCATTACATTTACTGTAAAACTTCATTAATTCTGTCCTTGTGAAAAAAAAGTTAATACCTAGTAAAGATTATGATTATCTTAAAACTCTATTGCTTTTACATAAAATATAAGCCTGCACTGCACAAAGGTTGAGCTGTGGGAAGTTTTCAAAAGTATCTCTAATCTCCACTCATCTTGCATTCTTTCCAACAGAAACCCAAACATCCTATCTTTTATAAAATTCTGATTGAAGTCATATCTATCTTAGAAGGTTTAACATCTTAAAATATGCTAAGAGGTTAGAAACTTATGATCAAAGTAGCTATCAAAATGCAAAATATTACTGTCATTGTTCTCAGAAGGTAAATGGCAATCATTCATGGGCTCTGTACATTTCCCTCCATTCACTGTGATCTGATCTGCTGTATGAAGCTAGTTTGCCATTGATTAAATGCTCTTCTCTCTATTGTCAAGTTAATCTTGTGTGGCATCCAAGCTTTTATTTTATCTTCTTTACACAGTTTCCTTCAGGCTCTACAAATGTGAGTAAACTTTAAAGGAAGCACAAAAGAGCAGTCATTTTTTTTTTCCTTCTCAACAAGTTGTTTTTCATCAAGTACTCTGTAAGTCACCAAGTTCTCTTTAGATATGCACTTCCTTTTCTTTAAAACCTGAAAATAACTTTAAGGTATTAGAAGATTTTGCTCTCCCCATATAAATGTTATAAATAGACACTTAGCCAAGACATTAAATGATGGGCTCATCTCCTCACAGATAAGAAAAGAGTGGTGATCAGAGAAAAGTACAGAAGTGCAGGTGCTGGTCATGGATTTTGATAGTCTGTATGCCATAATAATGAATTTGATGAAGAGGGCTGTTTTCAGTGTGATGTTAGATGTTATCAATACAAATATTTAATTATTTAGCTAATGCTCATTTATTTGTAGAACAAATTAAAAGAGTCCTTCACAGGATGGCCTTTTACTTTGGCAAAATCGAGTATTTGCCAAAAACCAGTATTGGGTTTGAAGTGCAATGAGATTGACCTCTATAGAGCCTATCACATTCTTAGGTGTAGGGGATTTATTTGAGGGTGAGTTAACAGGAATCTCTCTACTCCCTCTGAGGTCCTTTCAGCTTGTGATAGACCCCACATTGATGTTACTAAATGTCTCACATCCAGCATAACATTCAAATAATATTTAGAACAATATTAATTAAGATGCATTACCTGATCTAGTTTCAGGACTGGGCATGAATCTACATTTGCATTTTAACTATGCAGTGATAATGTGGATAAAAATTATTTTCTGCATTAAAAAGGAAGGCACCAAGAAATATAAGCTTGACCAGTTTTTATATTAAAAGGAATATATTAGATAAAGGCTAGCTAGAAAATTAATACATATTAGAGAATATGCATCACAAACACATAGATACTATATTCACAAATAAAACAAGCAGAAAATTATTATTTAAAATCTGGCTATTTCAGATATCATATTTATCTAAGTTATTAGATAAATTAATTCCAATGAATGCTCAGATACAGAAATGAGGTTGGCCCCATTCTCTGACTGGACTGCAATAAGACAAATAGATAATATAGCATAAAAATTAGCTAACTGAAAATTAAAATATAGGAACACTTATTTAATTACCTAATGAATTAAAGCTAATTAAAATTATAAAGTTGAAATACATACAACATTTTGCTAATGTCATTATTTCATATAAAATATGAAAGGTAGGCTCAGCTTTCAAAGAAGATACATTCCATGCATGCTATTATCATATGCACTAGGTCACAGAAAAGAATGGGGTTCACTCTAGTCCTACAAATAAGAAGATAGACATGTATAAAAAATACAAATCCCTTTCATTTTTCTCTCATTCTCTTTAGCCTTGCTTTGACATAAAAGTCCAGTTAAAAGTTACCAAAAAGTACTTTTCTATTAAAATTGAAATGATTTACCTTTGAAATGGACAATACATTTTAACTTTGTCACAGAAAAACAATACAATGACTTCTGTAAGGGCTTCTGCATATTGAACATTGGCTATTAAAGTGTCTGCATTTCCCATTCAAATTACACTGTATGACAATCAGATATTCTGGAATAGGAATCATTGCGGAGACCATACAGTGTACTGATAAATTAAAAACATTGTATATTAATAAGAACTTGTCTTGAGGAAAATATATCTGTGATCAGGATATAGATGTATACATATCAGAAAGGAAAAGTTAAACAGAATTTTTCTCAATTACAGTCATATACCAAACTATAAATCAAGGCAGCTTAGAAAACACTAGGCAAAATAAGTGCCCCAAATACTACATTTAGGTATCTCAATTTCAAACCACAGAAAATCAAATATAAATAAAAATTTTAGAAGTCTATAGCGGAAACAAAAACTCCTGCCCATTAGAGAAATAATCGTAAGAACTACATCTGATTTTTTTTCTTAGATGCAATGCAAGCAAGAATAGAGTGAAATATTTAAAATCTTTCAAACACAAAGGAAGCCTAAACTTTTTATTTGCAAAATTATCTCTCAAAAGAGGAGGAGAATTTCACTCTTTTGAACACTAAAGTGGATGTGTCACTATGGTATTCTGATTTTAATTCTTTCCAATAAATACCAAGTGGAATAGCTGAGTCATATGGTAGTTCCAGGCCTAATTTTTGAAGAATCTCCACATTGCTTTTCAAAGTGGTTCTACAAATTTGCAGTCCCAACAGCAATTATAGGTGGACCTTTCTCACTACTTCCTTGTCAGCATTTATTATTATTTGTATTCTTGATAATTGGCATACTAACCAGGGTGAGATGAAATCTCAATTTAGTTTTTATTTGCATTTCCCAGATTATATAGGGATGTTTAAAGTTGATTTATATTTCTTGATCATATATGTTTCTTCTTTAAAAAATGTCTGTTATCATTATTTTGCATGTAGTTTTGCAGTTTGTATTTAATTTGTTGTTCTGGAGGAGTAGATGTCAAAGATTTTCTCCCATTGTGTAGACTCCCCCCAACCTTCTGCCTTTAATTTCTTCCTTAGCTGTGCAGAAGCATTTTAATTTGATGTTGCCTAATCTATTGATTCTTGGTTTTATTCCTGGAGCTTTAGGATCTTGTTATGGAAGTTGGTGCCTGTGCTGACGTATTGTAGTTTTGACCCTGTGTTTTCTCCTAGCTGTTACAAAGTTACTGGTCTAATTTCCAGCTCTTTTATGCACTTCAAGTAAACATTTTTAGCAAGATTAGAAGCAGTAGTCTAGTTTTATTCAACTACATATGGATAGCCAATCTTCCCAGTGCCATTGATTAATAAAGCTATTTTTCCCCAGCATATGCTTTCAGCACCTTTGTCAAGTATCATATGGACTGTATCAATGTTTTGTCTCTGTCTAGTAGCACAACTCACAATAGCCAAGATATAGAACTAGACCAGGTGTCCATCAACAGATGAATGAATAAAGAAAATATGGTGTGTGTGTGTGTGTGCATGCGCGTGCGTGCTCATGCACACACGCACATGTGCAAAATGTAGTTTTATTTAGACATAAAGAGTAGTGAAATTAAGGCATTTGCTAGTTAATGGAAGGAACTCAAGTAAGGTGAAAAAAGGTGAAATAAACAAGATTCAGAAAGTCAAGGATTAAATATTTTCTCTCATATATGAAAACAAGAGCAAAGTAAGGGAGGAAAGATGGAAGGAACCCATGAAAAAAGAAAGGATATCAATGAAGTACAAGAAGGAAATTGAGAGACATGAGGGTGGGTCAGGAAAAGCTAGAAATTGTGGAATGGAATTGAGCAAATTTTGCTATGTAAATATATTAATATTCCACAGTAAATTTGACTTTTATGTATATTATAATTGACAAATAAAAAACAATAAATATATTGAAGGAAGTTCGGTAAAAAAGAGGAAGTGAAACAAGGGGAGGAAGAAAAATAGGAAAAAGGGAATTACTAGGGATTATATGGAACAAATTATATTCCATGTATATAGAAATATGTCATAATGAATACCACTGTTATTTAATTCTATAATTTACACTATAAAAGAAAAAGGCACCAATAAAAATGTGTAAAAACTATCCTTCCCCCAAAGACTGAAGAAGAAATATAGACATTCAGAATTTTCTCCGAGAAAAACGGTATATTGAAACTCAGACCTTCATTATGAGAGGAAGATTACTACAGGACAAATAAAGTAAAATAAAATTTTCATTTTCATTCTCAATTGATCTAGAAGATTGAAGCTTGTTCAAATGATACCTGCAACAAAGTATTTGATTATATACATATATACACATAGGCATAGTTTATATATTCTTATCTGTAAATGTATTTAATAAGAGCAATAATAAAAAGGAAAGTTAGGACAGAATTAGAGATTTTTTACAAAAATTATGAAATAACTGAACTATCAATAAAATAGTATAATGTTTTAAAATGTACTGAGGTCAACAAAAGTATTCTGTAAACACTATGCAACTCTTAAAAACAATTTTCAAAAAGTATAATTGCTATCCTAAGAAAAGAGAGAGAATAGAAATATTGAAAGGTTTTATTAAACCACAAATAGGAGAAAAAAACAAAGGACAAAAATAGCAAGAGAAAACAAGGGAAATTAATAGAAAATATTAATAAATGTAATAGCAATCAAGCCAATTGTATAGTTGATCACTTTGATAACCAATTATATAAATGTATCAATTGAAATATGAAATTACCAGAATGTACAAAGTAAACAAATTCCAGCTATATATTGTCTCCAGGAAGCTCACTTTAAATATAAAGATGCCTATAGTTTAACAATAATAGGATCTGAAAATATGTATCATGCTAACACTAATCAACAGAATGCACTGTGTTAATTTCAGACAAAGAAGACATAAGAAGTAAAGTTATTAAGGATAAAGAAGCCTATTATATATAAAAACATTTCATACTCTTCAAGAAAATGTACCATTTCTTCTTATGTCTGTGCCAATAACAATGTATCAAATATGAAGGCAGAGAGAGCACTAATCTTCTGGATATATAAAAAGCTCAAAAAACTCGACACCAAACAAACTACCCAATCAATAAATGGGGTAAGAACCTAAACAGACACTACTCAGCAGATATAAATTGATCAACAAATATATGAAAAAAAATGTTCAACATCTTTAGTAGTTAGAGAAATGCAAATCAAAAGTACTCTAAGATTTCATCTCATGCCAGTCAGAATGGCAGTTATCAATACAACCAACAATATGTGTTGGTGAGGATGTTGGGGAAAAGTCACACTCATATATTGCTGGTAAGATTCCTTAGAAAACTTGGAATGGAATCACCATTTGACCCAGCTATCCCAGTCCTCCAATTACACACAAGGGCTTAATTTCAGCATACTATAATAAATCAGCCACATCAGTGTTCATAGCAGCTCAATTCAAAATACCAAAATAGCTAAAGTATGAAATCAAACTAGATGCCATTCAATAGATGAATGGATAAAGAGACTGTGATTTTATATATATATATATATATATATATATATATATATATATATATATATATATATATATATATTACACAGCATTAAAAGAAAATAAAATTATGGAATTTGCTAGGAAATGTGTGGAATTGGAGATTAACATGCCATGTGAAGTAAGCCAATCCCCCAAAACTAAATGTTCTCTCTGATAAGTGGAGGGTGATCCATAAAGCGGGAAGGCATGGGAAAAATGGAGAGACATTGATTGGGCAAAGGGGAGTGAGGGAAAAGGAAGGAAGTGGGTGGGGGTAGGAAATATGGGGGAATGAGATAGACATCATTACCCTAGGTACATGTATGACTGGACATATTGTACAATGCTACATCATGTAGAACCAGAGGAATGAAATTTGTGACTGCAGTTGTGTGCAATGAATCAAAATGCATTCTGCTGTCATCATATCTAATTACAATACATAAATATTTTTTAAATGGAAGCAAAACCTGATAGAATGGCAAAGAAAACAGGAATTTGCTCTAATAGCTGAAAGTTTCATATCTTGCAGAAATGAGCAATCTGACTGACAGGTCACAAGTTAGTAAGGACAGAGATGAATCCACCATTAAAATCTCTCAAGATGATATAATCGACATCTATAGAATAGTTCATCCAACAGTGGTATAATGCAAGTAGACTCTTCTCAAACCTACGTGTAACATACAATATTAATCATACCCTGGGTGGGGGAGGATCACTTAACAAACAGAAACATCCTATAAATTTGATAGCATAGATGAAATGAACCAATTACTTGAAAGACAAATTCTGCCAAAATGCACATGAGAAAATAGACAATCAGAATAGGTTTATGTCTGTTTAGGATATTGAATCAAAAGTTTAAGAAATGTCTGGTGGGTTCAATTTTGAGTTTTACCAAAAATTTAGGGAAGAAATTCTATACTAATTTCGAACACTTTAGAAAATTGAAGCAGAAGTAGTACTTTATATTTTATTTTACAAATTCAACCTTATGCTAGTCATAAAAATAAAAACAAAGACTTTATAAGAGATTCACATATTTTAGTTTTTTTAAAAAATCTTATAATTTAACTAATGATGTTTAATCATCAAAATATACTAAGCATATTATTTTCATTTATCATTCATCTTTTACTCATCTAACTAGAAACATTATATAATCATAAAAATTCTATCTATCTATGTATCTATCTATCTATCTATCTATCTATCTATCATCTACAATCTGCCTGCCTTTGTACTTGTCTATATACTATTTACACATCATTCTATTATTTATCATAGTCATGGATATCTTGTTTTGTCCAATAATATAAGAAAACTTTGGCAAGATTCACAGTATATCTTTAGGATAATATTGGATTCTTTTAATGTTTTGGTGGTAGAATAAAAAAATTTTTGATGTTTTTTTTTCATACAACCTGACTTAGGATTCTATTTTATGTTCTTAAAAAATAATAGAACTTAAAATGACTTTGCATTTATGTAATTTATATTTCCCTTTTTTCTATATTTCATTGTGAATAGACAAGTAAGTACACAGAAAATTTCTATCAATTCTTGAATGCAACAGTAAGAGCATCCATGTTCAATAATACTGGACCATCAGGATGAAGCAGAAATTACTCACTCTTGGTTTCCACTTTTGTGATTCAATCTGCAAAGTTGGTTCTGAAAACTCTATTTTATAGATACTAGCCCATTTTTCCCAAGTTCAGGAACACTTGTGATCCATATGACTGTTTTTGGGAATATTATCTAATATCATATAGAATCAGGCATTATGCGTATGTGTCTTTTTATAACATACTAACACACACACACACACACACACACACACACACACACACATACACACAAAAAAACATGGAAATCACCTAAAAAGACATGCATAATTGCTTTTCCTTGAGAAATGGGAAATGAGAGCATTTGGTAAAGTTGTAGGGTGATGCATTGACTGTTTGTTGCTCTTGTTATATTTTATTTTTTGTTTATTTTTAATAAAATATTTTCTAGCAATTTCTAACCAAAAACATGCTGGATTTTGAATAGCTCTTTCAGTAATAAGGTGACTCAAAATAAGTCTCTGCTTCTGGTGACTAAAGATAGAAACATACATTACAGATGAAATTATGTCCCCTTAAATTCATGTTGAAGCCCCAATACCCAAATAAAACTGTATTTGGAACTAGAGCTTTTGAAGAGGTTATTTATATTAAATATGGTATAAGAGTGAGACTCTATTTGGATATGACTACTGTGTTTATAAGAAGAGGATGAGACACCAAGGATGCATGTGCACAAAGAAAAGGCCATGTGAGGACACAGCAGGAAAACAGCTTTAGCAAACCAACAAACAAAGCTTCTGGAGGAAACAAAGTTGATGCAATTATGATCCTGCATTTCCAGCTTGCAGCCTTTTCCGAATTTCCTGTGAGAATATAAAAAACCTATGCACAGTCTATCATATATATATATATATATATATATATATATATATATATATATCCCCACACACACATACACATCCATGTCATAGATTTTATGTGGAATAAATAGAGTTAAGTAGCAATCTTTGATGTGTGTGTGTGTGTGTGTGTGTGAGAGAGAGAGACAGAGAGAGAGAGAGAGAAAGAGAATCAGACCCTGGACCCTGGGAAGTCTGGGTTCCTAGTATAGTTGTGTCTGGCCACCAGAACATGGATCCCCCAAATTCATCAAAGTTTGCTACTTCACTCCATGTATGCCACTTAAAATCTGTGACAACCATCCTATCCAGTACCACTGACCTGATAGCATAAATAAAAATATTGAGCTATCCAATTTATGTGCTTTGTGATTGTGTACAATAAACAGGCAGTGGAGCAAAAGTAAAGATGGAATTGAAGATCTAGAACTTCTCTGAGAGTTTGTGTGTGAACACAGTCCACTCTGATGTCATGAAGTCCCTACAGCAGAAGCAGGATAGTGTCTGTCAGGTGTCACAGGAGGATGGTGGACTTTGAGCTGAGTAAGAGCAAAGGCCTTAGGAGTTTGCGAGTTTCACAGCATAACTTCATTAATCCATCATTCTACAAAGACTAAGAAATGATTTGAATTTGGTCAAAAAGTACTGGTGGTTTTCTTCTATGGTTTATCTGATGTTTATGGAATGATCCTGAGCTTCTCAGAGTCAAAAACAATTTTATATTCTCTTAGTGAAAACTGAAATTAGAGGCAACAATAATCATTGTTTCTAATACTCAAAACTTGTTTCAATCACTTTAGGAATTACTAGAAATTTGTAACAGAGATATATTTAACTTGTAGATTTTCTTGTCACACCTTAAAAGTTTGCCCTCAGATATGATTTTAATTTACAAAAATTAAGTTGCCCAAATAGGCTGAATTTTATTTAGTTTTCAAATATTAAGGCATAAATTTAAAAAGTAGTATTTTGAAAATGTTAAAATGCATATCTTAAGATCCTCCTTTGAAAGATAAAAAAAACCCATCAAGTAAATAGTTCAATAATATTTATATTATTTGACATGTTCAGTAAATATTATAATTGAAATATTTCTGGATAGTAATGGTGAATAAAGGCCTTATTTCCATATCATATAATAAATATACCTATATGCATAGTATTTTCTGATTTACTTTGTGAAATAAAATCACTTTTTAAAAGTAAGATATAGGGTATATGTGTTCATTCTGTAATTAGACTGATTTATCATTACAGACAAATGTAAGCAAAGTGATCATTGACATTAATACTTTTCATATATTTTATTGCCTTTGGTTATACCAACATTTTCATGATACAAACTTAATTAGATACTTATTGAAGTCAGAATAATTATAGCATTCTTAATGCTGATAAGACACAAAATGAAACTTCAGATGTTAGAGTTGCTATTTTCCTGATTTCATCTAAATATATACATGTTAAATCCCAGAGAATAAGCAATTTTGCTTCATTGCTTTCTGTCTAGGTGAAATGTAGTTATTTGAAGCAAATATTAGCTGCTGGAAACTCAAGTCAGTTCGCATTTGTCACTTTTGTACTCTATCTCAGAAATCAAAATTACTTTTAATTTTTTTAAAAGAGATTAATTTTCTTATATATCCTTATAATACCAAAGTATTAATTCCGGAGAAAATTGGGATTCTCTAATTGAAGACCCCAGGACATACTGACCTAATAGTATTGATATTATTTCTATCTGAAGCCAATTTCATATCATCCCTCAGTATCTGAAGTCTTGCCTTTACAGAAGTCAGTCCAACCACTGTGTTCAAACTACTATTTCATCTCTTCTCTCAAAACTCTTTTTTTCTATAGTTTTAATTTTCCCTTTGTTTTCAAACTCCTTAAATGTTATTCTTTATTTACTGAGTTCAGTTCTTTACTGTAAAATTCCCTTTCAATCAGTTGCCTTTAAATATATCCATATTATCTATTCCAATTTATGTGTGTATGCAGTAGTACCTGTTTTGTACTATTGTCTATACCCTTGCATAAAAAACAAAATGCAAATTACATTAGTTTCCTTTTTTCCTGAAGATGTATTTCCAATTATTTACTTATCATGATCTGTTTGTCATATCTTTGCTATTTGTCTTGGTCTGTTTGACCTACTATCACAAAAATCCCACAACTGGTTAGTATATAAATCTCAAAAACTTATTTCTCACAGTTCTGGAAATGGAGTATTACCATAGGTAGATCGGAAATAAAACACCAAACGTAGTGTTACTTGCTTAGAATTATAGTCGTCCTTTGTGCCAACAAGAGTTTGGAAGAACATGTTATTGATTTCTACAACATCCCCAATTAATTACCCTCCTTTGACATGTATAAATTTATTGGGGATATGGCTTTAAAACCTTACAAAATCAACTGGGTGATTTTGGTAATTGCTGGTATTCCTTCATATTACGTCTTTACTGAAACATTTAAACTCAGTTGTGAGTATCATGTAGGACATCTATTAACCTGGCATGTTTTCCAATGTGATTTGAATTGCTGTGGTAAAATATCGCACACCTTGCTATCTTGATCTGCGGTCATGTTGACTGATTTAGTATGCTCTCAGTAATAAAATACTCCCCAAAATACTGAATGATCTTAACAGTCTAAATAATGTCTTCTTGGTCTATTATGTTGAATAATAAAAATAATAATCGCTGGTAAGCCTGGAGTAGTTGCATTCTGGATGACTAAATGTTTTACATACATGCCAAAGTTCAGTAAGTAAGTTTTTTGACAACAGATCTGCCTGGAAATTTGGTAAGGATTCTTAGAATCCAGTAATCTGGGTATAAGGAAATACCTTTTTTAAAGACAGATACAAATTGTATCACTTTAAAACACTAACAGTGGAGGGGGGGAAAAATTGGTAGACCCTTCTGAATGTTGGGAGCAACCAATACATAACCTAAGCAGTCATGTTCTAGGTTTTATAGGGCCAAAAATTAATAAAATTTCACAATACATTTTAAATAAAGTAACTACAAGTTTATAAGGACTAAATTAAACACACATGTCAATGTCCATTTAAATACTGGATACATAATTATAGATTTTCTTTTCTGTTTAGGCTTTATAGTTGATCTATAAATATAACTGGATAAATTTTTATGTAACATTTTATATAGAAAATATTTGAAAATATTTCATTATATATTTTATACATTTGCTGATCAGAAAAAAATATTTTCAAAAACCAGTTTTTAGCTTTGAATATTTCAAACAATTTTATGTCATTTATAAAAAAATGAGTTTAAGTGAGATATAGCTAGATAAAAGTGTAGAGATTTAGGAAGGCATTTGTGAAGTGATCATGTATAGAATCACATGGTGAAATAAGAAAAACTGACTAGGGTATCTTTCACAAAATCCATTGCTATAGATTGGGGCTAAATGGGATGCAATGAGCACTCCACTCACATATATTATGTGGTAATATAATTTCAAATATTTGATTTAATTTATATTTAATTTTAGAGCTTCACATTTGAAATTTCTAATAGTCAATATATCAAAGTCCAGGACTTCCATCAAGGTATGTGATTTCCCAGGAAATTATTTTTCATATTAACCTTTATTCTATAAACTATTTGATTTAAAAAAAAAGTTAAAAAAATATTAGCAAAATGTCTGACTCAATATGACCTATAGTAAATTATCAATGAAGATTTAGAAAAATGTGCACAGAACTAGTATGTATTTAGATGATTCCTGGTAGTCTCCAGCCACAGTTTTCCCATTCACATCCAGGAATCAAGCTCTTCAATCATTAAGCTTTTCACTTTTAAAAGCACAGTTACTGGAAAAAATTTGTTCCATTCCAGTATAGTATTTAGTAATTTTGTTACTATTCATAACTCTATGGATCTAATGACAGGTTTATATGAAAAAATATATAGAACTTTTTTTCTCTGAAGTTACTTAATGCAACTCTTTTATGTTGGTCACATCATTGTTTATAACTCCACATTATCTTCCATCCTTATCTAATTATTGACATCCAATTACTTACTCAAAGGTAGTTAATGTACATAGTTAATAACGACCTCAGATGTTACTCTTACCCTGAGTATAAAAATAAATCGATCATTTGAACCATATTTGTTTTCTGGTTATATTTCTTTCTCTTTTAAAATATTTATCTTTTAGTTTTAGGTGGATATAATATCTCTATCTCTATTTTGTTTTTTTGTGGTGCTGAGCATTGAACCCAGTTCCTATGTTTTCTGGGTGAGCATCCTACCACTAAGCCACAACTTCAGCCTTATATTTCTTGTTTGAAGTTTTATGACACAAATATAGAACATGTTTTCCAAGTATATCTTCTCTTGAATTCAGTCACATCTCTGCATTACTAGAATGTAATCTCCTTTTATGTGAACAGAGCACGGTCTTCCACATGTCACTGTCTGCCTATTGGCTATACCAGAGGTACATAGACTGAACGAGAGCAGTCCAATTTTAACAGAAGTGTTTGATGTCATCCAGCAAAGATTAAGAAATACATAAGGGAGTATGATGCTATTATCTCAAAAACGGCAGAAGGATGGGCTATGTCACATGCAGGGACCAGCGAAAAATATATACCAAGGGTCATTATTCAAAATTATGATAAATTTCAGATAACAGTGTCACAGAATCACACTGAGAGTGGGGTCCTTCTCAGAGCAGTGCCCTGAGATATTGCTCAAGTTACATATCCATGAAATTGATTCTAATTGGAGAAAGCATATTGATGAAATGGCTCTTTTTGCATTCTATCTATATGGATGAGATTGATGAGGCCACCCCCAGATAATCTCCTGACACTAGAGGCAATTTGGTAATACTACTAGGGGTCATCAGTGGATAGGAAGTGAGCATAGGATAAGAGATATATCTTCCCATTACTGTGACATTCAGGAGTGACACACCACAGGTAGCACCCCCCAAAAAACAATCTGAAGCATTGAAAGCCAGTGGAAAGGCCCATACATGACTTGAGACCCAGAGATAAAGGTGATTGTCTCTTGTGATTTATTACTGCATTCAATAAATGATCATATACATTCTGACTTTTAATTTCTTCAGTAATTTTTGGGGCCCATGAGTGAGGTGGTTAAAAAAAAATGGCTATGATATCATTCACAATAGTGGACAGGCCCACAGACATGATTTGGAACCAGCAGAGGGGCCCACACAAAAATCTGAGACCAAGAGGCAGAGGTAGTCTCTAGGTGGTCTAGAATGCTGACTGCTTTGTGTGTCTGACATTACTGAGAGTTATCCAAAAATATTCATTTCAGCCCTGTTTGTACAGCCAATCACAGTAAGAAATTTTCCACTTGCTGGAGGTACAAGTAATCCTCTTACCAGCTTCCCTTTTGGAATTTGGCCTGGCAAGGGACCCTGACTCAAAAAAACAAAAAAGCACAATTCCTGGACCTTATTGGAATATTTGATTGATTATAGGTAGAGATACAATGTCTCAGAGTATCCCTATATGTAGAAATATGAATTTTGAGTACAGGAGTCTGAGTTTAGGCTGCCCCATCTGGTCATTGCTGCTGGTTTTGACAAGTCCCAAACCTTGGAAGGTGACTACCCTATTGTGAGAAAGATATTTCAAAACCAGTGGCCCATGAGGGGTTGGGTTCATGCTGGTGCTTCTGCTTTCCCAGTCCTAGGAACTTACAAAATATTAAGTTCCCTGAATTACTCTTGAATCCTGATTATATCCATATAGAATGTTTTTAAATAAAATTCCTTATTAAATAAAGTCACAAATAATTAGCCATTTAAAATCTCATAATATGAAAGCAATTTCAAATAATTAAATATTATCTTGAAGTTCAACCTGAATATATCTGAATCACAGATATGACAGCTACAATAATATAGTAGTTTATAAGACAAAATTTTGTAATCAAGATATTGAAAATGTTTTTTCAAAATACCAATTTGAAAGTATTTAATAATCAATCTCCATTATTAAATAGTTATAATATTTATTGTGAATAGTTCAAGTACAATGCTGTTTGTGAGACTACATCTGCAACCCATCAAAAATATTTTAAAGAATTTGAAGACGGAAATATAAATGGCTATAATCTGCATAACCATATAAGTCTTAAAAAAGTATTTTAACTTCATCATATGCTTTCATTCTCTCAGAAATGTTAAGTGGTATAGAAACTTTTATAAAGTATATTTAACCATTTCTATGGAAAATAAACAACAGAAAGCCCTAAAATCTTCATGTGCCTTGAAAGGAAGAAAATAAACAAAGAAACATGTAGTATACTTACTCTCATTTTCTCCACTCTGTCCTTCATTTTCAATCGCATATTTTATTCTGTTTGATATATTATATCCCACCAGTAATTGACCAATAATTTTTTTCCTATATATTTCACATATAATTTAGTTCTTAAACTAAAAATAATTAGTCAATTACTGGTGGGATATAGTATATCAAACAGAATAAAATATGCTATTGAAAATGAAAGAGGGGGCTGGGGATGTGGCTCAAGCGGTAGCGTGCTTGCCTGGCATGCGTGCGGCCCGGGTTCGATCCTCAGCACCACATACAAAAAACAAAGATGTTGTGTCCGCCAAAAACTGAAAAATAAATATTAAAAATTCTCTCTCTCTCTTTCTCTCTCTCTCTCTCTCTCTCTCTCTCTCTCTCTTTAAAAAAAAAGAAAATGAAAGAGTAGAGAAAATGATAGTAAGTATACTACGTTTCTTTAGTTTCTTTATTTTATTTTCAATTTTCTTTATTTTATTTTTAATTCTCTTTATTTCATCTTATTCCTGGCCTGCTCACACCTTTTGGGACAGATTTGCCTCAGTTGTCAAAACACTGCTTCACAAAACACAAATAGATCATGTTATTTCTCAAACTCTTCAATAAATTCTAATATCCTTCAAATTCAAAGCCATTCATCAAAGGTAAGCCTGGCACACATAAGTGATCTGGCCCATATTGACTTTTCTTGTCTCGTTCTATTACTATATCATTCCTCTGTTCTTTGAGGATTATGAACCACTGCTTTTCTGTCTGGGATAAAGCATTGTCAAATACTATTGTTCTTGTTCTCATGTGACTGATCCATGAGGTATTGGAAAAGATAATGGAAATAAAAACAAGAAAGATATTCTTAAAAATTTGTTCAAATCTTTAAAAATAATGAAATATGGCATTTGATGGTAATGGAGTTTGGGAAAGAGAGATAGCTTAATAAAGTTTTCTGAAAACAGGACATCTAAGCTTAAACATAAACTGAAATAGCTACAACACTGAATTAAAGATCTGTTCAGTCAAATAGAAGATGAAGTTAAAAGACCCTAAAGCCAGGGCAAGCTTGGTTTGTTCAACAATCTGGAAAAATAACAGTCAATCAGAAGTATATTTAAGAGGAGCCTGGGAAAAACAGAGGTTCAAATGAAAGTCAGGGACTGGATTATGCAAAGCATACTTGTACTATTAAAAACTAGTTATCCTTTGTATAATTCTGCACATAGGATTCTCCCTTGGAATTATGTTACCACACCAAATCTTTCTGTTTGTTGTCTTAGAAAAATCAACTTTGTGTCATTTATTTTCATAACTAGTAATACTTTTATGACTTGAATATCTTGCTTAGCTTTTTTTTCTGCTAGTCATGGTGACAACACTTAATGTGATGCTCCTAAACATGAATTTCCTTGTCTAACTTTGATTGGAATATCCTTAAGGGTTAGAATATTGTCTTAAAATAACATGCATTATTTCATTTATGTAGACCATTTTTAATTACTCTGAGGATCCTTAATAGTTCTGGAATCAGAAAACCAATTAATTAATATGCAAAACAAAGCAGAAAAAAATAAAAGGTAGTGAGAATTTGCCATACAACAACTTTGTTATGACTGCATTGATAAAGCAACTCATTATCTTGATTTTTTAAATTTTAAATATCCTTTTTTGTAATTTGGATGCAAATATAGTTTGTGATACTTTAAAATTTTTTTTTTCATTCTTCAGTAGCAACTCTTCAGTGCAAAGCACAATGCTGTTATGTGATTAAAATCACTCCATATGTATAATATTACTGATGTTGGAGCACAATGACGTTTTGAGAAATTAGTACCATACCATATACTCTTTTAAGTCTCCATACTTTAATGCATTTATAATGGATTCACCCAGAGGCTTCTTTTTCTATAAATCCAAGAACAAGTGATCAAAATTATTTTTTAAACAAAGATTCCAGAGGTTATGATAAACATTGGTCATATTAATGAGTACTTTTTAGGGATTAATACATTTTGGGCTTAGTTTCCTAAAATAAAATATGAAACTAATCATGAAAGCCATCAGAAGGAAGAAGCTATAAAGTATAATGTCACCTTCTTCTGCATTATGTGTGTGTATTATAAATGGCTGCTGATGTCATTGGCCCCTTACTAGGTATTATATATGTTAATCACATAATAATAGTAGCAGCATAGTAATAACTAATAATAAACAGTAACTAGTTAGTGTTTTGATATAATAATATTTTTCATTCATCAATTAAATTATTGCTTTAGCAATTATTTATTTTAGACAACTTGATAAAGAGATGTATAAGAGTCTGAGCATGACATTGGCACCTAGTAAAAATTCTCATTTCAGATTGATGGACGCTAAGCTATAAGAAAATTGACAGTGTGTTTTGTTTATTTGTTCACATCATGTTATTTTCCAATCATTTCATTTCAGAAGAAAGTCGCTCTAGGCTCTGCCTCTAAGTTATAGAGAATCTATCAAAAATGTTATTAAAAATCTGGTGTTCAGATTAAATTACAATTTGATCAAGTAGATGGTAGCAGGGGACATCTTGTGGTCAAAGCACCAAATGAGTGAATTTGTTTGAATAAAATGAAGAAATCTCAGAAAATAATCATTTTATATATAGAAAAAGTGAAGTAAATTTAAATGTATGAAACAAAGTAAATTAAAAATATAATTGTCAACTATAAGAATCCTTCTCAAAATTTTTGATTTATACAAATTGGTAGTGACAAGAAAAGCAAAATTACCAAAAAGAGGAAAACAGTCTTTTAATCTATAATATTGCACTTTTAAATGGTTGAGTCATGTATTAAACACAGTATATGTTTATCATACCAATGCTTTATAAACAGGGTCCAACACAAGGTTGAGACACATTGACAATAGACATAGGGCTGAGAGTCAATTCCCCAAGCCCAGTATCAGTGAGTGTTCATGCTGGATTCAAAACTTAAGATACAGAGATAAGTCCAAACCAAGTCACATGACCCCCCCCCCAGCCACTTTAAAGAGGGACTCAAATCCATGCTTGTGTTTCTCAATACTGGTTATAATATAGGTAATTTAAATCCATATGTGAGGCTGGGTGAAACTTAGCAAAAACAGCACAACGTAGCAGAGCTCAAAGTGCAATCTAGAAACCAAGAAGCAGCTCAAAATTCATGCCAAGACACAGGCAAGGAGCCAATCAGCAAGGAGGTGAAGCATCTCTGTTGGATGTCACCACCTAGAAAGCTTTATTGCTATACCCAGTGTTGCAGCCACTCTTTATAGGATAGACCACTATTCAACATTTGGTTTAGATACAGAGTTAGTGCATTCCACACACAAACACACACACCAACCAAGAAGAATATACAAAGGAAGTGTTTCTCACAAAATGAAGTTTTCAAGAGAGAATAGGGTGGCTCATAAGCAGGTCCAAACAATGTTTAAGAGAGCAGGGAAGGAACACTGACTTTGGGATCCTGTTGTTGTTAGCAGGTGGGGCCAGCCTGGCGGTTCTCAGGTAGTCATTCCCATGTGCACAGGGCTTTGCGTTGTTTGCAGTTGCCACAAGTGCCAAAAGAGGAGCAACCTACTGTCAGATTTCTTAGATATGGCACAAAGGGAAAAGCACAAGGGTGAAGAACAAACTATGTTAGCAGTCAAAGAAAAATGTTTTCAGACTATCAATGATGACTGAGTCTGGAAAATGGACACTGTTAATTTCTACAAAGTATACATAGTCATTAGTGATTTTGAAATTAGATTTTCAAAAGAAATATAATTTATTCTAAAGAGAAAGGATACATGAAACTAAATTACTCCATTGTTGTGATATAAGCATGAGTGTGTGTATAATATTATCAATTAGCTTCCATATCTCATGTATTTCTGAAAATTAAATGTACCATGTGAGTACATATAAATACAGCATAGGATTATGAATACAAATAATTCAATCTTTAAATCTTTGAATTATTCTATGAAGGTGAATTTATAATCAAATTATTTAGCAATTTTGGAAACATTGTTCAGAAGTGGTTAATTGATTTGTTATCAGGAAGAAATAGAAATATAAGAGTCTCAGTTTATTGTACTTCTAATACTATTTCTTGGAAAATGAAAATAACTTTACCTCACTGGAACACTCAATTCCTTAATTCTTGTGATGAATATGAGTTGCACCTATGTTATTTCCATATGTAATAGAAAAGTCATCTTGCACTGATACTACATTGAAGAAATTAATTATATAAAAAATATGTGCGAAGATGTTAAGCCCAGGCATGATGTAGGGGTAGGGAAAAACTCTAATATAAAAAATGTTAAAGAGAATTTATTCAACACATAAGTATAAAATTTGCTATCTCCTTTTAATCAGCAATAGTAATCATCTTACCTTATAATACATGTGTTTTTGTTTTAAAGTACTCAATATTAAATTAAATTATTCATTCAGTTACTCTAAGCATACAATGACATGCTGCCTAACTTAATATTAGGCTTTTTATTAGTTCAATAAAATAATTCAATATCATAATGTGTTCAATTAAGAAACAGTTGTATTCATTCACAAAGGTACATTAAGTTTTACTATAAACTCAAGCCCCACTTAAACTTCCAAGCACAATACATAAAAGTAAAATCCACAGACATACAGTCTATATTTCATAGTCATTAAGTAATTCATCAGCATTCAAAACTACTCATGAAATACACTAGTAAAATAAGGAAAATAAAACTGTGGCCAGTTAATTGAACTTCCTATTTTCTGGGCTCAGAATATTTTCTTATTTAAGAACTGATCAACTTCTACTTTTCTCATTGTAATTCTCATGTAACTCAAGAGTTATTATTTGCATTTTTGTTGCCCAGTGTGATAGCCACTAACTACATGTGGTAATTAAATTTAAAGTTGCCTATAATCTCAGCAGCTTGGGAGGCTAAGACAGGAGAATCAAGAGTTCAAAGCAACCTCAGTAAGTTAGAGAGCCCCAAGCAACTTAGGGAGACCCTGTCTTATAATACAAAATAAAAAGGACTGAGAATGTGGCTCAGTGGTTAAGCACTCTTGAATTAAATTTCTGGTACCAAAAATAAAAATTAAACATTAAAAAAATTAAGTTTAATTATTTAAAATTTATTTATTTATTTATTTATTTTTGTGGCACTAGGATTAAAATCAGGGCCTCACATATACTAAGGCAAATGTTTTACCACTAAGAGATATCCATAGTCGTATTCTAAATCATATTTTGTATCAGGTTCTTACTATGTTGCCCATGCTACAATCAAAGTTGTGATTCTTCTACTTTATCCTCCCAAGTAGCTGGGATTATAGGAGTGTACGTCAGTGCCCACCGTATTTATTGAAAATATAAGTCAGCTTTTCAATCACACAAGATATATAATATTTTGGATATTTCATTAATTTATATGAATATATTAATTAAATTTAATAAACTACACAAGACAGTAATCTTTAAAATTCCTAGGTACAGAAAGAGTTGATATTAATTTGTTGGAGTATTTTCTTTCAGAATGTTGCTTTTCTTAGATAATTAAAAAAAAATAGTTAATCGTTTCTAACTGAACATAAAGTTTCAAACATTTTATTTATACTTAAGTATATATAAATACCAGAGTACTAAAAAAAATTTTCTGAAAAAATTTTACTCTTACCTATATCACACAGCTATACTCACATTGTATAAATTAATACAGATTTTTAAATTATAATTCCAACAATAGTATTCCATCACAATTAAATTTCAATAAACTCTCAGTTTTTATAATCTTAGACTATAAAATAACAATAGTAGAAAACATTAGCATTTATTTGAGAAACATCATTTATAATCTGATTCTATTTGCATATCTTTGGAAGAATGCTCATTTGAAGCAATGGACTTCTTAAAACTATTCTGCTAATGAGATTAATTCCTTGTCTGAGTATGTGATTTCCTATACTTCTTTAAGAATACATTAAAAGTTAGGAGCAGCAATTTTTACATTATATCCCCAAAGTATGAGGTATTACTATACTTATATGAAAGAATGAAATTTACAACTGGGTTATTATATCTGTGAGTAAGAGATAAATTCTGGATGTGGCTGAATGGAACTTTGAACAATATTTTATCTTTAACTAACTACCTTTTCTTTTCTTTCTTTTCTTCTCTCTCTTTTTTTTTGATAAAGAGTATGAAGTGAGGTATTTGAAATGCATACAAAAAAGCAAAGCCAAATTCTCATTCTGTTGATATGGACATACATATCCTAAACCAATTTTGTAATGTATATTTATCGCTATATTGTCTATAATAGTAGAGACATATAAATTTGATTTTCTTCAGAAACAGCTCTGAAACAAAGACTGATACAGGTATATTTTAGCAAATGATCCAGGAAGTATAAGTCAGAGAAGGAAAAAAAATTAACAAGGGAAAGACAGAAAAGCCTATAAAGGGAGATTTTATGAGTGATCTGATTTAGATAGGCAACTGAATTTTCAAAGTAGAATGCAAGTGAGAATTTCTCTAGAGATAGGGATACTCAGTGTTTGACTTTTTCCCTTTACCAATTGAGTATTGACTCTGGAAACAGTTTTAATCATTCCAGGGTACCCAAATGATGGACTAGCTTCCTCATTTCTGTATGAAGTCCTCAAAGAACCAGAAACAGAGACAAAGGGCTTCTGGCAGAAAGCACTAGAATTCTTGTAAAATGTCTCTTTCATTTTCAGCTGAAATCAGATATGATTGACAACATGGACAGCAAATCTAGGTTGATTTCCAGTGTCCAGCCATTTCGCCATTCGAGTCTCTTTGTGCCCTACAATGGGTCCTTCTGTCATGGAGGCTTTAAACCAACAAGATCCTGAAAAATTATGAGTCTGGAGACCTACCCACAGGCTACACTCCTCATGAAGAAAGTCCTCCCAAGGCTGTGACTATTATTTATCTCATTTTCAGTCAACCACAGTCCATCTCCCTTGGGTAACACTTTTACTGTTTCACTTGTGTCAGTACTTTTTGAGACACCTCCATGCACTTCAGTGAGTCCTTCTGGCTGTTTAAGACACCACAAGCACTGTAATTACCAAATGACATTTACCAGGATGTTTTGGAGTAAAGTGTAAATAATGAGGCCTTTTATCATAACCTCAAAATTCACACACTTAAGTGAAGATGATTAGCCAAAGATCTATCAGACTGCGTGAGAAAGTGACAACTAATTTCTCTTCTATCAATAAATTTCAGAAAACAATGTTCTCCCTTAAAAAAGAAAAAAGAAAAGAAGAAAAAGAAAAAAAGAAAAAAAGTGCTATTTTGTTGCAGTGTAAGCAATTGGTAAAATATCCTTTACAGCATAACATTTGCTAATTGATATAAAATGTCTCTGTTGTACTTTGATGGTCACTTGAATTGCTTTTGTTTTTGTTTATTTATCAATAGGGCTGATACAAAAATCTTTGTTATAAATAAACATTCAAATAAGTTCTCATTAAAATGAGAAAACTTATCCATAGAAAGCCAGGTGAACTCTGAAGAGCACAGGCATAGCAGGTATGAGGACTACTCTAAGGGAAAGCCACCTCTCTGTATTTGAAAATGAGACCTTTTTGTGAGACTTGCCTGTGACATCATCGCAAAGAAGTTGCTATGATACCACATTAATGAGACTTAATTTAAATGTTTTCTTTGGAATTCTCCAGACATCTACCATCAAGAGTTGTAGGGTAAAGCAGTTCATGAAAAGTTTCTCTGGAAGCACTTTCTATGTAATTACCTACCCTAAGGAGGGTGTCATGAGGAGGTGCTGGTCTCTGCTGGCTACAGTGTGCTATAGGACCTGAGACCCAGAGAAGCTGTGAGTACGGCAGGAGCTGGCTGAAGGCATGTTGCTAAAAAACGGCCCAGATCAGGTGTTAGAGCCACCTTGTTTTCACTGGGTGCTACTGGACATAACATAATGCTGTGGAACCAGGCACTGGAGAAGCTGTAGGCACTGCAAGACCCAGATACAGATAAATTCCATGTATATTGCATAAATTTGCCAAGAAATGTACTAAAACAAAGGAGCAGAATTTTTTCTTTCTTAGGTTTTAATATCTCACTAGCAGTACTAAATACATTGTCACCTGGCAAAATAAAAAACATATTTTAGGTGTTGTTGTTATTATTATTATTAGTGCTACCAGGGTTTAAACTCAGGACTCAACTACTGAGCCACATCCCCAGCCCTATATTGTATTTTATTTAGAGTCAGGGTCTCACTGAGTTGCTTAGTGCCTTGCTTTTGCTGAGACTGCCTTTGAGCTCATGATCCTCCTGCTTCAGCCTCCAGATGAAATTATAGGCATGCACCATGGTGCCCAGCTAAGGGGTCATCACTTTTAATAAAGTAGGTTAAAAGAGTAAACCTGGAAATAAGAGATAATACATTGATAAGAAGCATACTTATCTATATATACATTGAAATGGGATATTTCCATCTACTTTTGAAATATTTTATAACAAAATAATATAGATCTGGCTCTTCCTGAAGTATGAAGTTTTTAATGCAGTATAAAAGGCAAGACTAATTTTATGCACCTTATGTGAGGGAAAAATAACTTACAAGAAATGAAATGGAATAACTTTTCCAATAGGACAATGGTGGAATTTAATCTTAAGAATGTATTAATGAATTACATCTAAAGATGCACTCCTACTGATTTTCAAATTTGAACAATTGAAAGCAATTTGTTATGTAACTTCAAGAACTATATCACCTTAATTGTTACATTTTTAGTTCTTGACAGAAGTTTTGTATTTAAAAAGATTGATATATTTTGACAGCTTTCAAACATTTTAAGGCATATACTAAATATAATGTGGCATAAGGTACTTTTCAGAAATATTTCTGAGTTAATTCAGGAACATTACTTTTCCACATTTCAGATTGGATTCCCAATGGCTATAAAAACTGTTAGAATATACACAGTATCTGATAGCCAAGGTCACTAATAACATTTTCTGAAACAGCAGTAAGAACTGACAAATATTTCTTTGGGTGGGAGATTTCTAACATATACATAGGCATTTATGTTAGAACTTCATATAAGGCAGTTATGATGTTAATGATAATTTTGTGAATTGTTAAAGGCTTTTAAATCATGTCATTTTTGAAACAAACACATACTAAATCCAATATAATTTTAAATTAATGAAACACATTCCAATTCTACTGTCATCAGAAATTATACTGTAGATATTTAAATTTTCCACTAACAACTATGACCTTCTGAAATGAATTTTGGTGTTCATAATAATTTATGATGCCACAGAAGGCTAAGTAATTATTTTTCAAAAGTGGATATTAATGGATTAAATATATTAATTTATATTTTTCTAAATATTTCATCCTAAAATACAGACTTACACATGTTGAGGAAGAATTGACAAAATTTCAAAAAATTTTCTGGATCATTTCCTCTGCAAAATCAAATCCAATGTTTGATGTAAGCAATTACCTTAGCACAGAAATACTCTTAAGTTACCTTAAAAAATAAATTGTTATCTTTTATAACAAGTTGAAGTATTATTGAGATGTGACATCATGGTCATATACCTGAATGCTACATGGAATTATCATAGTAAACAGAAACATTCTTATTAAATTAATCTTGACATGAAGCATAAAATGAAATAACCTTAGATATATTGAAAATGCAATCACGCCAGCTTATATCTCTCTTGATATGAACACTTATTTTTCTTTTTTTTTAAAAAAAAATTTACTGTTTTAAAATCATCTGCATTGAATTTTAGATTCCAGGCAATTGGGGGTTAAAATTTCTCCTTTGACTTTATGCTCTTGATTACAGAAATGTATCCATTTTCTAAGTTTAAAACTTCCTATTCTGTTAATATATAAAACTAAATCATTTGCTTATTGTATGAGTCATACCATATTTTAATCAAGTGAATCAGATATGAAATTAGTGAGAATTTGAATCAGATTATAAAATCATCAAAATCAAGAGATGGCAAGAAAGAAATGACAGGCACTAATTTATACTGAGGAAATGGTTGAAATAATTTTTGTGAGCTGGGGAATCACCAAAGGACACTGCAGCAGCAACACTTAAGCAATATTAGGGACTGTTACTCTCCTTAGGACTGAGGAGCAATGCAAAGGAACAGCAAGAATAAATACACAATCTGGCTTTTCTCCTCTTCTCCCATCAATTTATGATGCTATCCATTTACCAATATCAAGTATATGCCAGAGAGTAAGGGAACCCCAAAGGCAACAGTTTGGTATCTGTGTCTATGGGCACAGAGAAAATGAAAGGTAGAAATTATATTTAGAAGATAAAATATGGAAGATTCAACAACATACTTGGCTCTTTGGAGGAAGAAAAGAAAAGGGAGGTAGGAAATTTTAAAAAGGCTCTCTCATATTTATAGGCTATAATGGTTTCTTAACTTAAATATCAAGATTATGTAAATATTTCCAATACTTTAACTTGCCATGCAAAACTAACCCTAGCTAATTATATTCCAAAATCCATTACTTTCCTATGTAGTTGCAATTGTAAAGTTTCATCTAGAAAAAATGATACATAAAAATAGAGTTAAAAAGTTAAATAAATGGACTACTTTCAAAATTGTGGATGAGGAAAGATAAAATTGACAAGGGGCAGCAATCACTGAAATTGCCAATTCCAGGGACCAGAGGGATGCAGAAGAAATGGTCACATAATTTGAAATAGCAGGTGTATGGTAAAGGTCATTGAGAAAAAATGGCAACTTCAGTTGCAAGACACAGACAAGTCATAACAATAGTACAGAAAAGTCCCAGATAAAAAATGCCCTGTTTTCATTTTCTTCTCATTTTCTTATATTAGTTGTTTCAGGTGACTGAATCTAGTGACAGTCAGAAGGTAGAAGACTTAAGAACACTTTGCATAAAAATCAGTTTCCCAGGCCAAACTACCTCTAAAGGATAATAATTACATTTGGATGAAGAAACAAATTACGCTGCACACTATGCTGATAGGTATTGTAATCTTAATTTCTAACTTAGTAATACTATTAATAGAGATATATTAAATTTGGTAATTTTCTTTAAAAAAGTCATCATTCCAAAGGAAGAAATCAGCCAGGGAAACTAATAATACTCCCACTTTGTACCATGAAAAAAACATGTGTTCTCAAAAATAGAATTGAAAGAAAGTTAATAGGGAGTGATGCAGAAACATTGAGAGTTGGAGACAAAGAATAAATCTAAAATTAAAGAAGCTATCCAAATTCATTTTAACAAATACCCAGTATTATGACAGGTAATTTCAAGTCATGGCCCTTATAAAAATTTGATGGACAAGAGTTATCTGAGTTAATTTCAGAATGTTTGAGAATGAAATTCTAGAACTTGACAAAGTTAAATGACCCCTAGCTTCTGGCCTAAGACAATTTCTCTTTAAATCTCTGTGAAAATCTTGTGTCATTTTTGTAAAATAAATACAGAATTCTTCTTTATTTTTCCAAATAAATGCTTTAAAAATATGTTTTCTTCTAATTAATGCTTTTCTTTGAAGCATAGTTTATCAATAGAAGTTAGCATCCATCTTTTAGAAGCAATATTGGTATCAATTTGAACTTATTTTTGAAATGTAAAGAGAATAAAGCAAAAATCATTGTTACACTGAAGAAAAAGTAGAAATAAAGACTCCAAATTAATATTTTAGCACATTGTATTTACAGCAATACACTAGTCTTACAAATACACTATCAGGACACAGAAATTATAGTTGAAATTCTGAAATTAGAATAAGTATACTAATGTGATTCCATTACAATTATATTCTTTCTATACTTCTATTGAATTCATATCTGTATTAATACTTTATGTTTGTTGAAAAAAATGGCATAAATACATATATATGAATACATATGGATATCTACGTGTGTGTGTGTGTGTGTGTGTGTGTGTGTGTGTGTGTGTTATGCATGGGTTTCTGTATATAATCCATTCCACTGAAAAAATTATGATACTGAGAGCAGTTAATTTTGTTTTTCATAAGCATATTTCTTTTTTTCTGTACCAGGTATTAAACACTGGGGTGCTTAACCACTAAGCCACATCCCCAGCAATTTTTATTTTAATTTTGTGACAGGGTCTCACTAAATTGCTTAGGGTTTTGCTTATTTTCTGAGACTGGCTTTGGACTTGTAAGCCTCTAGTTTCAGCCTTCTGAGCAACTGGGATTTTAGGCCTATGCCACCACATTCCACCTTCATTCTAACATTCAAAATTATTTGAGTTGTTATTGAGAAAACAATTTTAAATGATGAGGAAATCATGTTTTGTTCTTAAATCCTTTCAAAAATATTCACATATATTTTAGTTGTTTGTTTAAAGAAAAATAGATCCTAAAATCTTAAAACTATATTTTCTACAGATAAGTTTGTGTGTGTGTGTGTGTGTGTGTGTGTGTGTGTATATTTCATCTGGGGAACTTTTGTGGTTATTATACAAAATTATAATATCTTCCAATGTCAGAATTAATCATTTTTATTTTAAAATATCAGGATTTTAAATATTTATGTATAGATATTTGAAACACATTTACCTGGCTTCAGCTCAATTCACTTGACTTTTAAAAAGCTAGTATTATAATCAGGCAAAACAGAAGTATAACAAAGTTTCAAAAATTTACTATATAATGTATTCACATTTTTTAATGGCAGAAAGCACAATGAGTATATATTTTAAATGTTTTACCCTAGGTTTCTAACATTCTATTAAAGGAAATAAAAACAATTTCATTAAATTGAATGTTCTCAATATGTCCATATGTGTATTTTGGAGGAAAATCCTTTATAAAAAACTTCATAGAAAACCTTACATATTTGGGAAATATGAATAATGGTCAACTTGATATAATGCTCAAAAGCAAGAAAATTAAAAATTTGTGGTTTTGAACACATATCACATTAAATGTGTAAAATAGCACCAGATACATATTTTCCAGATTTAGCTGCCTAATGAAAATGACTACACACAATTCAGCACATTCAGGAATATTTGCATTAAATTACACATGTATGTATTGATACGTACAAACACACATACACACTTATAAGTACATATTTATCATTGTCAAAAAATAAGTATGTAACTACATAAGAACAACTAAGCAAATAAAAATCAAACAACATAAATGTCATCTAGCTTAATATATTACTTTTGGAATCAAGCAAACTCTATAGCAATTCTTTCTTTGAATGAAGCTTAAATTACATAAATTTTCATGAATCTGTAAGGAGGAAGAAAATTTAAAACACAACCCCAATGCAGCAATTTAACAAAAGTGATTTAACTAATTTCTGCATTTTAAACTTAAAGCAAATAGTAACAATTGTAATAATATTTCTGCAGAGAAATGGATTGTCACACCAAGTGGCATAAATTAAGATTTCAAAAACCCTCAGTTTAATTTCGGTCAGATTTTGTAACCAAATAAATTCATATTTGGGCTGTTTTTCTTCCAAATGAGTTATGGAAAGCTTTGTGGTTTATAGACTTATTCATTCCATATTTATTTGAAGTTTTGGACAAAGCATTTAGTGTTCAGTTTTGCTTAGATTTGGGGATTACAGATAAAGGATTATAAAATTACTCATAATTTATCTAAAAGCTATTACATCTGTCCTTACTATATAGGTGAGGAACCACTACGGGGTAGCAAGTATCATTAGCTAAATAGTCAAAATTAACACAAAAGAACAGAAAATAAGGATTAGGACCAAAAATGGTTTTCAGAGGTCCAACTCAATCACTGGGTTATGCTGCCTGCTTAATATTATTGGGAATCTTCTGAAATAATGTTTTCAAATTTTTTATAACCACTAATCTATGGAAAGGCATTGATAGAATACCTATCTCCTTCTTTTATATTTCTGTTTCTATTCCTCACAGCTATATCAGACCACCTCCACATATGTTCAAAAATCTAATTTTGCAGAAACACAATCTTCGCCCTGCTACTCCATTGTGGCCACACTTAAGCCCTGCTAGTCTAATGGTGGTAGATATGTGCTTTCTGTGACTTGGAATCATCTAACTCTACTCATTGACAATTCAGTGGTCAGAGCCCTCTTTTTAGCAACATCTTCTAAGTATGAATGTAATCACTAATTTCAATTTAGAAAACAATGATGGGAAACTTAAGACAAATAAGAAAATACACCTACTGAAAAATGTTTGCTCTCTTGATAAGGAGGGAAAACAGGAAACAGGATCTCATATTTGTAAACAAAGTTTGTATCTCATTAAAATTATTTTTATCTTCTCTTGTCTAAAAAATGTCAAAAAAAATCAGAATTGAGGGAAGCATGTAAATATTTTGGTTTCCTGAAACAGTATTATCATTTATAAAATAATCCTGAACAAAACATGAATTTTAGAACATTTAAAGGTTAAAATCACTCATTATTTGTATGTATAGAATTTCCCCAGATTTCTCAGAATGTAGAAATCATGATCCATAATTTATTACTGAAAAGCATCATATCATTCATTGATTTCAGTTGCACAATGTGTATTATGACATTCCAAATAATTTCCAATGTTATAGTCATTAGAAAACAGTTATTTAAATGTGAGTCATGAGATAAAATAATGCATGGAAAAGATATGATAAAAGAAAAACTTGATTTAAATATTATCTTTTATGTGAAATTGACTTTCATTCAAATTTGTCTATATGCTGTTTCATTGCATTTACTTAACATAGTTACACAACAACTATTGTTTCAGAACAGAAACTAAATGGTTGTCAGTGGTTGGAAGTACAGAAAGAGGTTGACTAACTGAAACAAGAAGAAGTTTATGAATTTTAGTTGAGTCAATCAAGTATTTATAAAAATTGTTTTAAAAATCTCTCTTCTTATATTCAAACAATGGAAGTAGAATGAATTCCTTCTTCTTTTTCGTGTTTGTCTTTGTGCCAAATTTGCATTCTAATAATGAAATAAGTGGGGAGTACTGAAGTTCATGTGGCTAGGGGATAAATATGTATTTCAGGTTGACGGTTTCATGGTAGTGATGGAGATATTATTACAGTATTTTGATGCAAGTGAAGTTTAAGTGGTTCAAGATATTATATAAGATTTTCTCTAATGCATCAAAAATGAATTCTAAATCATTTATTATAGAATATAATTAAGTACTCATTATAAGAAAGTGAAAATTAAACTAGTTATGCTCTGCAACTATTAGATTTTGAGATACATGGTAATTATGACTTTTAGATTTACAATGAGTATTAGAAGAAGAACTTCTTAGGATAGTGTACAGAAAAGAAATACATATGTATATCAAGACTAGCTGTTTTATTTGGACATTTTAGGGGAGCAAACATTTGTTTGAGCCTTATGATTTCAAACGTCTCAGTCCATCGATGGCTGACTCCTTGCTGGGTTCATGGAGGCAGAACAGCTTGGCAGAGTTCATGCCAGAGAAAACCAGTCAGGATGTGGCAATCAGGAAGCAGAGAGATTTTCCTCACCAGGAACAGAATATATACCCTAAAGTTATGCCCCCAGTGACTCAACTGCTCCAGCTACCCCTTACTTACTTATAGTTACAATGCAATTAATTAGTAAATGTAGATTAATGCACTGGTAAGTTCAAAACTTACATAACCCAATAAATTTACCTCTAAACTTTCCTTTACTGTCTTACATATTACGACTGAAGAAGAGCAATCACAGAGGGTTTATCTCACATACCCTCTTGTATACAACACAGTTGCCAGATCTACCAGATGGACACTACTCTTCTGTGATATATACAGACAGTTGAATCCTCAAGCTATGGCATGATATGATGTATTGAAATAAATTAATCATCACAAAAGAACTGTTTACGACAAAACCCATTTGGAAACATATTGAAAAAGTCACAAGAAACTGATATCACAGAACACATTGGCAAAAGACATCTGTGCCCTAAAAAGGCCCACAATAAGAGTAGAAGAGAAATCTATCACAACAGAAGCTTAAAGACCAACACAAGAATGCAAGGAATATTAGGAGAAGGAGCTAATACAATGCCTCCTATTATTAATAATTCATCAGCAATGATCTAAAAGATATTGAAGTGGGTGAAGTACCAGATAAATAATTCAAAAAAATTATTATTAAAATGAGCAATGAATATCAAGAGAACACAGAACAATAAATGTATAAAGAAGCCAAAATATGATATGAATTAAAAACTTCAATATGGAGATAGATATATAGAAAAATAATCAATCAGAAATCTAAGAAGACACAATAAATCAAATAAAATGGTCAGTTGAAAGTCTCTGTAACAGAACAGATAGGGCTGAAGATTCAATACCATTGTTAATAAACAAGTAGACAGTCTTTGAAACTTGAGACAAAATTAATGAAAAGAAAATAAGTAACCTTAACCATAATTTAAAAACAACAACAAAAAAACAACTCTGGCACAATGTTTAGGGACCACATTAACGAATAATTGGAATGAAAGAGGAACATGGGATAAAGGCAAATAATAGCAGCTGCTCTTCTGCTATTTGGGATAGCAGATTACTATCCAGAATTATATAAAGAACTCAAAAAACTTAACATCAGAATAAATAAATAAATAAACAAATCAATGAATGAGCAAAAGAATTAAGATACATTTCTCAAAAGAAGAAATACAAATGGCCAAGAAACATATGAAAAAAAAAGTCCAATAACCCTAGCAATCAGAAAAATGCAAATAAAAATTGTACTGAGGGCTGGGGATGTGGCTCAAGCAGTAGCGCGCTTGCCTGGCATGCGTGTGGCCCGGTTTTGATCCTCAGCACCACATACAAAGATGTTGTGTCCGCCGAAATAAACCTAAAAATAAATAGTTAAAAATTCTCTCTCTCTCTCTCTTTCTCTCTCTCTCTCACTCTCTCTTTAAAAAAATTGCACTGAGATTTCATTTCAATCCAGACAGAATGACAATTATCAAGAACACAAATAAAAATAAATGTTTTTTAAGATATTGGAAGAAAGGTACACTTGTACATTTTTGGTAGGACTGCACTTTACTGCAACCATTCTGAAAAGCAGAATGGATATTCTCCAAAACATTAGGAATGGAACCACCCTTTGACTCATCTATCCCACTCTTTGGTATTTATTCCAAAATCATCATATTCTGGTGATAAGTGCATTGCAAATTTTATAGTAGTACAACTCACCACAGCCAAGTTATGAACTCAGTCTAGGTGTTTACACATGAATGGATAAAAAATGTGGTATGTAAACACACACACACACACACACACACACACTCACACACACACAAATGGAGTTCTACTCAGTCATAAAGAAAAATGAAATTATGGCATTATCTGGTAATGGATAGAACTAAAGAGCATCATGGTAAGTGAAATTGTCCAGACTGAGAAACTCAAAGAGTCAAGCATTTTCTCCGATATACAGAAGGCAGAGAGAAAAAATAATAATTTAAAAAAGGGGAGAGATCTCACAAAAATAGAAGAGAGACCAGTACAGTAGGGCAAAGAGATCCAGGGGAGGGAGAATGGAAAGGAAAGAAGAGGGAGAAGGAAAAGGAAAGTGGAGGTTCTAGGGAATGTAAGAAAGCAAATTATGTTTTGTGCACATATTAATATGTAAAACTCAATCTCACTATTATGTTAATCATAATGCACTAATAAAACATAACTTTAAGAGAGAATGAAATCCTGTCATTTATTACAATTTGGATGGAACTGGAGATCATCCTTTTACATAAAATAAGTCAGGCACACAGAATCACAAATACCACCTGAGCAAGGGTTTTGAATATTTTCACTATACAGAAGTAATACATATTTGAGAAAAACAAACATTTAAAATGTCTATTTCAGTGCATACATGCAGTGTCATACAGTACCTTATTAATGTATACAGATTTTTTTCTTCTTTTTTTAAAAAAAATTGTTCTAATTAGTTATACATAACAGTAGAATGACCTTTGACACATCATACATAAATGGAGTATGACTTCTCATTATTCTGGTTGTACATGATGTAGAATCACACTGGTCATGTAGTGGTATATGCACACACAGTAATAATGTCTGATTCATTCTACTATCTTTCCTAACCCCATCTCCCCTCCTCTTTTTACTCCTTACTGCCTAATCCAAAGTAACTCCATCCTTCCCTAACTACCCTCTGTCTTTATTGTGAATTACTCATATCAAAGGAAACATTCAGCTTTTTGTTTGGGGGGATTGCCTTATTTCACATAACATGATATTCTCTATATTCAGAAGAATGAAATATACACATTTTTAATGTTTTATTTATTATTCTGAAATAGAAATATTTATTATTTTACATTCTGGAACTAGAGAAATAATAAAATAGTCAAAATAATTTCCCTCGTGGAGCTAATAAATACATGGGAGCTAAATTAAAAACATATAAACCTATACATTAAATTGCTAATGACAGGCCTATGAAGAAAATTAAGCAATCATATAAAATAAGAAATACAAAGGATTGGTGAAAATTCTTATTTTATGGTATTTGGAAGGTGTAGGATTTTTTAATTAGGTAAAATATGAGCAGTAATTAGAAATAAAAAGAGTTAAGCATAAAGGTATCTGCCTGCGAAGGATTAGAAGTAGAGAGAACAGCAAGTCTAAGTGTCCTGTGGTCAGATTATACTTGACATATTTGGGGACAGAGATGATACTACATGTGCCTGAAGAATAGGAAATGAGAAAGATGAACAAAAGAGCCAAATGGACCATGCTTATCCTGGCTTTTACTCTATGGAAGTTTTCCAATGGAGGGATGATGCAACTTTAGATATCTTCTAAAAGGATCTTTTGGGAATCTTTGTGAGTAGGCTGGGGAAATCAAGGGAAAGAGATCCCTATAAGATTAAGTTCAGAGACATGGGTGGAAAGTGATGGCAGTTGGCTTAAACTGTTTAAAAAGTACTTTTTCATAAAGGGGAAAATATGAGCCAGGTACTAATGGAGTGGCATGTGATGTGAAGCGAGTGTCTTCATTATTTTTTACAGGGAAAATAGCTCAGCTAATATGTGTTTTTAGGATGGTCCATTGTACCATAAACGCTAATGATGCAGAATATTGAGGATGAGGGTTTACTGTAGTACAGAGTCCTCAAGTTGTCAGGGCAGAGAGCTGGCTGGAGACAGCCTCAGGGGACACCAGGTTACAGGAGAAACAGATGTAGTTGCACTTGTAGGGGTTGGTTTTGATGTGGTATTGGGAACATGAGGGATTTCTTTTCTGATTGTTTTCTGTTTGTTTTCTTATTTGTTTCATGTTTTTCTCTGTGGAGTTGGAAATAAGTTGAAAAGCAAAAATTTTATAGAGTAGAGGAGATTTTAAGTAGAGATAATATAAAATTATTTTGTAGAAAGATGGAAAATTTGGTAGAGAAATGTGTGTGTGTGTGTGTGTGTGTGTGTGTGTGTGTGTGTGCGCAACAGAGAAATCCTCAATAATAATAATAATAATAATAACAAAAATCCTGGTTTATATCATGGTCTTACCCTACCACTTAATAACTGGCTAGCCCTGAACAAACAATAAAAATTCTTGCCCTCAGTTTCTTAAATTATAAAAAGTACTTATTTCACAAAGTGTTATAAGAATGAAATGAGCTAACACAGACATACACACTTAAAATAGTTGGTGACAAACTTTAAATGCTTAATATAATGTAGTTATGCTTAATATAATGTAGTTAAGATTTACTGGAATATTACCTGCTATTTATATTTTTTCTGTAATGTAGACCTTCTCCCCATACACAAAACTGAACTCAAAGTGGATCAAGGACCTAGGAATTAAACCAGAGACCTTGCACCTAATGGCAGAAAAAGTAGGCCCAAATCTCCATCATGTGGGACTAGACCCCAACTTTCTTAATAAAACTCCTGTAGCACAAGAATTAACACCAAGAATCAATAAGTTGGATGGGTTCAAACTAAAAAGCTTCTTCTCAGAAAAGAAACAATCAGTGAGGTAAATAGAGAGCCTACATTTTGGGAGCAAATCTTTGCTACAAGCACATCACAGCACTAATCTCTAGGATATAGAAAGCACCCAAAATTCTTAACAAATAAACCAAGCAAATAACCCAATCAATAAATGGGCCAAGGAACTGAACAGGCACTCCCCGGAACAGCATATACAATCAATCAACAAATATATGACAATATGTTCAGCATCTCTAACAGAGAAATGCAAATCAAAACTACTCTAAGACTTTATTTCATTCTAGTCAGAATGGCAGCTATTAAGAATACAAACAACAGGGGCTGGGGTTGTGGCTCAGAGGTAGAGCGCTCACCTAGCATGTACAAGACCCTGGGTTCAATCCTCAGCACCACATAACAATAAATAAATAATATAAAAGCGTTGTGCCCAACTACAACTAAAAAATAAATATATTAAAAAAGAATACAAACAACAATAATTGTTGGCGAGGATGTGAGGAAAAACGTACACTCATACATTGCTGGTGGGACTGCAAATTAAGGCAGCCAATCTGGAAAGCAGTATGGAGATTCCTTGGAAAACTTGGAATGTTACCACCACTTGACCCAGCTATCCAGCTCCTCAGTTGATACCCTAAGGACTTAAAAACATCATACTACAGAGACACAGTCTTATCGATGTTTACAGCAGCACTATTCACAATAACTAAATTATGGAAACAACCTAGATGCACTTCAGTAGATGAATGGATAGGGAAAGTTTGGTATATATACACAATGGAACATTACTCACCATTAAAAAAAATAATAATAAGATCATGACATTTGCAGGTAAATGGAGGAAGTTGGAGAATATAATGCTAAGCAAGCAAGCCAATCCCCAAAAAAGCAAAGGTAGAATATTTTCTTTGATATGAGAACGCTGATTCATTATGTGGGGGATATGGGAGGAATGGAGGGACTTTAGATAGGGCAAAGGGGGAGGGAGGGGAAAGGAGGGGGCAAAGGAGTAGGAATGATGGTGGAATGTGTTAGATATCACTATCCTAAGTAAATGTATAAGATAAGAATGGTGTGAAAATACTTTGTGTACAATCAGTGTCTTGAAAAATTGTGCACTATATGTGTAATATGAAATGAATTGCATTCTACCATCATGTGTAACAAATTTGATTAAATTAAAAAATAAGAAAAAAAAATACTCTGCTTCCTGGTGTAACTAGAAAACAAGATGCACGTTTGATTTTGGGCTTTAGCTGGCTACCCATACTACCTGGAATACCCTAAAATAATATTAGTCCCAGTTTTCTTCTCTATAAATGATAAAAAGCAACATGTGCTGCCTTAGCTAAAAGTACTTCTTAAAAGATCAGGTGGAAAAAATTTGAGAAAATTTCTTTAACACATTCTTCATACATAAATTTTTTTCTGCTATGGACTGAATGTTTTCTCCCCAAATTCATATGTTGAAACTTCACCTCCAATGGGATATTATTGAGTTGGGCACCTTTGGGAAATAATGAGATCATGAATGGGATTAGTGCTGGTATAAAAATAATCAAGGCAGTCTGTTCACCTCTTCCACCATGTAAATACAGTCCAAGAAAGCATCATCTTTGAATCCAACAGTAGCCCTCACCAGACACCAAGTCAGATCAGGTGCTTTGCTGTTGTACTCCCCAGCCTTCAAGAACATTGAGCAATAAATTTTTGTAGGTCATAAATTACTCACTTTAAGGCAAAAATGTTAGAGTACTCTGAATGAACTAAGACAGTGTTTTTATAATTATGGGAAAGAAGATCGGCATTTCTCCTTGTATATATTGTTCTACAGGATTATTTTTACATGGAGCTAGATTATCATTGCTGGTTTGGGAAAATCACATAATTTTTTTTAAAAAATAGGGCCCCAGATTTAATTATATATAGTTATTATTTTTCCCTTTATCATATTTGAAGAAAAATGTAAAATTAATAAAATGTAAAATTAATTAAATGTTAAAGTGAGAAATGTTATTGATTAACAAAAAATTTTAGTTAATTTAGCAACAAAATTCCATTGAATCCAGTCTCAAAGAAAAGTAACAAAAGACATATTCATTTTAAAACACATCTTGTCTGTCTGCTGAATACTTTATTCTGCTGACATGCACCTGCCACACAATACCCACAGTGGAATGATTAATAGGTACATCTCACAATTCTTTCTATATGATGGGCATATGGGGTTCTAGTCATTTGGGATTTATTTGACCTCAGTTTTGTGACAATCTGGAAAGAGCTGAGGATAAAGAACAGCTAAAATCACAAAATTCTACAACTTAATAGAAGAGATTTTTAAAAGTAGCATTCATATCCCCACAATACAATAAATATCTCGGACTGCTCTTTGTATTTGATTCCAATAATGAAATCCATAAAGTGCTAAATTAATAAAGTCATTTAGCAGTAGAAACAAGAACATTCCATCATTTGTGGTTAATGATACTTCTATGGTCAAATTTTTTTGTCTATGTGAAGAAAATTAATTATTAAATAAAATAATATTCCCATTCTAGTTATCTTTCTTAAGATAAAATTTAGTCACTTTGTTCTGCCATTATTAATGTTGTGGAAATGAAAAGTTGGTGATATATAGAGGAATTACTATTGTTTTCTTTATTCCTCTATTGCTCTTGTAAAATTGCATTTCATCTTCTGTTTTATATTAAACCAAATACTAAACTGTTTTCAAATTACATGTACACAATACACACACATACACACACACACACACACACACACACACACACACACACACACACCTGTACTCACTTCCTTACAGTATAAGCCAAAATGTGATTTATATTGTTCAACCAAATAACCTCTAAAAATGTAAATAATTTGTTACTTAGGGCCTCCCTTAATTGCTGAGGTTGGCTTTGAACTTGTAATTCTCCTGCTTCAGCCTCCTGAGTCACTGGGATTATAGGTGTGTGCCAGTATAACCAAAAGGAATTTTGACTTCTTTTAAGTTGAATAAATAAAAATAATTGAATTTGGGTTAAGGTTGTAGCTCAGTGATAGAGCAGTTGTCTAGCATGTGAGAAGCACCGGTTTCAATTCTAAGCACCACATAAAATGAAATAAATTAGTTTTATTTAACTGAATAAACAAAACAAAGGTGTTTTGCCTATATACAACTAAAATATAAAAAATAATAATAATTGAATATATCCTTGATCATGTGTCTACCACTCTTCCAAGAAAAAAAAATTCAAAATAGTATAGGTGATGTCCTACTCTTACATAATTTCTCTCATGGTATTACCTCCTTCATTAGTCTCTCTATGCAGCGTATTTCATACACTTCTAAGTGATGTTTTCACTTTATCCAGCTGGCGTTGCTTTCATAATTTGTTGTATACATGAGATTGTAGTACCTTTTATTTTTTTGAAATTTTCCTTTGTATTTTGATATAAGCTGCAAACGTAAATTCCTATCTGATCTCTACCAACTCCCACCTCACAAAATACCAAACAGTTCTTTAAGGCATATATCATTTGAAATTTCATGTTTTTCACTTATACTTATCCACCCTAAGACTCCTTTAAGAAAATTATATTCAATAAGAGATAATAAAGTAATAAAATTAATATTTATTGTGTTCATACTATGTAGCTAATATCTCTTTACAACATCACTACTAACTAGGATTTATTACTATCATTATTTTGCAAATAAGAAAACTGTAGTTACATAACTGAATAAAATTCCCCCATGACACAGTGCTAGCAAATGGCAGAGGTTGGCTTCAGTTCTACATTGCTCTGAGTAAAAAAGCATATTATTCTCTATGATTCATGTCACCACTGAAGCTCTTTATGGGTCTTTGTAGAAAATCAGCTTTCCATCTTGAAAAATTGCAATATCTCTCATGGATATTTCTCCCTACTTGGAATATGATTTCATAGAAAATACTATTTCTTTCCAATCAGTTCTACTCTTCAAAGCCCTACAAGGAGCTCAGAGACCAAAAAGACACGAAATAAATATGAAGAAGTACTCATGTAGTACCTTGAGGTACTTATTACTGTGTTAAAACCTTATATATAAGTGAATATTTTTTTATCTGAAGTCCAAATTGTATATTAATAATATCATAATTGAGATAGAATTGCATGTCACTGCACCATCATAGAGTACATTGAACTATGAACCATACATAACCATTAACTGACTAAATAGAAGCATGAGCTATGATTAATGTATGTCAGTTCTTTGAGTTCATGTGATTGCTTTTATTTTGTCCTCTCAATTCCAATCTCAGAAAAGCCAATTTTATCCATTTTTCTTTAAATCTAATATGTATCTATGGTTAAATTTGGAGACAATATTTGAATCTCATCTTTTTCCTTTTTGTTTGGTTTTATGACATGAGATGGTTGGTGAGAATTGGTCTCTAGATCTTTACTTTTCCACATTGGCCTCTCAGGTCTAGTAATTTCTTGTTGACTGTTTTTTATCCTCCAACAGGCCAGTGAATCAAAGTCTATTGCTTTTAATAGAGATATAATCTCTCTGATGGTAACAAAGATTATAAGGTCTCTCTGAGCTCTATCAGAGATAGAATTCACAAGGTTTTATAGAATACAATAGAAGAACACATTCACATTTTTTTCATGCTAAAACACTGGATGATTATGACTTGGTTTTTCCAAATAAACTTTATAAATGTTTCTATAACCTCTTCTTTCTGGTTCATCAAAGGTATTCAAGTTACACTCATAAAATGCAATTACTTTACTCTTCATTTGTTCATTCATTTTTTTAAAATATTTTTTTTAGTTGCTGATGGACACAATACCTTTATTTTATTTTTATGTGGTACTGAGGATCAAACCCAATGCTTCAAATGTGCAAGGAGAATACCCTACCACTGAACTAAAACCCCAGTCATCATTAATTTAAGTTTAATCAGTGTTTGCTGATAAATGGGCAGGTGAAGGATTCTGTATTTATTTATTCAATTATAATTATAGAATTGAATAAAATAAAAGTAATATATATGCATGAAGTCTACATAGTTGAGGAAGAAGGTCTCTATTATAATATTAGCTTGCGAACCTTCAGCAAACTCAAGAATAGAGATGAGGAATCTTCTGTAGCAATACACATTTTATCTTTTTTAATAACATCAGGCATGTCCACTTCATCATCATATCTGTAAATGCTAAATCCCAGATATGTCACTAATTTTTTGTACCTATCCTACCTTCCCTCTCCCTCTACTTGGATTGTAATGGTATCTTCCTCATAGATTTATCACTTTAACTTTTAATTTCATCCTCAACCAGTCATATTACCACATAGAAACCAAAGTGACTTTTATCAAGCCTGTATCAAGTCATGTTATTCTCCAGCATAAAGGATTTCAAAAAATGTTTCCATGAGTGGTATTTTGGTACTAAGATCTGAATATTTGTGTTTCTTTAAACCCCTATATTGAAACTTAATCCCCAAGTGATAATACTGGGGTGAGGAGGCTTTGGATGATGATAGGATCATAAGGGTGAGACCCCAATAAAAGAGACAGACCCAGGGAGCCCACTGGCTTATCAACCATGTGGGGACTCAGAAAGAAGGGGACATTTATGAGAAAGCAGAACTTCACCAGACACAAACACTGCTAGCAACTTGATGTTGGACATTCAAATCCCCAGAACTGTGATAAATAGTTTTCTGCTGTCCATAAGCTATCTAGTTATGGTATTTTGTTATAGATGCCCTAACAGACTAAGTAGGAGAAGAATAAAATATAACTTTTGAACCAAGATATATGTTATCTATGTTTAGCATTCTAATTACATATCCTGATGTTCCCTGTTTGATTTACAGATTCTCCCTGCACAAAATGCAAATTCCATAGCTCTTGTTTACAGTGGTTTCTTCTCAACATTTCTGTTAGATAATATATCGGGAGAACCTATAGGATTAATTGGTTCTAAGTGTAATAAAACAAATTTAAGAAAAAGCAAATAAATGCATGCATTAGTGGACTTCTAACATAATATAAGTAGACAAGTTAGAACCCAGATGGGGACTACTTCTGTTTTGCAATTTTATTATCTGGGGATGAGGAAGGGTTCTATTTTAAAGGTCTCAGAGCAAAGAAGGAATTACTCATAGCTGAATTTGTATCTTAAAAGCAGGATCCCAAAAGTCCCAAATAACATTTCAAGTATTTCTCTTTGGCCTGAACTTTAAACACTTGGCAAAAATAATGAGTAAATATATTTTTAAGTGTGAAAAATTAAGTCATAGTTCTAATGAAAGAAATTGAAAATAGATGTGGGTCATAAATTAACATCTACTATCTTGTGCACCTATGCATCACTATTATATGACAGAATTTTATTTTTATTTTTGGTATAGAACCTCACTTATCTTTCTATTGTTGTCTTTATTTTTATGTCATTTGAAAATCTTAAATCACCACAAATATTATTAAAAAATGCATAACCACGAATAAATCATGTAATAAAATATGTTGAATAATCTATACCGAATTTAGCCTGATTTCTATTACTATAACAAATACTTGGGACAATCAGCTTATAAAGAGAAAAGGTTTATTTTGGACTACAGTTTTGTAGGTTTCAGTCTATGTTTGTTTAATCCCCTGACTTTGGGCCTTGGGCAAGAGAGTACATCACAGTTGCAATGTATGGAAAAACCATTCACCTCATGGCCAGGATGTGAAAAAGAGATAGTAAAGGAGACTGGAGTCCTATAATCCCCTCAAGGCATGTCCTTAATGGACTAAAACTTCCCACTAAGCCCCACCTTTTAAAGTTGTCACCAACATGGATTAGGGATGAAGCCCATAGCACGTAGGCCTTTGAAGAAAGACTTTGTAACCAAACTAGCAATAGGGAAGATGTTCTGTTTTTGTGCTTGTGTATTTTTGTTGTTTTTTTTCTTTTAATTTATAATAACTAAATTTAAACAGTATTTAAGAAATACCCATGTTATATCAATTTTTATAACTAACATTTTGTTGTTGTTTCATAAATCCCAAACACAAAAAACCACCTTTATTTCTCACTATGTTGCATAAAGAATATTAATCCCCACAGAGTCCAAAACACATTATATTCATTATCATGTACCTGAAAATCATGGTAGTTTGTAAATGACTAAAGTTCAGTTCAGACCAACTAGAAATACAAAATAATGCTTCCCCATGTGATGGATAGAGAGGTTGAAACACCATATTGCAGGGAGGGTGGTGTTGCTGCTGGGACTCAATAGTCACTAGAAATGGGAACATGGATTCTATTGTGACCTCAGCACACAGATGTCATCCTTTGGAGCAAAAGGTAACTTGCTTTAAGTGGAGTAATAAGATTTCCAACAAGTTCAGGAGTTAAAAAAATGTGTCTCCTGTGTGGCAAAATGCAAGTAAATAATGATGTCACCAAATATACCCGGGATCAAGATCATGCAAGAACGGGAAGGACATCCAGAAGTCTTATGGCTAGAATAAAAGATACCTAATCTCAGAATATGGGAAATTGGGGGGGAGAGAAAATGGGCAAATCAAGCAGGTGGGCATTGAGCCAGAGAACAAAATATTTGACTATAATGGAGAGCATACTATTGTGTGCTATTATAAAGTTAGCCTGCAAGATAGGTAACAGAGACTACATCAGTTTAAAAAAATTGTTAAGAAGACACATAATGATTTAAATAGCATACCATCAATATATGTGTGTTAATGCCTGCCATGTTTAAAATAAATCCTGTGTTCTCTATATAGCAGCAAGTTGCCAAATTATTTATTTGAGTTGCCTGTATCTATATGTTTAAACTCAGGAGAAGGAACAGCATTAAGCTTTGCTTGCAATAAATGCAAGTTTATCTAAGACAAATTTACATGAAATTGTTAAAATGAGTCAAATAGTAAGGTAAAGCCTTTTTGAATTTGTCAAGTGAGGATTAAACAAAAATGACTGTTGATGTAAAAAAATAAATAAAAGTAACTGATTTTTATCAGAATATTGAAAATAGTTTTCTAGTGTATAGCTACAGAACATTTATCTATGCAATTATATAACAGTCTTACATTTTTAGTTTACGTATTTCAGTAGTTCATGGGCATTAATAGTACGTTTTCACTTCTTTCCTTTTCTTTCAACTATGTATTTAAGGTTGTCTCCTTCAGGAAACTAAAATTCTTTGCCAGCACTTTGATTTCCTCCCTCCACTTTACTGCATAACGCATCCTGCAAAGAGACCAAATCCATGTTTAAATACTAACGTGATTAAAATGTATTTATCAGGGAATGCAATACACTTTCTTTGAAATCAAATTGAAGGAGACATTTCAAATTTGTGTGGTATAAGAAAGCATCATTTGCAAATAATAAGAGGAGACTCTCCAGAGCATACTGCTGTATGTCAACTGGAGGCTGGATTTAAATGATTAGTGAAATCTCCATTTGTGTGCTAGAAATGTGATATTTTACTCTGCACATTACTGCTGCAGAGATCAAATCCAGAAAGCTTGTCTTCCAGGGACTTTAAGATCCACCACCTTGATTGAGCCATTGGGAAATTTTGCCTTCAGTCGAGAGTCGGAAGTTGTGTTGGTATAAGTGAATCATTATCTGTGAGGAAGAAACAAAATTAACAATCTCCTCCAGGAGAAGCAAGACTTACTAATGAGCACAAAACACTAGTCAGAGCCAATTTTTTTTTCCTGTTTTTAATCAGGGGATGTGGCATAATCTTTTTACAAGTCCACACTGTTTTATCTTGGTGCAGGTTCACTCAGGATGCGGGGGGATTGGTAATGAGGTGGCTCTGGGGAACCAGACACACTGCTTTGTGACTTATCTAGAAGTTCCAGCAGGGAATGGAGCCTGAGCATTTACCAACTAAGTAGAACTTCAAGTGTTTTGAGCTATGAAAATAATGAAGATGTAGGAGAAATCTATCAAGTCCCGCCATCTCCTAAAGGCATGATTATATCAAGAGTGTTTTCAAACTGGAAACTCAATGGACAACTACTGAATTGATGTCGATATTTCCTCAGCTTAAATAAATCAATTTTTCATAATTCTTGAGACTTGATGGAAATAACAATGAAACTTTTCTTTTTACTCCAGCCTGCCATTTTTAACCATTAGCTTCACAGGTTTAAAAACTGCCATTGTTTTTTCCATATTTCTTATTTATTTATGTTCCGGTCTATGCATAAACACTACCTCCAGCCCCTTGCAATTCATAAAGTATTGATAAAATATTTAGGTGCCCTCACATCTCCATCCTGCCTTTACCACAGTAAATAATTGTTTGAACATTGACTAGTTTCCACAGCATTATTGGGAAATAACAGAATAAAAGATATATTTTTGTCTTTCCAGACTTCTATTTTTATATCAGACATATAATTTTAGCACTCTTTTTTCCTATGACAGGTTGTGACATGAGTCAATCAATACCAGACTCATCATCACTTCCTTGCTTGCTTGCTAGCAACTTTAGTACAATTGAGCTACACTATCTATTGTATTGCTCCACAAATAAATGGAAGATGGTTGACTTGACAGTTTTGTGGTACTGTAGAAATTATAAAATGGAGCCAAAATTGCAACGATTTCAGAAGACCATATCTCAGAGACAGTAGACATTCTTTCAGTTTATACAAAAAAGGGAGTAGAGCACCAAGGTCTAAATTGTCCTTAATCAGCAAACTAAATCCATATATCCACACATCAACTGTTGTAACAGCTAGGGTCTTGTTTAAATATTAGAGGATTGATATTAATAATACTGATTTTTGTGAAGCTAAAACTGAGAAAAGTGTGACATAGGAAAGAGTCTTAGTAAAATCCTAGAACCTATCACTACCTTAGCTAGGCATCCTGTGTAGAATGTGGTGTAAAAAAGTGATAAACTGGGCTGGGGATGTGGCTCAAGTGGTAGCGCACTTGCCTGGCCTGTGTTTGGCCCAGGTTCGATCCTCAGCACCACATACAAACAAAGATGTTGTGTCCGCCGAAAGCTAAAAAATAAATATTAAAAAATTCTCTCTCTCTCTCTCTCTCTCTCTCTCTCTCTCTCTCTCTCTCTCTCTCCCCCCCTCCCTCTATCTCTCACTCTCTCTTTTTTACAAAAAGTGATAAACTAAAAAAAAAAATAGATAAAAAAATAGGGATCCATTCAAATATGAAAAGAAACCATACAGGAAGAGAATGTAATAAGCTGTTAGTCCTCTACCTAGTCATTACCCACACACTAAGTAAGAAACCTGTGTCTATTAATACTAATGAATAAATTGTGTCTGCTGAGTTTTTCCAGAACAAAGAAGGTGTTTCCATGTTCATGAGGTAACTGGTGGCAAGTTCAAGGCAAAGGATGACAGGAGGACTAAGGTGATGTACAGGGTAATGAAAGCCCCAAGCTGTGAAATAGAAGGACTCCAGTTTCTTTATCAAGATCAGCTGTTGGAACAACTTACATAATCTGAAGGATTTGAACGAGTAATTTTACAAGAATTAATTATCACAGACATCCAGAAGCTGACCCGTGTCCCTTTGTTTGGCTAGAATTCTTTTTTTTTTAAAGAGAGAGTGGAGAGAGAGAGAGAGAGAGAGAGAGAGAGAGAGAGAGAGAGACAGAGAGAGAGAGAGAGAGAGAGAGAGAGAATTTTTTTTAATATTTATTTTTTAGTTTTTCGGCAGGCACAACATCTTTGTATGTGGTGCTGAGGATCGAACCCGGGCCGCACGCATCCCAGGCGAGCGCTCTACCGCTTGAGCCACATCCCCAGCCCTGGCTAGAATTCTTATCAGGTAATTACTGAGAGGCTGTCAAGGGGTGACATATCTCATGAGTGTAGTTCTTCCCCTACCAAAATCTCAGCAGATTATTACCTCAGATGCACCAAAAGTGATTCCGCAGTTTGATCAGAATTGTGCACTCAAATCATAAAATGTACAGAAATCATGTCTGTTGACACTGAAAATAATGTCCATATTTCTCCTTTCAAGGAAGAATTAAGTTTTTCTTCTTTCAAGAAGAATTTTAATTTTGAGATAATTTTTTTCTTCAAGTATTTGTTATTATATTACTAACACCTCACTGAAGCTGTTTCTGTGCACATTCATGGGTGTGCATAATACAATATTTACTTACAAGTCACGTGGAATTGCTCCCAAAATTTGGACTCCCAAATCAAATTTTTGTGCAATTCAAACTTTAACAGCTAAGTCCATAAAATCAGGAGGAAAATATTTTTTTCTCAGTGGACTCGTCAAGTTCAAGGTGTATGTGAAATGCTTGATACATATTATTAAGTCTAAGGAGATGGTCTAGCTCAAGCAAACCTGTTAGCAATGGTTTGTCTGACCTTCCTGAGAAGGTAATTAATTGTTCTTTTACCAAAAACAAGGGTACCAGCTTTCAAGAAAGCTTTGGAAATCAATGTGTTTTATTAATCTTTTATATGATTTTGGAGAAGACTGCTTCTGTTGTTGTTGTTGTTGACACAATTATGTAAAGGTCAGTTACATTCTAACTTTGTTCTCCAGTCTGTCTTTTTATTTCTCTAAACTATTACAGTATTAACTCAATATCATTGAGAAACGTGTTTCTTAATTCTAAGTTAAATATGGATTGATTACAGATATTACTGCCTGAATCTTTAAGAGATATAATACTCTTCCAAGGAATTATAGAATAATGGATGTGGAAGAAATTTATAAATTATTTAACTCAGTATTCATGAAATTCATACACATATATAATGACAGTCAATAATGATGATCAAGAAGCTATTTTCTAACTACTGCTTAGGCAAACACACTACTTATCATTCAAATATATTTTGGGATTTCATATAAATGATTATTTTTGTCAAAAAGTCCTACATCTCAATGTTGGGTTTTGAGTTTCAATTTCTTTTGCTTCTTGAACAGAGATCCCATGCCCTCCTAAGTAATGATCAAGTGATTCCAGTTTTTCAGGATTCTATTCAAACATCTCATCTTCACTACACGTGTGCATAACTTATCTACATACCCCAGATGTTGGTAGATCATTTCCCAACTACAGAATCTGGGATGCAAATTACGCACATGGGCATGGGACTTAGCATCTTAGACCTGCATGTCCACAACAGCATTCTGTAATGTTATAATGATTTTGTGATAGAAGAAATTATAGAATATTTGGATTCAGAATTTTTTTAAAAATCCAATCATGTCCAAGACATGTAGTAAATGTACCTTCAGATGAAGTAAATATTTAATAACAATTCACACGCATTCTCATTGACATTAGGGTTATAGCTATAGAGTTCTATGCAGCTATTACTTACTTGAAGACTTACATCTTACCCAGTGGGCAAAGGGAAACCAGTCTAAAATTATCAGACCTCAAGGAAGTGGTCAAACCCAATTTGTGTATTAACTATGATGTTTATAACCCTTGCAAAATGAGTTGTACTTATTTCTTCTGGATTGAATGTGCATACTAAGAAGGGCATTTGAAATTATTCTTTTCTACCAAGAGATAATCTATCTAAAAGACAAGTTGGAAATGTCCTATATTCATATATGATAACACCACAGTGAAACTCAACAAGATGAAAGCATCAAAAGATTCCTGCCTGCTGAGGGCCTTTTTCCTAATAAATGGCACCTACTTCATGTGTCCTCATATGGCCAAACAGGATTGCTAGCTCCTACAGATCTCTTTCATTGTCCTATAAAGAGACTAATCTCACTCATCCCCAAAGGCACTCCTGGTAACACTACTTTGAAGATTAAGTCATAACATATGAATTTGGAAGGAAACAGCATTCAGACCATAGAAAAAGCAAATTGACTTTGGGGCATATTTGAGGATTTTACCAATTTAGTATCACTTTACTTCCTGACTGTTTGGCAAAAGCAGAAATGATGTTTTTTTTTGTTTGTTTTTTTGTTTTTTCTGAACAAGAGAGAATATAAGAGAGATACTTATTTATTATTAAGCAATTTCATTTGTAGTAACATCATAGTCTCATTTTTTCAGAATTCTCTTCTTACCTGGAATTCAATTGATGAATGATTTAAGTATATCTTTTTTCATGGCAGAAATGTTTCCTCAAATAATTTTCTGTTTTTTCCCTGGAAAAATACAATGCACAGGTAAAGATCTTTTTATATTCAAAAACAAAACTTGAAAAAATAACCAACTTACCCATGTAAAACAATATTAAGCTTCCCCATCCAACTGCAAATTTAACTTGAATATAACCTTATTTTTGATGATAAAGAAAAATTCCATTGTTCCATTTCTAAATCTATGTTAGGCTCCAAAGTCATTTCATAAATGCTCCAGAACACAGAGCACCAGTTCTGGTGGAAAGAATAAGATGAAAGTCTCTCACAGAAATTAGTCATTAACATACAATCAATCAACAAATACATGAAAAAATGCTCACCATCTCTAGCAGTCAGAGAAATGCAAATCAAAACCACCCTAAGATACCATCTCACTCCAGTAAGATTGGCAGCCATTAGGAAGTCAAACAACAACAAGTGCTGGCGAGGATGTGGGGAAAAGGGTACTGTTGTACATTGCTGGTGGGACTGCAAATTGGTGCGGCCAATTTGGAAAGCAGTATGGAGATTTCTTGGAAAGCTTGGAATGGAACCACCATTTGATCCAGCTATTCCTCTACTCGGTCTATTCCCTAAAGACCTAAAAAGAGCACACTATAGGGACACTGCTACATCCATGTTCATAGCAGCACAATTCACAATAGCAAGACTGTGGAACCAACCTAGATGCCCTTCAATAGACGAATGCATTAAAAAATGACAAAATCATAGAATTTGGAGGGAAATGGATGGCATTAGAGCAGATTATGCTAAGTGAAGCTAGCCAATCCCTTAAAAACAAATGCCAAATGTCTTCTTTGATATAAGGAGAGTAACTAAGAACAGAGTAGGGACAAAGAGCATGAGAAGAAGATTAACATTAAACAGGGATGAGAGGTGGGAGGGAAAGGGAGAGAGAAGAAAAATTGCATGTAAATGGAAGGAGACCCTCAGGGGTATACAAAATTACATACAAGAGGAAGTGAGGGGAAAGGGGGAAAAATATAAGGGGGAGAAATGAATTACAGTAGAGGGGATAGAGAGAGAAGAGGGGAGGAGATGGGGGAGGGGGGATAGTAGAGGATAGGAAAGGCAGCAGAATACAACAGACACCAGAATGGCAATATGTAAATCAATGGTTGTGCAACTGATGTGATTCTGCAATCTGTATACGGGGTAAAAATGGGAGTTCATATCCCACTTGAATCAAAGTGTGAAATATGATATATCAAGAACTATGTAATGTTTTGAACAACCAACAATAAAAAATAATTTAAAAAAAGAAATTAGTCATTAAGCGAAAACACAGGGCAAATAAAAAATGTCACTGCCGTGGTGGCTCCCAGGATCTCTTCACTGATTCCAAAAGCAAATTGTTCTCCTGATGTAAGGAGGCACTATCTTAGGCTTTGTGAGTAATAACAACAATAATAATACATTATAATTTGCAGAAGCTTCCTTCAACATCTTAAGCTTATACAAGGAAGATTAAACCTCAGTCTGTCAATTTTATTGATTTGATAAGCCTTCATTGTTTTCTACTTTGGATTCTTGTGCTTGCTTTCTTAATTTCAGTAGAGTTACTGAGCATACAATACTGTTATTTTACATAATTCATCTGCACTATTCTAAAATGTCTCCAACAGTTCACTGAGTAGTTTACAAGTGTTACATTAATTTTTCTTTAAATTCATTGATACTTAGGAAATCAAAGAGGTGGCATTTTGGAACTTTGGAGTGTATTTCTTTACTGTTACCTATTTAAGAGGTAAATGAAGGTGTTATCTTCGATGTTGTTTGGAGGGAGTTTTCTGACATGCCCAAGTCTTTGCATTTGAACTGCAACTGCTCTAACAAATTACAATCTTAATGGCTTACATCAACCAAAACAACTTTGTAAGCCAGAAGTTCAAAATTAAGGCATTATATTCCCTCCAGAGAGTCTAGGGAAGGTTTGTCCTGAGCCAAGTCCAGCTTCAGTGGTGACTGTTAACATTCCTTGACATGTGGCTACATTTACTCTGCTGTGTGCCTCCATTTTCCCAAGGTCTTCTCCTCTCCTTGTCAGAGACTCACTTATATGAGTCTTGCAAGGACACTTTGCTGTGGATTTTGGGTCTCCTGTATAATCTAGTTTGACCATTTATCTCAGGAGCTTAACATTTGCAAGAATCCCCTTTTCAAATAATTTGCCATTATTTGCAGTTAGTATGTGGACATACCTTTATGAAGGTCATTATTCAACCCACAACAGAGGTACAGAAAAACAGGGTGGTCTTGTTTAATTACAGTTTTATTTCAAAAAATTGAGATCCCAGATCAAATTTTTAAAACACTATTACCCTTTCTGAAAACCTTCAAAGATTCTTTCTGTAGAATAGAAATTTGACTTGGAAGGTGGGGACATGCATTCTTTTCTCTTGCAGGATCTAGACTAAGATGGTTTCAAAATAATTGTCAGAAAGTCAGCACTCAGTACCCATCTTTGGGAAATTTGTGAGTAGAACCATGTGCATTGAGTCCAAATCTGAAGAACCAACAGCCTCAAAGTTTATGTCTAGGTTATATCCTAAACAGATATTGGAATGATCAATACTTAATCCTACAGCTCTAACTTTTATCCCCATGCAAGATCATTTGTTGTATGGCATCCTCAATTGGAGTGTCACAAAATACAACTCTGAGGCCAAATGTAGCCTGCCACCTATGTTTGGCCACACAGCAGAGGAGCAAAGAATGCTTTCACACTTTTAAATGATTGTAAGGATTGAAAGGAGAATAATCAAATTCTGGTGACCATAAAACAGGCTTATTAGAACATTCTCAAGCTCATTTTTATTCCCATTTTCTATTTGACTGCTTTCGCATTATCACAAAAGAGCTGAGTAGCTGTGACAGAGATCTGGAGAACATCCTTAATTTTGCCTTTTGACCTCCAAAGCCTAAAACTTTAAATGCTTTGTGCTTTGTTTGCTGAGTAGGTTTGCTGGTAACTGCTAGATACTGAACTATGAGATTATTTGATGGCCGCATATAAAGTTTTGTTATTTCTTACATTTACAGTAATTTATATAAACAGTACCATTGTCTCTTGAATATTAATTAATTTATAAATATCAAGGTTATGTGTCTTGACTGATAGACTCTAATTGTCTTTGGTAAAATTCTGGCTAACATGCTCAACTTTTTAGAAATGCTGTCATATCCATTATTTAGAATTTAGAAAACAAATTACAAAATTGTATTCCAACATTCATATCAGGTATTCATTTCTATATTTGAAATGTCAGTGCCTAGGGATATTAATCTCAGGATTTCAAAATTTCTTAAATAAAATTCTATTTGTGAGTGTATGCATAATTTTTTTTAAAAAATCTCCAATTTCCTTCTCAATATTTTAATGGTTTTGGTGGGGAGAGTGGGTAACAGGGATTGGGGCAAGGGTATAGTTTTATGAATGCAGATTTCTGTTTTAGAAATTATTTAGAGCTATTCATTGTAAAAATGTTTTCTTAGTATATTTATTTATACTATATTCCTTAATTCAAGTAAATATCAAGAAAAAATTAAGAATAAAGTTTCTTACATCAATACCATATTTAGAGGTGGAGATAACAAATGCCTGGTTTTAAATATAAGATCTTAATTGTGAAATACTTTGTACATTTTCTACCAAAGCTTAATTTTAATAACTGTATAGATTTCTGACACAATGAAGGAAACCAGATAATTTCAAAATTATTTTCTTATACCTTCTGTAAGGAAAACTAAGTAGTGATCTCATTGTTAGTCTCTTTTCACCACTGTAAGAGAAATGCCGGAGAGAAGCTTCTTGAAAGAAAAGGGGATTTTTTACCTCATAGTTCTGGGAGTTCAAGGGTGTGATACTTGCATCAGCTGTGTTCAACTTCATGGTGTATGGCATCACATGGGGGAAGTCTGAGCAAGACAGAGAGACCATGTGGTGGGGCTGGAAGTCAGAATGTGGGGAGGACTCAAGCTTTTTTTTTTTATATAGCAATTTTCTTGCAGATTACTCCTCTGTAGGTCTCTGTAGAGCTACTTTAATTCTTTTTTAGGACACATGCCCTGTGATCTAAAGATGTTCCACTAGGCCCCACCTCTTAACATATTCACATTGAGAACCAAGCTTTCAACACATGAACACTTACATTCCAAACTCAAACCACAGTGGTCATATCAAAACTGTCTAATTTATCAATAAATTATAGATTGCTAGCCAACGTTGGAGAGGGTGTGCCTTTTTTCAATGAGTACATAGTATGTATACTATGTATGTATGTAAGTGCATATGTATGTATGTAAGTGCATACATATGCACAAGACTTTAAATGCAAAGACTTGGGAATGTCAGAAAACTCCCTCCAAACAAAGGGGAAAAAAACACTATTTCCCTAATTTTAACAAAGATAACTTGGAATGAAATTTGTACATTTTGTATATTCTTCAGAAAAAAAATAGCAAATAGCATTTACTATCAAAAGACAGCTTGGGCATCATCTGACAAAAATTAATGTGAAATAGTTCTACTCTCAAGTCTTCAATGAATATTCTTATGTTTAATTCAGAGACAAGAAGTAAAAGGTGTGTGTGTATACTAATATACCTGATAAAGGTATTTATTAATGTATTACCTTAAAAAGCAAAGCATTAGGAAAGAAAAAAAATATCCATCAATGGATAAAGAAAGAAATGCATAAATAATCAGAGGCCTATTTTTACAATGAAAAAACATACAAAATTAAAGTTGAATGAGTGAGAGCCAGTCTTACTAATTTAAAAAAAAATGGTCAGATAATTAATGTTCTGTGGTCAAAAAAGCAAAAACCAAGAAAGTTATGCACATCTTCTATAAAACACCTAGACCAAAGTCTGACAATTTTTAGCTATTAAAATCCAAAAAACTAGTGACAATAGTTGAGTAAAGTTCTATAATACAGCAGGACTGGAATGAAGAGAAAACTGAAGGCAGGTCATAGACTGTGGCCAACAGAAGAACAAAAGCAGAGAGGCTCTGTGGAGAAGAGACAAAGTAAAGAAAAGAAAACAGACAACTACTTTAGCCAGAACCATTCCCCCCCACCCCCATCCCCCAGGTTTCTTAAGTGCTCTGCTATACCCAGACATAGAACACAGATTCCAGGATATTCCGAGTCGAAAGGTATATTGTGCAGGGAATGTTACTAAAAATAAAATGTGCATGTTCATTAAAAGGCTGGGTTTGAAGTGCAGGAAGACACATTCTGGTCTCGAGTACTCCAACTATTAAGTTCTACCATTGCAGCCTAAAAGCTACAATAAACTGTACATAAACAAATAAACAGCTGGGTTCCAGGAAAACTTCATTATGGACATTGACATTTGAACTTCACATTCTTCTTTCTGTTATTATTTTTTAGCCACTTAAAAATGTTGAAACTATACTGTGCAAAAACTTGTGGAGGCCAGATTTGGTACATAGACTTCAGTTTGCTAACTTCCTAACTAAAGCTATATGTGTCATTACAGACACTCAAAATATATATATATATATATATATATATATATATATATATATATATATATATATATATCTTGAGTGAAAACACAAGCTTCATAAAGACAGGTGTGTAAGTCATTTTTTTAAACTATTTTATGCTCAGAAAACAATCTTAAATCTCAATGTCCTGCAACAACAATTCACTTATCATTCATGTCACACATTGGCAGTAGGTCAACTGTCATTCTGCTGGATATGTTCCTATGATGAGACCATGGCTGATAGGTGATTGAGCAGGAGCAGACACATGCAATGTTTTTTAAAGTTTCAGCTTGGACATAGCAAGTCCTAGGGAAGCTTGATTCCTATGGAGGAAAAAGTGCAGGGTAGCTCTGCATACCACACAGATGCATAATTCACTAAGAATCAGCACCCCATAGTGTAAGTAAGAATACAGTGATCCAAGCTAACTAGAGTAGACCATATCAAAAAAATAAAATATACCATATCCAGCTATATATACATCTAGTAGAAGCTAATAATATTGGCCATAGTGCAATATGATCAGTTTCAGTTTGGGAAATAAGAGAATGGATCTTGAAGGATTGACAAAGAAGTTTTAGTTTTAATAACCATTTAAAGCAAACACTTCAGGTTACTTTGCATTATTTGTCGGAAGAGTTTGAAAAGATGAGCTTGATTCATCTGTATCTTTATTATTAAGTGAAGAAATAATAAAATATGGAGTGAAGAAACATTATTATGGAAATAGAAAAATTGATTAATCATTCTTTTTTAATATCATGTGGTCTCCTGAACCAATCATTGGACTTTAACAAGTTTACTTGAAAATTTTCTGTAATTTAAAAAATAATAATTTGCATTACATCAAAATAAGGAATCATTTTCATTTTACCATACATCAATATAAAATAAATGTTGTTAAAATAAATTTATTAGAATTAAATTATCTTTAGGGAGATGTCTGAATAGAATGATAACTGAGAGCTTTATTTTACCGCTTTATACACTATTGGTTTACAATTTCTAATAATTTGATCTAGAGAGTAAATTCAATAAGTGTTACTGTGATTGTGAAGCCAGAATTAGACAGGCAGTCAGTATAGATAGGTAAATCCAGTCAGGTCCAATCCAGGAGGCCAATTTTGAAGGAGTTCAGGAAGTTGGAAACTGTCCCCTGAGGAATTGAGATGTTAATTCCTCCAGAGCCCTTCCTCCACCCTTACCAAGAACCTGCCCCTGCTCCAACCTGTTGATAATGTACCCTGTCCCAGGAATTGCCCCTCCCTACAGGGAGCTATAAGGTTGTTTATGTGTCCTTTTCTACTCCATCCTGCCCCTTTAGCCCACCTGTTTCCCACCTTTGGGCCATCTCACTGAGCATTCCTGGGCTTAGTCATGTATGCAGGAAGGAGAAAGATTAGGGGGAAAAAGCAGGAGCACAAAGGAAGCCTAGGGCATATAAAAAGGGCAGACACCTCACTTCTTAGGATAACAAGATACCAGCTGTGGCCCCCTTATCCCTCCTGGGAAAAGTCTATGTTACCTCTTTTTAAATAAACCCTGCTTTATATGCTTGGCTCGGTGTGCTTCTCTAATGTTCAAACTTTAACATGTGGGAGGGAAGCAGGACTCATTGTGGATAACCCATGGTATCAATTGTATGGAGGATTTCACCACTTTTATTTATATTCTCTTTCCGTAGAGTTCTATCCACTATACTATTTCTCTTAACAGTTCACAAAGAGAGCGTGAGTTGACTATTCCCTGTTACCTTGAAATGCATGTAAATAAAATAGCAATGTCCTACTAATGCTGAGTATGCCTTTCTTTTCTAATAGACAATTTAAAATTAATGATAAAAGCTTGAAGGTTATTATCGGCTGAATACTTAAAATATGTAGTGTGTTATATCATCATTTTTCAAAGCAAAGGTGATCTTCAAAGTTCCTTGAGAGAACTGATTATTCCAGGAGGAAGAGTGGATGTGTTTTTCAAGATCTTGTAAGGTAATTATTTCTTCTAAAACTTAGCCTGGAAATGGCAGTTGTGACACTCTTTTCCTCAAATTAGTAAATACCAGTTCTAAGAGTCATCTCCCAAATAGAATGCTTATGTGATGGGGCAAAGGCATATAAACATTGAAAATGTTTTCTGTAGAGCCAGGTTTTCACTCCACTTTACATCAACCACTATACTTAAAATTATAAAATTATTTTTTATAATTTTAAAACCAATGAGAAATAAAAGGCTGTTGTTGTTGTTTTTGCCACTGTCATCAGGTGTCCCTAATCCTATCCTGTTTCACTCTGCAGAACTATCCAATTTCCCATTAGAACTGGCCTCTTAGGAGAATCCTGCTCACAGGTCCACAGTTGAAGCTAGAGAACTGGCTGCCGCCTACAGAACCAGTCCCAAATGGAAGTTTGGGCACTAGTGTGAACATTTCATCATTCTTTTTTCTTTGCCATTTTATCAGAATTTAGCACAGCTAGTGGCACATTAAAAGCACATAGTACCCTATAAATATTTAAAGAATGGACGTGTGGATGACTCTTTGCCTGTATTTACTACTCTCTCTAAACTTGGTAATGAGAAAATTGTTCAGTACATGATTATGAACCCTCATTTCACCTATAACTAAAACTTATTTAAAAATTAGAACATGTGGGACAAATTGGATTTCATCTAATTTTAAGATTGCTGTCAGTGACTTAATCACTTTATAAATCATCAGAGGATTGGGAGAGGCTCGATTCTCTTAAGAGAATCAGTCAATAAACTTAATAACTTTAAGAAAATTACTGCCTTCTCCAACAATACTTATAAGAAAATGTTACTTTACATTCAAATATACCCAGGTGGTTTAAAAGTATTTTAATAAGTAAATTTTGAAAATAAACTTTTCTTGAAAATTATCTAGTTGAAATTTTAGAAAAGATTTCAAACAGCCAAGTCACTCTATATAACATTCTACGTAATTTCCATCTCTGACATAAGTAGAGCATAAATCTATAGAAAATGGTTAGCTTATTTTCAAGCTCAGCTAGAAAAAAACAAGAAATAATTTCACATAGAGATTATAGGCTAAAGGTAAAAGTCTACTTGATAGCAAAAAGTACTCTCAGAAATCTGGAAAGAATAACTGTTTTGTTTTTCTAAAGTTTCTAAATCCATTAAAAGATCAGCTTCATAAATAAGACTTCAGCAAAAAAGTCAAATAGGTGATTGGTTGGTAACATTTATATGGATATATTTCAGATTTAGATCTCGTTAATGTGGTAAAAAATGGAAATCAGATTAAACTGATTATTAAGCTGGATTGTGTGTCAGATAGAACCAATCTATAAATATATTTTTGAAACAATAAGTTAATGCAACAAGTCCTGGTTTCCAGGCCAATATATTGAATCACTTCCAAAAAGTGTCAAAATTATAATAAAATAAGTATTTAAATATAATTAGTGGTATCAAAATTTCAAATATCTGGAAAGAATATACAAGGGATATGTCAAATTTTTGTAATAAAACTCGTGTAATTAATGACCTTCTAAATAAATGAGAGACATTTATAACCATTATTGGCTTTATTTAATTTTGTTCAGACACCACTATCCTCGAAATTCATTACTGTATTCAGTGTGATTTCTATCAAATTCTGACAGTTTGTTTATATCTGCAAATTTGGTAAGTCAATGGTGATATTAGTTAAAAAGACAAAAAAAGCTGAAAAACTGAGGTAATCTTGAATATGAAGTAGGAAAACTTATATTACTAGATTTCTAGAGTTTGTATAATGCTAGAATAATTAGGAAAATGCGGTTCTGGAACAAAGCAAAGAAAAAACTCTATTTTTTTCCAAGAATAAAACCACACATTAGCCACTTGCCTTATGACAAAGGTTTATCTTTTTAATAGATTGCTCTAAAATAACTGGAAATGTACATAGAAAACAGAATCAAAGGAAAATAAAATGGTTTAAAGAAAAAAAGGGAATAATGAGTTTAGAAAGTAATGTATTAGCATGCCAAAAGTTGCCAAAAATTCCAACTACTTTTGTTGGGTAGGGCAATAAATCTCTGGTTTAGGATAGTAGAAAAATTCTGTGGCTGTGTTAGTAAAGTACAGTGGTAAAATTATGGTGGATTATGGGAAAACCAATAAAATAAATCAGCCCAAGGAGACTGCTTTATACACTTGAGTGAAAAAGCTATCAATAAAAATAATCAAAGTTATTGGATCTATATGACATGTAAGACCAATCTTTACAAATTGCCTCATTTGATCTCTTAAAAACCTATAGGATAGGTACATTATTTTAGTTATTAAAGTACATCTCTTTTAGAATTATGTATGAGATACTAATTTTCTAATGAGTCATGCCTCAAATTACTATTACTGCTTTATCAGTGCCAGGACCATTTAATAGATCCCATCTACTCATAGAGCTCAGAAACATTTTTTGAGAAAGTTAATTACTATACTCTTCGGCTGTGTGAAATTTCATTACAGTTTCCAACATCAAGGTTGGTTTGTTTCTTTTTCATCCTCTCATTATTTTTATTTCATTCTTTAAATTTTGTGCTGGGATTTTCTTTTACTTGTGAAGGCTGTTGCTTTGATTATTTGGAGTTGATTTGCCTAGCATTTGCTATCTTCCTTCCTTCCTTCCTTCCTTCCTTCCTTCCTTCCTTCCTTCCTTCCTTCCTTCCTTCCTCTCTTTCTTTCTTTCTTTCTTTTTTTCTTTCTTTCTTTCTTTTTATTCCTATGTAGGTGCTGGGTCACTGATCAGTTATAACCACCATCACACCTGTGTCCAAACTCAAAATTTACCCTTTACCAGGGACTGACAATTTCTGTTTTGGGGGGATATAAAGGAAGAATTATTGACTGAATACTCTGGAAATCCACATTCTGTTTGCAAGGTATGTTAATAAAATAATGTAGTTTTGTTTTACCACAAAATAACACAATAAAATTTGTTTTGAAAGCTATCATCTGATCATCCAAGTGTAGTCATAGAACTATGATTTGGGTGTTGTCTCCTGTAGGTTCATGTGCTAGAGGCTTAGTCCCCAGTTTGTAGGTGTAGAAAGTAGGTGGAATCTTCAACAGGTGAGACCTAGCAGAGGTGATGAAGTCATGCACAATAACTACTCTTAGAAGTGATTAATGCCATCTCAATGGAGTAGAATAGGTCTTGCCACTCTGAACTGATTGCCACAAGAATGGTTTATTATCAATTGAGTGGCTTTCTCAGCTCACTCTCTTGCTGTCTCTCTAATCTGTTGACTCTCATTCTCACACATGTTCCTGGTGTGTGATACCTTCTGCCAGGTATGACACAACATGAGATCCTCACAAGATATGGATGCATTATCTTGGACTTTTAGCCCCCAAAACTATAGTCAAATCCCCCCCATATGATTTTTTATAAATTTCCCAATTTCAGATATTTTGTCAGAATATCAAAATACAAAAGTAAAACCTTAAAAAACAATTATTATAGTTTGAAGAAAAAACTGTTAATATAAAACAATATAAATTGTTAATATCTTATGGATAATATACCCATAAAATTAAACTTTTATTAATTTATTTATTTTTACTGGGAATTGAACTCAGGGACACTTTATCCCTGGGCCACATCCTCAGCCCTTTCTTATTTTTTATTTTGAGATACGATCTTGCTAAGTTGCTTAGGGCCTTGCTAAGTGGCTGAGGCTAGTCCAAACTTGCTATCTTCTTGCCTCAGTCTCTCAAGTTGTTGGGATTACAGACGTGAACCACTGCACCTGGTCATAAAACTCAACTTTTTAAAATTAAACTTTGAGATTTGTAGGTGCATGTGTGGTTATAGAAACAGTATCATTCTTTTATAGTCTTTTGTCAGTTTCTCCCTAAGATAACACCTTGCACATCATATGCAGGAGATTGGCAATATATGAATAAAAGTCCAGGTTTCCCAAATGATCCTTGTTAAGTCCCTAGGCATCCTCACAACTGCTGGGCAGAGGTGAAAATTCTAGCTCCCCAAAATGCCTCCACTGAATACATTCCAGGCAAGGAATGCTAGTAGTGAACCATTCCTGCTCCCCTGTGACCTTTTATGACTCACTTAGGCGGAACATCAAGTTGACACAATGTCTTAGTAAGTCTTGACTTTCTACTGTTTTTTCTGAAACTCCTCTCCCAAAGATGATCAGGACATTTCCTGCAAGATGGAGTGGAAGTCCAAGATCCCCATGAGGTCTATACTGATACAGCATGTGAAGGTGTCTTTCTTACACCCCATGGAGTGATAATCCCAGCTCCCTGACTGTTTTTTTTTTCCCCCTGAAATAACCAGGACTTGGTTTGAAGCTTAAGGGTTGAAGGATCTCTTTAAGATCACCAGGATATATGACAAAGATCTCTCTTCAAGCTTCACTGGAATGAACGGGGGTGAAGCTAAGGAGCTGGTTGTTGTTTGGCCTGAGTAGAGCAGCCAGTGTCAAACATGTCTGTTGGGCTTGATGACCTTTCCAGGGTTCTTTGTCTAGAGAGGAATGTTTGTGTTGGGGTTTTTCCTTGTCCATGTTCATTGACATTTGCAGGTTATTGGCTTCTTCAACTCCTACTTTGAAATGCATGAGGCAAAAAGAAAACCCGAGTGACACTACAGTGTCAGTCCTTGGGTTCTCTGATTTCTAGCCCCTCTGACTTCCTTCTGCTTCCCACAGCCTTTTTATCTTTTATGTAGAGGTTTTACTTTTACTCAACAGGAGGAAGAGGAAAAAAAGTACATCCATTCTATTTTCCAATAATAAAAGAAACCAAGTATTGAGGTTTTGTTCATTTTGCATGGAAGTGTTTTGTTTTGTTTTCTAAATAAAATATTTCCCTTTGGAAGCATAAAAACATGCAAATTTAATTAAAATTTAAGATAGATTTTTCTGCTTAAACAAAGTGATACAAGATTAAAATATATTTAGAATTTTTATTCATGTTCTTTTATTCAACAATTGAAACTAAGGTCTATAATTTGCATGGGACATTGGAAGGAATGCCTCTTCTGAATATGAATACTTTCTAGATTCAAAAATAAGAGTTTTATTTGTAGTTGTTCAGCTTAAAAACAATAGAGAAACATCTCATAAATTAAGATTTTGTAAACTCTGTGTTTGGTGTGTTTCTGAAGCTTTCTGGACAACTTTGTTAGCAGAGGCATGTTGCACAGTAAGTTTTGAAGCTGTATCAAGAAATACTTAGTATTGTAGATCTAATCAATATTTTCTTAGTTTTTGGAAATAAGAATTTTAATGTTGGTCTTATTAATAGAGACACATTTTAAATCCTTTGTATATTAGCCAAGGAGTGGGACAACTGGATCAAATCATGGTTCTATTCCAAGTTTTCTAAGGAATCTCCATATTGCAGGAATCTCCAGAGTGGTTGTACCAACTTGCATTTCAACCAGCAATGTATAAGTGAATATTTTATTTTATTTTAAATTTATTCTAATTTGTTATATATCATAGAACAATGCATTACAATTCATAGTACACATATAGAGCACAATTTTTCATATCTCTGCTTGTACACAAAAGAATCACACCATTTGTGTCTTCATACATGTACTTAGGATGTTGGTTTCTGTCTCATTCCAGTCTTTCCTACCCCATGCCCGCTCCCTTCCCCTCTCTTCCCCTTGCTCTATCTAGAGTTCTTCTATTCCTCCCATGCCCTGCCCATTACCATTATGAATAGGCATCCAATATTTTTCCCCACATCCTCACTAGCATTTATAGTTACTTTTATACTTGATAATTGCCATTCTGAGTGGAGGAACATGGAATCTCAGTGTAGTTTGGATTTGTATTCCTCTAATCACCAGAGATGTTGAGCATTGTTTCCTATATTTTTTGATGATTTGTATGTCTTCTGTGAAGCCTGTTCAGTTCTTCTGCCCATTTGTTGATTGGGTTATTTGGGATTTTTTTGGTGTTAAATTTTTGAGTTCTTTAAATATCCTGGATATTAATGATTCTTGGATTTGCTTTTGCTTCTTGCTCCTCAGGAGTCATATTAAGAAGGTCTGTTCCTGGGCTAATATGATGGGGCATTGGGCCTACTTTTTTTTTTTTTTTTTTTTTTTTTTAGTATGTGCAGGATCTCTGGTCAAATGCCAATGTCTTTGATCCACTTTGAATTGAGTTTTGTGTAGAGTGATATATAGGGGTACAATTTCAATCTACTACATATGGATTTCCAGTTTTTCCAGCATGTTGTGTTGGAGAGTTGATCTTTTCTAGTATGAGATGACATATTTATGTGGGTATGGCTCTGTGTCTTCTATTCTTTTCCATTGATCTTCAATTCTATTTTTGTGCCTATACCATGCACAGCCACAACAATGTTTATAGCAGCTCAATTCACAATAGCCAGGTTATGGAACCAACCTAGGTGCCCTTCAACAAATGAATGGATGAAGAAAATGTGGTATATAGACACAATATAATACTACTCAGCTATAAAGAAGAATGAAATCATGGTATTTGCTCCTAAATAAATGGAGATGGAGATATCATGCTAAGTGAAATAAGCCATTCCTCAAAAAACAAAGGTCAACAGTTCTGTTTAATATTGAACACTAACCAATAACAAGGAAGGGTAGAGAGGGGAAGCATAGAAGTTGATCGGGATTAGACAAAGGGGAATGAAAGGCGAGAATAAAAATAAGAGACAGTAGAATGAAACTGAATTAACTTTCCTATGCTCATATATGAAAACACAACCAGTATAACTCCACATCATGTTCAACCACAAGAATGGAATTAAAATTGTACTGTGTTGCACCCAATGTATGTATAATATGTCAAAATACATCCTACTCTCATGTATATATAAAACAACATATAAAAATTATAGAATTAAAAAAATGAATACTATAGAAACATTAATATTAAGCAATAAAAAAGATGCATTGGTCTGAGTTAAATAATTACACTTGAAATAAATAATTTTTAATAAAATTTTCTTTAAAATTATATCTTCCTAGCTCATCATGTGTTTGATGAAGTTATTCATTAGTAAAATACATGTAATGTACACTCAGAGTAACTAAATATTCTCTTAAAGTCAATTTAGGAAACAGGATAATGAAATTAGAAAAATATTTTTCAAAGAGAATGGGGTGTGCATGTATACTTTGATGATATACTGATAAATCAAATACAAGTTTCTCAATAATGAATAGCAAAATGTCTCCAATTACTATTGTGTGCTATGTTAATTGTCAGTTTTAATAATTAGAGTGGTTTACATGACTATCCACATTATGTCAGATAGTTTCTCATAAAATACAGCATTCACTAATCAGCTTTATTTTTTATTATTCACCAGTCAATTTGAGTAAATAATCCCCACTCGTTTGATATTCAATTAAAAGTAAACTAATTTGCAGTCATGCCATTTTACAAACCATAATTTTTAAAATATCAATAGGAGATTTAAAAAAATAAACAACTGAATCATTTGTCTACATTTCTACTGGTTAGGACAGAGCTTTGGTGGCATCTGTCAGGGAGGTTATGTGCTGGCAACTACATAATGAATGTCATTCTTGTTTACCTAAGGACAATGTCATTGACTTATAAGAATGTATATTTATTTTCTTGCATTTCCAAATGCATTTGGCCTTGATAAATAGATAATGTTATGACATAACCATGTTATCTAAATATTATATACAGTAATTATGTTTTAAAATAAAAAAAATGTGTATAAGAATATTTCAAATGAAAATATCTAAGAAGTACAATGGGAAAAATATTGTAAGGGACTAAAATAATTCAACATAAAAAGCACCAAGGTTATTATTTTGAAATTAATAACAATATTTATATTCAGATATTGTACATTTTTATATACAAAAGAGCTTACAAGAAGCTTAGGAAATAATACCAATAGTGATTATCACATTTAACCAAGTCAACCTGATCAAGAGTAGTGATAGAATATAAGTAATCTAGTAATGTGTGACTTTGATTTAAATCAATACAACTTTGTATAGAGGACTGTTTGATTACATATAATTTGAAAATGTTTCATAAATATGTAACAAAGCATAGAATAAATTACTATAAAATAGATAAGTATAAAATAAATACATTTGTTTACATATTATCAGCATTTTATAAATATTAGCTATATTTAATATTTTTAAATGAATATTTTAAAGTAAAATGACATGAATGTTGAATCTTCTTTTATAAAATTACTGGTTTTATTTTAATTAAAAACAGGATTTCAATGTTTTTGAAGATAAGTGATACTGTTTAAAAACATAAGCTTGCATGCATTTAAATGGATTTTATGGGTTGAATGGTGTCTTTCCAAATTCATGATCTTCATGAACCTCAGGTTTGACCACATTTGGAAATTGGGTCTTATCAGACGAAATTGAGTTGGGTTAAAATGCAGCCACTCTGGATTAGAGTATGGTTAGCATCCTTTGAAGTCATGTGAGGATACACATACACTCTGGGAGAGACAGAAACTGGGTTAATGAACCAGTTTTTTAACCAAGACACCTAGAATGGCTGGAAAACATCAAAAATTAAAAAGATACAAGAAAGAAACCTTCCATAGTACCATTAAGAGGGCCTGGCCCTGCTAATACCTTGATTTCAGGCTCCTAATATCCCAGGATGCAAGATAATAAATTTCTATACACATAAACCACCCAATTTGGGGTAATTTGTTCTGGAGCTCTAAGAAACTAAAGTCTTTAAATAAAGTTAAGAATCTATAAATGATGTCTTAAATGATTTGTATCATAATGATAATCAAGCTATGTCAACCTCACTACCTTAAAAATATAATAAAATAAAATAATGATGGTACTGATTCAACTTAAATAACAAAATATTTCATATTATTTTTGAAATAACAAAATATTTCATATTATTTTTGAAATTGAAGATGCATTGAAACTTTTGGACATCTCTGCATTTTTACTAAAGTATTCATTATTTCTATTTCAAGTGTCATAATTTTTTTATTGCCATTTTTAAAAATTTCGTGAAATCTTTTACTTCAATTTGCTGAAAGTGTCATTCATTTCCCCTTTATGTTACAGAGTGCTCAATTGCATTGATTGACTTTCAAAATTAATAAATCTCATTAAAATTATTCTGAGTGAAATAAACCAGATGTAGAATGCAACATGGATCATTTTGTTTGTATAGATGCCCCAAATTGACAAAACTAAACTAAACTAAATCAAATCTAGAGGTAATGGCTACTTTTGGAGTGAAGGAGGTATATAAAAATTGAGAAAATGAAGATATTTTAGTTCTTGCTCATGGTTTGTGTTCCTTTCTGTATGTTGCACTTCAAAATAATTTAAACAATTTATGCTTGGTTAAGTATGACCTAAGCAGTTGTGGTTTGTAAAGTCTAAAATATACACAGAGACCACATTTTGTAATAATTTGAATGAGCTAAAAATATATAGATTTCATTTTCCTGAGTCCTTTTAAAACTGAACATTAATGATAGGCAGTAAGTGGCCTAACGGTATTTAATTTTAGATATTTAGGACATGATTGATATTAGTAAAAATAGTCATTTCCAAAAGTGAGAAGACTGATAATTCTTTTGATAGTAAAAGGACTATCAATAAGATTCCTTTGGTTCCATCCATTTTGCTGTAAATGACAGTATTCCATTCTATTTACAGCAGAATAATATTTCATTGTGCATATATACCACATTTATTTTATCCATTCATCCCTTCATGGGCACCTAGGTTGATTGCTTATCATAGCTCTTATGAAGGGTGCTGTAGTAAACATTTGCAAGCAGGTATCTCTTTGGTATGCTGAATGCATTTTTTTTCTGGATATATACCCAAGATTTGTATAGCTGGATCATATGATAGATATAGTTTTAGTTTTCTGAGGAATTTATATTATGTTAAGTAAAATAAATCAGACATGGAGAGATAAGTTATATCTCATATGTGGACATTTAAAATAAGTCAATCCAAATGTAGAGTAATGATTACAAAAGAAGGGAAGAGGATGAGGGAGGTTGGATAAAGGGAGGCTGAATTTCACCAGTGCACAATGTATGAATGCATTGAAATATCACAGAAAACAAACAATTAATCCACAATTAATGCATGCTGACCAAAGTAAAATAAGATTAAAATAATATGTAAAAGGTCAAAGTATTATGAAATTTGTGTGTGTGTATGTGTGTGTGTGTGTGTGTATAATTTTAACCCACATGTCATTGTTATTCCTAATCAATAAACACAGTTCCACCACAAAACAGAATTTGTTTCTAGTTTAACAGTGACCTATATGAATTTTGAATCAGACTAATTAAATTAATTAAAAAAGTGCTTAGCTATACAATGAATGAAGGTTTTTAAACCTTTAGAATAATAACAAAATCAAGTAAAATCATTAAACTAATATGTTGTTATGTTGCAATAATCATGGCTCCCTCACCTCACTATGTGACTCCTAGACTTTTGGCATATTTCATGATTTCTCTGATCCTCTGTGTTCTCTTCTTTTAAGTTAGGAAAATAGTCATGAATATTTCATTGCGCCATTTTGACTATTCCATTAGATAGTCCATTTAAAAGATAGTCTGCTTTATTGTGAGTGTCAAAAACAAGAGAAATAAAAGGAACACTTATTTTTGCTTGTTTTCTCTGCCCAGTTGATGATATTACAGTTATAAAAAAATGATAATTTTTTAAGGAACTGTCTACAAACAGATATCCCAAATCAAAATTTCTTTCAATCAGTAGCCTGATTACCTTCATCCAACAAAATAGGAGGAAATTAGGAAAATGTTGATGCAGAGAAAATAAAAGAACTATCACCAATTTTGATCTCAGTTTCATAGAATTCTAAGAAGAGTCTTTTCTGATTTCTGAGTCTTTCCAGTCTGTTAATGAAATGAAAACAATATTGAAGTTGCAATTTGAATAATCACCACTTTACTTCCATAAATAAGCATTAACCTAGTTCTTTGGAATATTGTATTAGTTTAAAAACTTCATTTGAACACTAGGTAGAATTTATATTTCTTATTTTAATCTGCCAAAGCTCATCCTTCTCAACTCACATAAAGGGAAAAATAAAACCTGAGGGTTTTTCAGAGCTGGCCATTGTGATACTTCTAAACAGCTTCTTCTAAGGAACTAAGATACTGTAATTGATCCACTTTTTCAAAATGTTTTATAAGCAAGATTGTCAAAATAGTATTTTTTTTTCATTTGTCAACATGAACCCTTAGAAAATATGGACTGATGAAATGAATAGAGTATAATTAGTTTAATAGCTGAAACCAAACATTTCTTGTCCATTTTCAAGACTGTACAATTCCATAAAAGCAAGTGAAGATTTGGAGCACTTCTTCTAATGAATTTGTTATGACTACTTAAAGCTATATTTTTTTTTACTTAATTTCTAAGCCAAGATCTGACAATACTGATAAAAAACTCATAAGTTTGGGTGATTATATAATTAATACTAAACCTTAATAATTTATGAAATAGGTTTAACTTTGGTCCAATTAGTCTAATTAAGAGGAAGCTGGGCAGATTCCTAAAGTTATTGAATCGTCCTAAGTAATCTAAAAAATATAGTAACACAAACTTCTTTTTCATTAATTGATAGACTGGTGTATTCAATATGCTTATGGTTTCTAGACTTTCACAGAGAGCGTAGCAAGAAAATATAAGTATGTTATACATTTTTACACAACCATAATTATTTCAAAATCTATTTGTATGTATATGTTAAAAAGTGACTTTGGGGGGCATTTGCATTTATCAAATATGTAGCAATGTTGAGCAGTTTTTATGCATCTGTTGGAGATGAGTACACATATCTTCTTTAGAGAAATATTCAGATTTTAGTCCACTTTAATTCTATTAGTTGCTTGCTATTGAGTTGTTTTAGTTCTTTAAATATATATATATATATATATATATATATATATATATATATATAGTTATATATATGTATATATAGTTATATATATATATAGTTATATTTATAGTTATAGTTATAGTTATAAATGGACACAACATCTTTATTTTATTTATTTATATGTGGTGCTGAGGATTAAACCCAATGCCCCACATGTGATGGGCAAGCACTCTACCACCAAGCTACAACTTCAAACCATAGTTCTTTATATATTATAGTTATTAATCCTTTGCCAGATGCATAGTTTGCATTTTTTTACCAATTCTTAGATTGTTTTTTGTTCTGTTGATTTCTGTTGCTTAATATATCATCTCTCCCCAATTAAGATGGCCATTGTCAAAAAGGCAGTAGAATAACAAATGCAGGCAACAGTGTAGAGGAAAAAATAACTTTTATATACTGTTGGTGGGATTATAGATTAGTATAGCTGTCAAGGTGGTGAGGGTCCTCAAAAAACTAGAACTTTTGAGTGAGCTAGCAATCCCATTCCTGGGCATATGTCCAAAGAAAATGAAATCAACATATCATGAAGATTCCTACATTCCATGTGTGTTGGAGCTCTATTCCTAATTGCCAGAATATGGGAACAACCTAAGTAACCCTCAATGGGCAAATGGATAAAGAAAATGTAATGCATAAGTACAGAGTGGAATATTTTTCAGATCACAAAAAAGCATAAAATCCTGTCATTTTTCAACAGCCTGGATGGACCTTATGTCAAGTGAAATAAATCAGACATAGAAAGATAAACATATAACCTCAATCATATATCAAATCTAAACAAACAAACAAAAAATGATCTCATAGAAGTTGAGAGTAGTCAGTGGCTACCAGAGACTAAGGAGAGTAGAGACATTAGGAAGGAGGAAAGGTTGATCCATGGACAAAATTTTGCAGGGAGACAGAAGGAGTAAGCTTTTATAGTCTTCTATGGCACACCAGGGTACATATAATTAACAGTAACACAGTACATAGTCAAAATAGTTACAGTAGAGGAGGTTTGTGTAAGTGTTCCCATGCACATATAATCTCCACTCAGCAAGCAAAATATATTCAGAGTTTTCTGAAGAATGAAAAATTCATCCATTTTATTCCTGGAAAGATAGCAATAAGATATTTCTAATAAGCATATGGTGCATTCTCTGGCAAGATTATTGATAGCACTGCAGGTACTACTTCCAATTAGGAAAGATACTGAAGCAAGTTTTCAATGGAGTTCTGTTGCTCAAGCTAGTCTCAAATTCAGGGGCTCAAGTGATCTTCCCGCCTCAACCTCCCTAGTCAGTTGTTCTGAAGATGTGGGCCACCATGTCTAGAAAGAACAAAGGACTTTGAATATATTCAGCATAAACAGTTATAATAGTATAAAGAGATGCATATGCTAAATACCCTGAGTTGATCACTACCCAACAATTGCCTTCAACAATCTTGCCAAAGAATGTATCATATGCTTATTAGAGATATCATATTCCTACCCTGACAGAGATAAGAATGAGTTTTCAATTCTTTACAAAACCCTGGAGTATATTTTTCCTCCAGAGCAGAGACAACATGTGCTTGGGAATACACATGCATGTATACATACATCAACATGCATACACAAAATCACTCACCAAAACCCATAAATCATTGGGATATATTCTAAAAAAACGTATGGAGGAATTTATTCATTCCTTATTTTTATTTCACCTACTAGAAATTATATTTTTTAAAACATATCTCTTATTTTTCCTATAAAATTATTAATCATCTTTGAGAACAACTAAATCATAGATGCAATAACTAATAAGAAAAGTTGCCTCCAGGGTTTAGGTATATTAGAAAAACATCAAGGATCTTCCTATATTCCTGAAGAAAAATAATATAGCAATTCTCTTTCTTTTCTACTGTCCAGAATCTACTTTAGAATTGAAATCCAAGAATCTGTGTAACTACTGGACTACACAATCATTTCAATTCACTTTTTGAGAAATAAGCACCATGGGTGCTAAAAAGGTTTAAAAGGCATGGTGTTCACTCTGTTAATTTTTAAGTAATCATGGAGACCTGCCTTTAGCCCCCTCTCTTGGACACTTATCTGCTCTTATAATCATTTCACAAATGTTTATTGAATGTACACTAACTTAAAAAAATGACAAAAATAAATCATTAATACTGATTTTTATCATTAGTATCACTGTTATAAATTATTAATTCTGATCACTGTTTCATGGTTGAATTTAACATAATCTCAAGAATCATGGGGAAATATAAATAGTGGAAAATAAAGAATGGTAAATGCTGAAGGTTGGTTCTCTAATAACAGTTCTCTTCTTCCATAATAGTTTGCGCTCTGATTTTTTGAATGGTAAATCGCTATATATATCACAGTATAAATCTATGCTGCTAAGCCATACAATTGAATTCTTTAGAGAGATTTAAGCCAAAGAATCTGGGCCCAATTTATCAAGAAAACTGCCCAGTACCTTTTGTCCCCCATTCCTTTTTACCTTCTTTAATTTCTGATGGATGATTTACAGGTTCCTATTTGGAACTGGGGCCAACATCTTAACTCACAAGATTACTTGGAAATGTTACATATGAAGTGGCAACAAGAAGAGTAGCTCCCTACAGAAGTAGTAGAGCAGAGCAATCATGGGATGAGAAATGTTATGTTTAAATGTGACCAGGCTCAGGGTTGCCTAGATATCTGGTAAAATTTCTTTTCTATTTGTGTCAACAAGGTGATTTCTTAAAAGATTGGCATTTGAATGGAGAGATGTAGCAAAGAAGACTGCTCTCACTAATACAGGTGAAAATTATTGAATCCACTGTTCAATCTATTTAGATGCAAAAGGTAGAGAAGGGATTTTCTCTGTTTAGCTGAAGTGTCCATCTTCTCCTGTGCTTGGGCTTCTGTGCTCTTGCTGTGCAGGACTTCATACTAAGAGACTTAAACTCTTGACTCCCCTGGTTCTTTTGTTCACAGGGTTGGATGAGGATGACAACAGTGGTTTTCCTTGACTTCTGGTTTGAAGATCTTGAGACTTCAGCCCCCAAAATCGCACAATTCAGTCCCATGTGGTAGATCTCTCTAGACCTGATTAGTTCTTTTTTTTTTCTGGAGAATTCTGACTAGTACACATAATAAGAATACTTAATATCTAACTGTAGGCTTTCCTGTGAAGGAATTAAATATTTTCGATGTTCAAAATATTGATAATTAGACTTCTTTCATTCACAAACCTCTTCATGCTTGAATATTTCTAAGAATATATAAATGTCCTCAAAAGATAGGTAATTCACCACACCCCTTCTCTCATAGTTGGTCAAGTTCCCCTTCTAAATTAGCATCAGAACATGTGTAATTTAAAATTTTTATTTTAGATGTTTTATTTATAATTAAAAATTATCATGTTCTTTTTTGCTTTTGCATATTTTCTTTCTTCTGAATTTATTTGTTCATTCTTAGTGGAACACAGAATGTGTTGGAATCATGGCAATAAATTTATGAAATATTCTACTGAGTGGACATTATATTCATCCTTCATATTGTGAGCTTCAAAACCATTTTTCTAAACATCAATTTATTTAATCAAACTTCTGTTCATTTCTTTGTAGAAGATGCTCATTTTTTTTGATCCAAACATTGATGACAATAGTTATGAAATTACTGATCCTTTTTGCTCTATAGGTAATCCACATTTTCACTCTGCTAGCTTTTAAGATTTTCTTGCAAAAATGCACAATGCTTTAAAAATTGTAGGTTTTTTTTTTTTTTTGCTTTTAAGTACAATTCATGCTCAATAAGGTCATTTAATCTGAGTACTGCAGAAAGAATCCTCTCTGGCTTTTGTAATCTCGCAGGAGTCTCGTGGAGTGGCAGACAGGAGTTCACTAAAAAGATGGAGAATACAGCTGCTCAGGACAGAATGGACAGGTCACCTTAGGAATTTCAACGTGGGCCTTACAAAACCCAAGTTTCTTAAAGAACTTAGAAGTCCACCCCTTCTGAAACTGAAAGATACAGATGATGGCCCAGGAAGTTTAGCTCCCTTAGACAAGCTAAGGAAGGCTCCTGGGACTCTGAACCCATTTAAAACCTGTGAAATTTCTGAAAGTGGAAACCTGTTTGAAATCTGTGAAATTTTATCCTTTGTCCTCATGCATTCCTCCCCCTTTCTAAAAGTTCTCTTCCTCCCTGAGCTTTTGAAGATAGAACTTTTGAAACAATGAGGTGTTTTGTTGTTTCCCTCCACCTTCCTCCAAAGCTGGCTTTGAATAAGACCCACTTTCCTACCAATTTGACTTTGAATATCTCTGGAGCGGAGAGCAATATGGTTTAGTTTTCTTTCTCTTGAAGCAAGTGTGCCCCATAAGGGCTTCTTTTGTTCTTGACTACTTTGATAAAGTTCTCTATTGTCTCCAGTCCTGTGACCTATAGACTCCCTTTGATGCAGATGTCTGATTTTCTCCCTGCAGGTCATCACCCTTTACTGTCCTTCCCTTACCCACCTTCTCAGAGCTGGCTAACCTATTAACATGAGGACTGTGTCTTCTTTTCATTGTGGGAAATTTTCAGCTTTCGTTACTTCAATAATTGCATCACTATCCTAATTTTTATTCCCAAATTCTGAAACTCTGTCAGAGAGTTCAGATCCTCTATTTCTATTCTTCACCTGTCTTTTTTTTTCCTATTTACTTTCCATTTTATCTTTATGTACTGTGTGCTAGGAAAAATTCCTCCCCCTAATTTTCCACACCATTAATTTCTGTTCAGCACTCAGCATTCTAGTACTCATCCCACCTATTGATGTTTTTCTAATTTCACTAATTATGTTTTTCATTTCTGATATCTCCAATAAATTCTTCTCTTAACTGCCACTTCTTTTCTTCAAAGATATATCACTCTGATTAAAATCGCAAGCAAATTGATTGAAAAATTTTTTTTCTGTTTTCTTGAGCTTAGCAATTCATTGCCTCTGGTGATCCTGGCACACACCTGAATGTTTTGGCAGTGAGTGGTTGAAAGCTCCTTTTCTCAGTAGAGAATATGTGCTAGAGCATGGTCTGTTATGGCTTTTAATTTCCACCTTGGTGAATAGCAATAAGTACTTCTCAATCTTTCATTCAGCTCTGTGAAATAAGAGATAGATATGATGCATGAGAGGATTCAATCTCAAAAGCAATAGTTTGATCTTAATTTCTCAGTATTTTCGGCCACCTAGGGCACTGTACTACCCATGAAAGTGGAAAAAAATGTTTCATATATTTCTCAACTCTTGGTGCCCCAGGTTCAACAGTCATCTGCCCAATTAAATATATCTTTCATATATTTATTTAGCGCTACTCTTGAGTAGATCTTGAAGAACACTTTCACTGATAACCTCACAGAGCGTCTTAGATTGGATTGTTTAGAAAGTGATTCTATTGAAGAAGAGGTGGTTGAATTTCATGACCAATTGATTTTTTTTGACAGTTCAGCTTCTGAAGAAAATCAAACACTTACATAAAAAAAGTATAAATGATATGCTAACCTCTTAGCTAATGTTTCCAGAATAAAGTCAAACTTCTACACAATTGGCACATTAATATCCTGAAAGATACACACTGACATCTTAAATATGAGAATATTTCACAAGAAGATAAACTATATATCATATGGTAGCATGAACAGCTCTTGTTAATTAACACCACATTCTTTTATTTTAATATGGCAGTTTGTAAATAATGTTTTCTTCTTTATAATGCATGTATGCTTTTGAAATTCTACATGTGATCAATGTGTTTCTCTTCACATGTCCTTCTATTTTTTTCTTTTATTGGAAAAGATGGGGATGATGATTTTTTAAAAATGTGTAGATGTATATTCACATTCATTAAAATGCACAGATTCCTAATATATAGTCTGATTAGCTCTGACAAATATACAAATCAGTGTATCCCTAATCTTAATTAAGAAATACTGACACCCCATTTCCTTCACCCTTAAATTTTTTCTTATGCTCCTTGTATTTTCAGTTGGTCAAAACCTTACAGGAAGTCACTATCCTCATTGCTATTCCCATAAAAAACATTTGTCTGCTATGGAATTTACATAACTAGAATCATAGGAAGTGTGCACTTGTGTGTTTCTTTTGCTTCACATGACATCTTGGGATAAATCAATACTTGAAAGATAACAGTAATTGGTTGTGGTCTATTGCTAAATGTTACATCACATTTTATTACATGTTAATGAAAACTTTACCCCCAATTTTGGCTATTATAGACATAGCTGCTCTGAAAATCATAAGGAAACCTTTGTGCTGGCATGTTTTTTTTTCTTTCTCTTGGGTAAATAAGAGAAAAAATTCTGGACCAAATGGCAAATGATTGCAGCTTTGAAAAAGAAAACTGCCGAACTGTTATCCCAAGTCATTCACTTAATATGAACATTAGCATAATGATATCAAGGTTTATTTCCTGTGCCTATGCTCCACTTGGATTATCCCTTTGGTGACACATCCATTTTTCTTTTACCTGTCACATGTCACATGTATTTGTCATTTTATCATTGAGTTATATGAGTTTCCTACAGACTGTGGAAAGAAATTATTAGTCAATGCAATAACATGCATTGTGTTTTTTTTCCTGGTTTTTAGTTTATCTCTTTGTATATCTAGTGCTTTTGTTTAAGATTCAGTGTTTTTATAATGTCCATTTTACATTGTTTTGCTTTTTCTTTGCCAATTCCAATGTCTCAAAGATGACCTCCTTTGTTCTTCTAAATATCACCATTTTTACTGTTAATTTAGGTCTATGATCTATCTCAGTTTCTCTCTGTGATATGAAGATTCATTTTTTCTTCATTTTTGATATGGATATTCATTAGATTAAGCATTATATGCTATAATGTATCATCTCCCCTCATTTCTAGCCAAGTCAGCATTACCAAATTATATCTTATGATTTATGGAATAAAAAGACTTATAATTTTGGCTTGATTTCTAGACACATTGCACCACCAAAACTGCAGGGAGCTCTTAGCACACATGTTTTATAAACACAAATTTCATGAGGTGCACTTTCCTTCTTTCAAGAATTTAATTCCATTCTACCAATTTTAATCTTTTGTTCATTCCAATAGAAAACCTCTGTTTTCAACCTATTATTTATTCTAATTTATGTGGAATTTAAAATGGTTGTTCACAATATGAGTATAATAAACACTACTCACTTTTATTAAATCTGAAATTCAAGACTGAAATTTCTTCTACTACACTAATATAACGGTAGTTTTACAAGTTTTGACAAGTAGAAAGACTCTTTCTCAATAATTTATACATATTAGCCAGATTAACATCTAGAACTCAGAAGGTGGTGCTCATATGATCTCTATTTCAGAGACGAAAAACAGCAAAAACTCACTCTCTCTCTCTCTCTCTCTCTCTCTCTCTCTCTCTCTCTCTCTCTCTCTCTCTCTTGTAAAGCTGAAGATTAAACCCAGGGCCTTGTGCATGCTAGGAATACAATCTACCAACTGAGCTATATCCCCAGCCCTTCTCTCTGTTCTTTTAAACAATGACACAAGCTCTTAAGTGAAGTACCAAGACCTTTATGAGTGAAGTACCAACTCATAAATATTATTTTATACCACATATTTACACACACACACACACACACACACACACAGCGCATTTCTCTACCTCTATTTTTTTTTTTCCAAATAGGGTGACCCAAATGTTTTTCAGATGCTATTTACTTCTTTTGTAAAGTGTATTCCATTTTCTTTTGTGGAGAAAATTTCTATTTGTCCTGTAAGATTTAGCAATAATGTTGCTGCCTCTGATATTTTCTTTTATGCCTTTGTGCCCCTTACTTCTTTCATTTGTTGTTTTTCTGTTTGCTTTTAGTATCTTTACCAATGCATCTATCCCTGTATTGTAACTATTTGATTAATTTATTGAGCATATGCCAAGAAATATAAACAGAACTCTGGAGTCAATGTCATGAACAACTATCTCCTATCATTTTATTGCATAAATTCCGAAGGCAGATTTTCAATTAGTAGTTACCAGAAGAATAAAAGAAAAAATGCACAGTGGTGAATTTAATAAAGTAAATTAGAAAGTAATGGGCAAAAAGAATGAAATGTAGAGATTGGAAGTTGGGGCTCAAACAAAGAGTGAGGAGAGGCTCTGGATGACTAGGAGGAGGCTGACATGAGAAAGGTCCTCAGAGAGAACTTTCCAGGCAGAAGAAAGAGGATGCCTTACATTGCACATTGGTACATTCTTAGCTTTCTCACACAAAAAGGAAACCATCAAGACTGATGTCTAGTCAGAATCTCAGGTAAGCAAATCATATGAATTGACTATCCATCCCATGGTTATGTATGGGAATGAAGTCCATTTCAGAGTCTCTGGGCAACTGAGCTAGAAGAATCCTTGTGAATGGTGACTGAGAAAACAAGAGCACATTGACACACTTACCCATGAGCATCAGTGTTTTTTTATAGGAAAAACAAGTAAATAACAAAAACTTCACTTGTGGAATATTAATGACATTTTCTTAGATAACATTATTAAAAAAACTCCAATCAACAGTGAAAATGTATTATTCTTATGGATGTTATTACTGCTGCTGCTGGTGTTGTTCCTTTTACAAGTAGAATGTTCTCAAAATCTGAAACCTATATACAAGGTAGATACTAGAGGTAAATTCCAATGCTAAGTTAGAGATTATTAAAATTTGATTAATTTTTGTCAAGGTAGGGTCTCGCTTGTAGAATAAGAATTAATTTATTTTATGACACTTATAAAAAAGTCTATATTTTAGGCTTTGGTTAAAAAATTTCATTTTGAATAAATTAATTTTTCATTTGTTCACCTTCTTCTGTCTTCAGTATGATGGTGAACTATTTCCTATGCGATGCAATGAAATCCATAATACAGATGAATAATTTTTTAAAAGCATAAAGTGTTTTACAATTAAGTAGAATATAAGAATGCTGGATCAAATATTCTTTCTTAAATATGAAGATATCTCTTTTACTCCAAGTCTTTATTCATGGTGACCCCTGTACCACATTGGAGGTCTGTGTTAATTAAAATTTTGATGTTTTATGACTCTGAATGGACTTGGTAACTGCAATTAAATTAGAAATAGAAAACAAAAATCATAGAATAAAAATTTGGAGAGGCAATGCCATCTAGACGACCAAAAGGGATCAAAGAAACACTTAGGGGCAGTTTCCTAGAGGTCAATAGGCAGCATAACTCATAGACAACTAAGACTTGTTTCCGTATTGTTAAGATACCTGCATTAACATCCTGAAATGCTGATCATCTTCTGCCTTGTCTTAAAGAAACATCCTGACAAATTTATAATTAAAAATGTGAATGTGTAAAATAAAATTTATTTTCACTGCAGCATTCTATAGTTCTTCCATAATCCAGGCCGTTCTTAGCATAACATTAACACAATTTAGATCTACCATGAAATGAATAAAGCATTAGCTTGAGCAACACAACTATTGCTTTGTAACTCCTTACCAAAGTCTAAGACAAACCTTCAAAGGTGTTCAAATGCTCTGGCAGAATTTTCAAATGTGAGTTATTTTCTTTGCAATGTGTTAATACTATCTACCAACTATTGATATGTTCTCTCAATTTTTTTACACTTCCCTTGAAGTTGTAGAAAAGTGGCTTTACCGGGATTTTGAGACTAGTGTTTATTTTGTTTTGGTCCCTTATGCAAACAGCGAATTTATTGCTGACCATCTTGTTGCCATAATTTCTGCTAGAACTCTTGGTAGCCCTAGTGTGGTCACAACACAAGGGTGCAAGTATATGTGGTAAAGAAGAAGCAAGCTTTGAATATACAGTGCTGGCAGCTCACTGTGGAAAATAATTAGTGACAGATTCAGTTCTTACCAGAAGTACTTGGTCAAAAAGGCAATTTTCTTTTCTCTGGAAAATACCTGATAATGCAGTATTGTACAATTAAATTATTTTTAAAAAAAATTTTTCTTCATTTAGGAATATTTGATAGAAAATATCCCAAAATGGAATTTAGCCAGCTATATCAAATATATGAGTAAAGCTATGTGTTTTATAGATTCTAAATATTAATAAAAATTTAAATTTCTATCAGCCAATTTAAAGAGAATTACTTCTCGGAATAATAAAATTCTTGTTTTATGCAGATGCCATCACAGCGACCATCCAAATGCATTAGAAAACAGGGTGACTTTACTGATCAATGAACACAAATATTATGTAGTTTTGATTTTTTATGCTGATGTTATATGACAGCATTCAATATTATTAACTCAGATTCACTTTTGAAACAAATCCTTTTGAAGCTTTATATTATTTTCTTAAAAAAAGTCTTCCAGTATTTAAAAATTTTAGTCTTTCTAATGCCTGAAATGACAACCACCTCATTTGAAATTACACAAAATAAAAGTATCAAGACAGATGTGGGTCTGGCTTATTTCACTTAACATGTAATTGGCTTCTAATTTTTATTCTCAATCCCTAAATTGCAGGATTTTGTCCTAGGATGGTGCCTTCTTACTTCACATTTTGATCACACTTTTTTGTGATATGCACTCTGACATTTTGGTGTATGAATCATTTTCACTTTTAGCACAATGTTTTAGTCAGAACTTTTAGCACAATGTTTTAGTCAGTCACTGCTATGACTAAAAGATCTGACCAGAATAACTGTAAAGGAGGCAAGTTTATTTCAAGGCTCACAGTTTCAGAGGTCTTAGTCCATAGAAGGCCAGCTCCATTCCTCTAGAGGGGCTCAAACTGAGACTGAACATCATGGCAGGAAAGTGTGGCAGAGGGAAGAAGTGCACATCATGATCAAAAAGCAGAAAAAGAGACTTCACTCTTCATATACAAAGTATATATCCCATAGTCATGCCCCAAATCAACCACTTCCTGCAGCCACATCCCACCAGCCTTTGGTTACCACTCAATTAATCCTATCAGGGATCAATTCTCTGATTAGGTTATGTAACCCAATCGTTTCTCCTCCAAACTTTCTTGCATTGTCTTACATTTCACCTTTTGGGGGACATGATGTCTAAACTGTAACAGCAATTATTGGTACAAAAATAGATGTGACAAATATTCAGATATTACAAGGTTCTACACTTATTCTAAATTTATCAACCATGGATGTAAGGCATATAACATTGCTCTTTTTAAAAGATGAAGAATTCTGAGTAGAAGGTTAACACAATAAATAATCATAGAAAAGTTTTGACTTTAGACCCTATCACACAAGTAAAGAGTCAAGATTAACTTTCCTAAATTTGAAAGAAAGTATTTTTCAACACTATTAAATTGAAGAGATAGCAATATTGAGTGCTTTTCTCATTGAGATTTTAATTAATTTATTCTCTGCTCATGTAAAAAAAGATAAAAGTAAATATTTTATATGACCTAATATGATCACTGTCTTAGAAATGGTTCCAATAACTTCTAGGAATTTATTATGGACTGAACACATTGCTATTTGAAGATGTTTAGATCTTTAAATTAAAGATTTTTAGATAGCAATAAAGTAAACAGAGCTAAACCAGTTACAATTTCAGCTTAATAAGAAGAGGATATAGGGCTCTGTCTTTGAAGACTTGTCATATAGAAAATGGGGGACCAGTTATTTTATTAGATAAACAAAGTCCAAAAAAATCCATCAATAAGAAAAAGGAAGTCAGATAGGTAGGACATATGGCAGTGGAGCAGCCACCAGATCAATGTGTCTGGGTTTGAGATTTCCAGGATAAGAAATACAAGAAGCCTTCAAGAATGTCTAGTTTAAACTCTAATTTTGCAAACATGGAATGAAAGAAGAGAAATGTCCATGTCTCTATCATTAGGAGCATCAAACTATTTCTCTGAAAAAGATGAAGCTATGTGTAGGATTCTGAAGATAAATCGTGAATACCACTGACAAAATAAGAAGCAGATTTTTGACCTTGATTCTTTTGGACTCACAAGTGTTACTGCTGCATATAAAACTCTCAGTATTTATGTTTTGCCTTTCTTTTTTCTTTGTGTCAGTTCTTCTCAAATAAAAATATTGAAAGAGCAGATGGTTTTTTAGTTAAAATATCATGATTTAATTTTGCCTTTCTCACTAATTATATTTTTACTTACTTGAGTCTGTTTTTCCTCAAACACAAAGGTAGTGATGATAATCCTTTCCATTCAAATTGAGTGGACAATATATACTCATGCACCACAAAATGACATTCTAGTTAATGATGGACCAACCACATATAGGAAAGTGTACCCATACAATTTTAATGAAACTATGAGTTTCCTGTCACACCTAGTAATATTGCAGACATTAAAATGTCACAGAGCAATCTGTTTTTGGTGATGTTGGTATAAACAAATCACTGTGCTGGCAGTCAGAAAAAATATAGTGGATCCAATTGTGTGTTGCATATTGTTAGAGTCTGTAAAAATGTCAAGATGGCACCTGGCATTTTGCAGAGGGAGTGGTTTGTGAAGTAACGCCAGCAAGCCATTAAGTGTAGAGATTCCTTATTGGTTGACTGCTGTATCTAGTTTATGTTAATTAAGATAAGCTGTGTGGAATGTATATATACCCCTCCAGTCCTACAATAAACAGCTCCCACTCCTGCTGGATCAATCTACACAAGTTCCTCGTCACCCCCCAGTTATTTTGCTGCAGCTGGACTGCGGCAGCATATAATACTTGAAAATATAATAACTGAGGATGTTACTGGTTTATGCATTTACTACTCTGTACTACCTATTGTTACTTCAGCATGTATTTCTACTAATGAAGATTATTGTGGTTAAATTTTGTATTACCCTAGCAGCAGCCTCTTACCTCTCCTACTTGCTGCATCTCCTGTTTCATGAGATCACCTTGAGTGGCTGATCTAGACCATATGCATTTGTGTAAGTGTACTATATGGTATTTGCACAAGATACCCAAGAATGCATTCCTCAGAACTGGTACCTGTCAGATGACACATGACGTGTGTGTGTATATAAAATGTCTATTTATATACAGAGGAGGAGAGAGAGAGAGAGAGAGAGAGAGAGAGAGAGAGAGAGAGAGAGAAGGAAGAGAGAGAGAGGGAGACATATATAGGTAGGCAGATAGTTATTTCTTTACCATTCCTTTACAATCAACCAAGAAATTACAAGGATATTTATAAAATAATATAATTACTTTTCTAAAGCAACAAATATTTATTAGCATCTGCTCAGTTATAATAATAGTAACTTATTGGCCTCAGTTGACCCAACAAACTAGATGTAATAAATCAATAAAGGGATCAATCTAGTCCATTACTTGCTACAGTCTGAAGAGCAAAACACAGCACACTGAATATCCATTAGTATCATTTTTATCCTTGGGATTGCTGAGAGTGACTCACATGTTTCTATTCTATCACCTCATCATGTTAGTAACAATCTTTGTGCACTCTGGAAATTGGTTACATAGGACCAAAAATAAAGGCTAAATTTGTTGAAAATACTACTGCTTACTAAAAATGTTTTGAGAAAATCGGTGCTAAACCCAGGACAATTTTTTTTCCCAAACGTGTCAGCAAATGCAATTCACCTTTGAGCAGTTATCAGTGCTGAAACTGATCCTGCTTAAGTGACATTAGCATTATATTTGAATGTGGTGATAATTAGATCTGTGTGCTATCCTAAGGTCTTACATCTGGTAAATTATTTTCTTGACTGAGCTAGATTTCTGTGTCAGCAAGGGAAACAGAAGGTGCTCCATGCTGGAGGCCATATCATCTGGCCACTTATTTTGACCTGTGAACTCTTACCCAGTAGTATCTTACATTTCCACAAAGCTGCTCAACTGTGCTTTGGACCTAATTGTGACCTTTCCTTCACGAAATATGAATAAGCAATTAACAGGGCCTCTCATATCTATAATGTAACTAGTATATTTACATGAGTGGCTAAGGACATTTATAGACCTGTTCTTCAAACTGTCTTTGTGAATGCTTCATTGATGGAGATGAAGAGGAATAATTTAAATATGTTTATGAATAGTAAATAATAGTTAAATAAAGCAATTTTATGTAAAATTTTTTAATGTTTTCTAGTATTAGAGTGAGATCCCTCAGGAATTAGTGATTTGCCTTCTTTGAGTGAGAATTTATTAATGAATGTATTCATTTACTTATGTTTTTATATGTCCATCTTCTGCTTCAGAAATAATGCTTAAATTAGCTGCTTTTTTTGGCATTTTGTAGTCTCCATAATTCTTCAATAGGTTTTTAATGCAAATATTAGTTTGCATTAATGCACAGACATACCATGGTTTACTCAGTAATATCTGAACAAGAAACTCACTTGGGTGCTGCCACAAATGACAAAGTATGAAATGGAAACCCTAATATAGTTGACAAAACCTTATAGCTTGATATAATGAGATAGAATGGAATCATTTGTATGATTCTCTTCCAAAACTATTTGACTTTTTACAAAAGCAGAAGCCTTATTTATCCAAATTCCCTCCTCCTCATCATCATCATGCTTCTTCCAGAATTACAGATTGTGACCAGGAACAAGTTTGCAGTAAATAGAAGTCATGTCTAGCTATCAGAATTTTGAACCTTGAAATATATGAGGGTGTTCCTATGATGAACAACCTATGATGACATTTACATATCAATTTGAAAGATTTAAAATTCTCGTTTTGCTAATAACTCAAGTTCAAAATTGAAATAAACAATATATGACTCACAGAGAAAAATGAATAGGTAGGGAAATAGAATAATAAAACATCATTTAAAGTGATTACCTATTTATGTAATTCTATGTGTCAAATTATAGAAAGACCTTTGTTAGCAACCCTGTGATTAATTCAATTCAGGAAATATCTTCAAGCATCAACTACAGGAATGTAATCTGCTTGAAATTTGGCCATGAAGTAATTACCATAAATTATATTAAAAAATTCATGAAAATAAGAACCCCTTTTCTCACATGGGGGAGTCTAGTGTCACTTTAGAATAACAATCTAGGAACCAAATATTTAAAAAGAAAGAGAGAGACTAGAGCAAAGGGATCCCAAAATGGATAATAGGCATCAGAACAGGAAAACAGACTAAAATTTCTCATGTGTTCTTTCTCAAATTAGCGCATTTAGCCAAAAGAAAAGAGCTGATTGGCTTCTGAAAAATGTGTTTATTGTTGACTGAGCACTTCTGAGAATGAATGCTTCAAATCTTATGTACATGGTTCTATTCAACAAAGAATCAAGCCTAATTTCTGAAAATTCAGAAGAGCCAATTGTATGATTCCTCCCTAGAAATCATCAGATACATTGGGAAAACAAAAATAAATAAATAAATAAAACGAAGAAGAATATAGGCTAACATAATTTAAAATTCTGTCTGTACTTTGTGGTCCATAGCAATGATATCAAACATGAAGATGTTATTTGCCTGTGCCTGAACTTTAGCAATTGAGGATGGTGAAAGTTACGGTGAAGGCGAAAATTTTGTTGGTACGTTTTAATATCTAATGAATTGTAATTTGTACCACATATTTTACAATTAAGACAATACTTTTACAATAGCCCCATAGCATTAAGAAACCATCTGTTTGTCTATTAAAATGCTTATTCCTGTAAGTTATGTCAAAAAGAACCTAGTTTCCTTCCTAAGTTGCTAAAAGATAGAAAACTTTAAGTCTGGAATTTTCATTTCTAGAAACATGTCAAGTAAAGGGTGGGGTTAATACATGTCTTGGTACAATCATCAGTAGACGGGGCAGGTTGCAGAATAATATAAAACACCAACAGATTTAATCCACCTTAGTGATGTGATTTGGGATCCTCATACAAATCTGGCAATCATTAGCAATTTCTTTTTGAAAGCCACTGTCTAGTCATGGTGATATTCTCTTAAATCCAGTCCACCTGGAAATGGTCTTTTATTCTCCTCAAATCTATGAGACAAAATGTACCAGTTTTTTAAAAAGCACCATGTAGTGATTATGATATGACACTCTCTTTCACCTCTACACATCCTAGTAGATATTTACCAAAGAGAAAATCAAGGCAATCAGTAACTTTTGGTCAGTTCAATTAGAGCTCTACCAAAAGATGGTATTTTCATCTCTCTGTTTATAACACAATGCAGGTTCAGAAAAAAAAATCACGCAAAGACTGACTATGTTACCAAGAGCCTAGACATAAGTAGATTGGACATATTATGCCTGATGACTCTCCATAGAATCTCTCTATGTGAAATATCCCCCATGGGTTTGAATATCCAGTAGTTGATTTATTTAAATACAGTGAGGTTGTCATTGACATTATAAAGAAACATCACACTTTCTTCTGAAAGTCAGATAGTTAAAAAGACATTCTGCAAAACAAAATGTGCATGACAATATTCTGAAAACCTACACCCAGGAGAGTGGCAAGTTACAAGACTTAACATCCTTGCTGTGGAAGAAAGGGCTCTCAGCACAGTTAACTACAGCTAGTTACATACCCACCCTGGAATTATCATACTGCCCTGCAGTATGATCATAATAAAATGTGAGGACTTGAACATCTGTGATGTGACTCTCAGATGAATAGAATATCTGCTTCCATTTAAGAAATTTAGAGGAGAACAAAGCGAAAGTGTCCTAAAATTAAACTGAAAATAATTTTAATATCAAGCATGTTATCTTGAACATAAAAGACAAGTTGTAACTCCTGATTTTCTTTACTGAAAAGCAATAAGAATAAGTTTACATTACTGGAGTTGATAGTGAATTAAAAACAAAAAAAAGCCAGAGTGTGGGGGGGATATTTCCAAGATAGATACATTGTGTGGATTTTTAATACAAAATGTTGTTGAAGGCTCCATATATTTTAGTTTTCAAAATCATAATGAGCAAAACTAATGTGAATCTTAGAAGTAAGAAACGTGGAAGCCAGAGCAACTGTGGGTTTGGGGAAATTCCGTGATTTATTTTAAGAGTTTAACATGTGCAGCACATTACTTCTTCATACACAGAGAAAGCAAAACAAAGTTAAGAGAAGTGGCCCGCATGGTGTTTATTCACACAGTAAACATTGAGACCTGAATATTCTAGAGACGTAATTCACCAGACATCCTGGCCCCAAATGTTCTGAAAACACGTAACTGTAGTCCAGTGTGGGCACCTTTAAAATTAGCGACTACATTTCTGCAGGCAATTTAAACAGCTCTGGAGGTGTTATAAATGTAGATTCATATGTTAACCCAAATAGAGTATTTCTATTGTTTACTTTAGAGGAAATAATTAAGTAAAACAAATAAGAATATTTGACATATGGTAAGAATGTAGTCTATTTATGTATTTACTGGCATGGAGTAGTTAGATCATATTTATGTTCTCTTGTAAATATTTTGGAAATTTTATATTGCTTTCCATAACCCTTACCATACCACCTTCCACATTACGTTTCCAAAAACAGTGTGCAAGAGTTTCCATTTTCCACATCTTCATCAGTGTTTGTTCTGTTTACTTTTAAATAGCCATCTTAATAGTTGTGGGATGATATCTTGCGATGGTGTCAGTTTGTACTTCCCTGATCATTAGCATTGAAAACCTTTTCATCAACCTATTAGATTTTTTCATTTGTTCTAATTAATTAAATGACAAGAGAATGCATTTTGACACATCATATATAAATGGAATATAACTTCTCTTTCCTTTGTTTCTACATGTTGTGGGATCGCACTGGTCTTGTAGTCATATAGGCAATAGGGTATTAATGTTCAATTTGTTCTACTCTCCTTCCCTATTCTCATACCTCTCCTCTTTCTTCACTCCCTTCTGCCTAATCCAATCTGTTCTAATCTATTCTTCCCTAGCCCTCTCCCTTATTGTGAATTAGCATCTGTATATTAGAGAAAACATTTGGCTTTGGTTATTTGGGATAGGTGTACTTTGCTTAGCATGATATTCTCCAGTCCCATCCACTAATGGCAAATGCCATGATTTCATTCTTCTTTAAGGCTAAGTAATATTCCATTGTGTATATTTACCACATTTTCTTCATGCATTCTTCTGTTGAAGGGCATCTAGGTTAGTTCCTTAGTTTAGCTATTGTGATTTGAGCTGCTATAAATATTGATGTGGCTGTGTCACTGTAGTATGCTGTTTTTAAGTCCTTTGGGTATACAAACAACAATAAACATTGGCAAAGATGTAGGGGAAAAGGTACACTCACACATTGCTGGTGGGACTGCAAATTGGTGCAACCACTATGGAAATCATTATGGAGAATCCGCAGAAAACTTGGAAAGGAACTAACATTTGACCCAGTTATCCCACTCCTCCGTTTATACCCAGAGGAGAAAATCAGCATACTATAGTGATGTAGCCACATCAATGTTTATACCAGCTTAACTCTCAATAGTTAAACCATGGAACCAACCTAGGTTCCCTTCAAAATATGAATATATTTTTGTACATCTTCTTTGGAGAAATACCAATATAAGTCATTGCCAATTTTTAACAGGTGTATTTGCTTTTGTTTGATAGAAATTAGTTATTAACATGCAAACACATATACTTGGGTCTTTTTTGGTGGTGGTGGTTGTTTTTGTTATTGAGTTATGGTAGTTACTTAGGTATATTTTGGATATTAACCTTTTATTACATTATGGTTTGCAGATATTTTCTTCCATTACTTAGACTGTGTTTTCATTCTGATTATTTTCTTCACTGAACAGAAGCTTCTCTGTATGATACAATCCTACTTGTCTACTTTTGTTATTGTTGCTTCTGCTTTTGTGGCTATATTCAAGAAATCATTGCCAAGGGCAATTCCATGAACCTATCCACATTTTTTCCTTATAGGAGTTTTGTAGATTTTGGTCTTTAATCCACTTTGAATGAATTTCTGTGTAGGGTAAATGGTAAGGACCCAAGTATATGTGTTTGCATGTTAATAGCTAATTTCTATCACCACTAATAAGAGGCTATCTTTTCCCTATTTGGTATTCTTGGCAACCTGTTGAAAATCAGTTGTCCATGTATGTATACACGGGTTGATTTCTGAGTCCTCTATTCTCTTCTGTTTGTCTATACATATGTATTTGTGCCACTATCACATTATATGAACTATTGTGGTTTTGTGCTCTATTTAGAAATTATGAAGGATAGTATCTCAATCTTTGTTCTTTTTCAAAATAGCGTTGGCTATTCAGGGTCTTTTGTGGTTCTATAGAATTGAAATTAAACTCTTGAAGAGAATTTCCACTCCCATGTTTATTGCAGCATTAACAACAATTGTTAATATACAGTAATAACATAAGTGTTCATTGACAATGAGTGAATTTAAGAAACTGGTATATATTTCTTTCTTTAAAGCTAAAGAATATTCTTCAGTATAATGTGTTGCTGTCAGATGTGAGAACATGAATGAATCTGAAGGACATTGTGCCAACTGAAGCCGGTCTAAGAAAGACAAACTTATCATGCTCTAACACATTTGAGATGCCAACAATAGTGAATCCATAGAAATAGAAAGGAAAATTAGGGATACCAGGAACTGTGGGCAGTAAGCAATCTACATCTGCTGTCCAATGGGCATAGAACCTTAGTTATATGTTCCAGAGATCTGCTGTACAATGCTGAACCTACATTTAGTATACCACATTGCGCTGTTTATTTTTAAGTATAGCTCTTGTGTCAAAAATTATTAAACTAACATAAAAAAATAGTATGTCTTATTAAAAAGAGTTAATTCTTCAATTCTAAGGGTCTTTTAAGAAGCCAAAGCAATATAAAATAAAGAATAATATTGTTTAAAAGCTAGATATTATTATTTTTATTCCTTTATATTCCTCTAGAAATTCGGAGATGTATATTAACCCCAAAATAATTAGTCAACAAATCTGCCACATTATATGAAACAGTTGTGCTTCCTTATTCCCATTTTGTGGATGAATAAAGTAAGGCACAATTTCTTCAAAGTTACTCATATAGAAAGCGTCAGGTATGGGATTTGAACACAAACAAATTATCTCATCTATGACTTGTGCACTATACCACATAAATTCATTAATTCAACTAGAAATAAATTATTTCTAACACTAAGAGCACTTTCATATGCATCAGCATTACTTAGGTCAAAAGTTACCAGAAATATTATTATTAAATAAAAAATATAAATAAAAATAGATTTATTCAAATATGTAAGACCTAGATATAAATACAATATAAAATTTTACTAAATTTCAAAAAAAAGATAATACAGAATAAATTTTAAAAAGCCACATATTTACATTATAGCCCCTCTCTTGCTTTAGTTACTGCTTGACTCCAAATCCTACTTGGCAAATAGTATTTTAAATATTATTTTTGTCTTAGTTACATGATTTTTAAAAATAAATATCTTTCTTAGAATGGATTCCTATATAGCAATTCTTTTCAATACTATTTGGGACTTTGAGCAATTAAAAGATGAAATATTTGTTATTAGAAAAACATCTTACTGAAGTACATAAATGCTTAAATAAGTGGAAATAATGCTATTTCTGGATGAAAAGCTCAGTATTTAAAAATGACAAATCTATTCATAAATTCAATGCAACAAATTGCAAAATTAAGGATTATTTAAACATATAATTATTTTTTCCAGATTCATAGAGAAATGATCAAAAAGATTAAAATCAAAAGCAAAAAATATGACAAAGAAACCTGAGGAGTAAAGTTGAACTCATTGGTATGGGTCCATATGAATCTCAAATAATCTACAAAGTGAAATTCTGTTTCAGAAACACTTTTGGACACAATTCAGAGACAGACTCCTGAATAAATAAAAAGTCTATTATATATTAGAAAACATAATATTTTATGCCAGCTAAGAAATAATATACTGTTGACTAAACTATTGATTCAATTGCAAACATTTGGAGTAAAATGTAGCTCATTCAATGTGCCAAAAAGTTAGCACTTATTATTGATCTACATAGGAAACAAAATGATAGACCCAAAAAACACATGAGTATTTCTTATAATTTCTTATTGAATAACTTATAGAACTAATTTATTTTACAATTTCTATATTTTTCTTTTTTATGTTAGATAAAATAGATGTTTGAAGAAGGGTAGCAACACTAGTCATTCTTCAGATTTTTGGACACCCAATGCAAAACAATTCTCTTCTATTTTATCAGATGAAGACAAAGTAAAAACGTAGGAGGATTAAGAAATCTGTTGGCTTTCTACCGCTGTGTAAAAAAAAAATAAAGATGTTTCATAGTATTTAGCCATTTATATGATTGTCTCTCTGAAAGAATTCCAAAGCTAAAATTAATGAGTGTTGAATTATCTGTCAGAGAGAGAAGATCGTATTGATTATAACACATAACTGAAAACTATCAGACTGAAGGTTTTAAAATCAAAAATAAAATAATTATATAGTAGTTCACCAATGACTATTCAAAACTTGTTTTGCATTTCAATCAATTACATCCTTGAAGGAAATCTTTCATTGTTCCTTGACAACAATTTTTTAACTTAAAAGGTAATTTTATTATTTGAAAAAAAAATGTGAAGACTGAATTACTTGAATAGGTCTGTCATTGCTTAGTCTGGTCAGAATCTCAACTTTTCTGAAGTATATTTCTTTAACTGAACACTGTGGTCGGTAACTCCAACCCCCCCCTTTAATATTAAAAGAGAAGTATAACTGTTCCATAGTTACATTTTTATCTTAAATAAAATTTAAAGTATACCAGGAAATTTCAAAAATACATTGAATGAATATTTAGTATTTCACATTTTTCTATCTTCTGTTTTGTTCCTGAAAGAAGCTATTGTTTTACATTTCTTATCATTTTGATACTAGAAAGGACTAGAGGGAAATCTCAATTACTAGGATGTATCTTCAAACTTAGGTACTAGTAGTCCTCCAGAATTGTTACCCAAACCGTTATCTATTTTAATGCAATGATAACTCTGACTAGAATCATGGAATCACCAAATTCTATTGACAGTAAGATGTCTCAGAGATTTCTCTGTTGTCAGATGGGGAAATGTCACTATCTAAACCCCACACAACCATACTATTGGATCCTGGTCTAGTACAAGTATCCTGAATTTCTAGCTAGTGCCTGCAGTCCATATAGTGAGTAGAATTAAGTAGAAATCTTGGGAAAGGTTTGGATTATACAACTAAATTATATTACAGTAGAGTTTGAAAACCAAAATTTAATTATACCAAATGCATATAGTTTTAAATGCTTTAATTTCCCATATTTTGTAAATTAAAAAGTGTCTTAGTCTATTTAGATTCCTATAATAAAATAAAACATAGCTCATAAATAATGAAAATTTGTTTCTCAGAGTTCTGGAAGCTAGAAATCTGAGATCAGAGTACCAGCAAGCTCAGGTTCTGGTGAGGGTCCTTTTTGTATTTATAATTGGTAGCTTTTCACTGCAACCTTGTCTGGTAGAAGGGACAAGTTAGGTCTATGGTTCCTTTTATAATGACACTAATTGTAGTTATGAGGGGTCCACTATCATGACTTAATTATTCTTTATTCCCATCCTCCTATGATTTTGGGGATCAGAATTTGAACATGAATGGGGGTTGGGAACAAAACTTCCATCTACAGCAATAGGCAAAATGGCTGATGATAACTACCACCTCATCTTTGCTTAATATGGAAAGGATGATACTTAAAACTCATCATCATTCCTTCTCCAGATGCATTATGGTGTCCATTTTATGAAATAAAAATTAAGAATTCCTCTAAGATAGTGCAGCTGATGAAACACAGGCGGCATGGTTGCTCCATATATATCATGTTCTTAGTGTGCTATGCTGTTCCTCTTCCAAAAATGACAGCAAAATAATTTAGAGAATGTCCACACAAATTTGACCTATATATTCCTTTTCCCTAATTTTAATCATATAAAATATATAAGATTAGCTAGTATTTATATTTGTTTCTTTTGTTATGTAGTCCATGATGTGAAATCAGATATTTTTTAAGATACTTAAGTGTGTATAGTTAAATGAATCTTAAATATAAGTGCTTCCCAGGGAATTATTTTGGTTGTACTTCTCACATGTTCCCTTCAAAATTAGACAATGTGTATTTCTTGAGATAAGGAAAGCTTTGTAATTCTCCACCTCAGTGTTTTTCTCCTGGGCTATAACTATGTCCAGCCTTAGAATAGAGTAGTTAAGCCAAATTAGTCATTTTTCCAAGTGTGACATTTTTTTACTAGCAATTGAAAGATATATAGAATTAATGAAAAGAGAGAAATTAAGAGATTTCCCAAACTTTCCTCTATTGTATTCCTAATGGATTTATATTTTCCTTCTTTAATTTTCCCTGTATTTCCTACTTTCTTTACTACATATGAATATATATTTAAATTTCCACTGTCTAAATAGTTTGAGATATTTGCTCAGGGGTAAATAATGTGCATATCTTGTCTATTTTCCTGAAATTTTGTCAAACTACAAAAATGATTTATGCAAGGCTGCTGTATCTGAAACTATTTAAAGGAAAATTAATATGAATAATCAAATATAATAAATGGCTTCACACTTTGTAGAGTATAATTATTTCAAATTAGAGGAATTATAAGTTAGGCATATTACTACTCAGTTGAAATAGAATATTCTTTTCTTTTTCAATCAGGCAAATAATACACCATAATTAAGTAATGTTATAATGTAAATCTTTAAATTTTTAAACACAAGGAAATATAATGCAAAATTTGCCTGAAAGTCAAGTGGGAATTCACATTCCCAGAGAATTTCAAATAATACCCATTGTATTAATGGTAAGAAATAAGGCCTATCTCTTTCCCTCTAAGAATTAGATTGAATGATAACAGTAGGATACCACAGTTTTTCCACAGATGGGACATCTTTTCATTTGGATTCCTTGGCTCTTTCCTATGGGAAATCATGGGGTATTATCAATGTTCAGTTATTCTGTTAAATCATATCAAGAAAACTGTTGTTTTACTGCTGATATTGATCATCACTACATGAGATTTAATGGGCCCCATGTTGATTAAAAGATAGACTATCATAAAATAATAGGTAATAAGGGGTTACTACCATGACAAATAAAAATACATGCTGCAAATCAGAACATCTGATATGTTGGATCTACATGTCTGTTTCTTCTGATGAGACTGTAGCTTTTACAAGCAGGGAACATGCTTTTGTAACTTATATGTTCAATAAACACTTGATAAATTAATGAATGCAATTCATTAATTTATCAAGTTTTTTTTTTAATATATAGAGATAGACCTCATAGTGAGTGACAGGAAGGCAAGCCCTGCAGCCTGTCACACAACGTAGCTGCCATTCACTCTCAAGTTGCTTACTAAACTGAACAAGTGACTGAACCTCAATAATTACAACTATTCACCTAAAACATGAATATAATACCTATTATACAGAATTTAAAACATGACTAAAATAAGTAACACTGGCAAACTGAATTTTTGAATTCGTGAATTTTAAAAATCTTTTTTGATCTTTCTTTTTATGCTGCTTTAAAGATTCCCTTTCATAATACCCACTTACCAGTAATGTTCTAGGTGTTCTTAAGTGAGCACAATATAAACCAGACACAGAGTGTTCATCTTCAGCTACGCCTTCTAAGCATCACTCAGACACTAGATTCTTCTAAAATCAGACACCTCTTACCAAGTCCATTTATTCAATATTTCTTTCACACGTATATGCAGAGTAGGTACTATGTTTTGAAGTAAATAAACTCTTTAATCAATGTAATAACATATAATTTCATATTGCTTCTAACCCATTAAGTAATACAGATGGGATCATGTATGGTTATGAAAGTTCCCTGATAAAATCTCTTTCTGGGTACTCTAAAATGGAAAATTTCACTCCACTACACTCATCTCTACATTCACATTCAACTGAAAAATCAAGAATAGCTCCTGATTGATTTTAGTAGTTTTTGGTTCCATCATTGTAAAAATGTCAAAAATGTGAATGTAAACAACTACTGCAGTCCCTGAAAATATAGCCATGAATGTGGGTACCTCAGGAGTCTGTTTTTTATTGGAAAGGGACTTTGGAATTTTCAGCTGTAACTAAACATAAAGTTATTTTAATTATCAGTTTCAACTAATTTCTAAACCAAAAATATGCACATTTTGATCTGGGACAGTGGCACATGCGTATTATACCAGGTTGAAGCAGGAGAATTGCAAGTGCAAAGCCAGTCTCAGCAAATTAGCAAGGTCCTAAGCAAATTACTTAGACCTTTTCTCATCCTAAAAACATGGAAAAAAGATTGGGGGGAGGGGTTTATGGGGACATAGTCAGTGGTAAAGCGTCCCTGGGTTTAATTCTCAGTGGAAAAAAAATGCACATTTTAGAGGTAAGTCGAGTAATTTAAAAAAACAACTTACTCTAAGGTAATTATGAGGCATGAACATGTATCAAAAATGTTGCTCCAGTAGAATGACTTGGACATAATATCCCTATGTTCATATGTAAATACACGACCAGTGTAACTCTATATCATGTACAACCACAAAAATGGGCATGTATTATAATATATAAAGAAACATTCTATTGTTATGTATAACTAAAAAGAACAAATAAATTTTTAAACATCATTTACATCAAGAAAACAATCATTATATGTCTCAAACCACTTTTGCATCTAATGAATTGATGGATTATTTTGCGAGATAAGAATGTCTTTAGTTTTTTATATATCAAGGAAAATAATGAACAATTGGACTTTTTTTAAAAATCTATCATATATCTGTCTATCTATATATCTATTCCGAAGAACATCTAAGGTTAACAACAATGACCTGTTCAATCAGAAGGTGCTATAATGACTAATACCCTGCATTCATCCAACAAATAGACCATACAGAAAGTTAATAGAAAGAAGCAATAGGAAATATAGCTTGTTTTATCCCTTGAATCATCTTCTGCAGATGAGAAAGATCTTTGCCCCCGATTTAGAATGAAAGCAACTCAGGGCCTTCCATAACAAGCTCAGCCAATCTCAAGAGAGCATAGCATGTTTTCAAGATATTCTGTTTCTTTTCCAAATGTTCTACACATTAATTCCCCTGTACCCACATTACTTTGCAATCAACATCTGCCTTTTCTATTCAATACCCTTGTCTTCTACACTCGACTCACTTGGTTACTATATTGTTAGCAATTTAAGTAGCAACTATTGTGAATCCATATAGTCACAAGAAGAGCAAAAAAATAGACATTCACTATCAAGTGAAATGGAAAATACCAATAACAGTATGTTAAGAAATATGCAGACTTATCACAATCCACAGAGCAGAGATAATTATTTGTACAGTTAAAAGGATCTAGTTACTTTAGTTGTTTTATGGCTGAATTAAATTCTTATGTAGCACAATCAAGAAAGAGGTAAATGACTTACTTTAACTGAAATTTGATTAAATTTCTTATTTCAATCAAAGGGCACCCAGCACATTATTGAATGAAGAAAATATATGAAGTATACTTAATTATTTATGTATTATTTTTAGAAAAAATGCAAAATTCTTACAATGGTGCAAGATATTTTTTAGTTTAAGACATACTTTTAATATAGACTAGTATATTCTAATGAAAATAATTTCATAGTTTAAATTAATGCAAGAAAGTTTTAGACAAGAATCTGTCATTTTTCAAAGGTATTAATGGTTTAGATATGAGATGTCTCCCCAAAAGCTTTTGTGTTGATACAGCAATGCTCAGAATTGATTGAAATGATTAGATTATGAGAGCTATAACCTGATCAGTGAATTATGCTGTTTGATGGATTAATAATTTGAATGGATACCTGCATGGTAACTATAGGTAAATGAGGCATATCTGGAGGAAGTGGGGCACTGGGGGTATGACCTTAGGGATTGTATTTTGCACCTGAGATCCCTCCTTTTCCTTCTCTCTCTCCGTTTTTCTGCTTTTTGGCTGTCATGAACTCAGAAGCTTTCCTGTGACATGCCCTTCTACAATGGTATGCTCTTTTACCATGAAGTTCTGCCTCACCTCACTTTCAGAGCAATGGAATTGGTCAACAATGGACTGAACCACCAAAACCAAGAGTTGAAATAAATTTATCCTTCACTGAGGTGTTCTTATCAGTTATTTTTGTACAGCAAGGTAAAGCTGACTACACAAGAGAAGAGAATATTTATTTTTATTTTTTTGTACCAGGCCATTCTTTTTTTAATTAGTTTTTATTTTGAGACAAAGTCTCCCTAAGTGCTTAAGCCTTATGGTCTTGCTAAATTGATGAGGTTGGCTTTGAACTTGTCATACTCCTGTCTTAGTCTAATGGGCCACTGGGATTACAGGAGAGTAGAAAATAATTTTAAAAATACCTTAAAGCCAAATCATGCCAAAAGAAAAATAAAAATTCTTGTTCTAAATAGGGAAAGTAGCTGACATGGAAACGTTTTCCCATGTCATGAGAAAGGCAGATAATACTTTCTTTGGAAAAATTATTTCTCCTTTTTTTTGTGTGTGACAGTTTTTTAGATAACCATATTCAAATTTTCAGGATTACATTGACCATATCTAAGACATTGAGTTATGTGACTTATTCATTGCACATTTCCATACCATAAAATTCATAAAATAATTCAATACTTAAAAAGTAAATTATACGATTAAATAAAATAATATGTCTGTAGACAGGGTCTGGCACATATCATAGTCCATAACAAACAGCCTGGTATTATGAAGGAAACAATGTTTTTTTGTTTTTTTATTTCTCCTTGGGAAGAGGTGTGCTAAAAAAAAAATTTTTCTGCATAAATATAGTAATTTTTCCAATAATTTGGGCAGCTTTTCATCTAAAAACTAGTTTATTAAGTAGTATTAATTAGCATAAATTAGGGGAGACAGAACATGGAGAACAAAATACAATTCAGTAAGCCATCATGACAAATGGCCAACAAAAAATCTTAACTCAGTGATAAATTCATGGATATTTTACTGGAAAGATATTTTATTTGCCAAATAATTATACATTTATTCTCTCCTTGGGTTACAAAATTTATTAATTTTCTGCTTAAAAGAATCAGACTATTAATATGAAATGCATGCTTTGAGGATTAGCTCAAAAAGTTGCTACTCATTATTGAAATTAATTAATGGCTAAAAGACTATGAAGATTTCTTTTACCAGCAAATATTAGCTGTAAAAAGATAAACTGCTAAGAAGTTTATGAAGACAATTAGTATTTGCAACATTGTGAAACTTCATTTTAGTGAAGGATTTTGACATCAAAGTGACTTCATTACCATGGAGTAAGGTAGGATCAGGGTTCCATTTTCATAACTGTGTTCATTGATAATAAAACATCACCCACACAATAGGGAAGGAAGATGGCTGATAGCACTCCTCTGCCTTCACCAAGGAATGCTGACAGCTGCATTTCTGGAAACTTGGGGCAAGTTTCATGATTAAAAAAAAAGGAAAAAATGCACTATTATATTTCTATAGGCAATTTAAAAACATATAAAATTTGGAATACATTTAATAGCATATCATCATAGTATTTCACAATACATTTTAAAAACTACCAGCATTTCTTCGTGCTCAAAATTCATCTGAGAGTTAATTCCTCATGCTTAATAGCTAAAAGTTATTCATAGTAAAAAGGCTGATGATGCAGAGTGTTCTTGTGTTATATGAATAAATCCATCAATTCAGAAAATTATCTCAAAATCCATGGATATACACATATGGACTTTGTCAGCAAAGTATTGCATACATATTCAACACATTATGTTAGATATTTATGTTTATAAATATACATTTCATATATAATTAAATGAGTAGTAATATCAAGGGCTCTATTAACATCTTTATTCTATCTAATAGAAAAAAATACAAATGTGCTACAGTAATTAACTGACTTACATTATCGTATTTTTTGAGACTAAAGCTAGAAAACGTTGCATATATTTAGATTCAAATGCAGCACATTAAAGAAGCTAACCATGTGCTCTGTGATACAAGGTTCCAAGGGAGGCAACACAGAATTTAAGAAACAGTCTATTGGCTAAAGTACAATAATCTTGCCCAGGAAACTAGAAAATAGGTAGAACCCATTTTGTAGCATAAATACCTTGAAGCTGCTCTGCTAAGCTCAAGTTAGCAGCTGGCCCTGAAAACCTCTTCCCCTTCCCCTAGATCATAATTTCCTTTTACTCCTAGACTAGAAGCACATATGTTCAGCTCCATGAGGAAGAGGCAACAAGACTGACGAGCATTACAGTTTGTCCTTCCAGATTTCCATCTCAAACTGTTGGGATCCCTGCTGGCGATTGTGAGGTTCCTCCCCATGCTCACCTTCTGACTGACTGAAGATTTGTGCTCCAGTCATATGGGGCAGGGAATAGCCTTGCAGCAACTGCTTAACTAGTCCTGATCATAGCTTTATCTAGTTTCCTGCAATAATCTGTCAGTGTCCTTTTATTCTGTTTCTCTAATTGAATCCTGACAGGCACATGTCAATAATTTGGAGAAAAAAAAATTTTAACTAATTATTTCCTCTTTAGCTGAGTCAAAATTGATGTAATAAAGTAGCTAAATTCTTATATGGAAGTAGTTCTCCAGTGTTACCATTTTATATAACCATGGTACACTGTTCAAGACTAAAAGATTAGCCTTACACTACCAGCAACTAAATTAACAAAATTACATCCCTTATTGTGATGCGAATGATTTTTCCACTAATGTCCTTTGGATGATTCAAAATCCTGGACTTTACAGTACATTCAGCCATCATGTTCCTTTTTTTTTTTTTTTTTGGTAGTGTTGGGGATTGAACCCAGGGCTTTATGCATGCAAGGCAAGTACTTTATCAACTGAGCTATATCCCCAGCCCTCATATTCCCTTATTTTCTTCTGATTTTCAACTGTTTCTTAGTCTTTTTGTTTTCTTTACATTTACATATGTGTGTGTGTGTGTGTGTGTGTGTGTGTGTGTGTGTGTGATTTTTCCCTTTATTTATTTTCTCGCAAACCTTTCAGGTAGAGTCAATGAAGAAAATTTTGAAAATTTCTTACCACACTTACTATAGAGCAATACTCAATCTAAGTAAACTGATTTATTTTTTAATGATTAGAGTGGAATTATAGGTTTCCAGAAAATAGCACATGCCCTTACTTTTGTGTTATATCAGGGTCCATGTCAATATGACATAAACAACTCTCAAGTGAGGGTCTATACTATAAATTTACTAGCTTTCCTTTCCATACTCAAATCATCAAAAAGTGATCTTTTAAAATTTAAAACCACTATTATTTACCCATACTTAAATAGTCTCATATTTTTTTAAGTTTTCTAGTTTGTTGGAATTCTGAAATAAATACCTCCAAAATGCAGTTTAAAATAAATTCAACTAAGAATCTGAAAGTAAATATATTCTGTAACATAACTTTATATCTAATATTAAAGACATAGTGAGAGAAGAAAGAGGAAAGTGGTAAAAAGATGGAAACAGGAAGAAAATAAAATGAAGAGATAAAAGAAGAAGGAGGAAGGAAGGGAGAGGGAAAGATAGAGACCAAATAGTTTTTAAAAATCTACATTGCAGTTTATAATAAGGCACCCAATGACAAATCTCTATTTTCATTTATTCAGGCAGACAATCATTTTGCAGACATTTCTTCATGGTCTATTCTACCTGATTTAAAAATTTTAAATCAGATGTCTACCTGATTTAAAAAAATAAATAAACAGATGTAAAAAGCAAGCACTCCACTATTATTTATGTCCCCTCAAGAAGTTCATGTGCTAAGAAACTTACTGATGACATCATAAAAACTATACTGAAAAATGGTCAATGTCAGAAATGAATGTCATTTTTTTTTCTTGAATGTGTATATACACACTCATCTACAATGGATGATATGATAATTCACAGATGGATGTTGTGATTCAGGATCCACATCCACAAAACCATGGGCCATCACTCAAAGCCCAGTCAGGAACTGATTACTCATGACCCAGTTGCTGGCTGGATGGTTACTTGCTGACAGCTCACAGGGTCCTTCACCAGATACCACTCTTTCCTGAAGTTGCCATCATTCTTGGGGGAGGTCTGCAGCCAGTGATTAGAGGAGATCACAAGAACCACTAGTAATGATGTGGCAAGTGGAGCTGCAGCAATGTCTCAAATCTCACTGAGAGTTTTTCTTTGTTGGCTGGGGTTTCAGGCGTATGATGTGAAGTAATACAGGTGGTGCTTTATTCTTTGTGCTTTAATTTACCAGAAAGAAGTGAAAGTCATTACTTGAGGTTCCTAAGTTTTGCAGAAGGACCAACATTCTGGAACAAAGTATTTACAGGCATACTTTGTTCATAGATAAATTATCTTACTAGAATTCCCTTCACAGTTGTTTTCCAGAAAATTCCTCCTTCACTGGCAGCTTCAGAACATGGGGCAAAAAGGTTTGGGGGGGGATAAAGTCAACTCTTTCAAACTTCTATTATCTTACATGGTTAAAAAAGAATTTTTTATAAAACATTTTCAGACAATTTAATTCTTTTAAACTTTGCCTGACCCACTACATATGGATTTCAAAATCAATTCCTTTTAGAAATGCACTTTACAAATAAATAAAATGTTTTCAGATGACCCCTTTTAACTCATTCATGTTGCAACCTAAGAGCAAATTATTATTTGAAAGCCTCATTCTTATATTTCTGCTTCAGGCCTACTAAACTTCAATTTTTCTATTGGATAGTAATTTTGGTGGCATTTTATTTATACAAAATTTCTAACCTTCTTTTGCAGTATTTGTTTTTCTCATATTTCCTGCCATGTGATCTTTCTGAGTCTTTTGATGTTAGAGAAATAAAGAATGTGTGCAAGAGGATCACTAGGGTTGTATAATGCAGACTCCAATGGAACAGAAACTGAGATTAGGAAAGGTAGGCACACATACTCACAGAGTTGCTTGAGGCCAATAAATTATGACCAAAACTGCAGCCAGTATCATTTAAGTACTCTTTAGTTTCTGATGATAAAGTGCTGGCTTATCACCATGCTGACAACTGCAAACCCCTGTGGCCCTCATCTTCTGTCTTTTCTATTTGTTACCTAGTCAGCCACATGGAATTTAACATCCCAGTAAAGCATATTTCCAAGTAGACCTCAAGAAAATAAATAAAACAAAGCTAGTAAGGGCTTGTGTCTTGTCATTTGAAAAAATTGTTTCTTCCATACAGGTTTCTTCCAGCTCCACATTGCAGAGTGAGAAAACAGACATGGAATTACTATGTTCCAGTGGCTATCTCTGCATTCTTATCTGTTATTACAGAGTAGAAAGCCCTTTGGCTTGAATTTGGAAAGTAAAAGATTTCCTATTTAGTTTATCATTTCAGAATGATTATATATTTTTGTTTTGGGGTTGCTACTTCTACTTACGAGAAAAACAAAATCCTTCAAATCTGGACCATAAAGAAAATAACTAGCAAGACTCATTACTTAGTTTTAAAAGCAGTGATTTAAGTTATATATGTGCCGCAGTCTGGCTGGGCACAAAATCATGAGCCACTCACATCTTTGTAGATTCAAACAGCAATTCTTTATTCCCGATCTCACACCGGCCTTCTACAAACACGTTCTGGGGGCAATCCACGTTCTCTGCCAAGTTCCACGTTCTGGATCCTAAATACGCTCTGAATCCTGCGAGAACTCAATGGGAACTCCAGGAACAGGCATTCCTGAGGCAGCAGGATATGCCCTATTCCCAGCAGGGTACACCTTAAACCTGGAACCACCCTAAACCCAAGGAGAGCCCTAAACCCTGATCCGCCCTAAACCCGGATCCACCCTGGTCCTTGAGCAAGGTCACCTTACATGCAATGTCACTACAAATATCCAAGGCAAGTCCATTTCCATGAGTCTTTCCTCGAAGCAACATGGGGTACGCTGGCAAGGAAATTGTCATACCTACTTGGCTAATGGCTCTCAGCATATATGTATATTAACACATTATTTTCCAGTACTAGCATTTGCTATTAAAGTTAAGAATTATAGGAGATTCGGGCTAGCAACAGATTAAAACAAAAATTTTGGTGGCCAATTTACCTGCCATATTTTCCAGGTTTAAGATCATTATCCATTGCTCCTACAGGGCAATAAAACATTTAAGCAGTAAATATATTTATCATTCGGAATCAGGTAGGTATTACCACAAATGTTCAAACACCTGTTACAGTTTAGTGTACAGGTAACTATAAAACAGACAAAATATTTTTAAAATATACTTCTTTTATAGGAATGTAAGATTTCCACACATATGAATTATTAACATAATGATGACACATGCCATATAACAATCTTAAGTAATTATGATGTATAGTTCCATTAAAGGAACATTTGAATATCCCGCTAAATTTTAATTTCTCTCCATTATTTATGCAAACAAGTAAGTTGTATCATGAAAGTTTTACTATAACAATTACTTTCTCACCATCCTCTAGCATATGTCTCATCTATTACAATTCTTAAAAATATGCAACTATGGGAGTGATCCTATTTTTAACTAATAGTCTCATATCAGCATTTTTACTTTAAAGTTTTTCAATTGGCACCAGGAAAAAGAAATTAAGATTAGAAGTGAAACTTATGCATTTTTTAAATATTTGTACCAAACTATATTCTACTATTTATTAATTTAAGTGCTGCCTTTATTAAAGTGATAGAATATTATTCTAAAACATTTTTAATAAACTAGAATATATTCTAGTGCTTAAAGGAAAAAAGTAACAGAGAGAGGGTTAAATCATGTATAATAAATTGGTATTTTATGCACCTGAAAGGAATTCAGGTGTTAGTGAGGCTTTGCTCCTTCTCCCCAGTTCTTTGTATGAACATTTTCTCACATCATACAATTTATTCTAACTGAATTCATTTTCTTTTTTCCACTCCTGCAGAAGAAACTCCAAGAATTAGTATGTAGGATAGTTAAACAAATGCATCAAATAAAATAAATTTGCCTAAAAAGAGATATCTACAAAAAGTAATCAATTTTTATTATCTTCATTACTTAGTCAAGTCTGCATTGAAAACTTCCACAATAAAACTGGATAATCAACCTACATAAAGATTGTTCTGAAACTTTTCTACTGGTGAATATTTAGTGTCTCTAGTAGAAATTAAACTTTTCTCCAAAGACCCATGCAGTTAAAAGTGAATAGACATAAAATAATTTCCATATAATTCCAATAGGTTTGCAGAACCAATGGAGCTATCCATAGATCCACATTAATTAAGTCCAAGCCAATTCTAATTAAATAAATTTAAAACTACAATAGAATCTTAGCGCATATTCATTTACTTTATCTTTTTATTTCTTCAGGAAAGAGCAAACTGATCACATCATCAAGAAAATAATATTAGAACTATAGTTTTTAATTATTCATTCACTTGCTCTTTTTAGGTATACATGACAGTAGAATGTATTTTGACACATTATACATGCTTGAAGTATAACTTATTCTAATTAGGACCACATTTTTGTGTCTATACATGCCGTGGAGTTTCAGTGCTCATGTATTCATATATGAACATACATAAGTTACGTCTGAATGTTTCTACTGTCTTTCCTATTCTATCCCCACTGCCTTACCTTCATTCCCCTTTGTCTAATCACTCCAAACTCCCTTATTGTGTGTTAGCATTCACATATCAGAGAGAACATTCAGCCTTTGGTTATTTGAAACTGGCTTATTTCACTTAGCATGATAGTCTCCAGTTCCATCCATTTACCAGCAACTGTCATAATTTCATTCTTCTTTATGTCTGAGTAATATTTTATTGTGTGTATGTATATATACATACACTATATATATATATATATATATATATATATATCACATTTTATATATATATATCACATTTTATATATATATATCACAATATATATATATATATATATATATATATATATATATATATATATATATATATCACATTTTCTTCATCCATTCATCTGTTGAAGGGCATTTAGGTTAGTTCCATATCTTAGCTATTGTGAACTGAGCTGTTATAAACATTTATGTGGCTGTGGCTGAGTCACTTTAGTATTGAGATTTTAAGTCCCTGGGGTATATACCAAGGAATGGGATAAATAGGTAAAATAGTGGTTGCCTTCCAAGTTTTCTGAGGAATCTCCATACTGCTTTTCAGAGTGGTTACAACAATTTGCAGTTCCACCAGCAGTGTATGAGTACTATAGTTTTTTAAGGGATGTGTAGCTTTTAATCAAAATCAAGCTTATCTATCTATCTGTCTATCTATCTATCTATCTATCTATCTATCTATCTATCTATCTATCCATATCTGTTTATATATGTATGTTAAATTGCCTAGACTGGCTTCAAACATGAGCTCCTCCTGCTCCAGTTTCCCAAATTGCTAAGATTATAGGCATGCACCACTGTGCTAACTTAGGTATTTTTTAAAGTGATGGAAAATAAAACTCTTCAGAAGAAGGTAGAAAATGTCCACCAATTATTTCTATTAATCCAACATTCAAAATCCCAAAGAAAATATTACCAAGACTCTATGCTAGGAGCAAATTAATCTGTTCTAGGAAGATGAGGTAAGAAGAACAATGGTTCTCAAAACCTGTATACACCTAGCACTCAAAAACCTGTGACAACTATCTGCTAAGTGACAAAAGGGTGTTTGCAGACTTGATAGATGTGAGGAGATTATCCTCGATTATCTGGGTTTTGTCAAATCTAATCCCATGGATTTTTTAAAAGCAAAAACTCTTCCAGACTGGGTCAGAGAGAAATTTGAATTGAAAGGAATTCAACTTATCATACATAGCATTGAAATAGAAGAAAAAGGCCAGGAGCCAAGAAGTGCTTGTGGCCTGTAGAAGATGGGAACAGCTATCAACACAGACCACCTCAAAAAAAAAAAAGGAATTTTAATCCTAATCCTATTACTGCAAGAGCATTTACATTTTTTAATAATCAGAATGAGAAGCAATCAGACCCTCTTCCACAGAGCATTCAGAATGAAATGCATATTGCCTTCTCCTTAATTTTAGCCCTCAAAGACCTGTGCTGGACTTGTGTCCTATAGAATTATAAAGTAATATGCTTGTGTTGTTTCAGTTGCTAATCTTTTGTCAACAATAGCAAACTAATGCAGAAGGTGACAGCAATTTAATATTTGAAAATTTAAAGTGTAACTCAACACAAAGAATCAAACAGTCTTATGATCAGTAAAATAGATGTAGAAAAATGATTTATTTGATAGTATTCCATATTTACTCATACTTACAAAAACCCTTAGCCTATGAGAAATAAATAGAAACTATGTTGCTGTGATAAAAGTCTTTTCCTAAAAGTCTTTATTAAATATTTTCCCTAATAGTAAAATGTTTAAAGTGTTTTACTTAGAGAATTAGAATAAGGCAAGTATTTCCACTAAACCACTTTTAAATAAAGATATTTCTAGCCAAATGAGTCAGTATGGTAGATTGAGTACAAAATTTGCCTGGGTTCTCCCCTTTTCTCTATAACTATGTCCGGGTTCTCCCCTTTTCTCTATAACTATGTCCTTGCAATGTGGTATCTCTGCTTCTTCCATCAAAAGGTGGAGTCTATTTCTGTTCCCTTGAATTAGTATGAGGTTTGTGAATTGTTTGAGCCTACAGAAAGTGGCAACAATGATAATGTGAGGGTATTGAGATAAGACTCCTGAAACCTCACTTGTTTCTACTCTTTCCCCTGTGGACTCTTGTTTTCACCTTGTAAAAAAGACTTAGCTGGTCTGTTGGACAATGAGAGACTGACTACCAAAACTGAGAAAACACATGATTAGATGACACCCAACTGATCACAAATTATATGGGAAAGTCCAGGTTTAGCATAACCACTTATCTTTCCCCAGATTACTACTCCTACATTTGTGACCTCAATAAGAGGGGAAGGAATTTCCAGGTTATCCATACACACATATGCAACATGTTGAATGGGTCATTTTAAGCCACTTGGTGTGGTGGTTTGGGATATGCACTATTACTGTGATGATGGATGATGATAGAAAAGACTAAGCTGTTTGTTAAGAAAACATGACAATGGGGCTGGGGATGTGGCTCAGCATGCTCACCTGGCACTGTGTGGCCTAGGTTTGATCCTCAGCATCACATACAAAGATGTTGTGTCCACTGAAAACTAAAAAAAAATGTTAAAGATTCTCTCTCTCTCTCTCTCTCTCTCTCTCTCTCTCTCTCTCTCTCTCTCTCAAAAAAAAAGAAAAGAAAAGAAAACATGACATTGATCTATTCTCTGATAAGTACTGAATTATAGCCACTCACTAGTATCAAAGTGACTGCTATGTGCATGTTTAATTCAACAGCTTAGTTAATACATTTATAAATGCATTAAAATTAAATCTACTAAGATATCCTCAGAATAACCCTAAGGCTAGGTGGAGTTTACTGACTGTTGAATTGGTACCCAAGTAACAGAAAAATTATTTTTTATGAACTTGCTTGTATAAACTACAAGGGAGAATAGTAACTGAGGAATAATGGAGAAATAATCATGGTCAAAACAGTTGAGAAATTATGGATGATATAAGAAAAAGAAATAATATATTTAGCACAGATTGCATTTTCTAGTGCAGAAAAAAAAAGGAGTTTTAAAAGTTGGCCTTTATGTTCTGTTAGCTAAGATCTGACAAATTCAACTTCCTTCAACTGTTCAATGCCCATTGTTCTTTGCCTCTCCACTACTAAATTTATCTTGGAGAAAGTAGAACCAAGGAAAATAAGTAGTCCCAGCCTATCCATCTTGATAACTTAATGCTTCTCCATGCCTGCAGCATTGCACATTAATGTTTTGAGTAAAATCTATAGGTCAATCAATCTCTTGCTTGAAGCAAACTGCCAATCTGTTATGTACTGTTAACGTACCCTCTCTCTTCTAACCAAATTTTTAGACACTGAATTTATTTTTTCCAGATGATTCTGTCAATGTGCTGCATGATAGAAAACAAATCATGTGTTAGACATGCTTGCACACAATCTGATATGCATCAGCATAAACTACTACTTGATAGATGATCACATTAGTGTCCATATATCTTCATTATAAATTTATGGCCACAGGATCATTCAAAAACTAATTCTGACATCACATTATCTACAAAGAAAAAATAAATAAATTACAAATCCAAGTTTTAAACGTTCTCAAACATGTATAATATTTCTTGCCACTACTTCACAAGGACAACATATAAAAATGCTTATGTAACTAAAAAAGTTGTCCCATACAATTATTTAGAATTATAAATAGTTGCCACAACATGTATTTACATTAATAGTTATTAGCAATACAACCTAGGGGAATGTACTTGAACTGTGAGTTTAAGTAACAGTTTCTTCTCTTGTGAAATATTCTAATGGCAGTTCAGTTGCTACATCCAAGAGAAAGTTGTAGACAAATATTTGCTTTTCCATGTATCAGATATCATGTTCAGCAATTCAGAGACACTGACTCAATTAATTTAAACTTAATTACCCTCTTATCTTGGGGTTGGGCTTGTGACTCAGTGATAGAGCGCTCGCCTAACATCACGAGGCCCTGGGTTCAATCCTCAGCACCACATAAATGTAAAATAAAGATATTGTGTCCACCTAAAACTAAAAAATAAATATTTAAAAAAGATTATAGTTTTATCTAAATGAAGTAAAAAATGTATTGGCACTTAATAGCAGAAAACTGATTCAATATACATGATACAGTGCTGGTTCCTATTCCAGTTCATCTTACTAGAAAGGTGACAAAAGTTTTAAATACCTGCTTCTATGGACATCTACTTCAACATTTTATGCTCAAAAGACTCTAGACCTTCCCGATCACTGCCAGGTTCGATCTGTTGCATTAGATTACCTTCACCATCCATCAGGCTCATCGACACTCTTTTGTAGGATTCCTGAGAAAAGAAACCCCTACCACACAAATCAAAAGTCCATGCCATATGGCCAAACAGAGAACAGTTTAATATAAAAATTCTTAGTAATTTATCTTTGTAATTATCCTGTAATTGTTCAGCTCAAATAAGAATGAAATATCACCACCAAAGTTGATAAAACTTTTGGCTGCCTTACAACTTTTAGATGGAGACTTAGATCTCACGGTCCAATATATTGACCTGAAATATTAAATCTGTCAAAACAGACTAACCGAACTCGACTGAATTGATATGCTCCTTTAGTTCATGCTACCCAGTGTAACAGTAAATTTTATTACTTCCTTTTTATGGTCCTGCAAACCCCTTAATCCTCTCTGTACATTTAATATGTTTCTTTCTTTCTCTTTTTTTAAAAAAATAGCAAAAGAAAAATCTGAGTGTGGCATTTATTTTTTTCAAGCCACAACAAGATCTGTAAGCAAATTTCTCAGAATTTGTAATACGTACCCAAAGTTACAATAAGATAACTTGTTCAAAAATGTTTGGGCTTACTGTGAAAGTTGCCTTTAAAAAGTACTGCAGGACCTGTACATCTTAACAGTCCCAAATACAGTAATGAAACTATGAATGAATTTCACTGTGGACTCTTATATCTGAACTATGAGAAATAAAAGGAGTCAGAATGAATAGCACTTTGTGACAAGTATATTCTATATACATTGTGAAAAGGTATGAAGCTGAGATCTTCTCAGAAAAACAAAATGTAGAGATAAAAGATGACAAGCAGAGGAATAAAGCAATGTGATTAATATAAAAATATTATCAAATAACCCCATAGTGGTTTCTAGGCTTATCATAAATATTCTAAAAGTTTTGCTTCATTGACATCCATAAAAATAAGTCCACCCCACAGAAGAGTATAAACTCCAATTTTGTCGATAATAATAATAATAATATTTAGTTTCTGCCAAGGTGCAGATTCTTTAAATGAGAATTTCTATACTTACATAGTATTATAATGGTCCACAGTAAATCACATATCCCAGGTTATTAGTACTGTTTTCATTCAATATGAAACTAAACAAGCCAATCATATTTTTCCTTCAGAGAAGGAATTACTCATACTTAAAGAAAAATTGTGTACTACACCATGCATATCTCAAACTTGCCATGCATCTCAAGGTTATTTGACATTTTTCCCATTCATGGGAATATCGATAATTCTGTATCCATCTTTCTCTAAGAAAATAATAATCCTAATTTTCAGCTATTTTTCTATGTACTAATTCAATACAGAGAGAAGGCAAGATTTAGTTTAAATAGCACTGAGGAATGAATAATTATAAAATCACCTGTCCCTAAACAGTTTTTGTAATGATCTAAAAAAAAATTGCATGGAAATCAGTAGGTTTTTGTTCTGTATTTCCACAGAGCAGTTGTAGACATGTACTGTTTTGCCTGCACTGATAGTAAGCTCTCAAGATTATATTGTTGAGCATTATGATCCATGAGTCTTGTAAATGCCTAGCACTGTGGGTAAGTTCAAGCACTTTGAGTTTCAACCTCATGTGTTTCCTTTATAGGTCCACAGATATTGCCTCCGAGATCTAGTTATATTTCCCAGTATGTCAGCATTTGGTGTAAATTCACTCAGTTGTCAGCAGGTTGCAGTCATTGAGAGTGGGGTTCCAAGAACCCACATAGAGAAAGATGAACCCTCCTGTTTAGAGGTCCATGTGAACAATGAAGCAGTATAGCTCCAGCTTAGGTAATTGCCTTTGACCACCAAGCAGCAGGCTGTGGAAACTTCAAGCAGACAGCAGCAACAAAGCAACAAAACTGCTAAAAGGAGATTTGCTTTGAGTTCAGCTGAATATGACCAGACAATACAAAAACAGAATAGATTTTCTTTCAGCCTGCCATATGTCACAATAAAATGGAACATTACTTACCAGACCAGATTGTACAGTATATATGTGTGTGTGTGCACAATAGTAATGAAATAAACTAGTATCTTAGAATGCTGCAAAATATTTTTTAGCTTGAACAAAAATACTTAATTCTCTATCCTTGTTTCTAAGCTGATTACTGAATATATGATAATTTTTAAAAATTTTATACTAGATAATAAAGGCAACATGCTTGATGCATCTGTTTTTATTTTATTTAACTTTAAAAATTAACAAAAAATAAATAAAATAACCAATATCCTCTTATCCAAATTTCATTAAATTTTTACCCCTGTATGTGAACAAATATATTTTGACATAACTGTAACAGCAACAAATAAAAACCCAATATCTGTTTTTACCTGCTAGGCATTACAAATAATAAGTAGCTATATATGGGCCAGGTTCTATATATTGTTAATATGATTTCAAAGCCACAAGAGTGTGCTAATAATTAATAAATTCCAAAAAGCAAATATATCTTAAATATATAATATAAATGTATGACCCTTTATGGCCATCATGAATATGGAGAAGTTTCAACCCTGGAGAAAAAGTAATTGGATTCAAAACCCTGCCCAACCACTTTCCAATAGAATTCAACTGGGCAACTTATAGTTAACCTAAGTATCAATTTCTTTATTGGCAAATGGAGATAATATTTTTTGCCACTTATTATAAGCAATATAAGCATAATTTGCCATTTAATTATTATTTATTTTAAGGAAAATCCAAGGAAATATCTGTATAACAAATATGTAAACAGAATTTACAGGAGCTGCTTGCTATTATAATTACAAAATGGCACTGGTGTTAGGGCAAAAAGAGATGCTGTCTCATCTTGTTTGTGATAAATACAGCATTACTGAAACAAATAGGCTCAGTGGAGTAAAGTTACTTTGCATAGCGAGTTCTATTTTTAAAAATAATAAACTATATGCAAGAAAAGGTGTTTTAAGTTTTTGGGTGACTTTTAATTTAATGAGAAAGATAAATTTTTTTATTATTTTCAGTTTTTTTTCATTTCTCCCTATGGGCATCTTTTTAATCACTGAGATACAAAAGTAATATAGTCATTGATTTGTCTCTGTTTCCCAAGCTAATGTGCATCTCTTCCTGGCTGCTGCCTCTATTTTCTAAAGACCCCTGAAAAGCTTAAGCTTTCAAACAGTTAGTTCTTAGCATTGGTTTAGACGACACTAAAAATTTTATAAGCTTTACTTATAAACATAATTTGTGTAATTCAGAGAGCTTTTAGAAAGTGTGGTATAAAATTTAAAAAATCAATCAATATAAAATAAGTAAATATACCAAAATAAATCATTAATTTTATCTCTATGAAAATTAGATTTAAAATAAATTTTTATATAGCTTTTTGATTCATATTTGAATAAATTTAAAAATTTTAAAACTTCTCAAGATTTTTTATATTTCCAAGTTCATCTCATGAATTCATTGAAATATCATTTTGAGAACTAATCACCACTACATTATCTCGACTAAATAAAATATTTTCCCCAAGAACTCTGAATGCTAACCATAAATAAACTGTTTAAAACTTAAAAACAGCTGTTCAAGGTTTCTATTTCATGTAACCAAAACTAAAAAAAAATAAATAAATAAGACTTGGAGGATAAGTATACACTTTAACAGTTAATGATACATTCTGAGATGTTTGTTATAACATTATTTTTCCATTTATTTTATAGAGCTACTTTTAGGAGAAATGTTAGAATATTAATATCAAGCAGCAAAATACATATATATTTTTCAATTTTCTTGCTTCTTTGAAAAAATTAACATAAATACAAATAACATGATTTCAAGTAATAGAATAGAAAGTAATTCAAATAACTATATGCTTACAGACTTTTGGGCATTTTGAGCCATACACAAAAGTATAATCATCCAAAGATTTCTTGTAATTAAATAATAGATGTATAAAATTTTCTTAAAAATCAAATAATAGATTTGTATCCAATATGTGTGTGTGTGTATACATAAATCACATATTTGCACATATATATATAATTTGGGAATTTGAATAAATAATTACTACATAAAAATATATTGCAATTATGAGGCTTCATCTATGTATAAATGGAGAGACATTTAATATATTGCACATTAAAGTAACAAATATTCTTGAAATCGTCTTATCCAGAGTCAGTAGTGAACATGGGTATAGGAATGTTTGTAGTCTCAGTCTATTTTATTTATTACAAAGCAATTCAGTGTTGATCCTCTACTACATACAGTTTGTACTTAGCAACACTGAAACATCCTTCACCAAAGACATATCTTTCCTTAATGCTACACGTTCTGTCAAAATGGTATCTTTTTAAAGAACCAGATGGTAAATGAAAGGCATTACATTTACACTCAAAAATTATAAAGACTCTCATATCGGTATGGGTTATAGCAAGAAATTAAGTGGCTAATTGTATAAGTCAACTACTTAGCATTATAGACTTTGGGACAAAGCTAAAACTGAAAACTACATCACTTATAGAAAGGTTAGTGGACTATTCAAAATTCAATGTATTTCTTTTTTTTTTCTTAATAAAACAAAAATTTATTGTTACTGCAAAAGCTGGAAAAAAACCTGCAATGAATCTTCAAAACTAAGCCTTATGATATTGTAGATGTGTGTAATCTCTGGCTTGTTCTTCCCCTGCCCTCCTTCTTGCATCTGTTTGACCTTCCTTGCCGCCTGTTGGCCTGCCTCACCTGAGGTCCTCCTGGTCTTTTTCCCCCCTGGTTATTTGCCTGTAGTTCTCTGTTTCTGCACTGGCCTTTCTATGCTCTGCTCTGTCTTTCTGGATCTGGTAACCTGCACAGGGCATTTCTTTGCTGCCTGGGTGATGACTTCCTAATAATATTCAGTATCAGAAACAAACACTGGCAGAAGAACAAAGGGTGAAAGGAAGAGAGGAGACACCTTCTTCTGGTTCTGACCTGTGACACTGCCACCAACACAGGAGTCCCTAAGAGTACAACATAGGAGGAGAGGGCACAGGGAAGGGAGGAGCTGGCTTCCAGACTGAAGAAGCACTTCTTCAGTGGATCCAGAACATACCATGATAAAGTCTCCAGAACAGCTCTGAGCATGGCTTTGGAGACCCCAGTTTCTCATTCTGGGGCCCCACCATTTATTCCTGTGTGTTATTGCAGGCCCTGCTCTGATCCACTGCATCCCTGTCCCTGCTTTTCTATTATTCTACTGCTTAGTCAATTCCCTGTACTAAATTTTCTTTCTTTGAATTGTGTAGAATACTGTCTGTTCTCTCACTGTATTTTGTCTGATTATATTTCTATCCATTTATTATCTCTTGACACATTCCATCTGTCATTCCTTTATCTACATATTATTTCCTATTTTATAGAAAAGCCTATACAATGTAGACAACACTTTGTAAATATGTATACTCTTTTCATACCATATGGTGTCTTCACAAATCAACAGATATGCACTCAAAATGTCTTTACAGTACATGTGTGTAATTCCTTTGGTTGTTCTCTTATTGAACATTTACAAGACTTTAGTATTCTAGACAATATCATAATTGTATGGGAAATTTACTGTATACATAATTGTTTACTGCTAATGACCTGGAACAGGACTTACTATGTCAAAAGAAGTTATTTTAAACAACTTTGCTACATATTGACATTTTTCCTACAAAGGGTTACATCAAACTTATTCTTTTTCCTGAAGTGAATTGAAATGACTATTTCCCTTATACCATTACCTAAAGTATTCTTATTTTATTCTTATGGTTTTGTTGTTGTAAAATTCTTCATTATTTTGATCTCTGATGAGCCAGAATACACATAATTTAAATTTCTTCTTTTTAAATGGCTAGTAATGACATTGCTCATTATTTTGCAAATATGTTTGCTTTTCTTTCCTTATTTAAACTTTTAAATTTCTTTCCAAAGCATACACTCACCAATATTTTCATTTATGTATATCTTTTTTAAATCTATTTTTAGATTTTCTTTTATTTTAAAAGTATTCACTCTTAAAATATAAAAGATATTTTAAGTGTATGTTTTAAACAATGCTACATATTTACATTTGTCTTTCTTCCTTACTGATTTTTGTCCTCATCAGGCGCAAAATATCTTTCAATACATTGACAGATATATAAACACATATTTATATAAAAAATTTATAAATAGATTTTCTTCTGGTTAACACCACCGTTAGGCTATTTTACTAAAGTCAGATGTAAGCGATTCTATTTGATACATTTGTTTACTTCTTTTTTCTTTTTTGACTTATATACCATTTTATGTAAAATAATATTTCTTGAGAACTACAGACCTTTTAAGTTCCCTTCTTTCTGAGAATATATCCTCTTCACTTTTTAAGAAATTTATTTATTTATTTTTAATTAAGTATATATGACAACAGAATGCATTTTGATTCATCGCACACAATTGCAGAACAACTTTTCATTTCTCTGGTTGTACATGATATAGCATCACACCATAAGTGCAGTAATATATGTTCCTAGGGTAATAACATCCATTTAATTCCACCATCTTTCCTGCCCCCATACACCTCTCCTCCCCTCCTTCCTTTTTGTTCAATCAAAGTTCCTCCATTTTTTCCCATTCCCCCACCCCCCATTATGGATTAGCATGGACTTATCAGAGAGAACATTTGGCTCCCTTCACTTTTGATGTTGAAGATTTCAAGTACAAGTTCCACAAAAAGCTCAATCTCTTTAGGCTCAAAAACTAACCAATCCTTTTTTGAAAACTATCCTCTCCTCCTCAGTCCCTATGTTGGCTGATGGGACCACCTCTTGTCCTAGTTGCCTGGGTGTAGAATCACTTTCTAAGCTAAGTCATGTTGTTTTCATCATAGTTCTCAATTTAAGCCCTTATTTTCTGTTTCTGTTGCCCTAATCTTATTGTTCACATCTCACCAGAACTGTGACAGCTACACCTGCCTGGCCTCTTAGCTTTACCTCTTCCCATTCTGGCTCATTCCATTCCCTGGAACCAAGAAAAACATCCTCACTTCTATAAGCTCTGAGGCTCCAATCCTACTTTGACTTGCATTTCCTAAAGACTCACATTAAAATTTTTTTTGTCCAATTCTCCCTTTTTTCTTTCACTACAAAATGCTTTCAATTTTATTTAGTTTGAATGTCTAAATTTTATATCAAATTCTTTTGATTCTATCTCCAATATACTTCTCAAATTTACCCAAACCTCATTCAATTGGCATCACCTTCTCCACACTATCTTTTATCCCCAGAGAATGCAGTAGCTTTTGAACTGGTTTCTCCCACTTTACCTAGCTTCCTAAATGCATTACTCCAACTGAGTAATCATATCACAAATAAAAATGAAAGGGCATCCTTTTGTTTAAAACCCTCTGCTTTAGTCTGGGTGTGCTCAGTCTCTCAAGGGTTCATTGTGATTAAAAGCTTGGTCCCCAGAGTGTTTAGCCTGGGAAATCTTTGGTGGAGCAACTAGAGGAGAACCTTGGTAATTCAGGGCATGTCCTTAGAATATAGTTCTCACGGAAAACTTTTGTAGTTCTCTCAAAAAAGGTTGTCACAGAGCATTAATGTATAAAATATATTAAAAACTCAAAAAAGTCAACACCAAAAACCAATACATTCAATAAATGGGCAAATTAACCATTCTCAAAAGAAGAAGTACAAATGGCCAAAAATTATATGAAAAGATGTTCAACATCTTAATCTGTTAGAGAAATAGAAATCAAAACTGCACTGAAATTCAGTCTCACTAAATTAGAATAGCCACCATCAAATAAACAAATAACAATAATGCTGGTATGGATGTGAAGAGAAATGAACCCTAATACATTGTTGGTGAAATGTAAATTAGTACAGCCACTGTGAAAATGAGTACAGCGGGTCTAAATAAATAAATAAATAAATAGATACATAGATAAATAAATAAATAAATAAATGGAAATAACAATATGATCCCGCCACACCACTCTTCAGTATCTATCCAAAAGAGTCGTGTTTATAGCAACACAATTCACAATAGCTAAGTTATGGAGCCAGTCTAGACACCTGTCAAAAGAATAATGGATAATGAAAATGTGTTTTATATACACAATGGAGTTTTATGCAACAAGGAAAAAAGAATAAAATTAAGTAATTAAAAAAATAGATGGAGGGGCTGGGATTGTGGCTCAGCTGTAGAGCGCTCTCCTAGCACGGGTGGGACCCGGTTTGATCCTCAGCACTACATCAAAATGAAGGCATTGTGTTGTGTCAAAACACACCAAAAATAAATTTAAAAAAATAGATGGATATAGGGAGCATCATGTAAAGTAAAGTAAGCGGATTCAGAAAGACAATTGTTATATGTTTTCTCTCATATGGGAAGTTAGAGAGAAAAAAGAATCTCATGAAATAGGAAAATCAGTATAGTAGAGGAAACAGATCAGAGGGAAGCAAATTTTTATCCCTCACACATCAGATAGAGCTCTAATTTCTAGGATATACAAAGAACTCAAAAAGTTAAACAACAACAACAAAAATAACCCAATCAACAAATGGGCCAAGGACTTGAACAGACACTTCTCAGAAGAGAATATACAATCAATCAACAAATACACAAAAAATTGCTCACTATCTCTAGTGATCAAAGAAATGCAAATTAAAACTACTCTAAGATACCATCCCACTCCAGTAAGAATGACAGCCATTATGAAGTCAAACAACAATAAGTGCTGGCGAGGATGCAGGGGGAAAAAGGTACAAGCATACACTGCTGGTGGGACTGCAAATTGGTGTAGCCAATTTGAAAAGCAGTATGGAGATTCCTTGGAAAAAGGGGAATGGATCCACCATTTGACCCAGCTATTCCTCTTCTTGGACTATACTCAAAAGACCTAAAAACGGCATATTACAGGGACACAGCCACATCAATGTTTATAGCAGCACAATTCACAATAGCTAGACTGTGGAGCCAACCTAGATGTCCTTCAATAGATGAATGTATAAAAAACTGTGGCATTTATACACAATGGAATATTACTCAGCACTAAAAAATAATGAGATAATGGCATTTGTAGGGAAATGGATGGCATTAGAGCAGATTATGCTAAGTGAAGTTAGCTAATCTCAAAAACCAAATGCCAACTGTCTTCTCTGATATAAGGGGGGTGACTCAAAATGGGGCAGGGAGGAAGAGCATGAGAAGAAAATTACCTCTAGATAGGGAAGAGAATTGGGAGGGAGAAGGGGAATTGCATGGAAGATGGAAAGAGACCCTCATCATTATACAGATTACATGTATAACGATGTGAGGGGAAAAAAAAGAAGTGTGTCACATTAGATTGAATAGAGAGAAGCAATGGGAGGGGAGGGGAGGGGATAGGGAAAGGGAAGGGCAGCAGAATAAAATAGACATTATTATTGCTGTATGTGTATACGTGACTGTACGACCAATGTGATTCTGCAACCTGTACACTCAGAAAAAAGAGAAATTATACCCCATTTTGATTCAAATGTATGATATGTTAAGATCGTTGTACGGTCATGTGTAACTAATTAAAACAAATTTTAAAAAAGAAATTAGACAGCAAAAAAGATGTACTGGAGAGTGAAACTGGTCAAACTGTGTTATGTGTGTATATGAATATTCCATAATAAAGCCACTATTCTGTAAAATTGATGTTCACTTTTTTTCTTTTACAAAATTATTACTATCCAGAAATTTCTCAAAAGATTACCAATGGACCCAGCTGTCATACACCTTAATATTTATCCTAAAGTGCTGAAATCAGTATAAACGCATAAAAATATTTATAGCACACAATTCACAGTAGCCAAGTTATAGAACCAGCACAGGTGCCCATCAACATTTGAATGGCTAATGAAAACGTGGTATATATAGACACTTTATGATGTTTTACTTAGCCATAAGGAAGAATAAACTTATGTCATTTGTTGGTAAATAAAGAGAACTAAAAAACCTCATGATAAGTGAAAGAAATAAGCTAGACTGCAAAAGTAAAGGGTAGAATGTTTTCTCTCATATGTAGAAGCCAGAGAAAGAGGGGGGCAGAATAAAAATGGGGTGTGAGATCTCAAGTAAATTGGGGGAAGGAGGAAGAGAAGAAAAGGAAAGGTACTGGGGAATGTGATTGATCAAATCATGTGTATGTGCAAATATAGCATAATGAGTCCCATTATTAAGTATCAGTAAAAAATAAAATTGAAAAAGGTGGTTACAAAATCCTGAGCTTGACCCACCCCCCACTGCCATGCCCAGGCATAAACTATTATCATTGCCATGTGCCACCTGCTATCTCTCACCAAAACTGAGCCTATGATGGTAAGCAATCCCTTGAACTTTCAGAATTAGGAGGCAAATAAACCTTTTCTTTTTACAAAGTTTTTGCTCTCATGTATATTGTTGTAACAGACAGGTGACTAACACACCTTCTAATGATTTACCTTCTCTTAGAATTAAACCTAAGTCTTCCCAGTGCTTGACCTGCACTCTCCCAACATCTGTCTACAAGATCACTGATAACACAGGCTTCAATCACAAACTTCTATTAGACTGTTAGAAAACACTATTTCTCCATTGGAAAACACTGAGCTCTTTACCACATTAGGACTCTCCTCTTGTTCTGCTTCTTTTTCTGTCTTACATGTATGAGTCCACTTGTTTCCTTCATAAAAGCCTGTTTAGTACAGCATTTATCTTACATATGAGCTGCTTTTCTCCTTATATAGTATCTGTCTTCCTCTCAGTAGAATGAGATATTTCAGAGTAGAAATATCAACTATTACATCATTGTATTGTAATTCCATTGTACTGCCTGATGTAAAATAGATGATAAATCAATGAACATTTGCCTTAAGAAGGAAAAAATGGCTACATCATATACAACTGCAGAAATGGGATCCTAATTACAATAAGTAATATTCCATGTATGTATAGTATGTCAAAATAGACTCTACTGTCCTGTATATCTTTTTAAAAAGCAAATAAAAAACAGTAATACTGGGCTGGGGTTGTGACTCAGAGGTAGAGTGCTTGCCTAGCACATATGAGGTCCTGGATTGGATTTTCAACACTACATAAAGATAAATAAAGTAAAGGTATGTGTCTTTCTATAACTAAAAACAAAAATAGTAATACTAAAGCAGGAGTAACTCATTTTTAAATGAGGAAATTAAGGTTTAGAGAAATAGGCATTTAAAAAAAATTTAACTAAGTAAGCCTTATGTTTTTTCTCAATAAAAATATGGTTTTTTAACAATAGAGTGGTTATTGCAAAGAAAAAAGACATTCTCTTTTACCTTAGAAGATAAAATTTTTTAAAAATCCAGATTTCATAAGGGTCCTTGCAATGGTAGTCATATATTCATTTCAAATATCTCTGGGTAACTTTATAAGGCATGTTAATGACTGTGAGCTTCACACTAAGAATTGTGAGAAGTCATCAAGGGTTTTTTTTGGAAAGCAATTTGATTGAGTTTGCAAAAATAAATAGATCTGCATCTTATGTGAAGTTGGACTTGATGACCTCTGAAATATTTCTCAAGCTGTGTTCTATGATTTCATGACTTAATATTTTAAATGTTCAGTCAATATTCTTTTAATATTCAACGAGGGGAAATGAGTAACACAGATTTGTATATATATTTATAACCCTGATCTAATCATACATTTGCAGGCAAACATTCTTTTTAATTGTTACATTGATTTTCTTAAATTGTATTACTTTGTATAAAACACAGCAAGGTTTTGTCAGAGATTAAGGGTCATAGATCCTAATCTATGAAGTTGTGTACTGCACATTATGTAAGGAATCACACTACATATTCCTCCATTTTCCAGACCATATATGTGGAGATTATATCCCTACCTTCATATTAGATTAAATACAAGGAAAAACAGTAAGGGAAACTAGCAACCATACAGAATATTTAAACTTAAGAACTAAACTCTTCCTACTCCTAGATTTTATTGTAGACCTTTTTTTTTAATTAGTGGCAGCTTAGCTCAGAGAGGTCCCTTGTCCAAGAATAACCCTGCTCTCCATATGTCATCTTCTATCATATTACTCAGCTTTATATGTTTATGGGACTGTTTTATATTGGAAGATGTTTGTTTATTATTGTTCTCCCCTTGCTACATGTAAATTTCATGAGAGCCTTGACCTCATCTGTTTTGTTTGCTTTATATTGTCTCCATGCTTAAAGTAGCTCTTGACTCACAAGAAGAAATTGTTGAACAAATGAAAGGCTGACTGAATAAATAGCTTTGTCAAGTTATTACCATCTCACTTCAAACTTTAGTTTTGCTGTTTACTGCTTATATGGCTTTGGCCAAATCACTTAATCACCTTGGGCTTTAGAACTTCCATTTTATTTAAAAGCAGAAATTCTTTCACAGAATTATTTTATTTTATTTTATTTTTTTAGTTATAGTTGGATACAATACCTTTATTTTATTTGTTTATTTTTATGTGGTGCTGAGGATTGAACCCAGTGCCTCGTACGTGCTAGGCATGTGCTCTACCACTGAGCCACAACCCCAGCCCCAAGACAGAATTATTTTAATCCTAAGAGAATAAACTTGAAAAACTAGAAAAAAAAATTAATTAAAATCTAAGAAATCACAGTTTTCTGGTGAAAAGAAATTATTTAATATTAAGAAAAATTTTGAAATAATTTGAACAAATTAAAAAATAATTCCCATAATGATATGAATAAAGTACGTAACAAATGTTATTTAAATGTACTCCACCATTTAAAGTTGACTGTTTCACGATGAAATTGAACATCTCCACTAACAAAATAAACATTAACTAAGATTATCAAATTTAGAATTGAAATTAACACCTGGACACAATGATACCACTGATTTTGTCATTTTTCCACTCTTTCAGAACAAGGATTTTTGAGGGAGTTCATTTTGCCAAATGCAATGCTAACCTATACAGAACCTTGAAAATTTATTCTCAAGTATTTTCCTTCCTCAAATATCTGTTATATGCAGCTCAATTCATTTTTACTTAGGTGAATTTTTTCTTGAAAATGTGATCTATTATTTTGGAAAACTCAAAATACATATATTCAAATAAAAGAGATTATAAATGAAAAAATCTATGCAATATAATTTGTAAACTATCAATCACACTTTAAGCATAAAAATTTTCAAAAATATAAAAAAGTGAGATTTTTTTCTCAATCTCAAAAGGTATTTTCTGAAAATGCAATTTAATTAAGTAAAAGTACAACAGTATCAATTCAGAAACAAAATGCAGCTCTCAAGTGTTGAGATGTATATTATATATGCATCAAATTCAGGTTTTATATGTGTGAAGCAAGTACAACCTTTCTTTAGAGTTGTCAATAATTGTTAATTCCAGCAAAGAAAAGCTAATTTATTCAAATCAGTGTAATTGGGGCTTTAATTTTGCATATTTTATATAAAACTTTATTCTGTGTAGATTTAACTGGCATAAGTCAACATTTCATATTCATCTATTTAAGAAATATAAGAAAAGCATGACCTAACAAACACAAATCAGTATTAGAGAACAGACAGTGCCAAGTCACTCTTTGTTCTGTGGTCAACTTGGTTTTGAATCCTCTAGCACCAGAGGCCTCTATATAAAATGAAAAATGTTCTGTCCATGTGAGCAGGGACAGATCCTGTGCTTTGGTATTCTTTCCAGGACAGCACAGGTACTCCTACAACTCTTCATCTGTGCCACCATCATTAATCATTTCAATACTTACCAAATGCAGGCTATGCACCAGATGATACGTTAGGTAGTAATGAAGATTCAAATCTGAATGAAGTAGTCTCCCTGATTATAAGTCACTGATGATTAAAGCAGATGTGAATTCTACACTCTATCACACAAATTTTATAAAGGATGTTAATTGGTTAGAAAAATGCACTAGGAATAAATAGAGTAAGGGATCATCTATCCTAAGAACACTTCCTCCTTTTTCCTCCTCTAAATTTCTTTTCTTTTATTCCTCCTTATTTTATCAATTCTACACTCACTAACAGTAACAAAGTAGTTACTTATAGGCTTTACCTTGCTTAATGTTTATACTACTAGGATTAATAATAGGAAGGCCAATTGCCACTGATTTAAGGTTAAGTCTGCATTGTTGACCACACTGCCAGTGTTAGGATCAGGATTCAAACTCAGAACTCTGACTCCACAACATGATCTTTTATCCACTTTTCTATAATGGTGTCTATTCCTCACTTTAAATGAAGAATATAAACTGTTTGTTCTGCAGGATTGGAAGATGAGAATTTGACCCTGATGGCTCATAAAGTATAAGTAAACACACAGAGTTGTGTGATTTCATGATATCATTAAAGAGAGCATTATTATATGAAGCTGTTATGCTTAACATCTGGGAAGAGTAGTAGAAAACTAAGCTGAAAAGAAGAGTTGGAACCAACTCATAGTTCAACTTTCCAGGAATTTGAGCTTTAATTTTTAAATTGTGGCATCATTATTTTTCCTGACCAAGGAATGATATGATGTGTTGTGCAATATAGTAATAGTACTTCAATGTATTACATTTAAAGACATCAAATATATATTTAATAAGTCAAATAATGGGAGTTGGCAAGCAGGTCTATTAAATGATGCATAGGAACACAGGAGAAAGTTCATGAACTATGACAATATAAAGATTATTTGATTCATTATTGAGTCTAAAATAAACTTGGCTTAAATCTGATTAATTACTAACTCATAGAGACATTTTCCCCCCTCACAAACCTCAAGGATTCTCAACTAAACAGGAGATAAATTAATGATCTCTACAGTCTTTTAGCTCTAAAATTTCATGACTTTGATAATAATCAAATAAAGGGTACACTTTTTCTTTTTTCAATAAACAACCCTAACAGATCTTTGTTGTATGTGAAATGTGTTTGTTTCAAAGGAAAAATGATTTCTACCAAGGAGATTGGAATATTGCTATTAATGTGGATGTTAAATATGGGTGAAGACTATTTCTGGAAAATAATGAGCTCACTGAGCATACTGAGAGCTACATTAAGGCAGATTCATATTAAGAGAATCTATGAACAATCACAGATGATCACACTGCCTTGTAAGAAACACAGGCAAGTAATCTGAATTAGGAAGATGATTTAAAAAAACATATATTAAGGTTATATTTGAAGCCTCATGAAGAAGTTGACCAAATCCAGAAGAAACACTTGGGATAGGATGAAGGATTCTGGGCCACAGATAGACACCTCAGAGAAAATGAGTCAGTGGAAGGGAAAGGGAAAGTAAGGAAGATGTTAAGAAGATGAGAAGGAAGGGCTAGTATAGCAATACCAGATTTAACCTTGCAGAAATCCAGAAAAAAGTAGCACTGAAAGTAACCTTTGTTCTCCAGTATCATGTACAGCAGGAAGATGATTTAAAATGATATCGAAGAAGAAAGTGCAACATGTTTTAAGAGGGAGATCATTACTGACCCTGGGTACAGTTTTACTTGGTGGTTAGAGCCTAAAGCCAAAGAGTAATAAGTAAGAGTTTTAGGAAAAATTCTGAACCCAGTGGAATATTTCAACATATTTGGAGATGTAAGAAAGAAGAAAATCTGTACCGTCTTGTTAGTGGATGTGCCAGATCAAAGAAAAACTTTTTTAAACTACTGAGAGCTACTTATGTAAGCCTATGTTTCACAGAGATTTGGTTCTCATGAAATGAGTATTAAAAAATACACATGGGGTTAAACCAAACAATGTCTGATGGCAAACATGTGGAAAGAAAAGATCATTTGTTAAAATAGTGAAAATATAAAATAAGTCAAGGATAACTGATGGAGAGCGATGAGAAGAAGAAAAATGGAGACAGTATCACAAATACAATTAGAGAAAATGAGTTGGAATATATAACTGAAAAGGAGCAAAGTAAAACAGGGTAACTATACTATATCAGGTGGACAAGTGATACCACTGGTTATTGGTGATGAATTCTGCTCCCTCACATGTTGAAGTTTGAACACTAGAGAAGCACACTGAGGCAAGCATATAATGCAGGGTTTATTTAAAAAGGGGTAACATAGACTTTTCCCAGGGTAGAAAGAAGCCATAGCTGGTATCCTGGTACCCCAAGAAGCGAAGTATTCTGCCTTTTTATGTCTTAGGCTTCCTTTGTTCTTCTGCCCTCCTCCCGCTCTTTTTCCTTCCAGCCTAAGTGACTAGGCCCAGGAAATGCTTGGTGAAATGACCAAAAAATGGGAACCAGGTGGGCTGAAGGGGGAAGGGCAAGATGGAGCAGCCAAAGACACATTAATTAACAACTTTATAACTCCCTGTAAGGAGATGCAATTCCTGGGACAGATTACCTTAGCAAGCAGGTTGTAGCGAGGGCAGGTAATCTTGATTGGGTGAAAGAAGGGCTCTGAAGGCATTTTGGTCCCTCAGGGGGCAGTCTCCAACTTCAGAGACTCACTCAAATTGGCCTTGATCTGACCTGACTCCATTTACATATCTCTACTGACTGCCTGTCTATTTCTGGTTTCACAAGGATGGGGCAGATGTATAGGTAGGGTGAGTTTAAGAACTATCTTCTTGGATGACTTAGCTTATTTTTGATGTAATGAACAAAATTGAGTGATAAGCTTAAGCACAGTGGGTAATGAGAAAGGAAAGACTTAGAAGTCCCTAAGAAATTTTTGGCATTTGCACTCATCACCAAAAGCTGTATCAAGACTGGAAAGCATGAAATCATCATGAAGTGCAACCAAGGTTCTCTGCACATTGACTGTCCCTTTGTGAGGCTTCTAAACGTAGGGAAAAGAGAATGCAATAGAGACAGTGCATGGTGGACACATAATCAGTGGAAAATTGCTTTCCCTTTGCTTCTGCAAGTACAATGTACATTTGATGCACATCATGCCAAAGTTAATTGTAGTGGGGGCAGAGTCATATGTTTAGTGTGAAGTTGCCCATTTCAGTCAAAGGCTAAATACACTGAAGCTCCTACAATGTTTAAAGGGAAAAATGCAGAGAACTGAAAGGCTCTCAGAGTGTTCAAAGATGTCTTGTACATCAAAACAAGTAACTGAATTTGAAAATGTATAGGATAGCTATAGGATGTGTGTCTTGGTTGCACATGGATTTCTTTCTTAATACATTATAGACTATGTGAACATTAAGCATTCTAACCATTGAAGGGTTGGGTTAGAAAGAGTGAAGAAGTAGGACAATGAAAACAGAGGGACAGGAGAGTGCTCAGAATGCCCCAAGGGGTTAATATCCATAGGTTCGATGAGTGAGAAAGAACACTTAGTCTTTGATACTACTGCAGAGTTGGGGGGGAAACATCCCACAGTGTTATTAAAAGTGCATCAGCAAAACAGACTCAAGGGAATGGATATCTTGTGCGGACAAAGGTCAAACTCTAAACTTGGTTGAGACCATAGAGCTTCCTGAACTCACGAATCACATGAATTGGGTCTTGAATCCTACAGGAATTAGGAGGTATTGAAACTTACATGTGCCTTCTCCATTTTTTAGGTAAATATAAGTAAATATGAAAAACATGTTCCTATACTAACTCTACATCTCAAATAAATTATTTTGAAGTCTTAATCTGTACTGAAATTTTCCTTAAGAACATATTTCTTATGTTTTTTTTGGGGGGAGATTATATGTGTTAAATTTGATATGCTATAATATATGATAAAATTATTGAGAAACACAAAGTACTAGAAATTCATTAGTTTATTTATTTGAGAAGAATGTTATATGTACAGAAAATTGGATATTTATTTAACCCATAAGGAAAACAGAGGATATAGCTATCTATTTAAAGCCATCTTTTTTAAAAAGAAAGAGAAAAAAAAAAGCTCAAGGTCATAAATTGTAGCAGTTTTATATTGTACCTGACCTAGCTTAGGAGAAAAAAAAGAAAAAAAAAGAATCAAAAGAGGCAGATTCATGCTTTCCAGGCATGCCCCAGGAATGGAGGATTCTCTTTTTATGTTAATCCACTCTGTTTGAGTCAAAAGCTGACAGTGCAGAGACAACAAAGGGCCTGCTAAATCTGCTGTCCAAAAATACTCACCACAATTTGTCAGACTTCACATTACACATGGCTTTTTACACATCGCTGGCCTCTAAACATAAAAGATCCAGTTGGTTTTCCTAATTAAATACCGTGAGATCAAAGGTTCACCAATGTTTCTCTGACTGTCTCAAGGTATTCCAGAACTGAAAGCAAATGAGAAGCATAGGAAAAACGTGTTGTAAGTTCCAGAGATTGAGCTTTCTTTCAGCTTCTTTACCTTTATCAAGAATTGTTAAAACAGGGCAGTCCCAGAGTCTTGCTCATATTTACTTTGCATGTGTTTACCCTTAATCAAATCATTGTTCCAATAGCAGAGTTGGAAGAAATATAAGTACAGAATATTCCAGATGTGTCATTTGTGCAGAGAAGATGACATTGCACCAAGATCCCAAAATGCTCTGATGAATATCCTTGTGCACAGAAAAAGACCCAGGAACAATGCGTTTTCATAAGTCAGTAATACATTACAGAGGAAGAGACATTATGATAAAATATGACCAGCCTTGGGTGACTAAACCTCTACTGTAGACTCATGAATCTATTCATAGATTATTCACAATGGACTTAGTGTTTACAGGAAATTCCAGTGTCAAAAGGATGATCTAATCCTGATTCCTTTCTCATGAGTCAATATTGATTATCCCCATTAAGGGAACAATAAATAATAGAACTGGAAAAGGTCTTGTCTAATAGGAACATTATGTTTTGGTTAAAATGGAACTTGAAAAAACAGTTGAAGCTTTAGGAAGATATCCCAGGGTACAATCAATACAAATGGACACATTAATTTCACTAAAGTTTATAAATCCAAAAGATTAAGTAACTTTGAAATTTAAAAAGGCCTTTTGTCTAATAGATATTATGAACTGACATTTTTGTTTGTTTGTTTTTTAGTGGTGTTGCAAATGGAACCCCTGATGCCTGCTTGCTAATCATCACTGAGCTAGCTATACCCTTAGTCCTTCTGATATAGTGTACATAATCTAATAACCCTAAACATACTTAGAACACATTCATATGGGGTTTTTCATACAGTTGTAAAATAGTATGTCCAAAATTTTAAGTGACAAATAATTATCAATGAAAATTTACCAGGGAAAATTATAAATGTCTGTGTACTTTACTTAGCAGTAAAAATCACTTTCTTCAATATGTTCTTTATTAAAATGTAATAAAAATCTCTACTGAAAACCAGATGGTAGATGACATGATAAATTAAAGCCCCACATATGTGTGAATGAAAAAAATAACTTGCTGCTGACATAAATGACATTTACAATATCACATATGTTTTATCTAATGAATATAAGATGATCTTGATATTGCAAAAGACCTTTATTCCAGACGTGAAACTGTTAGAGGAGAAAAAAATGAAGCAGCAACTTGCATTTCTATAGAAATAGAAAATGCTATGATCTATATTTCAATTTGAAAAAGAATATTTGAATATTAATGAAAAATTGACACAACTAGAAAGAATACTGATTATACTTCATTTAGACTCTTACTCTTCTATTCCTAATTGTCAGACATGAAGTGAAAATTTAATTTTATGACTAATACATTTAATACCTGTCTAAATACCTTGACTCTGGCCAAATTTGCTCCCAATTATTACATTAATGTATATGTGATTATGCTACAATTTCACTTACCAACATATGCAAAGATATCAGTAAGTGTGTATGAGAACTAAAGGTAGTCTAATGTAAAACAGAGTTAATTTGACCTATTTCTCCACCATATATCGACTATGTGACTTTGGGCATGTTGTGGAATTGCTTTAATCTTCTGATTCCTTTTTCTAACATTAGGAATCTTGTTAGCATGTAGCATGAAATAATTGAAAAGTGGGAATGTAAATAACACTTAAAATGGTATCTGTCACATATTAAGCCCTAAAAAAATTGGTCATTATTAATATAGATCATAAGTTATAATAAATATAGACAAAAATGTAAATTAAGTACTTTGACACTAAATGAAGGTCATTTGTCATCTTGATTTTACATCTCACTTTTTATACTGTGGCATAACCTATCTTGGCAGGTCCTCCTCAACAGTTGTTATCTGGGCCTGGCTGTAAAAACATGATGGCTCTGCATACTGAACAGATCCCCACAAATGCTGTAAACACAATATTTAAAGATTCAAGAATTGTTTCTCGTTAGGAATGGCCAATAAACTGCTTATTGCTTTGCAAATATTGAACCTGGGAAAATAATGCTACATCTGCTAAAAGTTTAACGGAAGTATCTGGTGGCCCATTAAACATATAAATATTGAAGGAACAAACAAGAATTGTGAGATCTTAGGAAACTGGCCATTGAGTACCCTCATGACAAGCTAAAAAAAAATCAGTGATATTCTATAATGAAAGAAAAAAAAGGTGAAAATATGACATTATTTAGACAAATTTTAGATCTACAATAGTAAAACTTAATAGAATGCCACAGAAATAAAAATATTTAAACTGAAAGTTAGTATTCAATTAGTTATGTCTCAGTGGTAACACCTTCTCTCACCTAGGCATGTGGGCAGTAACTAACTTTAGTGGTAGTCTGTCTCCTGTTAAGACAGAAGTTGAATGTCAGCCAATTCAATAAGTAAACAGTGACGTAAATCAATTATAGAAGAGTCATTAATCTTCCTTAAGCAGTAATGAGAATTTGAGCTCTACACTTTTGTAAACTGAGGTATACTTGCAATTTAATTGGTTCTTGATGAGTCAAGATGTGAGGAGTTTTATCTGGAAACTAATCTCACATACTATATTTGGTCAACAGTGCATTTGTTCATTTAATACTATGTATGTGTCTCAAATTGTATATTAAAGACACAAGAAAAAAAATAATTAGAACAAGATATATTCCATGCTTTATACTTATGTCCAAATGGATTCTACTGTCATAATAAAAAGAACCAATAACAAAAAAAAATTGATTGATAAATTTACATGAATGATTTATCAGTTAAGGTCCCAACAGGACATAGATGGTCCTGAAAGTGTTTCATTGAAATGAATTTCAGAAAGGGCACATACACAAGGTGACACTGGAGTTAAGGACACCAAGCAAAGCAAAGAGTAGGATGTAATGACAACAGGAATCCAGCTGCACCCTGAAGAGGAAAGGAGAGAATGTGTTTAAATAAAGTCCAAGAAGAGCTGCTTCTGCAGAAGAGAGACAACCAGCAGGAGCTGTGGGGGTACAGGAAGGCAGCCACTCCCAGCACAGCAAGAGTGCAGCAAGCATAAGCACCCAGACCAGTCTCTCTCATAGCTACCACCTCCTTCAAGTGGCTCTCATTGGCTGAATCCAAATGAAAGGTAGAAGACAAGGATGCCATCATAGTAATAATCTCCCAGGGCACTGAATAGAGCAGAGAGCTGAGAATGAATAAAAGGCCATGGGGTAGGAGAAGGGGGAAAAGAAAATAAAAAAAAACAAAGTTGAATAAAATGTGATTGAATTGCAAGCTTCACTTTTAAAGTGCCTGATAGTGATAATATTAAAAAGATGATAACTTTTCTTTATGGTAACTGTTCACTATAGGCATGAAATTGTTTCATACACCACATTTCAGTTTTAAGTATTTTTTAATTCATACAAATGCATGCAATAAAGTGCAATTACAGCTCAATTAAAGTTCCAGTGCAATTAAAGTAGATTTAAAATAAATGGCACAAAACAAATCTTTGGTGGTTTTTTGTTTGCATTTACTGGAATTCTGGCTCTTTAAAGTACCAATCTGTTATTAGAGACATGGAAATATTTGAATTTGCTATGTAGCTTACCCAATAAATACAATTATAATGTATTTATCAGACTACTGCACTTAAATTGTCTATAAAAACCTGGGATTTGAAATAACAAAGAGAAAGTTAAAAATACACATTTGTCCATTTCAGTCAAAGGCTATATACACTGAAGCTCCTACAATGTTTAAAGGGAAAAATGAAGAGAACTGAAAGGCTCTCAGAGTGTTCAAAGATGTCTTGTACATCAAAACAAGTAACTGAATTTGAAAATGTAATATTGAGTAAAACATCTGCTTCCATTTCCAGCCAAAACAATAAATGCTATATATCCACTTATCGCCTAGGTTGCAATACATTAGAATGATAAGGGAAGTCAGAAATAGGGTGACCTACTAAAGAATAAATAAATATTTTCTTGATTCCTTGTGTATTAAAGAATTGAAGGTATCAAATTTCATGATGTTAATAACACAAAGATCTTGTTATTGGTACCCATTTCTAAAGTTTGTAATTTAAATGAGGAGATAAGGTAGCACTCACACACATGCACACATACCCACGGTGATATGAGTTTGAAAGAAACCATAAATTAAATAATGAATAATCAGAAAATAAATTTTTAAAAGTGCATTTTTATTAGCACTTGCAGTGTAATAACGAGCTACAGATAGGAGGAAGACATTCAATACATTTAAATAGGGCAAAAAAAAAAAGAGTTGAGGAAACCATATATACAAATACATATCATTTAAAGTCACTGAATAAATGTTATATTTCTAGAATAAGAATTTTTAAGGAACATAGTTTGCAATATGCATCGATAATTTTACAAAAGCAGAATAAGTCTAATTGTGTATGACTTGCCATAGATTATCCCAATGATACAAGCTAGGGTCTATCCACAGGCAATAAGGAACCACTGAAGCTACTTCATACTTCTGCAGAAAAATGATCTACTGAAGCATCTTAATATGTGTTGACCCTGTTTTGGTCAGCTTTTTCACCATGATAACCAAAAGACCTTTCAAGAATATTTTAGAGGAGGAAAAGTTTACTTGGGGCTCATAGTGTCAGAGGTTTCAGTCCACAGATGGCCAACTCCATTGTTCTGGGCCTGAATGAGACACAATATCAAGGCAGAAGGGCATGATGGTTCAGAACAGCTCAGAACATGATGTGAAGCTGAGAGAACAGTCCACACTCAGAGCAAAATATATACCTCCAAAGCACACCAGCAATGGCCCACCTCCTCCAACCATGCCCTATCTGCCTACTATTACCACCCAGTTAATTTCTATCAGTTACCAATGTAATGATTAGATTAAAGTTTTCATGACCCCAGTGATTTCACCTACGAACATTCTAGCATTGTCTCACACATAAACTTTTGGGAGACACCTTTTATCTAAACCATAACAGACAAATTACAGAAAAAGAATAAAATAAGACATTTCCAGAGATATATGTGAGACTGAAGTTTTAAAAATTAATCATAATAATGATTAACAAATGGGAGCAATCAGAAATATTTAGAAAAAAAATCAGGCTTTCTCTTTGTTTAGAATAGAACAGCAGTGCATATAGCCATAGAGAATTAAAGAGGAGTTAAAGATGATTCCAAGATCTCAAGATATAGTGATTGGAATAATGGCAGCAGTGGGAAAACCAAGATGGACAGTTGTTCAGCTTATGGCTTCAGGTTTAAATCAATTTCAACAGGTGTTTCCCCAGAACAGCTGTGGAAGAGAAACTTCTACTCTGATACTCATTCAAAATGTTCAGTCTCTGTGGTGACTCCAGGAAAATTTTTGTTATTGCTGTTGGTCTTTTAAATTTTATTTGAAGTTTTTGTTTTATTTTACTTTAATTGACAAAATAATATTTACATGTGTTTGTATAGTACAATGTGCTATTTTGATACATGTATGCATTGTGGAATGATCAAATCATGCAGATAAGCATATCCATAACCTAAATCCAGTAGTACTTTTTTGTAGTTAGAACATTTAAAATCTTCTCTTTGAAATCTTTTGAAATATGCACTACACTTATGTTAAATATAGTCACTATGTTGGGCAATATAACACCAGGACTTAATCACTTGATACTTACTGAGAAATTTCTACCCTATCTCTGCCCATCCCATTCCTAAAATAACAAAAATTCTGCATCTCACTTTTAAGAGTGCAACTTTTTAGATTCTACACATAAGTGAGTTTATGCAGTATTTGTCTCCATATGTCTGGCTTATTTCACCTAATGTTCTCTGGGACCACCCATGGTGCAAATGATGGGATTTCCTGTATGCTGAAAACCATTGACAAAAGAAACTAAAGATGATTCGAATAAAAGCAAAAATATCTTGCTGGGTGTGGTGGTGCATATCTGTAATCCCAGTGTCACAGGAGGCTGAAGCAGGAGGATCATAAATTCAAAGTCAGCCTTAGCAATGGTGCTAAGCAACTCAGTGAGACTCCATCTCTAACTAAAATATAAAATAGGGCTGATGATGTGGCCCAGTGGTTGAGTGCCAGAGTTCAATCTCCAGTAACCCTCACCCCCCCCCAAAAGATACTGTGTCCATGGATTGGAGGAATAAACATTGTTAAATTATCCATATTGCACAAAGCAATCTACAGATTTAATGCAATCTCTACTAAAATTCCAATATTAGTATTCATAGAAATAGAAAAAAGAAATCCTGAAATGTCTGCAGACCCACAGAAAAACCACAAAGCAATAATTACCCCAAAGAAAAAAACTGGAGGTATTACACTATAATATTTCAAAATATGTTCCAAAGTTATAGTAACAAAACAGCATGATACTGCCATTAAAAAAAAAAACAGACACATGGACCAACTGAAGAATTTATAAATCCCAGAAATAAATCCACACACCTATGGTCAGTGGAGTTTTGACAAAAATTGCTGAGAACCAACAACTTGAAAAGAATGATATCTGCAATAAACACTGTTGGGAAAACTGAATATCCATATGAAGAAGAATAAAAATGAATCCTTATCTTCCTCCTTATACAGAAATAAACTCAAAATGAGTGAACAACTCAACATGAAAAACAGGGAAATTTGAATCTTCCTGCATTCAACAGTCCCAAACTGATGTGTTAGAATAATCTTGGAGAAGTTTCAGCCCCAGATTAAGGATGTATTCCTTAGAATTTTGTTTAAGCCTATATCATATTGTGAACATATGGAATGTCTATTATTCCCAGGGTTCCCTGAGGGAGGACAGATGAGTTGGTGGTGGTATTGTTGTTGCTGGTGGAGGTGGTGATGGTGGTGGTGTGAGTAGTAGAAACGAAAAGTTATCTCACCTTATCTCTCAGTTATTTGCAACCTAAATGTGAGTTTAAAATTCCAACTTTCCCTCTTTATTTTACCAGAAGTTTTTTCAAAGTTATAATTCTGGGTAGAAATATTTTGATCAAATCAAAGTGATCTATAGTCAAATGCTGAGTTTAACATAAAACCTTTCAACTTTGACATTCATTATGTGAATCAGGAAAAATAAAACATATTCAAATTTTACTTTCATGTATGGCTTCAGAGAAGAAATATCTCTAAAAAATTGTGAAGCAACATGTACGATATAGTCCAATAGAGTGAAAGGCATTAATCCACTAAGAAAAGGCACGCTGGAGTAGTTTTAGATGCTGAATTAGGAACTATTTTTGTCTTTTAGCTGCTTTCCTGGCACTAAAATATTTTGTTATAAATTTAGGAAAGCATCACACATATCATGTATCTTTACCTTTCTTCACAGAACTCAAATAAATGAAAAATAAAAAGGCATGTGTAGTGCTTTGAAGAATGTGAAGCTGTAAACAATCTTGGTCCTCTCTGCAGAGATAATATTGATAGCTCTTTCAGTCACTGAATACTTGCTATACTTTTAATAAAATTTAGTCACTTTGTCAGGAAATCAGAGCTCAATCTCAGTAGTTCAAAAGAGGATTCTCATTGTGGAAACCTGTTGCTAAAGTCTTGGATGAGCTGAAGGTCAAAATGGAAATTAAGGCAAACCAAAGATTATCAGAAAGTCACAACCTGATTAATATACACAACTCTGTAAGGATAGAGAATCAAGTAAAGTAATTGTTGTGACAAAAGCCTACACCCTGGGACCTTGGAGAAAGGTCACCTGGATAGAAGGAAAATGGACTAAAGAGAAAAAGTGGGTTTTGGTTGAAAGTAAAAGCCCTGAGGAGATGCAGTCACTTCTGGGGATATTGACAGAAGCAGAGAAGCTGGGGAAAAAAACCCAACTTCTTTATTCTTCCCACCAGTGTCTCATCTTAGAGATATTTACAAGGATGCTTGTTGACAAGAAAGATCCAGAAAAGTAGACTGCAGGAATCAGCTCACTCTATAAAACAGGTTGGATAAGGAAAGGTGAGGAATGGACTTGAGGGTGGGTTATCAGCATAGCTGAGAAACAGAATCAAAAAATTGACTTGAATGCAAACAGAAATTACTATCTCATCCAGTTAGGAAACAAAAGTTTAAAATCAATAAAAAATTTTATTAACCTGCTTATTTAAGTAGGTGAAGGGCCTTGAACATGACCAAGTCATGTCAATATAACTTTCATATTTTATTGAAACTCTTCTTAATTTAGACAATAACTCTCTCTCATATAGAAAAATTTAATAATCTAGAATCCCTCCAATAATATAATCCATATTATTAGAAGTGGAATAATGATTCAACATTTAGCATGTAAATATAATTATGTCAAAGATTTGATTAAATCATTTAAATTCACTGGTCATTATGTTGACTGTAGGATTATGACAAAAGTACTTCTAATGTGTTTCACTATTCCAGGATTTAACCCTTGTCTGCCACCACATCCAGTTTTCCTTTGATCTCCACTCATATTCAAAAGTGCAGTCAACATCATATTATTTACAGTTTCCAAAAAGTACCTTTGTATTTCTCAAGCTGTGAGCCTATTTTCACAGGTTCCACTTTGCACTTTGGAATTTCCTTCCCCACCATGTTCAACCTGCCTGACACATATTAATATTTCATTACTTCATTAATGCATCAGCTTCTCTGTGAAGTCTATTTGAAACAATCCTGCTAAGTAAAATTGAACTTGCTGTATTGTGCTATTCCTGGTATCTACAACTGAAATAACAAATATACAGTAGTTTTGGGATGTCCCAACAGAGACTGAAATTGGGCACTTTATTTTTCCTTACTTTAGGAAGGTAGATGCTGAATAATCTTTGAAGATAAACCCTTTAAGAAGTTGATAATACCACCCGGAGATTCTAGAATTAACTTCCATCAAAATAATATTATAGGATCATAATCAAGGCTAAGCATCATTGGAAGATGGAAAATTAGTCCAGATTCCAAGAAAAGAAAATGCCAGAGAGATAATTAGGACATAACTACTGGGGCATACAGATAGATGGAGCTTTACTAAATTCAGGAACAACATTCTTGTGACAAAGAAGCATTCTAACTTACATTCTTGAATGGAAATAATTAGATGTGGACTATGGTCACAGAAGAGCAACTATGATCATGGCAGAAGATTTCAATGGAATAAACTATCTTCTCACTTTAGAACCACTGCAGCATTGGCTAGAATGATGACCAAAGAGTACTCAGTATAACAATAACTAAATATCTACAGCTCCTCTGTAGAGAACTTCTACAGCTGTGGCCATAAGAATCAATGGCAGAAGTAGGAAAATCAGATTCTAATTGACTCCGTGCTTGATTATAATTCCTGTTCTGCCTGTTTAGACACTGTAAGCCAATTTCAAGTGAAGATACAGGAAATGGAAGTGAGATTACCCCGCTATTGTATCACTCATTAAGTCATTATAGCCCTGAGCAAGGAAACAGAAAATGAAATGAATGCTAAAGTTTGTACTGCTAAAATTTATACTACTTAAACAATATTTATTATAATCTGTTGTTTCTATGTCTACCTACCTCTCAATTTTTGAGAGTAGGACAGATTTAGTGAGATTTGGAGACATATTTAATGTCTTAAAATGATCTCAGTTTTTAGAATCTATTAGAATGAGTTTTTCTTACAAGAAGAAATCATTAATAAAAAATGAATCAATTTGATTATCTTACTTTTTGAGAAGAATATAACTTAAAAGAGAACAATAACAATACTGAAATTCTCTCTCTCTCTCTCTCTATATATATATATATATATATATATATATATATATATATATGTAAAGAAAAATTCAAAACATAAGTCTCTGATCCAGTTCTTTATTCTTTTCTGAGTACATTCAGTGAATTATATAATGGTCAGCAGAAACTTAGTTTTAGCTATTTTTACCCATACATACAAATATGTACTTGATAACAGCTAATTAGCTTTTCTAGTAAAGATTCATGGTCTATTATCCGAGTTAATAATTTTTCCAGAATCACTTAAAGTTTAGACTACTACCGTTTTTATCCTTTCCAGTGCTGGAATCCAACCCATGGCCTTGCACATGCTAGACAAATGTTCTACCATGAGCTACACTCCAGCTCCAGATTACTAAATTTATGTGCCAGAAATATTTTAAACCTAAAATACCTCCAGATATTTATGAACATGAAACACCATGCCAGTTTTACATGGCTAAAGTCAAGATAAAGTTTTATGATAAATACTTGGTGTCACAGAAAAAAGAAAGGCAATGGATATTATTAATAAATTTCTTTAAAATAGCCTCTGTGGTTTTGATATTTATAAGCAAGATTTTTCTTAAGACTTTGTAGACCACAAACTGCTGGAAGAGAGGAATAGTAATGAATATCATGGGGAAGCAAGGAAATATGTGATGATTGAGTAGGGCGAAGCTTTAAGAAAATAATCTACTTAGAGTGAGGCCTGCTCTGAAGCCAGGGACTATAATTATTTTCAATAGAGCAAAGAGTTCATTAAGGAAGGATCAAAAGAGATGAGGATGGAAAAGTAATGTAACCCAAGAGTCACTTATGTGAGGAGCTGAAGTCCTTGTGTCTGCTATGATAGCTTGTCTTTAGGCTTTAAATAAAGCTACTCATGCAAGTGTCAAAAAAACCCACTCATTTCTCTGGGGATTTTAAGAGAACTTATGTTTCTCCTCCTCACTTCTGAGTCAGATTTTCTGCTTTCCACTGCCTCCTTAATTTCTGCAACTTCAGTTCTTTTCCAATTTATTCCTTTATGGGGTACATGCCAGTCACCTAGGTAAAAATGAAACTGTAAGTGTTGGATTAACAAGAAGAATAAACTGCAGTAAAGGATGAGAAAGATCTTAAAATTAGACATTAGCCATCTTTGCTGGTTATAGACTAAGCAGCTGATGTAAAATGAACTAAGTATTTAATGACTCAAGCAAAAGAGAACTTTATTTCAATTTAGCATATTATATAGATATTAGTGGGATAGGGCTGGCGTGGTCATTTATCCTGCTCAAAGGCTGGTTTCTAGTTCCCACCATGCCTCAGCAAAATGGTAAGAGGGAATGAGAAACAGAAGAGAAAGGGATGTCTTTCTTACATGGATAAATCAAACTGAATAACTCTTTGAAATCATGTCCTGGAGACATCTGGCTGGGAATGGAGCTGTAACCAGGGCACATGGTGCTTAACTGAAATGCAGGAGCTTTTTCTCTCTACATAAGGAATGCATCAGTCTCTTCTATACCCTGGGACATGAAAAAATATCTTCTTGGTATTTTGCTCAGATTCTCCTACCCTCAATAACTCCAAGATCTTCTCATCCTTTCTACTTGCCTGAATAAGCTAAAATATCTTCTTACTGTGTTATGCAACACAGTTTACTTCATTTTATCTCACTTTTCCCTTCTGGGCTGTGTCTTAAAGATTTAAAATACCTCATACCACAAACCCCACCTTAGTATTTTCCTTAACACAGTATAAGCCCAAGTGAGTTATGTTGTTTCTCCCTTAGGAAGGAGCAATTCAGATGGTGAGTTTTACGGGGTAATTTATTTTTCTTTACTATCACACATAAGGACCCTAATGTGAAAGACTGAAAGATGAGAAATTTGCACATTAAGCAGTAGTTTATATGGAGTCACCAAAGGTTTTCATCAAAGGAAAGAACTTTCTGCTTTAGAAGGCAAATGAGCTGGTATTATATGGAAGGTGAATTTTAATAGGAAGGGTAAAACCTAGATCAATCCAGAAAAAAAGACACATGTGTTCATAGTTGTTACAATATCAAAAACATTTATCTTTTAAATTGAGACATAAAAACTGTACATATTTACAGGAGTACCAGGATGTTTCATTACATGTATACATCATGTAATGTTGGGGTCCACATATCCATCATCTTAAACATTTACTAATTCTTGTAGTAAAGAAGTTCAAAATCCTTTCTTCAGGTTTTTTTTTTGAAATACAGAGTGTATTATCATGAATTTATACATATAATATTATATATATATATATATATATGTATATATGTGTATATATATATATATATATATATATATATATATATATATATATATATTTAATTATCTCCCTCCCCAAACTCTTGTTAATCAGGTTAACTTTTATCTCTTCTAGAGTTACTGTCCTTTGTAGCCCTACTGAAAAAAAAATCTTATATAAGAACCCCATAAAAACATGTTATGAATTGAATGAAAATGGAAATTTCTGTTACTAAATATTGGTCCAGGACTTAACAAACTGCTGAAGATTTAAAGAAAAAGCTTCTGATTCCACAAAGAAAATGACTTAGTAGGAAGAAAGAGAAGAAAAGATAATTATGACACAAGGAAATAGATTCCTTTTCAGGGGTGAGGAGTAGATGCCATGGTCTCACTTCAAAACAACATCCTAGAAAGAACAGGGGGGTCTTCTCAGAGGATTTGACACCAAAGAGTTAATGTTTAGCAAGAGAAAACAGGAGCATAAGAAAGTAATCCCAGCAGAGAAATGGCTGATTACCGAATTAGGAAGAACTCAGGCACTGAGGATGACCAGGAGCTTGTGTGTTTGGAATATGATATCAAGAGGACAGTTAGAAGAAATGAGATTAATGGCTTTTACATTTCCCTAAAATTTCTGAATATTCACAAGAAAACAGAAAAGGATCACTAAAGAATATTAAAAGGTCATTTCAGTGGGCATGGATTACAGATAACCTTAAGGCATAGTGACAAATTTAGACACTGCTATGTGTTAGACTTGTGGTCACGTCACCAACATCCAAATGAGATTAGCTCTGTGTCCTTACTAGATGACACATGCCTACTTCTATACAACTTTTTGAAAGTAAATCAATAATAGAAGAAACCCCTCAGAGACATGAAATATCCCAATAAAACTTTTCAGACCTTGGCAGATCATGTAAATCTTCTACTCAAAACCTCCCTGTGGCACTCCATCACACACTGAAGAGAAACCATCTTGTCATCTCCAATGAAGCCCCATGATTTGACCAGTGGAGATTTTGCTGATCTCATTTTTGCCACTTTCCACTCCTTCCTTCCATCACGACACTGTCTCAGCCATGACAGGGCAGACTTTATCTGGTTTGTTCACAGCACAACCCTTATCCCCTAGAACAGACCTAGCACCTCATAAGCAATCATTAAATTTTGGAAAATTAATTCTGAAGGCATAAGGGCAGTTATAAAATAGATGAGTGATTATAAACAGTTTTGTTCTGTTCTCACAGTTACTGGGGGAAGGTAATTATTGAACAGACAGAAGTAGATTTTGTTCTTCACCCTGAGTCATTACCATCTCTGAAGACTTTCAAGGGTGACATTGGTGTGATCCCATCTTTACGTTGTTTGAAAGTATCAAGATGAGACACCAAGAAAAACTGGGGACCTTTTTAAAAATAATCCTTTTTAAAAATAATTGTATATTTTTCAAGAAAAGAAATTCACCTTTTTAAAGAGTCAATTTTAAAAAATTCAGTTGGTAGAAGAAAATTAACTTTTTTAATAAGCCAGAAACTCACTAGTATAAATTATATTGATGCTATAAGGACTATTAATATATTTAACTGCTGAGATACATAGTAGGGGACATTGTCCTTTGTTTTACACTTTTGTTTCTGACTCTTTATAACTCTGTTTATGTTGCAATTTTTTTTAAAAAATGACAAACTTAGAATCATATTCTACTAAAAAGACTTGTCATTCCAAGCCATTTTAGATGAACTTTCTATGACAAAATAATTTTAACATTGTGGGAGGGTTTTTTATCTTTATTTGTTCTTTTTAGATACACATGATAATAAGGTGTATTTTGACATGTTAAACATGCATGGAGTATAACTTATTCTAATTAGGATCCCTTTCTTGTGGCTATATGTGGTGTGGACTTTCACTAGTAATATATTCATATATGAACATAGGAAAACTATGTTCAAGTCATTCTACTGTTTTTCCTATTCCTATTTTCCCCAAATTCCCTTCATTTCCCTTCCCTCATCCCCATTTATTGTGAGTTAGCATCATCATATCAGAGAGAACTTTGCACCTTTGTTTTTTTGGGGACAGGCTTATCTCACTAAGCATGATAGTCTGTAGTTCCAATTTTGCCAGGAAAACTCTTTAAAGTCATTCTTGTGTGTGTGTGTGTGTGTGTGTGTGTGTGTGTGTGGCTGAGATATATTCCATTATGTATGTATATCACATTTTCTTGATCCATTTATCTGTTGAAGGGTGTCTATGTTGGTGCCATAGCTTAGCTATTGTGAATTGAGCTGCTGTAAACATTGATATGGCTGCATCACTGTAGTATGCTGATTTTAAGTTGTTTGAGTATGTACTGAGGAGTGGGATACCTGCGTCAAATGGTGGGTACATTCAAAGTTTGGGGGAGGGTTTTTCCAAAATGATACTTCATACACAACCATATTTTATATAAAGAAATCATATTGTAGAAATGGAACATTTTGCCCAGTTATTCAATCATTAGTCAGGTAATGCAGAGAGAATCACAGAAAAGAAAATCCATTTGTGTTTACATGACCTTCGATCCACAGCAACTTCCTCACTGTCCAATAGTATTTTACTACTTGCCAACTCAAATCTGTCATACTTAAGTCAAGTTGCATTTGTTCTATTTTCAATATAAGAAAAATATTGATTAGCATGTTCCTTCAAAACCTTTCATGTATTTGAAGATTTATTAAATCATTCATTCCTCAATAGTCAGATTTCTACATTTTTATTTTTCTGTCTTTACCCATTTCTGCTGGGAGCCATCAGCCAAGTAGGTATGACAAATTCCTTGCCAGCTTACTCCCATGCTGTCTAGTGGAAGGACTTCTGAAAGGTGACCTTGCTCAAGGACCAGGGCAGGATCCGTGTTTAGGGTGTTCCCCCTTTAGAATAGGGCGGTTTAGCATAATAGGAGATTAGGGTGTTCCCCCTTTAGAATAGGGCGGTTTAGCATAATAGGAGATTAGGGTGTTCCCCCTTTAGAATAGGGCGGTTTAGCATAATAGGAGATTAGGGTGTTCCCCCTTTAGAATAGGGCGTATCCTGCTGCTGAGTTCCTCTTGAGTGCTTAGGGTCAGACAGTATATTTTGGAAGACAAAAACCCGAGTGTGGATTTTGGGCAGAGAACATGGATTCCCCCAGAACGTGTTTGTAGACGGCCGGTGTGAGATCGGGAATAAAGAATTGCTGTTTGAATCTACAAGCTGTGTGGAGACTCGTGCTTTGTGCCCAGCCAGAGACTGCGGCACATTTCATTGTTTTCCTACTAATGCTTTGCTACTTCATATCTCTCACTTTGGAATGCCACTGCTTAGCTGAGAAAATTCACAGTTCATGACCATGAGAAAATTTTGGGTGTAGCATTAACAACTATTCTAATCATTGACAAATGGCACATAATGCTTCATTTTATTTTAATTAAGAGAACATCCACTTGTTTCCTTTTTCTTTGGGCAGTTATTTCTTTTTTCACTTTGCCATATTTCCTAATTACAATTCAGTATTTTAATTTTTCCTGTGGTATGCTCCCACTTAAGGATAAACTTACATATATTAAACAGGAATGAAATGTTGTTAAGTAAATGAATGAGCAAACGCTCAGAAAACTATTTTGTAACGTTATTCTTTTCTTTTCCTTAGTAATATTCCTTCATTTTCTGCTTTTTATCTATATTATCATTTTTATTTTATCACCAAGGAAATTTTAAATAAGAATGTTTTAGTGGTTCCCTCATTAGCTTAAATTCATCCCTAGTATTTTATTAGTTTTTGGCTTTTTGTATGCTCACATTTGAAAATATATCTTTCATGAATTCATTCCAATTTTTTTTATAATTCTTTTACAATTAGAGCAAAATATAAATTTATATTTGTGGATGCAAGAAATTAAAAATAATTTTTCTTTAAATATACAGTTTTAAATATGTTTTTGTAAGTGAAAAAAGCAGAATATAATACATCATACTATTTTTCATCATTGTTATTAAATTTTCTTTGAATATAATATTTAAAGGCATTCAATTATCACATAATTGAAAAATATTTAAAGTTAATTTGAACACATAATTTATTACTATCAGTTAAAACTACAAATATATACAAACTTGTAAATGCACTATATATGTAAAAACCTTGAACCACCAGTTAGGTACCAGAGCTCTCCAAAGATCCTAAGTAGGTTTCTTTCAAGACTTTCTAGGACCCTAACTCCCCCCACTCCCCATTCCTCCTTTTTCACCTTCTCTTGTTCCTTTGACCTTGACTGTCTGAATACCCACACCCACCAATAAGCCTCCTACATACTAATCTCCATTGCAGAAACTGCTCTCTGGGAAACCAAATTTACAGTGTTAGTAAACAGGCTATACTGTGAAGTTTAGGGCTGGGGAGTATAGCTCTGTGGTACAGTGCTTGCTTACCAAATACAAACCCCTGGGCTCAATTCCTGGCATATCTCTCTCTCTCTCTCTCTCACACACACACACACACACACACACACACACACACACGATTAAAGTATGATTTAAAGAACTTGGTTGTAATAGTGAAATTAACTTAGCTTTACGTGATAAATGCCTCCTCTCATATGTGCATATTATCTGAAAGTTAGTGATAGCAATCAAAACAACTAAAAATAGGAAGAGTTATTTGTTATGGGAAGGAGTAATGTTTCAATTTCCACTTACTATGTTAGACCTTTTGGGAATATTTTTCATTTGAAATTTGTTTCTATTTAAAAATTAACAATAAACTTAATTGAATTCACTAGACCTTTGAAAATCTGTCAACACTGATGCACTTTGCTGTGCACTGAGTGGGGAAATGCTGTTTTAAAAAGATGTAGCTCATGACTGAAGTGGGGGTAATAATGAATAAATTAATAATCTTTATGATTATATTGCCAAATCTATCATCAATATCCCTGGAGAAAATATTAACAGAAAAGTAGGTTGTACCAAAGAAATTCATGAAATCTTTCTTCTTCTGAAGTTATATAGATTTTAGCTGAGTGTTTGGGCAATCAAAAGGTGCATTTTCTACATTCTCACAGGCTTTCTGTGACTAAGTTTCCCACAATGACACACACACACAGAAATGGTGGGAATGAATCTGTGGATGAAGCCTCTGTGAATGTTCTTCTTGAAATGACTGGTATTTGCTGATTGCCTCATTTTGAGTTACAATTTCTCCTTCCTGCTATTCTGACTGTCTTAAACATTGAATGAACTTGAAATAGAAGCCACACATAGAACTGCCACAGAAGAGGACCCTACATTCCTTCCACTAAGAAAGCACCAAACTTGCCCTGCTCTTCTCTAGTTTCTGACGTTTGAATTGAATCTTAATTGGCATAAATGAAAAGGAATATAACATATTTTTTTAAAAAGAGAGAGAAAATTTCTTAATATTTATTTTTTTAGTTTTTGGTGGACAAAACATCTTTATTTTATTATTATGTGGTGCTGAGGATCGAACCCAGTGCCCCACACAAGCCAGGTGAGCACACTACCGCTTGAGCCACATCCCCAGCCCACATATTCTTAACTATAGAGTTATCTGCTCCATGAGAACATGAAAGTATTTTCAAATGTGAGAAAGGACATTCAATTATTGCTTAAGTAATAACAAAGGCCCATTTCTTTTTATTTTACAGTTACAGTAATGTGCAATTTCATGTGTGTCCCATTAATGGAACTTTTTATACTAAATCAGGTGCCACAAAATGATAGAGCATGCTACTCAAGTCATTCAGAATAGTATTGCTTCTTTGCTGTTTTTACTTTAAACTATCTCTTCTTAAGAAACTTCAGAAGACAAATATTACAAGTGTAGTTTCCTTAGGAAACCCTACAAAATTACTCCCGAAGGAACATCTTAGGCATGGTTCTTTGGAGCATAAAAATAGGAATATATATACTTGCATTTAATTAAATGGTGACAACAGATTAATGTAAAAATTTATAAAATAGATAACAATTGAAATTTTTATTTAAAAAACATTCCAACCTGGGCACACACCTGTAATCCCAGCATCTCAGGAAGTTGGGGCAAGAATATTACAAGTCCAAAGTTAGCCTCAGCTATTTAGTGAAGTCATAAGCAACTTAAAACTCTGTCTCAAATAAAATAAAAAAAAATAAAATTAAAAAAAGGACTGAGGATGTAGCTCAGTGTTTAAGTCCCCTTGGGTTCAATTCCTGGTGCCAAAAATAAAACAAATAAAAATAAAAAAGAATTCCACATACTTATTATCATTAATTCATTCTTAGTATCTGTGATTTGCAAAACCCTCTTCTGGATACATTGTTACACCAAACTATTTAGCTTCTTGACCATAAATGTAGCCTTGAGATAACTAAATACTGGAGGAAGTGGAATTTACAAGGGGTATTCACAATTCTTAAGGACATAAATAGTACTTTTCCATCAAAAGAAAAAGCATTTACAAATGAAAACAGGTTTTCTGCTATTATTAGGAGAGGATGCTTACTCATGCAGACAATTGCAATTCAAGAATTGACAGAGTTTAAAGTTGTGGTCCTTATGCTGGGTTCCCACTCCAATGCAATTGCAAATCACTGGGACATATTAAAGGACTGGCCTTTCCTGGATGTTAAAGAATGTTTCTCTGGTAGGCACTCTAGTTATAATTTGATATACATCTATGCCTGGTGCCACTTAATCAAGTAAAGTTTTTCCCTGCCATAAAAGGTTTTGGGAATTTCACAGCAATGCCAGAATCAGGCTTTTTAAAATGCAAAATGACATTTCCATTCTTCTTGAGCAGGTACTGACATTTCCCCTTGAGCTTTCCTAAAGCTCTTTTCTCCATAAATATCTTACCTTTCCTTAAATGGAGTTTGAAGTCATTTATTTTTTATTAAAAATCACTGCAATAAAAATCAAAGTTTTTCTAACCAAGGATAAAAATTATGTTAACCAAATGTGTACCTTTCATACAAAAACATGTTTGCAGACAAGATCCCTAAGGTACTATCTCATTTTTCATTTTTCTTCATGAGTTTAATATCCACCCTGTGTTATTGCAATCCCATCTTTTTAGTTATCTTTTATTTTTTTGCATTAGACAAAGTTAAAATATCATATTATCCAGTAATTTTTTTACTCAAAGCACTAATTAGTCACATTTATATGACACACTGTTCTAAAACCTAAAATATTCTGTTGTCAATAATTGAACTGCATTAAATTCACTTTATTCTGATCGTATGGATAGACAATATTTTATTTTATTGAAATTGAAGACAAAAATAAAACTCCAAATCAAATACAAAATAGAACAACTTTAAAAATAGTATTTCATAAACAAACAAATGAAAACAGCTTTGTGCTCTTTGTTTCTCTCTTATCTAAATTTGGACACTGTATAAATCAGGTCTCTACAGAGACAGAACCAAAAGGATGCGTGTGTGTGTGTGTGTGTGTGTGTGTGTGTGAAAGAAAGGGAGACCTATGATAAGAACTGGTTCACAGAGTGCGATAGCTAAGTCCAACCTCTGCAGACGAGGCCAGCAGGCAGGAGACCCAGAAAAGAACTGATTTTGCAGCTAAGTACAAAAACAGTTCTGGAAAAGGTATTTTCCTTTCGTTAGGGAATCTGGGTTTGTTTTTTCTCAAGGCCTTCAACTAAGAGAACAAGACCCACCCACATTATGACTGCCAATATGCTTTACACAAAGCCTACTGATTTAAATGTTAATCTCATAAAACTACATTTATAACAATATCCTGACTGATATTTGACCAAATAGCCAAGTTGGCAACATAAAATTAACCATGGCTGACAAGAAATAGATGCAGCTGCTAATACAATATCAAGATCCAGTTCATTTCACATATGTGTAGAGATTTATAAACTGCTCATTTATTTCAATTGCTAAAATTTTAGAACAGAATACAGAGAACTTAAAACAAACTGGTTAATTTGATTATACTAATTAAAGAATTGAACTAGTTGACAAATTTGTTTAGCACAAATGGCCATGTTTATTGAGAATAGTAGCTAATCCAGCTCAGCATCTTCAAAGTAATAGGCTATAAGAATAAAGCTCAAAACAAAATAACTTGGAAGTTAGATCCTCACATTCATTTTTAGATAACCAATATTATACTAAACCATAAAGATCATGGAAAATTCAAGAAATTAATATTTTTTATTTTACTTTTGTCCTTGTGTATTACGAATTGGATATATTTCAGACATATTTGTAGTTCAAAGAAAAAAATTAAATACACAACAGAGAAATTACTCAAACAGGAAATCTAAGAGAAATACTAAAAGACATTTAGATTTACTAATTATTCTTAATACAAAATCAATTATCTTTATTCGAATCCTCAGCCCACCAACACATAGCCATTTTTATTTTATACTTATTTCATGACACATTTTGTGATTTATTGTAAGTTTAATTTCAAGATTGTAAAATTTATTTAATTAATAAATTTTATTTTGGTATACATAATGTGTTCACATGATTGAAAACTCAATAAAAGTATCTACTAGAATTTCTGTTCATATTTTTTTCTCATTTCTCTAGTTTTCCTCTCTGGTCCCACCTCCCCAGTATCTTATTCTTATACATACTTGTGTATATTTTTAAAGCATCATTTTAGAGATTGCTCACTAGTATCATCTCAGTAGCTAGTCCTCTTTTTCAATAAAATATATTTACTTGGACTTATGACAACCTTGCCAAAAAATAAAAGATAAATGGACATCCATATTTTTAGAGCTAAGGTAACTTTGTATGTGCAAATGATATGAGTTCTTAAAAGAAGGGGTGTCTTCTGCCTGCTTTATTCAATACCATTGACTGATATATGACCAATATCTGGCAGCTGGTGGTAGGAGAAAGTATAGTCACCCTTGGTCATATTGGGTGTTGATGACTTTATAAGAAAAAAATAAAAGTCTAAGTGCCCAAATAATGGAGGGTTTTCTTTAATTCTTTTTCAAAAGTGCCTTAAAATTATCTTATAATAATTAAATGATAATGTCCCAAATTTCAATCATCTTCTTTTGGACTGTATGTGTTTTGATATTATCTTTCTATCTTCTATATCTGTAAGTTCTCTTGGCTCTTTTCAGTGTGTCTTCTGCAGGTTACCAAATGTTCTTTTATTCTCCACAATCTTATTTATCTTTATCATGTGCATAGATGCTTTCTTAGTATTTAAAAAAAAAATTGTGTGTGTGTGTGTGTGTATGTGTGTGTGTGTGTGCGTAATTTTGGGGAGATATTCTTCAACTATTTTCTTTTGGTTACATAATTCACACTTCACCTTTGTCTCACAATGGCCTACTGTTATGGTTTGGATGTGAGGTGTCTCCCAAGAGCTAATGTGTGAGACACCCAATCAATGAATTAATCTCCTGACAAGGATTAACTGAGTGGTACCTGAAGTGATGGCATGTTATTGAAGGAGGTGGGAATTGAGGGCTTCATTTTGGAATATATACTGGTATTTGGCAAGTGGAGACCTTCTCTGCTTTCTCATCACCACATGAGCTACTTCCCTCTACCACACTCTTCTGCCATAATGTTCTGCCTCACCACAAGTAAAAAAAAAACAAAATAAGAGTTATTAGGATATAGGAAGGCATACAGTTCCAATCCAAAGGTATAAATAAATGGTTCAATGAAATAATATCAGAAAATTTCCAAACATGAAGAATGAATTGGAACACCAAATTCAAGAGGCTTATCAGACATCAAATGTACAAAATTACAACAGACCCACAACAAAGCACATTATAATGAAAAGGGCTAACATATTAAATAAGGAGAGAATATTAACAACCATAAGAGAAAGGAGTCAGATTAAATATAGGAGAAAAACAACTTGATTATGCACAGATTTTTCAACCTACACACTGACAGCTAGAAGATTCTGTAATAACATACATTAAGCTCTGAAGAAAATGGATGCCAACCAAGAATCTTGTATCCAGCAAAATTAAGCTTTAGATTTGATGATGAAATAAAATCCTTCCATGATAAACAAAAGTATAAAGTATATACAGCCATAAAACCTGCACTGGAGAATATCCTTGGCAAAATATTCCATGAAGAGGAAATTAAAAACAGCAACAAAATCTGCAAAGGGAGGTATAACACTAAAGGAAAAACTAATCAAAGGAGACACCAAGTCAAGTTAAATACCAAAAATAAACAAAAATGGCTGATAATACAAATCATGTCTCAATGATAACCCTGAATGTTAATGGCCTAAACTCACCAATCAAAAGACATAGGCTAGCAGATTGGATTTTTTTTTAAAAAAAAGGCTCAACAATACCATGGCTCCAAGAGACCTGTTTCTTGGGAAAAGACATCCACACTGAAGATGAAATTTAAGAAAAATAATACCACTCACATGTATTGTGGAAGCAAGCAAGGGTTTCCATTCTTGTATTAAAAAAAGTAGACTTCAAGCTAAAGTTAGTAAAAAAGGATAAAGAATGACATTTCATACTGCTCAAGGGAACTATACACCAACAAGACATAACAATTATAAATATACATGCCCCAAACAACAGAGTATCTATGTTCATCAAACTAATTCTTCTCAAGATCAAGAGTCAAATTGACCAAAAACACAATAATTTGGGGTGACTTTAACACACCTTTTTCACCACTCGATAGATCCTCCAAACTAAATCTAAACAGAGAAACAGTGGAATTCTATAATACAATCAATAACTTAGACTTAACTGACATATATAGAATATTTCATTCTTCAGTGAACAAATACACTTTCTTCTCACCAGCACATGGATCCATCTCTAAAATAGACCATTTATTATACCACCAAGCAACTCTTAGCAAACATAAAAAATAGAGATACTACCCTGCATTCTATCAGATTATAATGGAATGAAATTAGAAATCAATGATAAAATACAAACTACTCCAACACCTGGAGACTAAATAATATGAAGAAAATAATATGAAAAATAGGTTGCAAAAGACATCAAAGAGTAGATTAAAAAAATTTTAGAGGTGAATAAAAATACAGATATAACATATCAAAATCCCTGAGATACTCTGAAGGCAGTAATAAGAGGAAAGTTCATTGAATGGAGTTCAAAGAAGAAAATGCAACAAACAATTGACCTGACATCACATCTCAAATCCCTAGAAAAAGAAGAACAAATCAACACCCAAAGCAGTAGATGAAAGAAAGTAATTAAATTCAGAGATGAAATCAATAAAATCAAAACAAAAGACATAATTGAAACAAAAATTGACAAAACAAAAATTTGGCTCTTTGAAAAAATAAATAACATTGACAAACCCTTAGCCATACTAATGAAGAGAAGGAGAGAGAAAACTCATTACTAACATACATGATGAAAAAGGAAATATCACAACAAACACTACAGAAATACAGAAGATAATTAGAAATTATTTTGAAAACTTGTACTCCAATAAAACAGAAAATGTTGAAGACATCAACAAATTTCTAGATTCATTTGATTTGCTCAAACTGAATCAGCATGTTATCACAATTTAAACAGATTAATTTCAATCAATTAAATAGAAGACACATCAGAAGCCTACTAACAAAGAAAAGCCCAGGATCAGAAGGATACAGAGCCAAGTTTTGCAAGACCTATAAAGAAGAACTAATACTTATACTCTTCAAATTATTTTGTGAAAGAGATAACACTTCCAAACTCATTCTATGAAGCCAATATCACCTTGATTCCCAAACAAGGCAAAGACACATCAAAGAAAGAAAACTTCAAACAAATATCTCTAAAGAACATAGATGCAAAAATTCTCAATAAAATTCTGGCAAATTTAACACAAATACATATCAAAAAGATAATGTATCATAATCAAGTGGAATTCATCCCAGGTTGGTTCAACATACAGAAATCAATACATGTAATTCATGACATCAAGAGACTTAAAAATAAGAACCATATGATCATCTCAATAGATGCAGAAAAAGCATCTGATAAAATATAGCATCACTTCATATTCAAAACACTAGAAACATTAGGGATAACAGAAAACATCTCAACATTATAAAAGCTATCTATGCTAAGCCCCAGGCCAACATCATTCTCAATGGAAAAAAAAATCGAAAGCATTCCCTCTAAAACTGGAATAAGACAATGATGCCCTCTTTTACAACTTCTATTTAATGTAGTTCTTGAAACACTAGCCTGAGCAATTAGACAGATGAAAGAATTTGAAGGAATACAGACAGCAAAAGAAGAACTCAAATTAGCACTATTTGCCCACGATATGATTCTATAACTAGAAAACCCAAACAATTCCACCAGAAAATTTTTACAAGAAGTAAATTAATTCATCGAAGTAGCAGGATTCAAAATCAAAACCCATAAATCAAAGGCATTTCTGCATGCCAGTGAAAACCAGCATGAAAGGAAATGAGAAAAACTACCCCATATAATAGCCTCAGAAAAAATAAAATACTTGGGAATCAATCTAACAAAAGAAGTGAAAGACCACTACAACACAAACTATAGAATGCTAAAGAAAGAAATCAAATAAAACCTTAGAAGCTGGAAAGATCTACCTTGCTCTTGAATAGGTTGGACGGGCAGAATTAATATTGTCGAAATGACCAAAAGCACTATGCAGATTTAATGAAAATCCACTCAAAATCCTAATGATATTTCTCATAGAAATAGAAAAAGCAGTCATGAAATTCATCTGGGGAAAATATAAAATAGAGACCCAGAATACCTAAAGCAATCCTTAGCAAGAAGAATGAAGCACGTGGCATCACTATACCAGACCTTAAACTGTATGATACAGTCATAGTAACAATAGTAACAAAAACAGCATAGTATTGGCACCAAAATAGACTTGTAGACCAATGGTAAAGAATAGAAGACACAGAGAGTAACCCACATAATTACAGTTATCTTATATGAGACAAAGTCACCAAAAACATACATTGGAGAAAAGATAACCTCTTCCACAAATGGTGCTGGAAAAACTGGAAATCCATATGTAACAAAATGAAATTAATCTGCTATCTCTCACCATGCACAAAACTCAAATCAAAAGAGATCAAAAACCTAGGAATTAAATCAGAGACCCTATGTCAAATAGAAGAAAAAATAGGCCCAAATCTCCATCATGTGGGATTAGGACCTGACTTCCTAAAAAAGACTCCTATAGCATAAGAATTAACATCAAGAATCAATAAATGGGATGGATTCAAACTAAAAAGCTTCTTCTCAGCAAAAGAAGCAATCAGTGAGGTGAATAGAGAACCTATATCTTAGGAGCAAATTTTTACCTCTGGCACATCAGATAGAGTACTAATCTCTAGGGTATATAAAGAACTCAAAAAGCGAAACACCAAAAATCCAAATAATCCAATCAGTAAGTGAGCCAAGTAACTGAACAGACCCTTCTCAGAAGATTATATACAATCAATAAAAATATATAGGAGAAATCTGCAAAGATCACCAGAAATATGTGAACCCATACAGGTAAAATAAAATGTCTTCTGCAATGTTTGAATATATTCAGGGCAAATCTTCTTTTAACTTATTTTCAAATAATCAGATAGCTTTATTTGGAAATTGTCTTATTTTTTAGATTCCTACAGCTTTGCTAACTGCATGAAAGTTTAGAGGAACATGGGATTTACAACCCTTTATTAAAATCTAATCTTGGCCTACTTTTAAAATTAAAAGTTTTCATAGTTTAGTAAAATTCTGCTAAATTTCCAGAGATTGCTGTCTTTATAGAAAAAAAAATTTCCTAAATTACAATTAAGTCACCATATTCAGGTTTAAAGAGGTTAAAGAAATTTAACACAACCATACAATCCTGCTGGTTTATTTAAATAAAATAAAAATGGACTGAAACATTAGAGATAATTTAAAGTAACTCACAGGTATTAAAAAAAGGACCTATTCTAACCCAATTACACTCATCATTAAGGAACCTGTTCCTGTCATAGAAGTCAGTACATTCTGACATCCTGTATTATGTATATGCATTATACCATGACCACACAAAGCATTCAATGGCTAGATATGAAGTGTTATGATTTCAGCAATAGATATTTGGTATTAAAAGTTGATGCATAGAATGGTGAAAATAATTATTCATTGAATTTATATAATCCTGTCACAAACTATTTGGTCCTTATACTCACTACTTTGTCTACTTTATAAATATTAATGTTTTATCAAGTCATCAAAATCTCTACATTTCATTTCATAAAAATAGAACAGATTTTCTTGAAATGAAAACATTAGAACAGTCTAGTTACATTATTAAACAGTGATGCTAACTCAACAATATTAAAATACTAACCTTTTAATAATGAATTAATTATATATATTAAAATGATATAATTAAACATGTTAAGCCTCTTTGAATTCAGTACTATCCATATATTTAAAGAGAGAGAGAAAAATATTAATAACATAAACTTCTTATAACCTTTGCTTTTCCAAATTTCCATTAAGATAGTTGAGACTATTTGTGAGCATAGATTGAGTGTGGATATAGAAGTTGCAGGACTAAGATTAGTGTAATGGAAAGAATGTCCACTGCAGGTCTCCCCAAGTCCCTTAGACCTTGTTTCTGTGATGCTTGCCTAATTTGACAGTGTGGTTGTAAGCAAGCACTCATCTGCAATTGTTTCTGGGAAAATTGTCCTTCAGGTAAGAAAGCCTTTTCTCTTGAGAAACAGAATAGAGGCAGTCCTTAGTAAATAAATCATGAATGCAGGAATAAACCCAGAGCCCATTGCCAAAGACAGAGAGAAATGTCTTGTGTAACTTACAGCTGAGAGCAGGGCATCACCAGAAACTGCAACTTTGGTGGTGTATTCTGCTTCTATCTTTTCCTCCACTTCCTTACTAGTTTTGCCTGGGAGTGTTTCCAAAATTAACTATTAACAAGTTAATCCTGGAAGGATATGCTTCCAAAAAACCTGTTTAAATTAGATACCTTTTAAAAATAGAGAAGATGGGTCATCAAAAAGTTTGAATGGAAACAACCACTAAAGTACAACCTGTAATTTTTTAAAGAAAATTACATATTTTTTTAGTTTATCGTTATTAAAATCACCCAAGATGCATTTTAAGTTATGAGTGAAGAAACTAAAAATAAAGTCAGATAATTGGAAGAGTATAAATAGGAGGGGGAAATGATAGATTAAAAATATCAGGAATGAAAAGATGACACTGCTACTGAGCTTTCAGTCATTAAAAAGATAATAATAATTTCCTCGTCTGAGAGTGATGGACTGAAGAGTTTCTTAGATAACTCTTCAGCAAAACGTAGCTCTCATAGGTGGACAAAATACAAAAGCAATTATCTAAAAGTGCTGGGGTGTAAACAGAAAGAGACAGATTTTAGTGAAGAGTAGATATTGGAGGACAGTTGCAGGGAGAAACGTTATATAAGTTTTTGCAGTGTTGAGTTTATAGCTAAATGCAGCCAGTGAGGCACAGAAAATATAGCAAAGGCTTAAACCAATAAGAATTAATTTTCTGGGTAAAATCATCAGAAAAACAAAGCCCAAGAATTCAAGGCTACTGAAAATGATGGAAGAGTCCGAAAGGGTTGGGGGGACAAAAAACAAAGAAGGAATATCTAAATTCTATCCCCCTGTGGGTCTGACTGATAAGCAAAGCGTTCAAAAAAGTATCAGTTAAAAAGAGAAAATTTCAATTAATACCAAAGATGACACCAAGGTCCAGAGTTCAAGTCCAACCAAGGCAAGGTCTAGACAAATGAACAGAAAACAATAATCAAAGAAAGTCTGGTATGGGACTCAAAATATCTCAGTGTTTGAAGAAGAACAAGGACACCAAGTCCACACATGCTTCAGGGAAAAAACAAATCTGACACGGAGGTGGACTCGAAATGTCCTTTTGTTTCTAAATGTCTAGCACATCTATTCCAAATGAAGTGAAGCAAATCAGTCTGATAAGAAATGAAATTACAGGCAAAAGTGAGGAAAACATGAGCAGAGAAATGAAAGCAATGGAAAAGAATCAAAGAGACATTCTAAAACTGAAATAACTCTGAAATTAAAAAATAAAACAAAAGTCACTGATGGGAACAGTGGAATGAAGAAGCAGAGGGGAGACTCAGAGGAAGTGACAGGGAAATCATCCAAGGAAGAACAGACAGTCCAAAAAGATGGACAAAAACCAAACAGAGCCCTGGGATCTTTTTGACAATATCAAATTCATCATGTGTGTCAACCGAACCAAAGAGAGAACAGGAAAGGACTTCGAAGAAGGCACTTAAATGTCTTTGGGCTTGAATGGTTTTTGTTGAGAAGTCTGGTGAAATTTCTCTCTGTACTTTTTTGTTCATGCTGTTATCTTTTATTGTTGTATCCCTTTTAATCGCCTTCAAAATCTCCTCTTTATCTTTAATCTTCAGATTTTTGTTGTTTTGTTTTCATTCTGATTGTGACACTCTGAAGTTCATACAGTTATGCTTCCATGTTGTTCTTTCCTGGTGGTTGATTTTCAACCATTCTCTCTCCAAATATTTCTTCCTTTTCATAATTTCTTTTCTAGTCCTTCTGGAAGTTCAGACACCACTGTGTTTATTTGTTTACCATTTTTAGTTTTTTAAAAAATTTCACTTTGAATAATTTCTAGTAATCCATTTCAGAGTTGGTAAATCTTGCCTCTGCTGTGTTTTACCTATTAAAAGCTCATTAAAGGAATCTCCATATCTGATGCCATGTTTGCATCTCTATTTCGTTTGTAAGCATTCCCCTTGACTCATTCTTACATTTTCCATCTTCCTGTTGATATTTCCAACTGCTTATTAATGTGGTCTGCATTTTTCCACTATGTCCTTTAACATAGAATTTGAATTAAGATCCCTTTCGATTCCCAGTATGGGGACTATCATAATGGAATACTTCTCTCATTGTTTCTGTTCTATGTTGAGATTTTATCAATCTGCATATCTGTACATTCAGAGTAAGTTTGTTCTTTCTTTTCCTCCTTTCAGTGTTAGATTTCTGTCTCTTGGTACTGCAGCTGCCTAGGCTGGTGGTCAGAGGAGGCTTGGCCACTTTGCCCCTTCCTCCACCTCTGTCTTAGGTAGAACACATGAGCTTGATCAACAGGGACAGTACTTTCACAGAATTCCTCTTTGTTGAACCCAAACCTGTAGTGTGTCAGGTCTGGCATGGGAAAATTTCTTATCAGAATTTCCTTTAATAGTTATGGTGTAAGATCATAGACTTAAGATGACTTGCTTCCTCTCCTACAAGGAATTTTTTTTTCTGTTACTCTGCAATAATGAATCAGAATCTGTGTCTCTGGCAGAATTACAGCCACTCTCCAGTGGTGTAAAGCATTTGCTTCCATTAAAAGTGAAGTGAAAATGAGAGTGTCTAGAAAGAAGTACCCAGTCTCATGTCACTCATGCCTGTACCACTCAAGTAGCTCCTTCAGGTCTCCTACTCTTCCCCCAATTCTTCTTTTGAACTTTAATCTGTAATTACTTTGTTAAAATTATATCTGATTTGTTTTATAACTTAATTTTATGATGTCCAGTGACCCTTCCCGTGGGCCTGGCCAAGTGAGCCATTACTAATACATTGGCTCCCAGTGGAATGTCTCTCCCTGGAGTTCTGGCAATTAATTTGCTTAACTCTCTTGTGGGCTCAAAACAATTTTTATTTTGCAATTACTTAGATTTCTCTCATTCTCAAGATGGAAACAGTGTTTTTTTTCTAACTTCCTACATTTTAGAACTTCCACCTAAACTTTAGGTGAAAATTCCACTTCCACATAATTTCTTACATATTACAATATGTAATAAAGACTCAACAAAATGGCTAATAAATTGCATTAATAGATCACAACAATTAACATGTTTTAAGGAAAAAGACAATAATTTCAAAAGATGCAATAAAAAGTATTTGCTTAAATTTAAGACCCAACCATAATCACACTAAGAATAATCAATAATGGAATGGAACTTCACAAATCTGTTGCAGATAATGTACGTGTAGCTAATAGGATACATTACATTTAACTATGGTTGATTGAAGTCTTGCATTTTGAGATTGGAAACATTCTAAGATTAGAAAAAAGACAAGAATGCATGCTGTCACTACTTCTGTTCAGCATTGTACTTCATTTCCTACTCAGAGCAATCACACACACAAAAAAACTAAACAATGTGTACATTAGGAAGAAATGAAAGTATTATTATTCACAGATGAAATGATTATGTATGAAAAATATAAAATTCTAAAGATAATTATCAGAATTTGTTTAAATTTAGCAATGCTCCTACATGTAGAATTAATGCATTAAAATAGGCAATTAGATTTTTCTATCACATTTGTAAAAGCAATGAAATAAATGGATATTTCCAGAAAATTTATTTTAATTTTTAATTTCTACATGAAAAATATAAAATATTATTAGGAGACCATTTTAGAAACTTGAATAAATGGGAGCTGGGGTTGTGGTTTAGCTGTAGAGCGCTTGCCTAGCATGTTCAAGGCACTGGGTTTGATCCTCAGCACCACATAAAAATAAATAAATAAATAAATAAATAAATAAATAAATAAATAAATAAATAAAAATAAAGGTATTGTGTCCAAATACAACTACAATTAAAAAAAACTTGAATAAACTAAGGAATATATAATTTTCAAGGATCTAAAGAATTACTACAGTGTCCAAATTTATAGATTAAATCTATTAATTTTTTAAAATATATTTTGTTTGTACCCGAATACAGTATATTTTGTTTATTTACTTTTATGTGGTGTTGAGGATCAAACCTATTGCCTCACACATGGGAGGTCAGTGCTTAATCACTGAGCCACACCTCAGCCACTACATTAAATCTATTATTTATCAAAAGACCACCTGTTCTTTTACTGAAATTGAAAAGTTGATTATGTCATATACAAGTGTAAGTATATTAAAGTAGACAAGATCTTTAAAAAACAGAATACTTGCATAATTAGACACATACACACAGTATAACAGTGGAAAGGTAGAAAACCAACAAATTAGACACAGCTTTCATCAAATTCTTGATGACAAAACTTGCATTGCCAAGCAGTGGGTAAAGGAAGTGGCTTTCAAGAAATGATGTTGGATCCACAGAATTTCCATAAAGAAAAAAAATGGATCTCGATAACTACCTCACATATGCAGAAGGCTAAACATAGCACTTTCAGTAGAAAACAGAACAATCTCATTATAGCCATGGGTAGGAAACAATTGTTAAATTGAACATAAAAACCATTAGCTTAAAGGAAAAAAAATGGTGATTAGACTACATTAAAATTAAGAATTTCTGTTAATCAAAGTCACCATTTTGGGAATGTAAAAATAAACCACAGATAAGAAGAAAGCTTTCACAACACATATTTGAAAAGAGATTTACATCTAAAAAAATGAAGAGCTCTAAAATCAATAAGAAAAAGACAGACAGTAAAAGTAAAATTGGCAAAAGACTTGAGCAACCACTTGCAAACACAGAAAAAGGTATGTGTGTGTCCAAATATCCAATAAACATTCGAAATTTTGCTGAATTGCTTTAGTCATTAGAGACATGTTAATTAAAACTGCAGTGAGAAACCACCATGTACTCACCAAAAGGACTAAAATAAAACAGACTAAAAATGCCAGAGTTCGATAAATATGCTGAGTAACTGAAATTCTCATGCAAAAATGGTAAATTGGGATAAGTATTTTATAAAATTATGTAGGCAATGCCAATGTAAACCAATACCCTGCTCTGCAACAATTCCATTCCTAAATAAACACCTCAAACTGGGAAATGTCTGAGAATGTTTCCAACAGCTCTCTGTATTGGAAATAACATACAAGGAGGACAGACCAGAAGACCTTTTGGAGGAAAATAGATAAATATGATCCGTAGTGGGATCACAGGCTATGTTCTCTGAAGGAACATACCAAGATGGAATTTGGAGAGCAAGATACTTAGGGATCAATATCTGTGAAAGGAAGGGAGAAGAAGTCCTGAACAGAATCAAGTTGAACTTTGATACAAGAACCACAAAGCCTTAGATGGAAGCAGATCTGACACGTGAAGAATTTCTGACAGCTGTGTAAATTGGGTTGGAAGAGTTAGGTCTCTGTAACATCTGTCATGTTTTGCAACTAGAAGTGGACTCTTCCAGGGGTGTAAAACATAAGTGAGGGGCTCCCTGTAGCTGAAACAGAGCCTGAAGCAGAGGACACTCGGAGGCTGTGTTGGTAGTGCTTCCTGCAGCTGGGCAGCAAGTGCTCCTCAAGGGAAGAACCCAGAGCCCATCTCCATATCAAAAACTTATGACATATCATGTATCCAATGACAATAAATAAATTATTATTATATGAAATGCAGAAGGATCTTAAAACTATCATGTGAGGTTAAGAAATTAGATGACATGATTCTATTTATGTAAAGTTCAAAAGCAGGGAAAGCTGAGCCTGATTCTCAAAATCAGTGTATGTTTACCTAATGGGAGCGGTTGGTGACTGGGAGGCTGGGACCTTCCGGGTTATGGAAATATTCTATTTGAGGAATGACTACATAATGCCTGGGTGCTATCCTTTTGTTAAATTTAATTTAACACTATCTGTTAAGATATGTTCATATACCTGTGTGCACGTTACATGTTGGAAGAAGACAAATAATAAGTGATTAATAGTCATACCCTCAAAACATGGCAACTACTTTCATGGAAAAAATAAAATAAAATGTAGATAATGCGAGGAGTGGGAGGGGAGAGAGAGAGAGAAAGGGAAGGAGAGGTTTGGAGGGAGAGAGAGACAGACTCATTGATTATAGGGAATTTTAAAATATTTCTCATATTTAATTGGACAAAATATTGGTAAATGTAAATGATCAAAGAAGCATAACCAAAAGTGTGTAAGTGTGTGTGTGTGTGTGTGTGTGTGTGTGTATTGAACCATGATAAAAATATATTTTTTATATTCTTTAGTCTCTAAGAATTCCTCATGTTAGACCACAAAAAATAAAGACAACTCCCCCCAAAAAATAACACTCCTAGTTCTAAAAGATTCAAATAACACAGTATCATTCTCTGACTACAATGAAATAAAGCCACATATTAATAACATTTTGGAAATGAAAAGGCCCTTCCACTGGTGAATAAAAATGACATTTTTGAATCAGGGGAAATACAAAGTACATCTGCAGACATTCTGGAAAATAAAGTGGAACTAAAATGTATCAAAATTTATGGGTGATGAAATGTAGCCACAAAGTTTCCAACTCCCTTAGAAACACACTATGGCTCAGCAAAACTTCAGAAACTACAATGTTTCTATCCCTAGAATATTTTTGTTCCATTTTTTCTTATTTCACTCCCAGCCTTCCTTTCAGTTCCATCCCCAAATTAATTATTTCATTGATTACCACTCTTTGTTCTCCAAAAATAAATATAAGCTTGCTTTCTCAAACATTTATAGACAGAGTTGATTTAAATTGTTTTAATTAAATGGTCTGAGGAGGCAAAAGGATGTGTTTGTATATCTTTATTGATATTTTTATTTTATATTATGCTTTGTATTTTACTTTTCAACTTTTCTTATAGCCCAATTTATCGCAGAAGCTAGAGTTGAATTGAACACTCAACATTGTGCTTTGCTAATAGATGGTATTTATTTTAGTAAACGAAAGTTGTCTAAAAAGTTTCCTCTACATTTTATTCATCCAACCTTCATTTTCTTCAACACATATGTTCCATAAGGGTGTTTTACACATACAATTTTACTTATCTACACTTTTCTATGACCTCAGGAATTTAACAGCATATAACTAACTGTGAACATCCTCAAGTTAAAATTTCAGTTTCACATTAGTATTTATTAATTAGTCATTTTAAAAAGCCTTAATATTTTTGATGGAAGCAACTGATATATCTTTCTCCCAGTGTCTCTTTATTTACAATAATCATTGTTAGCAATTAAGACTGCTTAATCATTGATGAGTGTAATTTAGTTCACTTACGAGTTTCTCTCTTGCATCTTTTATCTCCTAATGATAGACTAATAACTTTTAATGTTATACCCCATTCCTTTTTATAGCATAAGCTTGGGTCAGATCAGTTTGAATTTTCCCATGTGCTTTGATAATTAGAAGAATGTTTCTGAAGTGTGCAAGAAAATGACTGGTATAAAATCTAATATAAGTCAACATGCCAAAAAACAAATGGTGGCAGGCTTCTAGAAAGAATTAAATTCATTGAATAGTTGTTAATAAGGTTTGTACTCAGGGGTAATTCTTCTCTTCATTTCTTTTCTCTGTGTTAGCAACTCCAAATTCAGCTCTCCCTAATGAATTATTGAATCAACCAAGATAAAATAATATAAATGAGCATACAAAAATTTCTATTAAATGATACAATCCTAAAGACTTTTACAGACTCATTCTCTGAAGCAAGTTTAAACAGTAAAAGGACTTAGAAATAATAAAGTTAATAAACACCTCCCTGTGACAGAAGAAATATAAAAATCCTTTAGTAAAAATGTATAAATGTGGCCTTAATAAGGTGCAGTTTAAACATACAGTTTAGACAACAAATAGTAAATAAGGCTAAAAAAAGGGGGTGATTATTTTGTTTTGCCAAGTTTAAGAAGTCATTTTTATAATAAAGAGAACTGATTTTCTTATTTCCTGAAAATTAGTCACATGACTTGCAAGTTAGGCATTCAAAAGGTACAAATTCATATTGAGGTAAGGTTTGACAGATACTTCTCACAGCCAAGTGAGAAAATTGCATTGACGTGCTTCCTCCTCCTCCTCCTTACCCCCGTTCTTTTTTCATCTTTATTTTTTTTAGATTACATTTTTTATTTGTTCTACTTAGTTGTACATGACAGTAGAATGCATTTTGACACTACAACATGTATAATCAGAAGAATGACAAGTTATACTCCATTTATATGATATGTCAAAATGCATTCTATCACACTGGTCGTATAATCATATATATACATAAGGTAATACTTTCTGATTCATTCTAATATCCTTCCTACCTACATATCCCCTCCCCTCCTTTTACTTCCATCTACCTAATCCAAATTAGATCTAACTTTTCACTAGCCACCTCCCCATCTTTTTGGGAACTAGCATCCAGATATCAGAGAAAACACTCAGCCTTAGATTTCTTGGGATTGGCTTATTTTGCTTAGCATGATATTGTCCAGAACCTTCCATTTATCTGCAAATGACATTATTTCAATCTTCTTTAAGACTGATTAATATTTCATTTTGTATATAAACCACAGTGCCTTAATCCATTCATCCATTAAAGGCCACTTAGGTTGGTTCCAGAGTTTGCCTATTGAGAATTGAGCTGCTGTACATTGATATCATTGCATCACTGTAGTATGATGCTTTTAAGTCCTTTGTGTATAAACCTAGGAGTGGGATGACTAGGTCAAATGGTTGTTTCACTTCAGGTTTTCTGAGGGATCTCCATATTGCTTTCCATAATGGTTACACCAATTTGCAGTCCCACCAACAATGTAAGAGTGCACCATTTCCCCCACATCCTCACCAAAACTCATTGTTATTTGTATTCTTGATAGTTTCCAATCTGACTGGAGTGAGTTGAAATCTTAGAGCAGTTTGATTTGCATTTCTATAATTGCTAGAGATGATGAACAATTTTTTTTCATATATTTGTTGATTTACTATATTTTTTGCTCTGTGAAGTGTATGTTCATTTCCTTTGCCCATTTATTGATTGGGTTATTATTATTATTATTTTTTTGCTATTGGGTTTTTTTGAGTTCTTTTATATCCTGGAGATTAATGCTCTATCTGAGGTGCATGTGGTAAATTTTTTCTCCCATTCTGTAGGCTCTGTCTTCATTTTATTGATTGTTTCCTTTGCCAAGAAGCTTTTGAGTTTGAATTCATCCCATCTATTGATTCTTAATTTTACTTCTTGTGCTTTAGAAGTCTTGTTAAGGAAGTCAGTTCTTAAACCAACATAATGGAGATTAGGTCCTATGTTTTCTTCTATTGGGTGCAGGATTTCTGTTCTAGTGCCCAAATCTTTGATTCACTTCAAATTGAGTTTTGTGCGTGGTGAGAGATAGGGGTTTGATTTCATTTTGCTACATATGGATTTCCAGATTTACCAGCACCATTTGTTGAAGAGGCTATCTTTACTCCAAAGAATGTTATTGGTGCTTTTGTCATATTATAGGTAACTATACTTAAGTGTGTTTGTCTCTTTCTCTTCTATTATTTGCCATTGGTCTACATTTCTGTTTTGATGCCAATGCCATGCTATTTTTGTTACTATAGCTCTGTAATATAGTTTAAGGTCTAGTATTGTGATGTCTCCTCTTTCACTCTTTATGCTAAGGATTTCTTTGGCTATCCTGGGTATCTTATTTTTTTTTAAATTAATTTTTATTGTAGGTTGTTCAAAACATTACATAGTTCTTGATATATCATATTTCACACTTTGATTCAAGTGGGATATGAGCTCCCATTTTTACCCCATATACAGATTGCAGAATCACATCAGTTGCACAACCATTGATTTACACATTGCCATTCTGGTGACTGTTGTATTCTGCTGCCTTTCCTATCCTCTACTATGACCCCTCCCCCCTCCCCTCCCCTCTTCTCTCTCTACCCCCTCTACTCTAATTCATTTCTCCCCCTTATATTTTTCCTCCTTTCCCCTCACTTGCTCTTGTATGTAATTTTGTATACCCCTGAGGGTCTCCTTCCATTTCCATGCAATTTCCCTTCTCTCTCCCTTTCCCTCCCACCTCTCATCCCTGTTTAATGTTAATCTTCTTCTCATGCTCTTCGTCCCTACTCTGTTCTTAGTTACTCTCCTTATATCAAAGAAGACATTTGGCATTTGTTTTTAAGGGATTGGCTAGCTTCACTTAGCATAATCTGCTCTAATGCCATCCATTTCCCTCCAAATTCTATGATTTTGTCATTTCTTAATGCAGAGTAATACTCCATTGTGTATAAATGCCACATTTTTTGTATCCATTCGTCTATTGAAGGGCATCTAGGTTGGTTCCACAGTCTTGCTATTGTGAATTGTGCTGCTATGAACATGGATGTAGCAGTGTCCCTATAGTGTGCTCTTTTTAGGTCTTTAGGGAATAGACCGAGTAGGGGAATAGCTGGATCAAATGGTGGTTCCATTCTGAGCTTTCCAAGAAATCTCCATACTGCTTTCCAAATTGGCCGCACCAATTTGCAGTCCCACCAGCAATGTACAAGAGTACCCTTTTCCCCACATCCTCGCCAGCACTTGTTGTTGTTTGACTTCCTAATAGCAGCCAATCTTACTGGAGTGAGATGGTATCTTAGGGTGGTTTTGATTTGCATTTCTCTGACTGCTAGAGATGGTGAGCATTTTTTCATATACTTGTTGATTGATTGTATGTCCTCCTCTGAGAAATTTCTGTTCAGGTCCTTGGCCCATTTGTTGATTGGGTTATTTGTTATCTCATTGTCTAATTTTTTTAGTTCTTTGTATATTCTGGATATTAGGGCTCTGTCTGAAGTGTGAGGAGTAAAGATTTGTTCCCAGGACGTAGGCTCACTATTTACCTTTCTTATTGTTTCTTTTGCTGACAAAAAAACTTTTTAGTTTGAGTAAGTCCCATTTGTTGATTGTAGTTATTAACTGTTGTGCTATGGGTGTCCTATTGAGGAATTTGGAGCCCGATCCCACAGTATGTAGATCATAGCCAACTTTTTCTTCTATCAGACGCCATGTCTCTGATTTGATATCAAGTTCCTTGATCCACATTGAGTTAACTTTTGTGCATGGTGAGAGAAAGGGATTCAGTTTCATTTTGTTGCATATGGATTTCCAGTTTTCCCAACACCATTTGTTGAAGATGCTATCCTTCTTCCATTGCATGCTTTTAGCCCCTTTATCGAATATAAGATAGTTGTAATTTTGTGGATTGGTTTCTGTGTCCTCTATTCTGTACCATTGGTCCACCCGCCTGTTTTGGTACCAGTACCATGCTGTTTTTGTTACTATTGCTCTGTAGTATAGTTTGAAGTCTGGTATAGCTATACCGCCTGATTCACACTTCTTGCTTAGCATTGTTTTTGCTATTCTGGGTCTTCTATTTTTCCATATGAATTTCATGATTGCTTTCTCTATTTCTACAAGAAATGCTGTTGGGATTTTGATTGGCATTGCATTAAACCTATAGAGAACTTTTGGAAATATTGCCATTTTGATGATGTTAGTTCTACCTATCCATGAACAGGGTATACTATTCCATCTTCTAAGATCTTCTTCTATTTCTCTCTTTAGGGTTCTGTAGTTTTCATTGTATAAGTCTTTCACCTCTTTTGTTAGGTTGATTCCCAAGTATTTTATTTTTTTTGAGGATATTGTGAATGGGGTGGTTGTCCTCATTTCCATTTCAGAGGATTTGTCGCTGATATACAGGAATGCCTTTGACTTATGCGTGTTGATTTTATATCCTGCCACTTTGCTGAATTCATTTATTAGCTCTAATAGTTTCTTTGTAGACCCTTTTGGGTCTGCTAGGTATAGAATCATGTCATCTGCAAATAGTGATAATTTGAGTTCTTCTTTTCCTATTTTTATGCTTTTAATTTCTTTCATCTGTCTAACTGCCCTGGTCAGTGATTCGAGAACTATGTTGAACAGAAGTGGTGAGAGAGGGCATCCCTGTCTTGTTCCAGATTTTAGAGGGAATGCCTTCAGTTTTTCTCCATTCAGAATGATGCTAGCCTGAGGCTTAGCATAGATTGCTTTTACAATATTGAGGTATGTTCCTGTTATCCCTAGTTTTTCTAGAGTTTTGAACATAAAGGGATGCTGTACTTTGTTGAATGCTTTTTCCGCATCTATCGAGATGATCATATTGTTCTTATTTTTAAGTCTATTGATGTGGTGAATAACATTTATTGATTTCCGTATATTGAACCAACCTTGCATCCCAGGAATAAATCCTACCTGATCATGGTGCACAATTTTTTTGATATGTTTTTGTATCCGGTTCGCCAGAAGTTTATTGAGGATTTTTGCATCTAGGTTCATTAGAGATATTGGTCTGTGGTTTTCTTTCTTTGAAGTGTCTTTGTCTGGTTTAGGAATCAGGGTGATGTTGGCCTCATAGAATGAATTTGGAAGTTCTCCCTCTTTTTCTATTTCCTGAAATAGCTTGAAAAGTATTGGTATTTGTTCCTCTTTAAAGGTTTTGTAAAACTCTGCTGTATACCCATCCGGTCCTGGGCTTTTCTTAGTTGGTAGTCTTTTGATGGTTTCTTCTATTTCCTCAATTGATATTGGTCTGTTTAGGTTGTCAATATCCTCCTGACTCAATCTGGGCAAATCATATGACTTAAGAAATTTATCGATGCCTTCACTATCTTCTATTTTATTGGAGTATAAGGATTCAAAATAATTTCTGATATTCTTCTGTATTTCTGAAGTGTCTGTTGTGATATTGCCTTTTTCATCCCATATGCTAGTAATTTGAGTTCTCTCTCTTCTTCTCTTCGTTAGCATGGCTAAGGGTCTGTTGATTTTATTTATTTTTTCAAAGAACCAACTTTTAGTTTTGTCAATTTTTTCAATTGTTTCTTTTGTTTCAATTTCATTAATTTCAGCTCTGATTTTAATTATTTTTTGTCTTCTACTTCTTTTGCTGTTGTTTTGCTCTTCTTTTTCTAGGACTTTGAGTTGAAGTATTAGATCATTTATTTGTTGGTTTTTTTTCTTTTTTTAAGGAATGAACTCCAAGCAATAAATTTTCCTCTTAGAACTGCTTTCAATGTGTCCCATAGATTCCGATATGTTGTGTCTGTGTTTTCATTTATCTCTAAGAATTTTTTAATTTCCTCCTTGATGTCTTCTATAACCCATTGATCATTCAGTAACCTATTGTTCATTCTCCAAGTGATGCATGATTTTTCCTTACTTCTTTTATCGTTGATTTTCAATTTCATTCCATTATGATCAGATAAGATGCATGGTATTATCTCTACTCCTTTATATTGTCTAAGAGTTGCCCTGTGACATAATATATGATCTATTTTTGAGAAGGATCCATGTGCTGCTGAGAAAAAAGTGTAACTGCTTGATCTTGGGTGGTATATTCTATATATGTCAATTAAGTCTAGGTTATTAATTATGTTATTGAGTTCTATAGTTTCCTTATTCAACTTTTGTTTGGAAGATCTGTCTAGTGGTGAGCGAGGTGTGTTGAAGTCTCCCATGATTATTGTATGGTGATCTATTAGACTCTTGAACTTGAGAAGAGTTTGTTTGATGAACATAGCTGCACCATTGTTTGGGGCATATATATTTATGATTGTTATGTCTTTTTGGTATATGGTTCCCTTGAGCAGTATGTAGTGTCCCTCTTCATCCCTTTTGATTAACTTTGGCTTGAAATCTATTTTATTTGATATGAGTATGGACACTCCTGCTTGTTTCCGAAGTCCATATGAATGATATGATTTTTCCCAACCTTTCACCTTCAGTCTATGTATGTCTTTTCCTATCAAATGCGTCTCCTGAAGGCAGCATATTGTTGGGTCTTGTTTTGTGATCCATTCTACTAGCCTGTGTCTCTTAATTGGTGAGTTTGAGCCATTAACATTTAGGGTTATTATTGAGATATGGGTTGTTCTTCCAGCCATATTTGTTTATTTATGTTTCTAAACATGGTTTGTTTTCCTCTTTGATTATCCCCCCCCTTTACTGTACTACCTCCCGCTGTTGGTTTTCATTGATATTTTCCATTTCCTCTTCCTGTAATATTTTGCCGAGGATGTTTTGAAGAGATGGTTTTCTAGCTGCAAATTCTTTTAACTTTTGTTTATCATGGAAGGTTTTAATTTCATCTTCCATCCTGAAGCTTAATTTCGCTGGATACACGGGTCGCTGGGCCTGATCTGCTGGTGAGTCGCAGGTCTGCCTACCTTGCAGGCGCCCGGCGGCTCTGCCCCGTCCAACCGGGGCGGGGCGATGTGTCTGGCGGGCCACTGGGCCTGTTTTGTCGATGGTCACGGTTCCGCCTACCTTGCACACGCGTGGAGCAGCTGTGTCCCTCTGAGAGTTGCTGGGCCTGACCTGCCGGTGGATGGCAAGTACACCTACCTTGAAGGCGCATGGGTGGCTCTGCCACTCCGCGGGTCGCTGGGCCTGATCTGCTGGTGAGTCGCAGGTCTGCCTAACTTTGGGTATCTTATTTTTTCAAATAAATTTCATGATTGCTTTTTCTGTTTCTGTGAAGAATGTCATAGGGATTTTAATAGAAACTGCATTAAATCTATATAATATTTTTGGTAATACAGTCATTTTGACAGTATTAATTCTGCCTATTCAAGAGCATGGAAGATCTTTCCATCTTCTTCAATTTCTTTCTTTAGTGTTCTGTAGTTTTAATTGTAGAGGTCTTTCACCTCTTTTTATAAGCTGAATCCCAAGTATTTTTTTCTTTTGATGTTATTTGTGAATGGGACAGTCGTAAAATTTCTCTTTCCGTGGATTCATCACTGATGTATAGGAATGTGTTTGATTTATGAGTGTTGATTTTATATCCTGTGACTTTGATGAATTCATTTATTAGTTCTTGAAGTTTTCTTGTGGAATTTTTTGGATCTTCTAAATATAGAATATATTTAAAAGATCAGCAAATAGTGATAGCTTGAGTTCTTCTTTTACTATGCATATCCCATGAATTCATTTCATGTCTCATTGCTCTGGTTTGATTTTCAAGGACTATGTTGAATATAAGTGGTGTTAGAGGGCATCCCTCTCTTGTTCCATTTTTTAGAGAGAATGCTTTCAATTTTTCTCCACTTAGAATAATGCTGGCCTTGGGTTTAGCATAGATAGCTCTTATAATATTGAGGTATGCTTCTACTATTACTAGTTTTTTTAGTGTTTTAAACATGAATGGGTCTTGTATTTTGTAAAATGCTTTTTCTGCATCTATCGAAAAGATTCTTGTCTCTAAGTCTATTGACATGATGAATTATATTTATTGATTTCCATATGTTGAATCAAACTTGCATCCCTAGGATGAACCCCACTTGATAGTGATGCACTATCTTTTTAATATGTTTTTGTATGTGATTTGCCAGAATTTTATTGAGAATTTATGCATCTATGTTCATCAGGGATACTGGTCTGAAGTTTTCTTTCCTTGATTCAACTTTGTCTGATTTTGGTATAAGGATGATACCATTTCATAGAATGAGTTTGGAAGTGTTCCCTCCTTTTTTATTTCATGGAATAATTTGAGGAGTATTGGTGTTAATTCTTCTTTGAAGGTCTTGTGAATTGAGCTTAGAATCAGACTGATCCTGGGCTTTTCTTTGTAGACTTCTGATGGTGTCTTCTATTTCATTGCTTGAAATTGATTTGCATAAATTGTGTATGTCCTCCTTCTTCAGTTTGAGTAAGACATATATCTCTAGAAATTTGTCGATGTCTTCAAGATTTTCTATATTATCGGAGTATAAATTTTCAAAATAGTTTCTAATTATATTCTGTGTTTCACTAGTGTCCTTTGTGATATTTCCTTTTTGTTCACAATTTTTATTAATTTGAGTTTTCTCTCTCTTTTTCTCATTAGTATGACTTAAGGGTTTATCAATTTTATTAATTTTTTCAAAGAACCAACTTTTTGCTTTGTCAATTTTTTGAATTTTTATTTCATTGCAATTTCATTGATTTCAGCTCTGATTTTAATTATTTCCTGTTTTCTATTGCTTTTGGTATTGATATGTTCTTCTTTCTCTAGGGCTTTGAGATGTAATGTTAGGTAATTTATTCATTGACTTTCTATTCTGTTAACGAATGAGCTCAATTCAATGAACTCTCCTCTTATCACCGCCTTTATAGTTTCCCAGAGATTCTGATATGTTGTATTAGTGTTCTCATTTACCTCTAAGTACTTTTTAAAAATTTCATCTCTGATTTTTTTTCTGCTATTCATTTGTCATCCAATAGCATAATATTTAGATTCCAGATGTTAGCATAGCTTCTATTTTTTTATTGTTGATTTTTAATTTCATTTAATTATGATCTGATTGAACATAGGTAGTGCCAGGCATGGTGCAGCATACCTGTTATCCCAGGGGTTTTGGAGCCTGAGGCAGGAGGATTACTAATTCAAAGTCAGCCTCAACAACAGTGAGGTGCTAAGCAACTCAGTGAGATCCTGCCTCTAAATAAAATACAAATACAAAATTGGGTGGGGATGTAGCACTACAGCTGAGTGCCCTTGAATTCAATCCTTGGTATCCCTCCCCCAAGAAAAATAATGCAGGATAGTGTTTCTATTTTTTGTATTTGCTAAGAGTTGCTTTGTAGCATAAGATATGATTTATTTTAGATAAAGATCCATGTGCTGCAGAGAAAAAAGTGTATTTGCTCATTGATGGATAAAATATTCTATATATGTCTACTAAGTTTAAAATATTGACTACATCATTGAGTTCTATAGTTTCATTGTTTAGTTTTTGTTTGGAAGATCTATTTAGTTGCAAGAAAGGTGATTTAAAGTCACCCAGTATTATTGTGTTGTGGTCAATTTGATTCTTGAAATTGAGAAGGATTTATTTGATGTAGATAGATGCTACATTTGGGGGTCATAAATATTTATAATTGGTATGTCTTGTTGAAGTATAATTCCTTAAGCAGCATGAAATGTCTTTCTTTATCCTTTCTCATTAAGTTTGGCTTGAAGTATACTTTATCTGATATGAGGATGGAAATCCCTGCTTGTTTATGTGGTCCATGTGAGTAATATTTTTTTCCCCCTCATTCACTCACCATCACTTTTTGGATGTCTTTGCTTATGAGTTGAGTCTCTTGGAGAAAGTATATTGTTGGATTATAGTTTTTTAATCCAATATGCCAGTCTATGTCTTTTGATTGATGAGTTTAATTCATTATCATTCATGGTTGTTATTGAAATAATATTTATATTTCTGTTAATTTGGGTTATTTCTGGTTTTTAGTTTGAATTAGTTTATCTTTTGATTATCTTTTTTGAATTTTTGTAGTTATACATGGTAACAATACCTTTATTTTATTCATTTCTATGTGGTGCTGGGGATCAAACTCAGTGCCTCACACATGCAAGGCAAGCTCTCTCCCACTGAGCTACAATCTCCGCCCACCGTGATTATCTTTTCCTTTAGTGTAGTTTCTCCCTCTGCTGGTTTTTACTTTTTTTATTCTTAAATTTTTCTTCATAGAATATTTTACTGAGAATATTCTGTAGTGAGGATTCCTTGTGAATTTTTTAAACTTTTTTATATTGTGGAAAGTTTTTATTTTATTTTCAAATCTAAAGCTTAATTTTGCTAGATATAAAATTCTTGGCCAGCATCCTTTTTTTTTTTTCAGAGTTTGGTATATGTTGTTCTAAAACCTCCTAGCTTTGAGGGTCTGGTTTGAGAAATCTGCTGATTTTTGAATGGTTTCCCCCATATGTAATCTCATATTTTTATATCATGGCCTTCAAAATTCTATCCTTATTCTGTATTCTATGCATTTTCATTAAAATATGACTTGGTATGGGTCTATAGCAAATTTATACATCAGGGATCCTGTATTTGGTCTCTTGTATTTGATTTTCCATTTTCTTCTTCAGGTTTGGGAAATTTTCTGATATCATTCCATTGAAAATATTGTGCATTCCTTTGGTTGGTGATACTTTCCTTTGAATATTTAATCATGCATCTCCATGCCTTCCTCTATCCCAATAAATCTTAAATTTGGTCTTTTCATGTTATCCCATAATTCTAGCAAGTTCTGTTCATGGTTCCTAACCATCTTCTCTATGCTATTAACTTTATTTTCAAGATTATAAACAGCATACTACAGGGACATAATCAAATAAATGTTTATAGCAGTACAGTTCACAATAGCTATACTGTGGAACCAACCTAGATGCCATTAAATAGATGAATGTATTTTTAAAATGTGGCATATAAATACAATAAAATAATACTCAGCAATCAAAGAGAATAAAATCATGACATTCACAGGTAAATGGATGTGGTTAGAGAAGATAATGCTAAGTAAAGTTAGCCAATCCCAAAAAAAAAACAAATGCTGAATGTTTTCTCTGATATAAGGAGGCTGATTCTTAGTTGGATAGGGAGAGGGTGCATGGTGAGAATAGATGAACTTTAGATAGGGCAGAGGGGTTGGAGGGGAAGGGACTGGGGATGGGGTTATTAATGATGGTGGAATGTGATGCTCATTATTTTCCAAAGTACATGTATGAAGATGCAAGTTGGTGTGAATATACATTGTATACAACCAGAGATATGAAAAATTGTGCTGTATATGTGTAATAAGAATTGTAATGCATTCCACTGTCATAAAATTTTAAAAAATAAAAAAAATCAAAATTTTAAAAAAGATTATATATTTCATCCTGGTTGCCTGAGATTCTGTCCTCCAAGGGATCTAGTTTGTTGGTGTACTTTCCATTGAATATTTAATTTGGTTTGTTGATTACTAAATTATGAGGATTTCTGCTGGATTTCTTTTTATAATCTCTCTTTATTGAAGTGAACTTTTCCTCCTAAAAATCATCTCTGCTTTCACTCCCTACATTATTCTTTATGTTGTGGATCAGTTTAACTATGTACATTCTGAACTCCTTCTCTGACATCTCTTCTACTATGTTATCAATGAACTCTATCATTGGAGCATCTTGGTTTATTTGGGATGCTTTATTCCCTTACTTTTTCATGTTGTTCATGTGTCTTCCCATGTAGCAGTATGGATCTAGGCAGCACATTTTCTACCCTGCAGACTCAGAGTGTCCCTGAAAGTTCCCAGTACAAGGCATTTTAGAGGAACCTCAATATTAACAGCATCCAATGCAAACAATATACAGCATTAAGCCAAATAGTTCCTATCAGGACATCAGGCACTTTTCTCCCAGGCAATTCTGAGTGCTGAGCTCTGGGACTTGTGCACCTGTCACAGAGAGGTGCTCTGTATTGGGCAGATCAGGACAAGGCACTGAGAGCTGCCGGCCAGCCATATAGCTATGAGCACTGGGACGGGTTGTGGCTGGAGTGGAGCTGGGAGACTCAGGCCTGGGGTGCCCAAGGGCCCTGTTGGTTGCTGGACTGATGCCAGACCTGGTGGGGCCAAGGGATCAGAGAATGCCAGACTGAGGAGGGAGTCAGAGACAGGGCTGGTGCTGGAGCCCAGCAAGTGTTGGCCCACGTGAGTCCTGGGACTCTGCTTGTGTCAGATCAGCTGGCTGAGTGAACCAGCAACAAGATGCCCTCACCCCCTCTTCTTGCCTTCCAACTTGCTGTAGCCAGCCTTGTTTGTTTCCGAGTGCTTCAGGACTAGCTGAGCTGGAGGAGATCCCAGCCTTCTCCAGCCTCTGCAGCAAGATGTTGGCTGCAAGCACACCCAGCAGGAAGACTTCAGGTGTAACCAAACCTGTAGGCACCTTGACAATGTACCTCTCAGCCCTGGTTGTTGTCCCCAGACAGAGGCGGCTGTGTTCTGAGATATCAGTGGCAGCAACAAATCTGCAGGCACCCCAACACTGTGCCTCCAGTTCCCAGCAGGTGTCCTAAGATGGAGGCAGCAGTGTGAAGGGATCGGTCAGTGACCGCAGGCAGCACTGCAGCAGCCATGTGCTGTCTTCTTTAAAATTCACATATGACCTCTATGTTCCCACTTTAACATGTACTGGACCCCCAAACTACTAAATTTTCAAGGAAGTGGAATAGTAGAATAGTAATAGAATAGTAGAATAGTAATGTTAAGTTCATCAAGTTAAAGGGAGTAATTTTTAAAGATTATTTTGTTTTGCCAGTAAGAAGAAAAATACCTCCAAGCTGAGGCTGGCAGTATAGCTTAGTGTACAATATTTGCCTGACATGTGGGACCTTTGGTTTAATCCTCAGTTCTGAAAAAAAATTCGTAATTATGTAGCCTATATTATTCAAATGTTGCCCTTTAAAAATATAACTTACACAGAATATGCTAACGTGCTACTTTATTTTTTATTTTTTTAGTTATACATAGAAACAATAGCTTTGTTTATTTTTATGCAGTATTGAGGATCAAACCCAGTGCCTCACATGTGCAAGGCAAGTGCTCTGCCATGAGCCACAGACTCAGCCCATGCTACTTTATTTTTAATATATATTTTTTTTAATTTCAAAATGATCACCAGGTACCAAGCGTTGTAAGGAGTATAGACTATGGTTAGATGCAACTGTGTTTGAGTTACTTCCTTGACTTACTGTGTTATCTTAGAAAATTTTATTTACTACTTTGATTTTCAGTTTTCTCCTATGGGAAAAAAAAGACAGTGTTATTCTGACAACTAACGAAGATAACATATGTAAACGGCTTTGCAGAATGTCTGGTCATATACTGCACAATAAACAAAAAAATGTTATTAACATAATTATCATTAACACTATAATTATTATGAAATTACTACCATTGTTATTATCATTATTACATCTGTCCCAACATCCCCTTTAGTCCTTACAAAATTGTCTTTCATTATTTTCTATAGTTCTTTTCCGGTCTCTTAACCTGCAATAATAATAATCTAGGAGAGAAAGAGCCTCCACTCCACAGTTTTGCAAAAGCAAAATATGTGGTCTTTTAAGTTTCTGAAATTAGTACCTATTTAATGCTTATTGGTAGTTGGAAATACACCCTCAACTTTATTTATTTATTTTTTAAATAATTTTAAAATTTTTTTTTAGTTGTTAATAGACCTTTATTTATCTTACATGGTGCTGAGAATCGAACCCAGTGTCTCACACATGCCAGGCAAGTGTGCTACCGCTGAGCCACAACCACAAGCTCACCCTAAACTTTAAATATTCAATTTATAAATTAGAATGCAGTCATAAAATAGCAAAACACCAATCACATCTACCAAATCTTTGAAAAATGAAGTGACCTGAGAAATATTGCTTCATAATCCCCCTTCATGGTGCATTGTACCAGGAGGTCTCTCACTCTCTGATAGGAAAGAGTTTCGGACCAATGTACTAATTACTCATGAAGCACTTTTCTTTTTTCTTTTCTTGTTTTAAGAGAGAGTGAGAGACAGAGAGAGAGAGAGTTAGAGAGAAATTTTTTTAATATTTATTTTTTAGTTTTCGGCGGACACAACATCTTTGTATGTGGTGCTGAGGATCGAACCCCGGCCGCACGCATGCCAGGCAAGCGCACTACCACTTGAGCCACATCCCCAGCCCATGAAGCACTTTTCCTTTGAAAGTTCTAAGACACAGGGCCTGTTTTATTCCAATTTGCTATATTCTGTTTCCCTTTTTTTCTTAAAGCAATTCCAAGCCTTTAGTGACACACAGTTAATGAGATTATTGTAGTGTATTGTTTATTCATCAAAGCATGCATTGCTTTTGATTTATCCTAAAAACAAAGATGCTCACCTGTCAGAAAAGTATTATTCAAAACATTAGATTAAGACACAGGGAAATTTTCTCTATTAGTGTTACAACCTTATGCAAGTACCTAGATTTAAAAGTTTCATGTAATTGGAAGCAAGCCATTTCTCATTATCTTCTATTTTATTCTCTGTAATCAACCAGGCCACCTTTCTTACTGTCTGCTCCTTGCTTGCATCAGGGTTTTACTTGGAAAGTGTAGAAAACAATTTCAAGAGATTGGAAAAATTAAATGAATAGAGTTAGAAGCTAGTAACCACAGTGATTATCTAGAATTTAATCACATGGAGAAACTATGAGAAATGATATAAACACATGTCTCAGTATTTTTCTATACTGGGGGCAAGAAGAACCTAGGGTATTTGTATAAAAACTTCTGATCCTCATGAAGATAAGGTTGTGCCCCAAGAATGTAATTCCCAGGCATATGGATGTGACCTTGGAAATAGAGAAGGTTTCAGATAAAGCCCTAAGTCCCCAAGAGGCACATCCTGGCAATTAGAATTCCACTGCAGGCTGTTATGCTGAGGTACAGATATTATGGGCAGAGAGCTCAGCGTTTATACCACAGCTTCATATCATCTAAAAAAGATAGGTTAATGATGCATATCAGCACGTAAGTGGCTGAGAGAGAGAAGTAACTCAGTTGGCCTTTTTTGTCTTCTAAATGTCATCTTGTCATTTTATAAAGATGACAAAAATAAATTTTAAAAATAATCAGCATCTTTTTGTTTTGTCATGTGTTGTAAGAGTATCTTGTTTACAAATACATATACACTTCCATATTGCAGAGATCAGTAGATTACAAAAAGATGAGGGCTAGATTAGGGAGAGGAGTGAAATTTTTGCTAATTTAATAATGATATTGACTTTTTCTTATTTTCATTTTTAAATTAACAGTGAGTAACAGAGAAACTTTCCATAAACAACCAATTTAAACAGGACAAGTTTAATTTTTCTAGAACTTCATAGTTTCATAGAAAGATTGACATTTCTCTTTGTGTAAACATCCATAATATATTTCATTTTCTGTTCATACATTTACATACTACTTAATAATAAAAGATTACTTCCAAAATAATTTTTTGTCTTTCACTTCTTTATCATCTTAGAATTTTTAGTAAGAGTAAGTAGATATATTTTGTGGTCCATAAAGGGTGAAACAAATTTATCGACAGATGTGTCTGCAGTTTCCAACTCTTCTAGTAGACAGAAGTGTTACTTAAGTTCTTAATGTCTATGTATCCAAGTTCATGAATGTCTCCTGTGTGGCATTTGTTTTCTAGACTCATCAAATTTCAAGGAGACCAAATCCACAGATGCTCAAGTCCTTTATATAAAAATGGAGTAACATTAACCTAGGAACTTTCCATCTTCGCATATAACTTTAGATAATTTCTAGATTACATAGTATACCTAATACAATGTAAATGCAATGTAAATAGCTATTATACTCCAACTATAAAAATTATACCATATCTATAAAAGGTATGTATAAAAATTTTCAGTAATAGATTAACCCTTTTATTAACTGAACACCATATTTATCTCGGCTCCATTAGTTTTTTTTTTTGTTTTTTGTTTTTTTGTTTTTTAACATTCTTATTTTACTAGACAGCATTTAGTCTCATGTGTCCCCAGCCTCTGAGCAAGGCAGTTTCTCAGACTCTTCATGCTTTCAATGGCAGTGGGAGTTTTGAGGAATTCTGTTCAGAAACTTTGTAGAACACTGCTCAATTTTGTTTTGTCTCATGAATGAAAAGAATAAAAAAGATGGATAGGTTTTACGGAGAAAGATGAGAGAGTGTCATCATCACATTAGGTCTAGGTATTTCAACATGTTATAATGCTGAGGATATTAACCTGATAACCCTGCTAAGGTAGTTTGGAGCTTTCATGACCCTAACATTTTGTTTGTGTTTTGATTTACCTTTTATGTTACTCTGGTCTTTTCGTGACCCTAATATTTTGTGTTTTGATTTACCCTTATGTTACTCTGGTCTTGGAAGCAAAGAACAAAGTTCAGCCCATTATAAAGGTACATATTTTACAGTTTGGGTTCAGGATAAATACTTTTGCGGGGACTGGCTACTAAGAACTCATAGGTTGGTTCTTGTGTTGCTTTATCATATCTTCATTGTTTGTGTGTTTATTTTGTGTGTGTTGTTTTTGCTTTGTTTGGTTTTGGAGCACTTCATCAATCATTTCTAAAAAATATATGATTATTCTCACAAGGCAAGGGGAAATGGACTATCAAATATAAGAAATTACCACAGGTCAATTTAACTAAGCAGAAAGTGGTATTCCTTAACATGACACGTAACATTATTTGTTTCATTTTTGCTTGTGTAAACTTTAAGCAGAATTTAACATCTGAAGGTACCAAGACATTTGTACTGAGATATATTTTATTTTGATATTATATCTTTTCAGTAATAACTTATTTTTATTTACACTGAGTATATATTTTAATTGATTTTAAAATATATTGCATTTATATTTACTATGCATTTTTCAATGTTCAGTAATGATAGAGTTTTTTAAATTTAAAAATATCCATCGTCTGACAGTAAGAAATTTGAGCTAAGTATAAATAAGAGTATTTTTCAATTAGGATCGATTGGAAGACTATTTTCCAGGTAAAAGTTTTGTTTCCAAGATGCAGTTTAATAACTTCATGGATCTACATCCATTGCATTACATGCATTAAATTAATCAATTTATTTGGTTGAACAGAATATTTAACCAGTACACATAATTTCCCTTAAATATCATGCCCAAACTTGCCTCCATTTTAGGAAGTAATCATTTTCAAATTGATTTTCCTTTTTTCTGATTGCTTAATGAAGTTACAAATTTTTAAAAGAATCTACAAAAAACATAATAATGGGGTCCTTTTCCATTGTAAATAACTTTTCTCTGACTACTTTCATCTTTGAGATAGGTATCATAATACTTTTGCCTCATACATTTTGAGGAGTATACTTGTGTTTAATATGATATCAGCTTAGGTCAATGTATAGCATGTAGAAGCATTTTGCAAATTTTAGCTAATATTTTAGATTTTTAAATATAAAAAATATTTTTAAATACATTCTATTATTTTTAACAAAAGTTAAAAATGCCTAGACAGTGTATTTTAATACTTTCTGTGTTCAATAGAATGTGTATTTTGTGGTTTATTTAAAAGAGTTCTTTAGATGAATTTTATGTTTATTTGTATTTTTAATTATTTCAAATCTTGTTATCACTTTATACTCATGAAAGTTTTAACTATGTATTCAAGTGAAGATATACAAACATGTGGAACTTTAATGTGCAATATTACATGATCCTCTAACATGCTTATCCATTTCTCCTCTAACATTTATATTAAATAAATGGTACCAACATTTGATATACCTGGTACCTACATTTGATATACTATTCTTTTTGTCATACTTAATAGCAAATAATAATATGCCTTATTATGATTTTCATAAGTACCACCAAAATCAAACATGTTTTCATGTATTCTAATAATTAGAATGTCATTCAGTAAATTTTTTAGTGCTTTACTTCATTTCTATTTAGATGTTTACCTTATATTTCTGACTTGCTATGAATATTTGAAATATTTTCCAGACCAATCTCAGCTATTTTTAACTTTTTAGAAAATTTCGTTTTTTTTTTTTTTTTGGATCAAAAGTTTATGATACATTAATGTGACCAAAATTTTTCATCTGATTTGCATTTCATATTGTAAGATGACATTTGCAATTAAAATGTCACAAATATCTTTTATATATTTTTTCTAATAATATATATTTTTTTAATATTTAAAACTATTTTTTAATTCATCAGGAATTTAATTTATTTTGGTGGCTACTCTGGTCAAGATTTACATCTGCTGTTTTTCTAATAGACAATTATTTCAAAATGATTCATTGCTTTCTTCATTCTTTTGCCAGTATCTCAAAAGGCCACTGTGATAGTAAATTTGCAATTTCCAAAGCTCACTATTTAATAATTTTTTAAAAATTAAGTTGGCAACTTTCTAACTACTTTTTCCTTTATGTAAATTTTAGAATGAGTTTGTAGATTGTGTTGAAACACCACACTAATTTCTTCATAACTCCCCACATTTATGTATAAATAAATGGAGAAATTACAAAATATAAAACTGAATATTTTTTGTATAAAAACATGGTCATTAGTACAGTTTTACATTTCCTTTGTGTGTGTGTGTATATATATATATATATATATATATATATATATATATAGTCATAATCTATACATTTTTGATAAGTTATATTCCAATTTATTTTATAATTTTAGATAAAAAAGATAAAATCTTACTATTTCATTTTTCAATTTGTTGTTTCTAATATATAATAAACCTAATAATTTGATGTTAATAGTATATCTAATAATATTATTAAATTGTCTTAGGGTTTTTCAACTGATTACATTGCAATTTCTAGATTGATGATCATATTTTCTGAAAAAATAAAATATTTGTATTTGTCTCATATTGATATTTTTATTTCTTTTTCATATTGTCTTTCAGTAGAGATCTGTGGCTTCTTTTACTTGAATAGTATTAAAGAGGGAAGACATCTTGTCTTATTTTTATTTAATTTGAATTATTTTAATTCAATTGTTTATCAAATTATTAATTTGTTTTTTCATTGTGTGTAACTTTTGGTGACAGTCTTTTATTCTCATTAGCAAACACACAGCAGAAATATATATTAGGTCTGGGATTGTGGCTCAGTGGTAGAGCCCTTGCCTAGCATGTGTGAAGCACTAGGTTAGATTCTCAGAACTGCATAATAAATAAATGAATAAAATAAAGGTCCACCAAGAATTAAAAATATATATGTATATATAATTTTAAAAAAAATAGATAGCCGATTTTCCTGAGTATATTTAGGGTATTATTTAAAAGGACTTTTAAAAAGTACTAAAAGTACATCTTCTCTTTAATTTACTGATGAGCATTTTTACCATCACATTGTTGTGTTTTTTTAAATGTATTTTTAGTTGTAAATGGACACAATACCTTTATTTTTTTATTTATTTTTATGTGGTGCTGGGGATCAAATCCAGTGCCTCACATATGCTAGGAGAGCACTCTACCACTAAGCCACAGCCACAGCTCCACATGGTTTTTAATATTGAATAATTTTGTTATGGTGGAAATAATGCAAGCTTACTAGGTTACAAATATATTTTAAAGTATACCAATAGACTTATTTTAATAATGTGTTAAGCAGAATATATACATTTACATGGGTATAAAGTTTGACATATGAGTGTTAGATTTATTTTCTTGTTGCTTTCTTGATTTAAAGTGTATTAATCTGTTTTCCTTAACATTTTTATTTTTTAATCTTGACTTATTAAGTTTTGATAATAGAAATATTAGTCTCATAAAACAAATTAAATTTCTTCTTATCCTGTTCTGTGAGTTGCAATATTTAATGCAGCCTGGAAATGAGCTATTCCCAGTTCTTAGCTACTGGACATCTGCCAAACCAGCTGGGTCTGGTATACAATTTAGGTATAAATGTATGACATCTTTTTTTCTGATATTATTTATGGATTTTTCACTGATGAAACAAATATTTAGAATTTTCATACATGTCAAATATTAGTCATTGTGTCTAAAAATATTTTAGAACTAAGATTTGAACATCAAGAGCTTTATAAAATAGTCTAAAAATAATAATTAAATTCACTGTTGATTTTTGAACTTGAATGTAGTGAAAATGGGGTGAAGGAAAGGAGTGGGGAGGTAAGAAAGGAAAACATTAATTTGGTGGAACTGGTCTTTTAACACTGCTTAGCCAGGTCTCCTTTAATATCTCAGAAGGTCATCACATAATGCACAGCAGCTGTGCATGCTTTTATCTTATCTAGGGGCAGGGAAAAGTGATTCAGCAAGGCAAATTTGAAGGAAGCTGTAGATAAAAATAAACAAATAAAGTTGCTTTCTGGTCACTTTCAATAGAATTCAGCTCACCCCATAAGCCGGTAGCATTATTAAAGTCTGCAGGCTACAGCTCCTACCACAGCCAAGGAAACCTGTAAGTACTAGAATGAAGTGTATTTTATCTCCTCATTTCCTAGGCTTTCTGTGCTTGAGAACAATTCCTTGTTTTACCATCATACTATTATTAAGTAATTTTTCTAAAACAAATTAAAATTCCAAAAATTAATTTAAATCTCCATCTCTAATGAAACATTTTTAATGAGTCTTAAATTCTACAGTTACTGTTTTCACTCTTAACTCAATTCTAGTCTTCCTTCAACAATTCAGAAAATACAACCTATATTCCTGATTATATTATCAGTTTCTGCAACTATGACCTGTTCTGATTAATAGATGCTCCATAATATTGGACATATATATTTTACACACACACACACACACACACACACACACACACAGTGATCGATTTCCATCTCAACTTTTTCAGCTCCAATATGATGTTGTGTCCTAAGTCATTTAAGCTGTAATAAATCTGTCAAATCAATATTACCTTCCCTAATTCAACCAGTCTAAAACTGTAGAGTTTCAGACTTTACTATCTTGATTTTGTTTTTCATCTTTCTCAGAGGAACAAATGATGGATATCTCCTGTTTACTTGTTTTCTTGGTGATATACATGTGAAAATACTAAAATTATTTAGCTAAAATTTCCAAAAAGAAAATCCACTTTGCACAAGGGTGCTGAGACCCAATTATGTGCAAGTGACATGGGACGTGAATACATCATCATTTTTTCTCCTTTAGAAACCTATGACCTCTTAGTCAATGAAGATGTGAGCCAATTACTGCATTAATGCTCATGCATTGTTTCTTTTAACTCTGATATATTTTTACTACCAGGAACAAAAAAGTAATGACCTTCAATTAATTTTAATTTTACATTTTTTATACTGATTTTTTATGAGTAAATGTAAAGGGGAAGGGGACTTTCAGCATTTCACACATTGAGTCTATCATATTGTAGTGTTATTGCAGACTAGAAAGAAGAGACATTTTTATCACCTGCAGGCTTTGCCGATATAGTTAATGAAGTCAATAAAATTCGGGTGGGAACAGTAATCTCTAAAGGAATTTTCTGCATCAGGTAAAACCAATGATGTAGAGTCACGTTCTGAGGCATAATAATTCCACAGAAAGGATTTGTGAATGTTGAGCAACACAATGCTGACTCCCCCATGCCAGGAGAGTGGGTTTTCTTGACTTACAGAGAAATGCTTTCAGCATTTCTCTACCTGCTCTCCATTACTCAGCTCAAAAAAGAACATAAACAATATTAACAACCTGTACAAACTTTGAACTGACTCAATTGTCTTAAATCTTGAAGAGACATTACAAGTAGAAGTAAGCAGCTCACGTGAGGTGGTCAAGGATTCGTACGAAGAGTTTCCTTCTGGCTTTTGCATGTTAAAAAAGAGAACATATGTAGCAAGGGTGAATTTCAAAACCAATGTTAAATTTGCAAAAGTGAAAATAAGAGAACACATTAGGGTACAGAATTCAGAAAATTTCTTCTTCACCTAAAAAATTCTAATAAAAGCCTGTAAAAAATATGTTGACTTATATGCAGAAAAGCAATATAATAGCACAAAATCCATTCTGAGAGAAATTTTTATGGAGACTTCTATATCCTGCCTTACATCCCCTGTTGTAAACTATACTTTATGCTAACCTTAATATTACAGACTTGATCATAGTCTAAAATGAAGTATAGAGGTTATAAAAAGACAAATTATTTTTTTCTGAATTGCTTCAACTGTATTAAAGAGAAATTATTGAACATAGTTCTTTTCTTGATGCATTAAACAACTTCTGAAAATTAGTTAAAATATATCTATAACCAATATGACACTTAAAGTAAAGGCTACCTATTGCTATGAATCTGGTGACCTGAGTCTGTCTGTCATTCTTAATGGACTGAATAGAAATATTATTAAAAATGTTTTCTCAACAAAATAAGAGATGGTGTTAAAATCTGTTCTATCTGGTTTTTGTCTATTTTATTTCCTTAGACTACTTAAAGCCAATGTAATTTTAAGGGAGCTGCGTCCTTTTGAATGTAATGATAACTCAGCTTCTAAAAGCTCTTCATCACAGACCTGTGGATTCAGGGACATGGATTTATGAATAGTCTGAGTTCACGGAATGCTAATCCCAACCCTGCTGGTGATTTATGGTGTGGAACTGGGCAAACTGCCTAACATCTCAGTTTTCTCATCTACTAAAAGGAAACAATAAAAACACTTCCCTTGAAGAAATTGGGTGTGGTTCAACTAATCAAATGTGCTAAAATACTAGGTAATCACATTCTCATAAATCATGTTCATGTGGCCTATTCTGGTCCAGATCCAGAAGTATTCAAGTGAAATTATTTTAAAGCTTGCACCTAATAAATCAAAAATTTTGCTCATTCAGGATTTATCAAAGATGCACACTTTGTAAGGCCTTAAAATGCCAGCCACACTCCTGTCCCCCGTAGATATACTCATAACACATATCTGTGCTTGTTTGTCGTATGCCAAGCCAAGAGCAATAATTGGCCCAGGAGGATTAAACTTTAGTACGAGATGCCGAGTAATTAGTGAAGTGACATGAGACCATCATTTATAGTCCTGTGTAGTCATGAATGACAATGTCAGCTGAAACAAGGACTAATGAATGAAAGCCAGTAGCTCACAGAAGCCCCTAGAAAACAGAGCACCTGCAAAATGTTAGCATGTAAACCATAGCCCAGTACAGGTCTGCAATGGAATTTTGAAACTATTTTCTAGCAGCAGTCAGTACTAATAATACAATTCCTGAGCCAAGTCAATAAACTCACAGTAAATGTTATTTTCCCATATGTGTTCTTTCAAGGGAGAAAATTACAGTAAAGCTATCCTTATCAGAGTAGGGTAAACACAGCCTATTACAGAGAATATGCTGTCATTTATCAGAGGATTAAACTGTTCGCACTTATTTCATTCAAGTAAAAAGCATAATTTTCTAATTCATTTTGAGAAGCTATAATTTCAACTATTTTTATTTTCAATAAATATTTTAAATAATCAAATCTTTAAGTGTCTAATAACAAAACTTAAAACACCTTTAAATGTGGATTAGTTTATTTTCTAACTTGTATTTGCTTTATATTTGAATAATAAATCTCTATATACTTTTAATACATAAAAATGGATTTTTAAGAAGTTTTTAAATAACATATTTCAATGGATTTTCTACTATAAAATAGTTTCAAAACAATAAGATTTTTTTCCCACGTGGGAAGCCAATCAATGCTTTTAAGGATATGCTGAATAAATTTGAATAAGTGTTCCTATTTATTATGGTTGATTTCAAAGAATCAGTAAAAACTGGGATTCAGATTAACTGGAATGGTATTATACATATATAATTTAAACAATTTCTTTATTTTAAAATGCAATATAATTTAAATTAAGAAATGATTTGTATATTTTGTATTATTTTTTATTGTTTCTTTTTAGTTACACATGATAGTAGGATCCATTTTGATATAATTATATATGCATGGAATATATCTAGTTTAATTAGGACCCCATTCTTAGGGACGAAAACACTGGTGGAATTCACTGTGGTGTATTTATATATGTCCATAGAAAAACTATGTCAGATTCATTACACTGTCTTTCCCTTTCCTATCCCTCTTCCTCCCCCTTTGTCTAATATACTGAAATTTAATTCTTCTCCTCTTCCCACTTATTGTAGGCTAGCTTCCACATGTCAGTGAAAATACTATTGGCCAAACATACATATGCTTATAAGTGTGTCTGTATGTTTATCAAGTATAAAAATTTGGTTATCTGCTATACACCATAATTTATTGTTGCTGCCTAACAAACCAATCCAAAACAGTGGCTTAAATAACAAAATAGTTAGTATTGCTAGTGAGAACTCAAGTCTATCACGAGGTTCTGTTTATTCTGCTGTACAAGGCCAATCCCAGCTGAGTTTGCTCACACATTTTCAATTAGCTGGTAGGTCAAATGAGGCTGGTTATTATGGTAACTTGTCCTCAAAGGGTGATTTGATGGCTCAGCCATGTGATCTCTTCACCACCATGGACTTGGCCAGAGTATGTCTCACATTAAGGCAGGGTCCAAGAGAATGAGCAAAATCAATGTGCTTGCTAGGCCTCCTTTCAGACCTGCCAGCTCATTACCTCCTTCACATACTGCAGGTCTAAGTAAATCATGAGTCCTTTAAAATTCATGGGGGAAAATATGAATTCTATTTTGTAATGGAAGGAGCTGTAAAATCCATATATGAGGGAAAGGGAAGAAACAGACAAGACCATTTTTACAAACAATTGATCACAATATCTAAATTTCAAATAAGGAGACTGAAATTTAAAAATTTGAAGGATTCCAATTGGAAAACTCTTAACCACAACCTAAGTGTTATGGTTTAAAATCTAGAAATGTTTCTGCACCTCCATGTCTGTGAGGTTGCAATAAAGGTCCTGAAAATTCTTTAAACAAAACCTAGAATCAATTGCCAAACTAACATAAAATAAAATCTTATATACAATTATTGTTAACACTTCATTATGAGATGAGAAGTAAGAAAAATCTCCATTGGGTTTGCTAGGAAAGGGTGGAAAGTTTACACAACACAAGGATTTTAGTAAAACAATCTCAGTCTCTGCAGTGGCCTACTGCTAGAATACAATTACAATAATTTTTACTTCATTAATCTGCAAACCTAATTATTTTCAAAAATATCCCAGCAGTTTCAACCTACTTCTTGCAAATATTTGTATCTTGAAGTAAGAGGTTGCTTTTCCTTGCAACTTTATTGCTTTCATAAAGCATACACTAATTGAAAAATGTATGAAGTAAATTAAATAAAGCTGTATTAGTTCTAATTAAATGAAACAGATTATATCTTGGAGAAAATCTAGCTACTTATATACTCAAAACTTATAACATGTGATATTCTCTATTACACATGATCCTTGGCTCATTAGAGGGTTATGTCCCAATAAACCCATCCTAAGTTGAAAACCATACGTCAAAATGGCATTTAGTAACATGATCTGCTGAATATCATAGCTTAGCCCATCTTACCTTAACCATGCTCTGAATGCTTACATTAACATACAGTTAAGCAAAAGCATCCAACACAAAGCATATTTTATGATAAACATTAGACTGAAAGTGATAAACAGAATCCTTATATAGGTACTCACTATTAACATACTGATAAGGAGCAATAAAATATGGTCTATACAGAATGCCTATCACTTCTGCACCATTGTAAAACTAAAAAATATAAATCCAATCACAGGAAATTGGGGACCTTATATACTTACATGGAAATTAAACAAACATCTTGTGAAAACACTCTTGTATTCCGGCTGGAAGTTCCACTGAGCAAACTAAGGAAGAAGGATAAATATTTAAGTTGCAGAATGGCATTAAGACATACTTTCCAGAAGCAATAAGGTGTTGTCAGAAGATAAATAAAAGGGCATCCCAATATTTAGTGCCATATTACAACTACTTATTTGAATCACAATTGTATGGAAGTGGGTTGTTATGAGTTGTTTGATAAAGTTGACTGGAGTCCTTCATGCATTTGGAAACCCAGCTGCAATATCTGGTCAACTCCATTCTGATCTATGTTGAATTTCTTCCGTTCTGTTTCTCCAGAGTAGGTTTATGCAGATGATGGAGACAGGTACAATAAACAAACAAGTGAATCTATACACAGCTTCTTGAGACTTAGGCTTGGAATTCGGACCTACAACTGCCAGCTTATTGTATTGACCGAATCAAGACACAAAGCTAGACCAGATTAAAAAGAAAGGAAAACAGAGTCTACTTAATAAGAGCTCCAGAGTTACCTTTCTAAAATGTAATTATATAAGTAGATAAATTTTCAAATAATCTAGAAAAGTATTTGTGTTCTTTTGGCTGTCAACTAAGATATGGGGATGTTGAAGTCATCTTGTGGTTAGAATCCAGGATGCTGTTAAACATCCTTGTCTACACATAATGGCTACCCACTAAAAGACTATTTGCCCCAAATATCAAGATTACCAAAGCTGAGAAGCCACAATATAGGAAGAAATCATCATTAAATTACTTGGTTTTAGACTATGGACAAATTCTATGTGTTAGCCTATGGGATCATTAATTAATTTATTTTTAGTATTCATGGACATGAATAGCACAAATTTACTGTTTCAATTCTATTTCAATTCTGAGATTCCTACCTTATGTACATGTTTTTATTTCTTAGATATTCTTTTCTCAGTTTTCTCATAAGTAGGCATTTTTTCAAGATTGTTTTGATGTTAGGGGTTGAACCCAAGAATACCTTTCCACAGAGCTACCTCTCTAGTCCATTTTTTTGAGAGAGAGAGAGAGGAGAGAGAGAGAGAGAGAGAGAGAGAGAGAGAGAGAGAGGGAGAGAGAGAGAGAGAATTTTAATATTTATTTTTTAGTTTTCGGCCGACACAACATCTTTGTATGTGGTGCTAAGAATCAAACCCGGACCGCACACATGCCAGGCCAGCGCACTACTGCTTGAACCACATCCCCAGCCCCCATTTTATTTTTTTATTTTTAGACAGGGTCACACAGACTTGCTGAGGCTGTCCTGGAACTTGTGATCCTCTTATCTCACCCTCCTGAGGTGCTGGAAATACAAGTGTGCACCATTATGCTCAGCTGGCAGACATCTATTGATAAATTGAAAATGTTTACTTTGTTTTTTGCTTACTATACTATACTAAGAAGATATTCCTAGCTTACAATGTAATCTTCAAAAATAATAACATTCTTAGTACTTCATCAATTTCTGTTCTCTAATATATTAAAATTGATTCTGGATATTTAGTCCAATTTCATATAATTTCAAAAAATAATGTTATAAATAAATAAATTTGGATATATAAATAATTATTTTTAGAATTATGTTTCTTTGTAATAAATAACCATATGTGAGATTGTAAATTAATATATAAATTATTTTCATGATGCTAGAGAAGTATTGTCAATTTGATTTCCATTGAGTTAAACACATTGATTCCACCAATCTGTGTGTGTATATTTTATTTCAAGTTTACAGCACTGAATAGTGTTACATTTTTAATTTTCCCTAATCTATTATGCAAAATCTTTTAGGTAGTTGTTTAATTTGCAACTATTTAGAAGGGAATTTAAATACATTTCTTTATGTCTCCTACCTCAGAAACTTTACAAATTATTTAACCTTGATAAACTTACTGGAAATAGATAAAAGTAATACATATTTTAGAGTCATGAATAGTGTGTGTGTATAATAGCTTTAGCACAGTGATTGAAAAGTAATGTTCAATAAGTGTTGAATATTAATTTTTACATTACCACTATTTTAAATAATTTTATCTTGTATTTTTTTTAATCTTTGCTCATGTTTTCAGAGGACATAATGTTCTTTAAGCCATTTGAATGAATATTTCAATATATTAAAAATATTAATCTTTTTGCAATTCTAAAATATCACCCATTTTTAATTTTTCTTATCCTACATATAAAGTTTTCTTGAAAACATAATCACCCTTTTTCAAATATAAATGTCAAATTTATAGGAAACAAATGTTATAAGGACTTGCATACCACTATGATAAAATAATTTTTTTCAAAATGGTTTATATTTCATAAAATAATTTCATCTTCAAGTGTGGTATTTCATCGTTCACTATTCCTTTTGATGACATAGATGCCACATTCATCAACTCTGTGTTTGACGTGAAACTAGGAAGTTGAATATTATTTAGACATCACGTCTTGGATACAAAATGATCATGACATCCTACAATGATGTGTCAAAATTTAATTCAACAAAAACTCACTGAATATCAGTAATGTGCAAGATAATGTATTTTGTAGGGAAAGTTATTTGCACTTGACTCTAAAAATGCAAGGTATTCATTATGAAACAAGAACACTCTTCATATTGATGCAAGTGCCAAAAATAAGTTAATTAAACTAAGTGACACTCTCAAGGTACATTATAGAAACTACCATTTATCTAGAACCAAATAATTCAGAGCCTAATCCTTTATATTGGGATTTTTCCACCTCAGCACTATTTATATTTGGACTGAATAATTATTGGTTTGAGTGTTTTCACTGTATTTTAGGATTTTAGTCATATTCCTAGCTTCTAATAGCCAATAACACTCCTTCTCATTCTTCCCCCCCACCCCACCCCCGGCCAAATATCACAAGAAATAAGTCTGCAGATGTTACCAGATGTCCCCTGAAGCACAAAATCACCTCCATAGAGCACCACTGGTCTACATCTGCAAGTTCATCAGTGCACCTTGATACCACTCTTACAAACAAATGGTAATGAATGAGTTTTTACGAATGAGGAGAGAACCAAAAGGGCAAAGGGAGCCACAGGTATGTCAAAAGAGGAAGATTACTTTGTTGTTTTTTAGTGAGCCTGTCTGGAGAATAAAAGCCTCTGAAGCCAAAAAAAAAATAGTACTTTCAAAGCTCCCAAAACTTTTCCTCTATGAAAACACTTTCAGAAGTTAATTAATCTACAGTCATGTTCTATGTTACCACCAAATGTCAGGCACTGGGTATGTGAGGGCACAAATACTAGCCTCTGCTTCAAACATTTGGTTGTTGGCAGAGAAAATAGCCATTAAATAATTACTTCCAAATAAGCATCAACTAATTCAGTTTTGAAAAATGCTCTTTGGAGATACCTGTTCCAAGATCACATATCATAGGAGACTGCAGAATAAACTGTGGGTGTAGGAGAGGATGTCTGGAGAAATGGTGCTGAAGTTGGAAAAACAGCTAAGTTTACATAGGGGCAGAGCAGAGACATGGTGTTTTGGACAGAGAAAACAAGACCTGACAATCCTGAGATGGGTGAAAATATATGGGCTTCTAGGAACTCAGAAAACCCAAATGGTTTAAATACACTGAAGGAGGTGAAGAGTGGGGCAAGATAAACTTGAGGTTATGCTGGAAATTGGAAGTTATTTAAAAAAAATAGAAGAATTGTAAGGAGGGAAGAAGGCATGATCAGATTTTAATCTTCAAACAATGACTTCGACAGAGATGTTTTGTGAAGCTCTGGCAGGCACACATCCATATTTTACATATGGATAGGAAATATAAAGAAAATAATTTTTGACTCTTCTAAATTCCATTTCTGTTATAACTGTGTATTTACTTCAGTGATAAATATATGGAAACCAAAATTCTCCTATGCATCACTTATTGATTATGCAAGTGTTCTTGGCATAATTTGGCTTGAACATACTTTATATACAGAGTTATGAAAAATTGTGCTGTGAATGGATAATTATGAATCTAATGCACCCCATTATTGTCATGTATGTAAGAAATAAATTTTAAAAAGGCTTTGTTTCTGGCTGGGGATGTGGCTCAAGCGGTAGCACGCTCGCCTGGCATGTGTGCGGCCCGGCTTCGATCCTCAGCACCACACACAAACAAAGATGTTGTGTCCACTGATAACTAAAAAATAAATATTAAAAAAAATTCTCTCTCTCTCTCTCTCTCTCTCTCTCTCTTTAAAAAAAAGGCTTTGTTTCTCAACAGAGATATTTGTTCTGATTTCCACAACATTTAGTCCTTGTTTTTCTATACAATAATTAATAGCCTTATAAGAATTTGAGATATCAACCTTGTCCTCTGTTAATAGCATTGGCATTGGCCACTCAGTACTTAAAGAACATCTGAGATTATTAATTTTAAACTTATCTTTTCTTAAATTAATCTTATGGAAATATTAAAGTAGATTTTGGTATTGAGACTATGGCATTTTTTTTGCATGTAATTGGCAGCTGCTTATGCTTCTGTCAATACAAATTTGTGAGCAAACAAACACTTAGCAGCATTAGTGAGGGCCCTTGGTTTATCCTCTTGGCTCCTATGAATTTAATTAAATAGCAAAATGTATCTGCTATTGGCCCTCCATACCCTTGAGTTCCACATCTAGTGATTCAAATAAAAATAGATTGAAAATATTTTGAAATACATTATTTATATACTAAACATGAACAGACATTTTTCTTGTTATTATTGTCTAAAAAGTATAGTATAATATCAATGTGTATAGTATTTCTCTTGGAATTGATATTATAATTAATCTAGAGATTATTTAAAGTATGCAAGAGAATATGCATTTGTTATATGCAATTACTGCATCATCTTTTCATAAAAGACTTGAGCACATGACAATTTGGATATCTAAGGGAGTCCTGGTACCAATCTTTCCCAAGGATACTTAGGATGGTACCATATAGTAAATACATACATGTGTGTGTTTGTGTGTGCAGGTGTGTGCTTATACCCCAGGTTGGCACCCTAGAGAATGGTGGCACCCTTGAGAGGTAGGACCTACTGGGTTTTTATGTTGTTGAGAGTGTGTTTTTTGAGGAGATTGTGGGACCCCCAGGCCCCTCTTCAATCTCTTTTGCCTCTGGACCCTGAAGAGAATGGTTTTGCTCAGCAATGATGCCATGATGCGCCTTTACCCAAAAGCAATGGGGTCAAGTTCTTAACACTGTGTACCAAAATAAAGTTTTTTCTCCTTCTAAGTTCATTTTCTCCAGTATTTGTCATAATGATGGAAAGATGAGTAAAATATACACACATCACTCATGTGTACCTAAATAGAGTAAATTTTGCATACATCTTATGAAAAATACATATAATATATTTCTGTATTATATTTCTATATAAAATTACCATCACTAAATCTTGTTTCAAAGTTTATATTTACATTTTCCTTTTGAGTGAAAATTCCTACTTTTGAGTTAAAATATGAAACCAGAGGTCCAAGATAATGGGCCAGAGGGAGGCAGCATTCTGTGTCACTTCATGACCTGGAACTCAAGTAGTAAGAATACTGCTTCTCTGCCAGTGATATTCCTGATTCTGCAAAGAACTCATGGCCACAATGCCTGTGCTGGGCTCCAGACCTTAGCATCAGAGTAGGTCTCGCAACTACTCACCCATACAGGACTATGGGGTGCCCGAGCAGGACCATGGGCATAAGCACCCATGCAGAGCTTTTGGCCACCCACCTCAGCAAAAATCCTGGGTGTCACTCCCATGAAAGACATCCATCAGCTTCCCATGCACAGGAACTCCAGCTGTTGTTCCTATGTTGACCTCTATCTACCAATACGGGGCTCCTCTCATGGCCTCCATCTTGGGAGTCTGCAGCAGCGGAGATAGTCCCCTATGCACAGTAGACTGCCTGCACCTGGAAACTTCACACAGGCTCTGAAGTCAGGCAAGAAGCCACATACTACATTCCACAGAGCTTGTCTCTGAACTCATCATCCAATTCCAACATCCAGCTCCCCCACCCAACAGGATACCCCATAGCTGACAGCAACCACCTCCATCTTGGCTCACCTTCATTACCATCTTTAGTGGGAGCAACTCCCAGTTTGTAACCCCAGCTGGACAGATAACAAATTTCTCCCTGACCCCTCTCCCCAGTAGTCACTAACCTAGCACAGTGACTGTCCAATACAAGACAGCTCTCAGCAGGGCAGGTGCACAGTGTTCCCAAAGTGCCACACTCAAGAGCTGGGAGATAAATTCCCCTTATTAGGAAGTAGTAAGTGAGAGGCTGAATATGATACAATTTAGAAACTAACACAGAGACCAGGAACTGGGAGGGCTTCAGGTGAGATAAGGAGATAAGACCTGGTGCTTACATCACAGGAGTGGGCCAAAAAAGAGATCCTTGAAGTGCAGTCTCCTTTTGGGGACCAGTGGGTCCCACATCCCAGTTCCAGGTGCCCTCCAACCAATATCACCCTTTCACCCTGGATACTTTTACCATCCTGAGAGCAGAGATACCAGCTAACAAGTGACAACCCCACCTATTGTATGGGAAGGGAAGCAAGAAACATACTGCTCTCCAATCAAAACAATGCTTGTTTCTTTCTTTGAATTATTTATTTTTCTTCCTTTCTATTCTTTTGCACTCACATCCCCTACATATGTGAATCCAAGTACTTTGCATGAATTAGGAATCATACAACTGATACAACTGAATATTGTATAACAGTTGTGTTGTCTATTCTTTTTTAAATTTTCCCTTTTTTCTTCCAATACATATATATTAAGAAAAATAAACATATTTTATTTTTCTTAATATATATGTATGTTTTATGTACTCTACCGTCTTCTCACTTGTCTACCCCAAATTACTTTCTCTCTCTTCTCCTGCTACTAACCTTCCTCTTTAAATTTCTATTTCACACTTCCTAAGATATAATAAGTCTCTATCCTCACCTCCTGCCTCCTTAGCATATTATCCTACACCTCACCCCTGGTTCTTGATACAACTTCAGAAATTGTAAATCCTTTTAAAAACCTACAGATTATATTGTAGATATTAATTAAATTCACCATTTCTGTACATTGTGACCAGACTGTAAATGTTTTAATAGCAAACTATTTGTTTTTAGGGTGTGCATTGTTTATATTGGGATCTGTTAACATTGTTCTTCTCCTCTAAGGAAAGGTATTGAAATCCTACTTGGGCACTATAAGCCTATAGGATAAAAATGGTAATGCCTAAGATCCACAGTGCTAGAAGGGAAGACACACAAAGAATATGAAAAAAACAAGGGAAGAAAGTGCCTGAAACAAATCAATATACCACATTATTAGAATCCATGGCCAGCAAAGAAGAAGAAATGACAGAGAAGGACTTCAGGATGTATATAATTAAAATATTCTGTGAATTAAAGGATGATATAAGAGAGCAAATACAAGCATCAAAATATTATTTTGACAAATAGCTACATAAACAAATACAGAAAGCAAAATATTACTTCAATAGGGAGATAGAGGTTCTAAAAAATAGAAATCCTTAAAATGAAAGAAACAATAAACCAAATAAAAGTTCAGTTAAAAGAATCATTAACAGATTAGACCACTTGGAAAACAGGACCTCAGACAATGAAGACAAATATATAATTTTGGAAAGAATGTAAACCACACAGAGAAAATGGTAAGAAACCATGAGCAGAACATTCTTTTTATGCTATGAGTAGCATAAAAAAGACCAAATTTAAGAGTTACTGGGATAAAGGAACCTGTAGAGCTCCAAACAAAAAAAATGAACAATCTATTCAATAAAATAATAGCAGAAAAATTTCCAAATGTGGAGAATAAATTCAAAAACCAAATTCAAGAGGGTCACAGGATGCCAAATGTCCAAAAATCACAACAGATTCAC